>NC_141913.1:13703636-14320909 GCF_057802395.1 Ceratotherium simum simum
CACTGACATTGCCTGGAATTCAGGGTAAGCCATAACACATACATATATATATATACACACACACACACACAATGGATTCCACCCCTCATTTAATTCTTCATAGTTTGCAGAAATGTTTGAAAAATAAAATAGAAAAAAAAGAAAGAAAAAGAAAACCAACTATTCTTTCTCAACATGATATCTTTAGACAGTAAAATTCCTAATCTTGTGGGCGATTGGTGCAGACCATGCCCATTGTCTTCCTGCAAATCAGAGCCAATCCTAACCAGGCATGCTTTCTGCAGCAGTTCTCCAATTCCAAAAATATTTTACTCTTTTTCCTACCACTTTCACTTAATGATTAATTCCAACTAATCTAAAATAATTCTTAGGAGAAAGGGTCAGGTTAAAATAATTCATGCTAAAGTGTGAATGACTAGGGCTCACTAAAACCCTTCAATGACATCTCATTGTTGTTGAAATATGAATCAAATTTTTAACACTGGCCTTTAAGGCCCTAAGTGATTATCTCTACTTCTCCCACTTCATCTCACATAACTTTCTCCCTTATTCAAGATGCTTCAGCCACTTAGGTTTTCGCTATGCTTTGCAATGCTAATTTCTTTCTGCCCCTGGCTAGTGCGCTTGCTGCTCCCTCTGGCTTGAGTGCTCTCCCCTAACCTGCTAGATCTTCCTACAGGTGGCTCTTTGTCTTCACTCAGATTTTCAGGAAGTCCTTCCTTGATTACTGTATTTACAGCAGCCCCAGTAATAACTCTCTAGCTCATCTCTCTCTTTTATTTTTTTATAGCAGTTATCACTATTGAAACCATAGTCATGTGCTACGTAACGACGTTTCTGTCATTGACAGACCACGTATGTGACGGTGGTCCCATAAGACTAGTGCCATATAGCCTAGGTGTGTAGTAGGCGACACCATCTGGGTTTGTGTAAATACTTTCTGTGGTGTTTGCATAGCAAGGAAATTGCCTAACGATGCATTTCTCAGAACGCATCCCCATCATTAAGCGATGTATGACTGTATCTCATTGATTTATCACTTGGTTCCTGGTTTATATCCGTCTTCCTTCTTAGAATGTAAGCAGAATGAGAGCAGGGACTTGGTCTGTCTTGCTGGCTGCTGTAACTCCTCTGCCTAGAACAGTGCCTGGCATAGAGTAAATAGTCAATAAATATTTACCAAATGAATAAGAGATCATTCCCAAGTGTTTCCACGTGCCCTAAAAGAAGATTTTATCAATCCCAGCAAATGTAATTCAAATATGTCATCTTAATTGTGGATATTATTGATCAGAGTTCTCAGATTTCATTATATTGACCACTGTCTATTTCTACTCAGAGACTAGTCTTTGTGGAGGTCAGTAAACATTGGCGTGTGGAGTTAATATACAGAAGTTACAGTAGATATTTAGGTGTTTCAGGATTACAATGTTAAAAAGGTCCCCAAGAAGTAAGTTTGTCAACTACTTGGAGACAAGATTATGCCCTAAATGGACTTCAAGGAATATTAGCTAATTGATTTTATATCCAAATATCTCTAGAATCTGTAGTTCCCTTGTCTCTATTGTCATTACCCTAGGGCAAATTACCACAGTTAGATTATCACATGAATCTGTATGATAAGACATGGATAGAGAAAGAGGAACTAAGAAAGAGCCATTCAGTCTTTCATATCCTCCTTCCAGTGCATTCTCCAACTGTAGCTGGAGTGATCTTTTCAAAAGGCAAGTCCAATTACGTTTTATCCCTCATCCCTTTAAAATTCTTAAATGGTTTTTCATTATTCTTCACATAAAGATCAAAAGCCTTAACATGACATGCAAAGCCCTTCCTGATGTCACCCATGGTGCATAAATAAAAATGGCCACAAATTCTTTCATATACCTCCCATAAAGATGTGGGGCTATGTCCCCTCTCCTTGAATCTGGGCAAGCTCTGTCACTGCTCTGACCATTAAAATGCAGTGGGAATGATGCTCTCCCAGCATCTGTGCCCAGGCAGCTTCTTCTTCCTGTCTCTTGGAGCACTCCCTCTGGGAATCCTGAGCCACCAGGTTAGAAGTCCTGAGGCTGCTATGATGTAGACACTCTGACAAACATCAGCTGAGCCTAGGCATCAAGCCCAGGCAGAGGGAAGAAGCTAGAAGGCCTTGAGGAAACTGTTGGTGAAGGCTGGGAGGGCAGGGAGCAAATTGCACTTAGAGACTGAAGAAAAGGCAACTCTTCTGATGTAGTGGCAGAAAGTTTGGCAACATTATCACCTGTAGTAATATGGAAAATAGAAAATATACCTAATGAATTCATAGATTTTAGGAAGGAGATTTTCAGGCAGAATGCTTAAAGTGCCAGTTGGTTTTTTAAAATAGTTACATATGATAAAGCAGAGGTAAAGAAGAATTACAAAAAGAACAGCTCAGTTGTCAAGCAAAATTTAGAGAAATATAGAGCTAGTACCCGGTGGTTTAAAAAAAGATAAAAGGGTTTAACATTCCTAGCCTTTTCAAAGGCAAAAGGCTCCCAAAGTAACAAATTGACTGAGGTTGAAGATCATCTCAAGGGTATGGCTATAAGACCCCTTTTTATGACTTCAGAAAGTTTTACCTGTGTGCCTCATAGGCTTCTAAAAGAAAGAAAAAGGCTCTGAGAATCCCAAGGATGTTGTCCCACCGCACCCTGACTCTGAGCCCAGGCCAAGGAAGGGCCTGTCCTGAAAAAACTGTGGATGTGTATTTTGTCTAACGGAGTGAGGTCTAATAAGATTTATAGGAAGCCCACAAAGATTTCAAGAGAAGTGTACCAGTGAATACATCTTCAGCTTGGACAAAAATGGCCAGAGGTAGTTCAAAGTGAGAGATCTTAGGGTCCTCAAACTTCTATGGGTAGGAAATAGGCTGAGAAGGTTATTCAGTTGCAAATGCCATTTCTTATGTGCCTTTGACTGAATTGTGCCATCCGCCGCCGCACCCCCCCCCCCCCACCAAATTCATATGTTGAAGCCCTAACTAAGCCCCAGTGTGATGGTATTTGGAGATGGGCCCTTTGGGAGGTAATTAGGTTTAGATGAGGTTATGAAAGTGGGGCCCTCATATGGGATTAGTGCCCTTATAATCCCCCTTATAAGAAGAGGATCAGTCCAAGGCACATATGAAATGGAATGTGCAACTGAATAATTTTTTCAGTCTATTTCCTACCCATTGAAGTTTGGGGACCCTAAGGTCTCTAATATACTAAGGAAAAGCCATGGAGCACACAGTGAGAAGGGGCAAAGGGGAACACCCTGATCTCTGACTTTCAGCCCCTAGAACTGTAAGAAATAAATATCTGTTGCTTAATCCACTCAGTCTATGGTATTTTGTTATGGCAGCCCGAATTGACTAAGATATTATGGAAACAAGATACCTCAAAAGGTGCAACTAAGAGTTTAGAGGGTGGAGACAAGAGCTGCAGAGAATTACTCCCAGGGAGCAGGACTGGACCGCCCAGTCAAGGAACTGGCAACATGTGGATTTCAGAATTGCTATGGACAATGATTGCCATGTGCCTCCTGTTCCTCTGCTCTTTGAATGAGAGTGTTCGCTGCATTGATCTCACCTCTGTATCATCAGTATGCGCTGGGTGTGTGTGGGGCAGATATCTTTTCATTTTAGTTCAAAGGTCTTCATATTGAGTGAAATTGTACTAAAGAATTGCAGCAAAGGAGCCTCATCAGCACCTGAATCTTATTTAGATGGTAAGAACTTGGACCTCCGACTTGAGCTTAATGCCATAATGAGATGAGATTTCTGGAGGGCTTTAGAAGGAGTGAGTATATTTTGCCTTACAGAAGAATGTAAATAGTTTGTGTCCAGAGGGTGAACTGTGGTTGACTAAAGATGGCCACAAATTATCTGAAACTATTCCCATTGAGATGTGGTGCCTCTGTCATTCCCCTTAATCCTGGTGAGCTCTGTGACTGCTTTGACCAATAGAATATGGTGGAAATGATGCTCTGCCAGTATTTGGGCCCAGACTTTAAGATCTTCTGTCTCTTGGACACTTCTCTGGGAGCCCTGAGCTGCCATATATGAAGTCTTGAAACTGAAATTCTGGAGTTGCCACTTATAGGTGCTCTGTTCTACAGCCTCAGCTAAGCCCACACTCCCAGCCTTTGAAACCAAAGTGCCAGGCATGTGAATGATGCCGTCTTGGACCCCCTAGACCAGCTCAAACTCCCTTGAATCTTGCCTGAATTCTTGACCCATAAGATCATAGAGTATACTAAAGTGGTTGTTTTTAAGCTGCTATGCTTTGGGGTAAAACTTTATGTAGCAACAGATAACTGAAACAGTCACGTGTGCCTAAATTCTCTGTCCTCCCCTTGTACCTCATCCCTTAGGTCTCTGTACCCCACCACACAGCCCTTTCAGTTCTCTGAATATTAACATGTACCCTCCCTCACCCTTGTTGATCTTTCAGCTCTTAGCTCATAAGGATTTTTCTCAGGGAAATTCTCCTTGACTCTCTAGATTAGTCCCTTGTTACAGCGGATTCTCCCACAAGAACTGTCTTTCTTTCTTTCAGAGCAATTATCTCTGTGATTATTTCATTAGTGCCAGTCTCTAGATTGCAAACTCTGTGAACAGAGAGCAAGACTCTTTGATCATCACTGCATTTCCAGAGTCCAGCAGTGTGTCTGGACATACTAAGTACTGAATAAATATTTGTTAAGTAGATGAATGGATATTTGACGCAACTGATAAGGACTCTCCCCTCACCATAGCCTTTAGTAACTGTGCCACTATTCTTCTCTCTCATACACTGTGAACATTTGGATTCAAAGCCATGGCAAACTGGGGAAAGAGAGCGTGACTTAATATTAAGCCACTTCTCCCGGCTTGCTATTGTCTATGAGAACAGCTCAGCACAACCGAAGCTGCTCAAGTTCCTCTCTGTCACCCCCGTGTAGGGTAGGAGAGGAAGCAGAAGGCTCCTTCTGGGTGTGTGTGGGCATAAGAGTGCAGAGAGAAAAAACAATCACTACCCGCTCACATTTGTGTCTTTGGTGGAAATCAGGCAGCTTTTCTGAGAATCTAAAGAAAATTGTGGGTGTTCAAATTGTTCAATTATTTCTAAGTTTAAGTTTAGAAATAATTTCTTACTAGATCGTGAGTCTTTCCTACCCTACCCCTTCATCCAAAACGGTGGAGGAAAGAACTGATGCCTGCACGAGTGCTGAGGTCTCAGTAAGGATTCCGCACCTTCCAGAACCACTGCTTCCAGCCCTGTTTCTTTAATACCTAATTTGCATCCTACTGTTTTTAAAAATGCATTTCCCCAATTGCGTAGTCCTGTGGATGTGGAAAATAGATGATCCATTGGAAATGGTCTTTCTTAACATTTTTCTGCTCTATTTCTTTAAGTCTTTAGTGTGTCATTTTTGATGAAAGTGAAATAAGCCAAGATCCCTTAAATATCTTTATAACTTCCATTTCATAATTTAAAAAGTATTTTCCTTTGCCTCATTATATTTCTCCAAATGGGTCTGTGTATAACATTTCATTATGTGGGTTTAGCAGGGCTTCAACTGGAGAAAGGAAGATCTCCATTTACCCCAAACATTCTTGCTTTTTCTAAAGGCACACTCCCCAAATGGCAGGACTCCTATGTAGACAGACGTGTTCCACATTATTGTAGTGAGTTCACACAGTCTGGGACTTTGCCCATTTCCGTCTCTCTGATTTGTCTCCCTCCCTAAGTGCACAATAGTGCACTTGTCCCTTTTGAACATGTAACAGATTAAAGAGCTGGGCAGGAGGCAGATGTAGGCACACCTTTGATCTCTCATCCTTGGGGGTTAAGGGAGGGCAGACACCTGGCTGCTGCCGAGCTGGAAACAAAACACAAGCCCGTACTGGAATTACCTTAAAGGGAGCTGCAGCTCCAGCCAGAGGCAGCTGCATGAGCTGAATGGGCACGGAGAGAGAGAGCCCACGGTTGGGCACAGGATGCAAGAGAGTCCAACAATGTGATTCAGGCTAGCTGGGGGTTGGTTAGAATAACTATTCTTAGGCAGAGGACAGGAAAGATTAGGCAGCTGTGTTGAGAAAAATCGAAAAGTAATTCTTTTGCAAATAATATGGCAAAATGTTCAGCAGTGCACAAATGCTGAGAGGCAATTTTGATGGCAATTCAGGAAGCTTTCAAAGAAAGGATTTATAAACTCTTTTTTCCCCCCTTAGCGGAACTTTCTTTTTTATTAAGGATTTCACCTTTGCACCAGGATGCTGTAAATGTTCCTAGTCACAATGAGACATGGAGCGTTTCCTGCGATTTCTAGTGAAACTGCATCGCCCCCTGGTGTTTGTGTGCGGTTGTTACACCATCACATAGCCCAAAGAATGCCAATCAAGCTGCGGAAAGGTGCAGATTCCAGTCTTATTTGGGATCAGAGAATATAGTATTTTTGTCACTTTTTTTCTGAGGAAGATTGTCCTTGAGCTAACATCTGTACCAATCTTCCTCCATTTTGTCTGTGGGACGCCACCACAGCATGGCTTGATGACGGTTGTGTAGGTCTGCAACGGGGATCCGAACCCATGGGCCCTGGGCTACGGAAGCGGAGCCATGAACTTAACCACTATGCCACCGGGAAGGACCCAGAGAATACAGTTTTAAACCTCAAGTCTAGACATGGGTTGACAAGATATGAACGAAATTTTGAAATTAAGACTCTTTCCTTTCCACCCTCAGCAGAATCTCCTGAGATTTTCACGTAGCTCTTAAAAGAAATGATCAGATTCTAATCTGTCAATTTTTAATATACACACGGTCATGTAAATGGCTGCTGCACATCTACTCATTTTTCAGAACCAACTCCAATATGCCCTGTGCTATAAAACCTTTCCTGACTTCTCTTTGGCATTTTGTGCGCACCTGAACTGTCATGCCTCTCTCTGCCTTCCTGCTCTCTCTCTGATGGAAACTTGAAAGCGAGGATTATACCAGATTTATCTTTGTATCCACCATGACTAGCATGGTGCCTGGCAGACAGTATGTGTCCAACAAAAATGTGTTGTTTCTTGGTTGCATATAGCAATGCTGTTCATAAAAGGATCAAGTACACTTCCTAATCAACAGCAGCTGCAAGTCAATGTGGTAACAAAGCTGGAGGCAGAACATGGTCTTTGGATGGGATTTAGGGGGTCCTTGAGCCCCCCTAAAACTGTGTAAAACATGTCCAATTACGGGGGCCAATGGTTAGAATAACCTGAAACTAGAATACAGCTAGCTCTAACAATCTAGGAATCTATGGAGTTATTCAAACTATCTTCCATTTCTTCCGCAAATGGATCTCCACTCTGGAGAAAGCATGAGTATATTCATTACCACCAATTCAATTACAAATTTCTTTGGGGCAGATATTTCTAGGAGTAAGTGTAAAGCTTCTCAACGATGTTACTGAAGATACTGTAGCACGTTGACCGAGGCCGTCAATCCAGAGCTGAACGACAACAAGCATGAAACATTGGGGTCTGGGGTAGGTTATGTGTATTGAGGGGTGGACTATAAAGGAACCGAAACTGTGAATCAAGGGTCAGACTCACCTATGGATAACGTGTACAGTTTTACTCTGCTTTGGATATCGTCTTAGGGCAGAAGAAGTGACCAGATCTGAAGAATCTATTGCATTAGGATGGGTCAGGAGGTTGATATTATTAGCAAGACTGCTTTTTAGGTTATAATATTGTCACCTTAATACTATTGATAAAAGCCTCTTGAAGGCATTTGTTATGCTTTCATTTAGTTGAGATAAAAAATGTCAAGGAAGAAGGCCAGCACAGAGGCACAATTCACAGTTGCTAAGAGCTTGAATTTTGGAGTCCAACTGAATAAGTACAAATACTGACTATGCCACCGACAGCCATTTGACCTTGGAAAACTCAGTAAACTTTTCTGTGTCTCAGTTTCCTCAATAGTCAGAATGAGGATGCTATTAATAGCATATACTCTCTGATACCTAGTAAATGCTCTATAAGTGTTTGTTGATAGGAGAGCTATGTGAGTTTCTCGCTATGGTAGACTAGGGGAAATTAAAAAAAATTCTGTACTGTTGAAAGAGCCAGGCTGCTGGCCAAGTTCATTCTATGAGACGTTATTAAAACCCCAAAATACAAAGGAATATTCTGGGTACTGGGGCTTTTCCAGTGCTGGTCTTTTCCCTGAGGCTGCCTCAGTGCAAGCTTGGAATTAAGCACATTTCTGACACTTCCACACTAGCATGACTGGACCTCTGAGAGTATGTTGGGACCTGAGAGGGTCCATCCCAGTCCCATTCCAGTGCAGAGCTCCACCCTCAAGGCCAGCCCAGAGCCCAAATGGCTGCTAGGAGTGGGGGGTCAAGGGCAGTTTTCTTTGGCCTTGGTTCCTTTTGAAGGGGTTCAGAATATGTCACTGTGGCACAACATTTTTTAAGCTGAATGCATTTGAGGATAGGCTTTTTTTCTGAACTCCCTTATCTGCCTAAAAGCAGAGCCTCCCAAAAGAATTCAGTTGTCATAAATCTACTCCCCAGGAGTATCTGTAACCAGAGAAGATTGACTCATCACCAGAGAGGAGAAATGTCACCACATCTAAACAGGCATTGTCACAAAACCTTATATCTCTCATCTATTTTCTGAAGGGTCCATTTATCTTTCCTTTTTTTTTTTTTGTGAGGAAGATCAGCCCTGAGCTAATATCCACGCTAATCCTCCTCTTTTTGCTGAGGAAGACTGGCCCTGAGCTCACATCCATGCCCATCTTCCTCCACTTTATATGGGACGCCGCCACAGCATGGCCTGACAAGCTGTGCATCAGTGCACGCCCGGGATCTGAACCCGGGCCGCCAGCAGTGGAGCGCGTGCACTTAACTGCTATGCCACGGGGCTGGCCCCTATCTTTCCTAAAAGTCATTCATAAGTATTTTTCTCTCCCTTCCCTTTCCCTATTAAAATGGTACATAAGCTGCAAATTCTAACCATCTCCTTGAGTCATATTTTTCTGTGAATTCCCATATGTACATGAATAAAAATCTGTCTTTTCTCTTGCTAATCTGTCGTTTGTCAGTTTAATTCACAGGCCTCGAAGAAAAGAATTTAAGAGGGCAGAGGAAAAGTTTTTACTCGCCAGTACTTTCCTATATGCCTCTGGACAAATATTGGACTCCACTGTGATATATTTCTACTCTGGTCCTCAGAACTAGCTTGGCAACTTACACCAGAATGTCTTCAGTTTAAGGAGCTGTGGAAAAATTAAGTCCACTATAAATCAGAAACAGAATGCTCCTTGTAATATTTGATGTGTTTATATTTGTAGAGCATCTTTGAACAATAACTAGCAAATACAACTGTAAGATAAGTGTTTGTTAAATAAAAATAAATATTCACTATATTGTACAATCCCAATCTTTAAGACAAGACAACATAGACTAGTTTTAGGGTTCCAAGCATTCTAGATATTTTTCTTATTTTACACTGCATCTTTAAAACCTTGTATATATGGTGGTGGAAAAAGCGAATATTATTAAGAAAGTGAAAACTCCTTATTGTTGGAATAAGATAATCAAAGTGAGATCATTTTACTAACTTCTACCTTTTGAAGGGTAACTGAGCAGGGCATTTCTAAATGTGTGCAAGGCATATTCAGACTTAGGAAAAATGGAATGAGTGGATAACCAGAGAGATAAATGGTAGTAATAACCATTAATAATGGTGTAAAATTATACACCTTGTGAGAACCTGGAAATACGTTTTTTTAAAGAGGAGATGAGACTAGAAGATTGCGCCTTCTGATGTGTTTCAAAAGGCATACAATCATCAATGAGCTACATGGGGTTGGCAGCGCACACTCTGGCTTTCTGGGAATTCTACTCCATTCCAAGCAAGGCTGGCAACTGATAACTTCCTAGACAGCTGTTTCTCCAATTTATTCCCAAAATTCCTTTTTGGTAGCTGTCAGCTAAATCTTTACACGAATGCAATATCCATCCTTCAGAAACAAATTCATCTTAGAAGATTTCATTTTCATTTGGCAAATGATTTGCAAAAATGTTGATTGTCATTCTCTGAGCCTAAAGTGAAAATGCAAGAGCGTATTTTCCATAAGTGCAATCAAGCATAACATTGTGTTATGTTTATGAGACATTTCTAAGTAATTTCTATTTCAATGTTTCTAGGTGTAAATAACAATTTTGAATATATATGCTTGTATTAAGCATATCCTGAAATTAATTTTTGACAATTGTCAGGTAAGCAAAATGGTTGATATCCAGTTGATATTTATTTGGTCGTTAATCATCTAAGATTAACTTTTCCATAACTAAGCATATTGAGATCAATGTCAATCTATTAGCTTTATTTTAGTTTACTTTATTAAGAACATCTGAAAAAGTTAAGCTGCTTGACCTTGGTTGAAACCATTTACCAGCCTCCCATTGCAAAACTGTCAAAATCTTTCATATGGTGTGCAACATTCTGGGTTACCTGGGCCCTTGTTACTTCCTCTTTCATCTTGGATCTCTCCCATCCCCTCCTGCTCCCTCTCCCCGCTGCCAATCTCTATGTTCCAGCTACACTAGGCTTCTTTTAGTTAACTTTTCCATCTCATTCCTGCCTCTGGCCTTTGTCATTTGCTGTCCCCTCACCTGGAATTCAAGGAAGATTTACTTAAGGAAGAGGCAGTGAATTTTCCCTGACCACACACTTCATGGTTGCCTCAGCAACACCCCGTATTTTTCTCTTCATAGCACTTGTAACCATGGTAAACATTTATATGCATAAGCATTCCAAAAAAAAAGTCTCAAATTATCTCATTATTGAAATCAGGGTGGAGTCTGTGTAAGTGTTACTGCTGTGTCCTCAGGAGGAGCCCAGTGCCTGGCACACTAGGTGCTCAATAAATGCTTGATAACTAGGGGAGGGTATTCTTAATTCTACCTACTCTTAAATGGGCACTTCATGCTTTCCTGCTTCATGGCTGTACTAGGGCAGAAATGATAACTATGCCATGGAAGCTGATTATTTAAGTCTGAATGGAGTTAGTTATTTTCATAAAGGTGGGAAACAGATTTTGAATTTGAACTCCCCAGGAGCTAACTTTCTATTTTCTTCCACACATACTCATGCACGACTGATGGGAGTGCAACCTGTGAGAGAACCTAAACAATATAGTCTTGATGAGGTCGTTCTATTTTTTATTTTTTAGAATCTATTTAAAGAAATAATCGCTATCACTTCCACCATCAACACCTCCACCGTCACTACCTCCATCACCATCTCCACCACCATTTCCACCACCGTCACCTCCACTACTTCTACCACCGCCACCATCGTCACCTCCACTTCTCCCACCTCCACTGCTTCCCTCACTTTTATCATTTCCACCAAGTCCACCATGATCATCATCCCCACACATTAGTGTTTATTGAACACTACCAAGTACTAGGCACTGGGTTAACCTTTATATGTATTATCTCATTTCATCCCCACAATCTGAATAAAGATGAGTGCTACGGTCTGAATGTTTGTGTCCCCCTAAAATTCACATGTTGGAATCCTAATGCTCAGTGTAATAGTCTTAGGAGGTGGGGCCTTTAGAAGGTGATTAGGTCATGAGGGCAGAGCCCTTGTGAATGGAATTAGTGCCACATTTCTATGGATTAATCTTCAAAATGATACCGGCTCAACGCAAGGTTGACTTAAGGGAAGCCATATTGTAGAAAAGAAACCATATTGTAAATTTGAATGACCTCTGATTAACTAACCCAGACATGCGCTATGGATTTATGGCCCCTCCCAGCTGCAATAAGTTGATAACTTTGTTCTCTTGAGCTTCTTAGGAATGTGACAACCCCCGGGCAGAAAGTCTATGCTGACAGCCATCATAAATGACAACTGGAAGACCAGGGTGTTGCTCTGGTCTCTGATGCATATCCAGTAAAACAAAAGACTATCAGGAACCAAGAACAGATGGATGCCCCCACCCTGAGCCTAGATATCTGCCTCCACCTGGAGATCAAGTGGATGCCCCCACCCTGAGACTAGATGTCTGCCTCTACCCAGAGATCAGATGGATGCCCCCACCCTGAGAGGAGATGCCGCCCCCACCGGGAGACCAGCCCCCTATGTGACTGGCCTGTAGTCTTTGTTTTGTAAGATGGTTCTTTCAGACATTAGTTGGCCATCTTCCCCCTTCCCAGCAAGCTGTAATAAACTGCCCTTTCTCTGCCACCATCTTGCCTCTTGATGATTGGCTTTTGTCTCGTGGTGAGCAGATCATGCCCTTTGCACAGTAACAAAAATTCAGCAGGCTAGCCAGTGAGAAGTCTTTATGCTACCTGTGTTCCCAATCACCAGGTTTCCCTCCCTAAATGCAATCAATGTTCTCAGTGTTCATGTGATCACCATACTTCTTCATTCTTACTGCCCTTTATAGATCATTTTTCTGTTATCACCACCCTATAGACTCTCTTGTTTAGAGGCAAAATTTGCTTATACCATTTTTCTATGTCTTTATCTATTAATTTCCAGGATATTCCTCACCTTCTGTAGTGATGTTAGCCCATTTCATTGACCTTTCCATCCCATGTTCAACATTATGTTTATGGCCTCACAAAATTTCCCCAACTTTAGTGGTGTTTCTCTCCACTCCAGTTCCTCACCAGCAGCCCAGTCACACTTCAGACATCTGCATTTCTCAAAACAACTCCAGCTCTAAGTGCTTGAACAGTGAAAGTGCTCCTTTGACCACAATCCCTTTATCTTACATCTTATTCATCTCTTCAATTTGTCCTAGGGCCATTTGTGAACTCTAGTGCTTCTCTATTTTGCCCCAGTGAATCAGCTCTATGTGTGTTTCATGTGTTGTCCTATCTGGCCTGGACCCTAATTCCACAAGAGAATTTCCGTCCTCTAGCCCAACTACCACTTATATCTATTCTAGTAGTACTCATCACCTGTGTATTACTGGGGCAGTTACGAAGACATTTCTGTGTTTAAAAACCTTCAGTGGCTTCCCAAGGATTCAATCCAGAATTCTCAGCTAAACAGCAAGTGATTTCCATGATCTGGGGAGGTCCATGTTTCTAGTGCGTCTGTAACCACCCACTTCATGGATCCAAAGCTTCTGCAAAACTCAGCTACCTCCTCTTGTTTGAACATACTCAGGGCTTTCCCACCTTCAGACCATTTGTTTGATTATTCCTTATGCTTAATCTGTTTATGGATTTATCTCCAAATCTCTGCCTATTGAAATCCCATAGATTCTTTAAGGCCCAGCTCAAATGACCCCTCCTTCATCAAGCCTTCTCTCATTTTCCCCTTCTCTCTTATAAAATCTCAAAGTCCTTGTGTGAACTTACTTCTTTCATAAAATAAAGCACACTGTGTTTAATATGATAGTTATTTTTGTGTCTTATCTTCCAAATAGACTGAATTTCTTGAGGACTCTTGTATTTATCCCTGTAGTCCCTACAACATTAAATAATTGCTTTATAAATTTGGATAGAATACATTTTAATTCTTTTTCTAATAAGAACTAGCAAGGATCTAAAATCAAAACAGGGCAGAATCAACATTACAATATCCTGACAGGCTACTATATCACTAACTTCATTCTCAAATTTTATAGAAAACTTAGAGTAGCATTTTTACCTCCTCCAATTTTCTTAGAAACTGCTCTTTTCTACCTAAATATAGAACAAAACTCCAGTAAAGCAAAGTATAAGCACTTATTTCTGCTACACATCACAATGTGTTGGATATTCGTACGGCAAATGCACGTGTGGGATATGCCCTGCATTTCTGTATGTTGGGGGCAGTTCCCAGCTCCCAGAGAATGGTCAGTGAATAGGAACAGCTGTAACCATCACTG
Source organism: Ceratotherium simum simum (assembly GCF_057802395.1). Classification (NCBI taxonomy): domain Eukaryota; kingdom Metazoa; phylum Chordata; class Mammalia; order Perissodactyla; family Rhinocerotidae; genus Ceratotherium; species Ceratotherium simum. The sequence continues at coordinate 13,717,523 of NC_141913.1, forward strand.
GTGGTCCACGCTTAAGTTATGACTATTGTGTTCTTGATCAACAAGGCCCCCACGTCTTTGTCAGAAATATCGTTTCCCCCTAGTGGATTTTTACTATTTCACAGAAGCTCTTGTTAACCTTCATTCTCCTATAACTCTTCCTTAATTCTGTACTAGCTGGCCTTCCCAACAAAAAAAGAGTGAGGTCTCTGTAATCACACAAGTGCTTGTGTGCCAACATTCTCATTCATTTTGTTGCGAGAATTAATATCAACTTTTACTTCCAGAGAAACACAGCTCTGGACTGAGGCCCTTGACACGTGGCGTCTCATCAGGAACTAAGTACAAACCACTGGGAAAGAGCATGTGATGACCCTCTACAGTTTTCATTTCCCCCCATAGCTCAGATATCCCTGTGCTCGGTCCCCTATGGATCACTACACAACACACATGCAGCAGGCATTACAGAGTGTACGGGAGACTAGGTATGGCCCATGAGCTCTCTGCTGCTTTGGCTCTTCTTGTTCTTTTGTGAGGAAGACCAGCCCTGAGCTAACATCCGATACCACTCCTCCTCTTTTTTGCTGAGGAAGACTGGCCCTGGGGCTAACATCCATGCCCATCTTCCTCTACTTTATATGGGACGCCGCCACAGCATGGCCTGACAAGCAGTGAGTCCGTGTGCACCCAGGATCCAAACCAGCGAACCCCGGGCCGCTGCAGTGGAGTGCGCCACTTAACCGCTTGTGCCACCTGGCCAGCCCCTGCTTCGGCTCTTTAAGAAGGCCAATAAGGACATGAGGTGTCATTATGGTTTTCTGACTTCTATTAGGTTATGGAGCTAGTTCCCAAGAGAATAGCACAGCAGTTCCTCACAAGAGGTCTTGCTTAAGAGTGTAGAATCTTTGTGGCTTTCTTATCTCTAGTTGGTAGTGAAATATTCACATTGTCTGGTAGCGGTAGGCCAGCAGCATGACAGGACAGACTGGCTGGAGATCCCCATCTGTTATCTCTATATGATTGTGGCAGCAGAACAGGAGCAAACAAAACCATTAGGGTTGAATGAAGGAAACCACAGAATGACGAGCTGTGAACTCTGCCCTCAGGTCCTATCTGGGATCTACAAATGAGTGGGAACCTAGAAAGAGTGGAGTGATGTCCATAGGCTTGAGGGCAGAAGAAAGTAGTGCAAGTTGGTACAGTGATCACAGAGTCTAAATTTTCTGAGAAAGTCCTGATTTTAAATATTCTATTCTGTTGTCAAATGTGTTCTGTTCTTTCATCCTCAAAGCTTAGTTATTGAAAATTTAGGGGAAAACGTATTGTTTTACCCATGGTAATGTTCTCCACAAACAAATGCTATCATTCACACACGTGGGCCTAGGAAGAATGGAGAAGGTCTCTGTGAACCTACGCTACCAGTTCTGATTTCCATAATCCTACTGAAAGATGAGCAAAACAAGCTAAGAAGACCTAGTCCCAATGGGATGAGACCAAGTCTGGAATCACAGCTGATCTGGTGAGACTTGAAAAAGTGTGGGATTAGCTGTCTTGGTGAAAGAAGGGAGGTTCATTTCAACTCACGTTACAGGCACAAACTTCTTCAACATAAAATGGAGGCTGACCAGGATTCAATTCAACCACTGTTTCCGGCACCAGAGTAGGGACTACAAAGTGGCATTATTCTAGGGAAACGTCAAGAAGTTTAAATGGACTTGAAAACAACACTATCCTCTCATTGTTTTTATTGATTTCTACGGTCAGCGATGATGTCTTGGAGGAATTAAAGGGCATTTCTCACATTGATTTGTGACCAGGAGTATCTATAAAAAAGAATTTCTCTTACCAGGATCTTCAAAGAGAAAACTATGCTTCCAGTTCCACAAACTAACACATATTCACTGTGTGATAGTAATAAAAATGTGAAGCATTTTTCAAATTCATGGGCATTTTTTATAATCATCTTCTTCAAAGAGCTCTGATCTCTAGTTACCTTATATGATAGATGATCATGACTAAATAAAATGCTTATTTGTCTCCTCAGAGAATGGCATATAAAGTATCTCTATAAATTGATACTGCTGGATAAATTGCAGATTCCTTATGCTTGGGTTCATATTTATTTTCTTTCCTCCACAAAAAGCCAGTATGTTATTACTAGGAGACTATGAGCTTTTGGAAAAAGCTCTAGATTTGAAGTCCAAGCCAGATGACCAATTTTTAGATATGTAGTAAAGAAGACACATGAGAAAAGAAGTTGGGCCCAAATCCTCTCTAGGTTTCTGATTTTTCTAAAGATGCTATTAATTTATGAGTCAGAAGGCCTGGATTTGGGTCCTATTCTTCCCTAACAAGGTGTTTGACTACTGTTAAGTTATTTTGATCTTTGTTACCTAATCTGTAATGAGGCAGCTACTCTAGATGAACTCAAAGTCCCTGTCGGCTGTAGAATTTGGATTCTAACTCTCTGAGGACGGGCATGATGTTGAAACGCAGGACTTCTTACTGGGTTCTAGGAAAAGCACTCATAATCTGGAACTTCTAGGTGCATTCTCCATTATTTATGAGCATTATTTAATTGAAGACTAGTATCCAAAGCCTTGACAAAAAATACAGAGTGTGTATTTCTTATTGAGCACTCTGATAAAATATGGAGAATATGCTGATATTAGCTGAAATCAGGTGAGAATGTATATATCTGGTCACTTGTATAGAAAACATCAAGAGATCAATTTAGTTTCTCTTTATAATAAACAACCCAAACTAAAAATATCAGTAATATATGAGCAAGAACTGTTCTGATACAACCCTATAAAATATAGCTTTATTGAAACCTAGCCTGTGGTTTTATGGAGAAAAGATTATACTAGAAAACCTCCAAATCTGTTAAGAGAGGAACACTTTTTTTCATCTTTATTTGGGATGATAAATGATGCATTTCAATTCTAGAGGCCCATCTAAAAACCAAGGATGAAATAAGTGCTTAAGTGGCTAGAAATAAACATAGCTGCAGCTTTCCCCATATGAGGAATATACAGCAATAATGAGGATCAGACAAAAGATTGTCATCACAGAGAGGAAATGAGGCATTAAGCAAATAATTAAGGAGTATTAAATCATCTCAGAGAATACTTGTAAGACTGTAAAAGGCAAACATTGTTAGACATATTGTTGAGAAATGATTGTAAGAAAAAGTGAATGAAATAAAACTAGTATTTGAAAGGGAGTGTGATATTACAGTTTCTTACTAGGTGTATGTATTTTGGCAAATTAATTTATTCTCCAAGATTCTTAATTTTTTCCTCTGTAAAATGGAGCAAATAATATTTCCCTCACTGGAGTGACAGAAGGATTAAATAAGGTCATGAATTTAAAGCACACAGCAATGTTTCTGAAACATAAAAGGGATCACTAATTGGTGCCTATTATTATTCAAGAATAGAACAAGGTGATGTTTGATCCAGCTGGTCAAATAACTGTATTCTATCACCGATATGAAAGATGTTCTCCAAGACAGGTGACCGCTCATTAAAATACCATATACAAACAATATGATCCAGTAAAACGTTTTTATTTAAGCCATACTTTTCTTGAAAGTTGGAGATCCTCCACTTTCATTGCATCAATCAGTTTCTCTTTCTCATTCATACCAGGAAAAGTAATCCACTCAAGATTCTACAGTATGCTGAGTAACTAATCATTTATGAGAAGCTGAAGAAGGAAAGACAACGGGGGACCAAGGAAACCCCCTTCAGGGCAGTTGGAGGCCTTCTTTGAGAAATACTAGGCAGACCCTAAGGGAGAGGGTCATTTTCTTCAGGAGAAAAATAGCTAAGATTCTGATGGAGCAGGAAAAGAAAATCAGAGGCAATCACGCTAGAAAACCACGATTTCTAGGGGCTGGCCCCGGGGCGTAGCGGTTAAGTGCGTGCGCTCAGCTGCTGGCGGCCCCTGTTCGGATCCCGGCAGCGAACCGAGGCACTGCTTGTCATGCCATGCTGTGGCGGCGTCCCATATAAAGTAAAGGAAGATCGGCACGGATGTTAGCCCAGGGCCAGTCTTCCTCAGCAAAAAGAGGAGGATCAGCATGGATGTTAGCTCAGAGCTGATCTTACCAAAAAAAAAATAAGAAAAGAAAACCACAATTTCTGATACAACCAATCACTTAAACCACACTGACATGTACAAGGTCATTATTAACTGGCAATATTGCAAAGAAAACAGTAAGATAAGGGAGCACAGTCTGCCAATTTATCTGATAAAGTCAAGCAAGGATTTGCATATAGTGAAAAACGTCTAAGGATTATTTAAATGAGAAAGCTGTAAGCACAGAGTATTCTTGTATTGGATTTTTCTTTTGGTAGCCATAGTTTAACATCTGGCATTACTTAAAAAGCACTAACATTTTCCCCCTAAATATTTAAAATAAAAATATTGAGCATTGCTGAGAAGCCTGCATAATCTGGTAAATAATAACCACATCTTCCTCACTCCTTGTAGTTATTGCCTTGACAAGGAGGTTCATTTGTAAACAAGTGGATTTAAGCATGATGTATTGTTAACAACCAAGTGAGAGGATCATGAAAAAGAGACAGGTGTGTTTCTCTAGTATTCAGTACTCAGTGTCCCATAGTGCAAATCCAAAGTTGCTACCCTTTAGATCCTCATTATAAGAATAAACCAAGAAACCTAGGAGGTCTTTATGTGACACAAAATAATTGCTATTCAAGGCCCCTGCCATCATGTAATGACGTAGCAGCAAGGCTTACCAAGGCAATGCTGTGTGAGGGTGTTTTTGGAAACCTGACCGTTGTGGTCAAGTGTGACTAGGAATTCCTAACAGAACACTGAGGAAGCATGGAGGAAGACTTTACACAACCGTTGTTTTGACAACTATAGCAAAGTGCTGTCAATAGTATTAGTAGCATTATTTAAAGAATATATTGGTTATGATAGTAATAAATATTGCATATTTTTATTCAGTCTAATATAGGGCAAGTGCAATGTTCCTTTATATTAATTCTGTGGATAGTAATGGAGGCTTTATACAAAGGTGTTTCTTCCCTGCTATTTTTCGTTTGCCCTGCAGGCCTTCACTATGGACACAGAGACTTCAATTACCTCAGGAAGAGAAGAGATTCAGCTTAGACCAAAGAAATCATTGCTCAGGTTCTAAGTAGCCTTTGAAGATCTATGAAGTTGGGTGCACACCACCCTCCCTTCAAGAGTGAGTGGAGTGTGGGGTCCTCCACATAGAACAGAGGTCAAAGGCACTGTGGTAGGCAGAATAATGACTCTCTCAAAGATGTCCAAGTCCTAACCCCTGGAACCTGTAAATGTTATCTTCTCTGGCAAAATGGACTTTGCAGAAGTGATTAAGCATCTTGAGATGTGGAGATAATTCTGGATTAATGGGCTTAATGTAATTAGTGGGCTTAATGTAATCCTAAGGGTTCTTTTAAGTGAAAGAGGGGGCAGGAGGTTCAGAGTGACAATGATGCAGAGTGAGAAAGACTTGGCCGCCATTTCTGGCTTTGAAGATGGAGGAAGGGGCCACAAGCTAAGGAATGTGGGCAGCCTCTAGGAGCTGGAAAAGGCAAAGAAATAGATTCTCCTCTGGAACCTCCAGAAGGAATACAGCAGCTCTGCCAACATGTTGACTTTAGCCCAGTGAGACCCATTTTGTCCTTCTAACCTCTCAGGACTCTAAGATAGGAAATTTGTGCTGTTTTAAGTCACCAACCCTGTGACAGTAACAATAGGAGACAGACCCAGGCACCCTCCCTCAAATCTTTGTATTCAGTGCACTTTGATGTGCTTCAACTGATGGATGCCCAATTAGGACTTTCTGACTGTACTATCTACTTTTCACTGAATTAAGCTTCATAAAATGGACAGATGGTTTAAAATATTAAGGATAAAACTAATAATGTAAGCATATGCAAACAACATGATGGAAAACTGGGCTTGCTTTGCTATATTTCTTCATTCATCACTTTATAAATTAAACATGATGATGACCTTATCAGATGTGACAAGAAATTGGCATCCAAATTTAGAATTATGAAGAATTACGAAGAACATTTACTCTAGGAACTGAGCTCTAAATATATCAAGCTTTCAGAATATTAACTAATTGTATAAAGTCACCGCAACGGAAAAGTGCTTTTAGAACTACTGTAAGTATTGAAGGTGCAGCTATAAAAAATGACTTGTAGAAGCATATGTAATACCTTCATAGAAAAAACTAGGAACTCAATGTCCAAAAAATAAGAAAAACAAATGTTATGCTAAGAAGTAAAACATGTATGGAGAATATAAAAATGGACAAAGAAAACAAATGATTAACCTACAGTATTAAAAGACAAATTCTGAATAAATAGCAGCTCTCTAATAATGAGTACAATTATTCCAAACCTCAAAGGTTGATGTAAAATTTAGTCACATTATAAGACAGAATTATTTTCCATCCAAAATATGTATGGTTAATGGTTATCAAATCTAAATTTCTTGATTCATATGAAAGAATCTGTGTGACTCAAAATCAGACAGAGACATGAGATGCAAAGTAGAAATCCAACACTGTAAAGGGAAGCAGAGAGAGGTCATCTTTGGAAATGGAACAGATGTTACCCTTGGGACATCTTGGCGACCTAAGGGAAAGATTAATGTAATTCTGAAAAGTCATAAAGAAAAAGAAAAACGTGGAATACCTGTTCATGTAAGGCTACTACAAGGTCTTAGAACAAATTTTAGAATGTTACTGTTGATAATATTTGCTTTTCTCCCATTAGTTTAAGGTATTATATTCTAGGTATGTAAAAAAAAAAAAAAAAAAGACAAAACAGAACAAAAATAAGAAACAAAAACATCCTACCTAAAGATGAGGAGCAGGCTGAGGAACAGGTTAAGGGGTAGACTGGGATGGTTTGGAAACATCTGGCAGTGTCTGCATCCTCAACTTCCTCCCCCGTGGATTCTTTACCTGTTTACAAACCGCAGGGATATGGGAGACTGTGGTCTCTGTCATCCAGCCTCCTTTCTGGTCTCCAGAACCCTCCAAGGCCCTTTACCATCGACTCCACTGTAGAGAAGTATTTATGAGAAACCAATCTGACAATGGAAATGCCGCAATTTAGAACCCTAGGTTTAGCTCATTCGTATCCTGCACACGTTTAGTAGGCCCTCACCTTGCTCCTGATTTCACGTGTTTCCTGATATATATAGTATACCCATATATCTGTCTCTCTAGAAAGATCTTAATATCTTACCCTGTGTTCTGTCTCCTCTTCACACAATGTTTTTGTAGACTATAGCGCTGAACAAATGTTGACTAAAGTAAAAAAGAATCTTTGAAGAAGATTCTGTGTATTATTATTGTATTATTTACAAAGCAAGATCAGTGGTTTCTGGCAGATTTTAATTTATTTCCCTGCTCATGTTAAAACCAAACTGCTCTCAAACCTCAGATACTAAATGATATCCTCAAACAACAAACCTTTTCATCAGCTACATCAACAAAGTTGTAAACCCAGCTGCCAAGTAAGCTCGGTTCCCCATTGACCTTTAATGGATTTCAGAAACATAATTTTAGATTTCCCATCACCAGGGTCAGGTTGCCCTCATTTTGGCGATACTCTGAATGCCTGAAAAATAATCTCTGTCCTTGTATATATCAGACAACATGTATCATGTATCCTTTTTTAGTGGACCTGACATTTTCCTCCTCTAAACAGTAACACTAAAGAGAAGGTAATCAACCATTTCAATGGGAAGCTGATAACATGTTGAGAATTGCCACCCACCTCAGCAAAGGAAAACAAGGGTGATGGATAAAAAGGTCCCTTTTCCTGCTTCTAGGATTTGGACCCACACAAATACACCCAGGCCAATGTGGCATGGTTATTGTTCAAATGTTTCCCAAATTGTATACTTTGGAAGAATATTTCTGAGAGATATAAAAATATGTTTTGAGAAAAATAAATATTTTGTGGTTTATGCAATTTGGAAAATTCTAGATCAATTAGAAGTAAAGAGGTCACTATAGGGTTTCTTAGAGTCTTTAATATGGTAATCAGCATTGTGACCTCCTAAGAAGTTTATACCATGTGAAGTACATTCAAATATACCTCAACAAGTGAGATACATATTTTTTTGTTTTGAACTTTTTTCTAGAACATCTCATGAAATCCTGAAATACAGTTTGAGAAATGCTGACAAGCTTCCCACTACCCCTTTTTAAATGAAATTCCTAAGCACTGTTGAGAACTTCTAAACTTTAGGATTATTAGTTGTATCAGAGTTGAGTGGGAAATACCAAGGAAAGAGAGATATATCTTGGCCTTGATTTAGCTCTTGGAAAAACCTTTGGGGTTCCAAGACGACTCGGGGCCTTTGATTGATTCTGAGGCACCATGGCCTAGAATGGTCAGCTAGTCCCAGGATCTTTGATGGTGTATTATGGGATAAAGTGACTGAGGTGGCTGGATGAAAGTGCAGGCTGAGAGAACCGCACTAGAGCAGAAGGGAGTTTTAAGAAGGAATAAGGAAGGAAAGTGATTGATCTTCTGGTTTCCCCATTTCTTCCTCAAGTATTTCTTTTCAAGGGAATTTCCTTATAATGTCTACTCTTTTTTAGTTTTCACATTTTTTTCCCTTCAAGTTTCTTAATTTATTAGTTTTTTTCACGACCACCATCAGATTTAGGCTCTAAATCTCATGCCACTATTTACTGAGACCAAGACTTGTAGTTCCAATGTACGTACAGGTAACTGAAATCCAAGTCCTGCCCTAAACAAAACTGGAAAATTGCAGTGCAACCCAACATCCACTCCAACGCCCTAGTCACCTTCCTGCACTCTGTGCTGGTTCATTCAGCCTCCAGCTATTCACCAAAAGACACCCCCTTAGTCCTCCTAAGACTCTGAAGGATGCATTTTAAGAAACTTTCACTGTATATACATAAATAAACAGCAGTCTTGAGCCAGCTCCTTTGATCTGATAAGCTCCATTTAATATAAGCTGAACTGTTAGCACTTTTGAGCCAGAGTTGAGTTTCCAACAAGATGCCAGTGGAGTTGAAAGTACTCCACAAGTCAACTGTACAAAATCCTGTAGTAATTTATGGAGATAGATTACACCAGGGTTTTCAGCCTCTTTTCAGTCTGTACAGAACATGTACATTTGTACTGGGTCCTAGAGAATTCTGCCACTATAAAAGCAGTGCAAAAATTGGGAATTTAGCAAATGGTATTGAAATTAAAAGTGTTGCTTTCCATGAGAGACTGTGAACTCCTCTGGGCAGGGATGGTTTCTTATCATGTTAGTGTTTCTAGCCCTGAACACAGGTTTGGCACAGAGAAGTGTTCAGTGTTTGCTGGACTAAAGGATTAGATACTACTTGATAATACTTGATATTTCTCTTTTCTCTTCATTCAGAAATCAGAAGTAGGCAGTGTGGGAATAGAGGGTATGCTTTCCTCCCTCTGAGATCCAAAAGGATCTCAGATTTTCAAGAGATTTTCAAATATTGCGGTACATGGGGTTAACTATTTGGGTTCAAAGAGCGATTCGGCTTGAACTAAAAAGCCCGACTTACAGCCTACCAAACATACATTGTACATCTGCTTTAACCATTAAAGAATGCACTCTCTTAGGACAAGAATGCATACTTCCCCTCCTATGCCTTATTGGTAACACCAGGATTAGTCCCCTTCCCGACACGGAGTCACATTGACCTGCTAATTTGCAACTAAATACTTCTTTGAAACTTTGATGAAAATGCATCCTGAATATGTTTAACGTATGTTCTTTGTTCTAAAGATACAAGACTCTACCGAAAACCATGCTTCTCCGGAATGCTTTCTAAGGTCTTCCTGGGTTATAATCCTCACTGTGGCTCAAGTAAAACTTAACCTTATTTCTCTTATCTATAGAATGGTTATTGGTTATTTTGCCTTGACATTTCTTGGCGTAGCACAGCAGGATTTCAGAGAAACCCACTAGAAACCACCTGGAATCTACTTTGAACTGGCGTTTGGTACCACATGGGCTCATTGGGCCCCTCTGGCTTCATGGCACTCTTCAAGTGCCCCCGATGAGCTCTCCTGCAACGCGGACCACCTTATTTAAGTCATAGATCCTGACTTGAACTTGAGCTGTTTCAAATCTTAAGACTAGATGTCTTAAGGGGGTACCAGGACATTTCCTAGGTAAGAGGAACCTGTGGAGAATTTCCTAGGCCAGAGGAACCTAGGGAGAACTTTGGAGGGAACAGAGCAGGCTGTCCTTTTTAATTTGGCATTAAATTGGAAAGAATTGTGTCTACAAAGTCTGAACAAATTGTTTAAAGCAAAATGAGGGACTGAAAACTCATTCAGCTCCAAAGAGAAGTGACACCAGCTCCTCCCAGCCGCAAGGCGTTCTCAGGTGACTGAGAACCTAGTAAGGGTGTCTGAGGCTGAGCCTCGAGACATGCAGCAGTCCCATAGGGAATTCCACCGTGATCAGTCACTTTAAGTAATTGACGGCTCATTCAGAGACGAGCATATGAGGTTGGTCACCCACTTGCTCTGAGCCCCCACAGTAGTTTTAGACTTCTGGTGGGAGAAACTAAGACATGTAAGAGAGTGCTTACAATCTTTCTTTAGGGAGTAACACTCACAAGCAACACATTTCTGACCCACTACAATGTCCTTAGAAATTGTTCAGACTTTATAGTAAAATAAAACTAAAAGAAAATGGGAAATAGTGCTACTAAAAGCTGACCAGTCCCTGAATGAGCAGCCTCCCCCTGGAACTCTGGTGGGCTTCATGTACAATATGTATGGTGTTAAGTCCTTGCAAGTGCTTAACAAAATGGGGATAACTGTAAATGGTTGGATCCTTGGATCAAGAGAACCCAAGATAATTTAAAATTACAATGGTCACTTTGGGGCTCCTTTGAGCCTCCAAAACTTGTACATTGGCCATTAGAAGGAATGTTCCAATTAGGTAAGATCATTTGAGAAGTGCACTTATTAAGTCATGGCTTTAAGAACACCCTCATAATCTACCTTCAAAGGAGGATCCAATATGAGCTTCTCCCAGGGTTAATGAGACTCTAAGAGACTTTCTGGGAAACTGCTACAACTAAACAGTCAAACAGAAACTAAAATTAAAAATTATTGGGGTTGTTTAATGCTGCCAGGAATAGTTACTGTTTGTCCCAGCTGAAACCTGACAAGATATTTGAAAGGATTTAGTAACTTATGATCAGAAATTTGGCCAAATTGGAAGCTGATATTCAAAGCCTGATAGGAATGTTTTTAGGTCTTCTTCCCTAAATTAAGATAAAACTAAGTACCCAGAAGGAAAGAAACAAATTAAGGAAAATGTAATTGGATGGGTGTGTCAGTCCTTTGATAAGTAACTAACCTTCCCTGTTTATCTCAAAAACAAATTTGTGGCCTCTCTGGGAGCTATTATCTAGACCATCCCAGATTCCTAAATCTGAAAAAAAAAAGGGGGTGGGTGTGAGGGAAGCAGCTTTTGGAAATGCAGGCTGCCATGAAAGCACTCTTGCCCAAAATTCTCAGGAAAAATTTTAAAACAGAGGCTATAAAATCTTTGTTGCATCTGTCTATGTGTTTGTGTGTTTCTATGTGGGTGTTATATGTGTGATATTTTTCTACATCTGGATGGTACAATTTCTAAAGGAGCTCCATTTAATTGGCTTAAACTAAGTGCTTACATAAATTATATGTAAATATAAGAGAAACCAAATGTCTTTCAAGTTAACATGATATGAAATAATATTTGGTAAACAAAAACTTGTTTAAGTTTGTTGATTTGATTGAAATAAGTACGTCCTCAGAGTTATCAGCATTGGATATGATGCAGACATGCAGCTTGGGTTTATTAGTCAAACAAGCTAATATATCTCTGTTACAAAATTTGTCAGCAAAATAGCTTAGAATGATAGCTGATTTTGTCCAATGTCTCATGAAGTTTTTGTAGGCAAGCTAAACATAATTATTGATAACAAGTAACAAGTAAACTAACTAGATGTGAGAAGATAAAAGTTCGTGGGTGAATTTTTTAACAATAATTATATGTTATGGTATGTACTTAACTTCAAAATCTTCTAGTGACTTGAAACCTTAGAGTTTTGTTAAATTAAGTTAAATGATAGAAATTTGAGTATCTAGGTCATTTCCACATAAGATAAAATATTAGACATTAATTACTAAATACAGTTTATCTACTTTTGGCTTCTTATTACAGAGAAACTACAAGATGTTTGGGTCTATTAGTAAACATGTCTTGTATTTTATTAAAAGATTATACTATGAAGTAGCATGATTCTAGACATTATAAAAAGTATTTATAAATTTTCCAAGCTACAGAATGCTAATGTAAAAGACAGTTTATAACTGCCTACTTCTTAGTTTTCACTAAAAATTAAAGTCTTTAAGGGTTAAGAATTTTAATTAATAAATGTGATTGAAGCTACTAAAAATTAGTAAGGAAAACATCTTTGTATTCAAGGAAAGTAAGATGTATGTTTCAGTAAAGAAGGTATAAGGAAAGGAAATATTTTTGTTTGTTTTGCTAAGAAAGATAAATTTGTCCTAAAGTACTAGGGAAAAAAAAAAAAAGGCATGGGACAAATTCTGAATGTAAAAAGAAAGTTGTAGAAGGTTTGTGAAAAAGGAACCTTGAGAAAAGAGTTTTATGCATGGTCAAGCTGGCTTAGATTGGAATAAATTTAAGTAAGTGAGTTTTAATATCAAAAGTAAGCTGGTAGAAAATTTAGAATTTGGTTTTCTCTCTCTTAAAGGATAGTTTTCCTGGACTTTTAGTCTGTTCTTGATAATGAGATCATAAAAGATTTTTCTTTACCTTTGAGTAAAGCTACGCAAAAGACAGAAATTCTATGTTTTGTCAATAATTTCCTGTGTTCTAAAAGGCTGAAATCTCTATATTAAAAGAACTAAGCTTTTTTTTTTTTTTTCTTAACCGTTTGTCTTTAACATCTGTTGTCACTTTGGTTAAATGGATAACTGAGTATTATTTCACAGTGACCAGTGTTTCAGAGTGGCACAAGATCAGCAAACACCTGATCTTGTTTAACCAAGTGTTTTAAAACCTTTTGATATTTTTGACAAGCTCCCCAAAATTCAAATCCTAAATGAAGTCTTTCTTTTGACCTAAATTTCTCTGAGAATTTCAGAGGGCTCCTGGGACTTCTCAAATAAATTTATTCTCTCTTCCTATAAAGAGGGAGATACTAAACTAATTAGGCTTGTTTGGTATGTGAAACTGCATGAGAAGCATTGTCAAGTAAATGATGATAAACCTTCTTTGGTTATATTGCATAGGTAAATATTATTCACTATCTTAGCCCTGCTACCTTGCTTCCAGTACCACTGGAGGAAAATGACCACAACTGCATTCTATCATCTAATTTGGTTTACAGATGGGTCTTACTTAAATGATAAGCAAAGACATGATCAAGCTGGATATGCTGTCTAGCCTTGAGAATGCCCACTACTTTCTATTAATTCTGCTAACCCAGTGAAAGATTTCCTTCTACAGGCTCAAGAAATGAGCCCCATGGAAGAAGAAAAAGGTGGCAACAAATAGGGGGAATTTTTGATACCACCACACAGATGTGGTTCCAGCCTGATAAACAACCCTAGTGCCTATTGGAGCACAATTGCCACTGCTCCAGCATATGCATCAATTACCCACTGGGCACCTGAAAAGATGATTTTGTGGGGAAAACAATATTTTTGGAAACTTTCTCCCACAGTGGCTCACAAAGCATAAGCTAGTTGTACTATATGTCCTAAATATAATCCTGGGAAAACACTTCAAGGGTCGTGAGGTCACTTTCCCCTCCCTAAGAAACCCTTTGAGGTATGGCAATTGAACTTTGTTCAAATGCCACTATATCAAGGATATAAATATCTTAGTAATGATCGATGTGTTCTCACATTGGGTTGAGGCCTTTCCCTGAAGAAAAGTGATGGCTTTAGTAGTAGGTAAATTATTGGAAAGGATAATTCCTATTTAGGGAATTCCTACTAAGTTAAACAGTGACCAGGGAACTCATTTCACCAGACAAATAATTAAATCTATTTGTGACATTTTGTCAATAATGCAACATTTTAACTAACAGTACAATCGAAACTCAACTGGCAAAGCTTTCAGAAGCATTTAATCTCTCATGGCCAAAAGCTCTTTGGCTAGTACTTCTCAATCTTAGATCTACATCTTTTGGTAAACATCAGCTGTCTCCTTTTGAAATAATAACAGGATGGCCTATGCAATTAGATGAGGAAATGTATGAACTAACTTTGCTTAAGGGGGATATATTACATTGTTGTCAGGGTCTCATTGAGGTGCTTAAAAGAAATGAAAGGTCGGTAGCTGATTCCTTTCACAGAGAGCTCCCAAGAGATGAAGACTTTAAGGATCATGGACTACAACCTGGAGAATCTATTTGTTGGAAGAGGCGTCAAACAAAAGACTCTCTGCAGCCCCGTTGGAAAGAACCGTAACAGGTACTTTTAACCAATTCATGTGCAGCAAAATTAAAGAGCATAGACTCACAGGTTCACATTTCTCATTAAAAAAAAAGGCTCCTCCGCCTGAGTAGATTTCAACTCCTGTTTCTGACACTTGACTTCGACTGACCAAGACAAATACCTCAACCAGGATAAGAAGAAGACAGCATCTATTGTAGACAGCTGTCCCAAGACTCCGGACCGGGCCTGTATTCCCAACCTTATATCTCCTCATTTAAACCCTTTTAGTGCTGAAACCTCATGCCCATTTTATAATTGTTCCATGTAAGGTTTTCATAATACTATCATACTTAAAGAAAATGATTGGTTTGGAACAGACTAGTTTTGAAGGCCAGGCATTTATTGGGTGGCTTCTAATGGAACTCAATGGTTATGTGGAACAAACTTCTGGCCTTGGCTACTGCCCGGACGGCTAGGACACTGCACCCTGATTTTCCCTTGGATGCAGGGAAAGATTCACTCCGAGCTAACATCTGTTGCCAATCTTCCTCTTTTTAAGGCCACATGGGCTCATTCATTGTTCCACTGGTATGATCACACTAGCAGCTATATTTGTTCCTTCTTTGGGGCTAGAAGATGTCATATCACATATAGAAGCCCTGACTAAATTTATTCAACAAGCCCTTAATGATAGTCAAGCAGAAATAGCCTTATTAAATACTGAAATGTCTTTAATGAGAAAGGCTGCCCTTTAAAATAGAATGGCTTTAGATATTTTAACTGCATCCCAAAGTAGTACACGTGCAATCATTCAAACTGAATGCTGTGTTTTTATACCTGATGAATTTTCCAATGTGCCATCTTTGCTAAAGCACATGAAAAAGCAGGCGAATGCTGTAAGTGACCTTACACCTAGCCTTGATTTGTTTAGCTGGCTCCCTGCCAGTATTGGCTCCTTTTGCGATCTGGATTGAAATTCCTATTTCTATTACTCCTTAGAATTCTTGTATTAGTCATAATATTCTAACTAATTACTGCTTTCTTTGCTTTGTAAGACTGGCATGCAGGCTAAAGTAATGACTGCTCAGTGACTTGACTGATAGATCTTACAACCCTGAATGAATTTCCTTTTCTGATTAAGACTATGCCTAAGAATTCATTTTTAAGCTAATCATTTCAAGTATTGGATTATTGTTCTATAATTGTTATAAACAACATAACTATAAGAAGTCATGTAAAAGCACATGTACAATGTTTGTGTGGTAATCTAAAAATAATCGACAAATTACATAACCTATGAAATGCTTCCCCTGTTAATATATACCTCTATGCTTGTCCACTATATCTGACTGTTTCCCCCCAGTGTGGATAACTGGGCCAATCCATGAAATAAAAGCCTAGCACTGAGGGATATGATGGACCCAGAGCAGGCAGCAACCACTCTGGCACCAAGGGACAATGTTTTGATCATCAATGCTTTCTATCGAAAAACTATTGATGAAAAGGGGAAAATGTCAAGAGATTTTCATGTATTGAAATATATGAGGTAACTACTCGGGTTCAAAAACTGATTCGGCTTGAACTAAAAAGCCTGACTTATGGCCTATCAAACATACATTGTACATCTGCTTTAACTATTAAAGTAAAGAATGCACTCTCTTAGGATAAGAATGCATACTTCCCCTCCTATGCTCTATTGGTAACACCCTATTGGTAACATCCTATTGGTAACACCAGGATTAGGCCCTTTCTGAACATTAGGATCATGGTGACCTGCTAATTTGCAACTAAATATCTCTTTGAAACTTTGATGAAAATGTATCCTGGATGTGTTTATTTATTTATTTATTTATTTATTTCCCCCGAAGCCCCAGTAGATAGTTGTATGTCATAGTTGCACATCCTTCTAGTTGCTGTACGTGGGACGCGGCCTCAGCATGGCTGGAGAAGCGGTGCATCGGTGCGCGCCTGGGATCCGAACCCTGGCTGCCAGCATCGGAGCGCGCGCACCCAACCGCTAAGCCACGGGGCCGGCCCTCCTGGATGTGTTTAATGTATGTTCTTTGTTCTAAAAAGATATAAGACTGTACTGAAAACCATGCTTCTCTGGACTGCTTTCTAAGGCCTTCCTGGGTTATAATCCTCACTCTGGCTCAAGCAAACTCACCTTATTTCTCTTATCTATAGAATGGTTATTGGTTATTTCGCCTCGACAGGACCTACCCAGGGCAGGCCCAAATCTGGTTCCCTTTGTAGATCAGCACACAACACTGAGGGTGAATCATTGCTATCCTTCCAGCCAATGAGAGGCAGCACAGATAATGTTTTAAATAGTGAGCTGCTATTTCTTGTAGTACAGATTGATTCTTCTTGTGTGGCTAAGTTTAGGACAGACAGCTTGGGACATGGATGGATTCATGCTCTCTGTACAAAGCGGCGTCTCCAGAAGTACCCTAAGGTCTTTGATTTTACACTAGGAGGGACTGACTACCATAAACCAAGACCTTCTCAAACTGTCTCTTACTCTTACCAAATCCCTAGTTGAGAGAAGGCATATTTAGGGAAGATGATTTGAAGGCTCATGCCTCCTCTTGATAAACTGAAAACTCTCTCCTGTCCCTATAGATTATGATGGGTGCCCTACCCAGCCCCCTACGCTACTCCACTTCACCCCAGCTCCAGACCTGAAGAGGGACGTGAGGTTTTTTTTTCTTTATCAAAAAGGCATAAACTAAAAAGGTTGAATATTCTGGTCTGATGGTCTTCACATTGTTCCCAAAAAAGCTCCCATGAGGGTCAGTGTCATTAACTGTGGAGAGAGAAGCACAGCTCTCTTCCATATGTTCATTTCACAGATATTTTAAGGCATCTATTATAGATGTTGCTGTTCTAACAGCTGGGGACTTAGTAGTGAATAAGACAGAAAAATTCTCTTCCAGAATTGAACGACAAATACCCAAGTAACTATCTAATGTCATGACACTTAGCAATAAGTGTCATGAAGAAAAAGAAAGCATAGCAAGGGACAGGGGAGTGACAGGGGGTGGAGCCAGGTGGTCAACAGACAGTGCCCAGAGGAAGAGGAGGAACGAGGTCTGAGGGGTGGGGGAGTGGAGAGGATTCCAGGTATAGGGGCAGCAGCACCAGAGCCTGAGGCAGGAATGAGCTGGCTGTGGTTCAGAAGGTCACAGCTCCCCATTGTGGGATAGCGAGCCCTGGTGACTGGCTAGACGGTTAAAACTGGGAAGCACTGTGGGTGAGGGGCAACAAGAAAGCCATGTGCCTGGAATAGAAAGGTCCAGAAGAATACAGAAGAGGTCCGGGAGGTGGGAGGGGCCATCCTGGGCAAGGCCTGGGCTGTAAATTTGATGATCTCAGCCCCAGTGTAAGAAGGCACACAAGAGGAAGTAAAAAGGCAAGGAGCATATGACCTGTTGTTTCAGGCATTAAATCTGATAAGAACCTGATAACTGGGGATGATAAACGCTACAGCCTGATGCCTCACATAATGACTCCAGTGATCAAATTTTTCATCATAAAAGTGAATCAGAGCATATCACTATGAACCATAAAAACCAAGTTAAAGAACAGCCAGGTGAATTGGCCTGTTTCTAAAGCTTGTCTATGGGAACAACAATGAAATGTAAAACAAAAAATAAAAATACCCTCCCAGGTGAGACTTTATATACCAACCACCTGAAAAGTGGTTCAAGTGTCCCATACAGATAATCAGCTGTGTTGACTGTGGTTAGGAAGAAGATATAGTCCTTCTGATTGTGATTATATGGTTTAGGGGTAGGCAGTGAGGATGGGCTATGCAGAAGGGAGGCATGTAGAAATGCATACTGCACAGGTCCTAGTTAGAGGCCTTTTTGGCAAGTTCACACTGGGCCTGGGGGGTGATGGCAAAGAATGACTGGTTAAAGCCTAGAAGTTTTCGGTTTCATTCTGGTCTGTCCTAAAGGCTGAGTTTGCAAACCCAGAATAAACATTTACTAAATGGGGAATCTCACTGCACTTGCCCACCCAGACCCTCTTGATGCACCCCATCCTCATCTCTTGATTGTTCTAGAGTGGTGGGTGACAGCATGGACTGTACAAGGCTCAGAGCAGCAGCCTCTGTGGCACCAAGCAGGATGGCCCTGGGAGCCTGGGCAGTATCAGGTGTGGGGCTTGTGTTTTGGTCTCTGCTTTACATGGAAAAAACCCTCAATCTCCTGGCCCCCCAGGCTTTCTCATTGGGAAGTCTTACCTGGGGCTCACGTTTCCCACCTGTACCTGTGATCTCCTTAGAGAAATATCTGAACACTTATTTAACCTCAGTTATTAAGAGCTGATAACTTCCCGAAGTGTTATTTTCTCCAAGTTAACAAACAGGCTCTGATTTTAAGCAGCTCCATTAAAGGCAACTAAAGTGGGTGTCCAATGGCAGGTGGGTGGGGAGCTAACTATTGGCAAGGGCTTATCACGTCACAGAATTGCCCCTGTAATCATTCCTTTGTCCACTGCCGCTGAAATGTAGGGGTCTCCAGCAGAGAAAAGCGGAAGGCAAAAGAGGTGATAAGTTTTAGTTAAAATGCTTAAGGTACCACCCTTTGCAGCTTGCAGAACTCTAAGTTTAAGCAGGTGCATCAAAGTAGAAGCAATTCTGTCTAAACTGAACCAATTATCTCTCAATCAATTCACCAGTTTGAAAGCCAAACTTGTAAGATAGTGAGGTAGTCCTACTGATATTCTTTTCCTTATGAAGTTATCCTTCAGATTTGCTCAGACAGATGGAGGTGGGGTGGGTAGAGAGAGGGGTGGGGGGGGAGGATATAGTGAATATTTGCAAAAGACCCATTATTGGCATTTAAAACTGTTATTTTTAATTAATCCTCATAAAACAGTGCCCTGGTGCAAAATCAGACACTGGCTGTTGGAGGATCTATATACACAAGGCAGAACCTGAACCACTAGCAAGTACAATTGGGGTTAATTTTGAATCCAGGTAGTTAAACCAATTCTCCCTCTCCCTGCTTCTCCCTCCCTCCCCCCACCATTCACAGCTTTATCAGCTCAGTTAGAGTTTGCACAGCTGCAACTGATTGAACTCCCGCTCACATTTTCCAGAACATTTAATAGGTACCCAAACCTACAAAAGCTGATATTAACCAGGCAAGTGAGAAGATTAGGAGCAAAGAAAGATAAGGATGAAGACAGGGTAAATCCAAGATGGATAGTGTTGGAAGCCTGTGGACACACAATTCAGACAATCTAGCTTTATGCAGTAATTAGAAAGATTTGTCAAGCTGGGAGAGGCTTTAGATGAAAAGGGAAGGAGTACATTTTCCAGTAGCTTGTTAGTAGTTAGAAGTATGAGTATGTGCAAATTGACTTTTGGGATAAAACTGAGGTATGTTCTACGGGATAAGGGCATGCTCTGTGGTGGGAGAAGTAAACAGCAAATTGACGAATTATGCTTTTTCTTATACTCCTCTTCTCACAACTCAGAGGTTGCTTTAAGTCTTTCACCTCATCATAACCTTTAGTACCTCATAAGTATTTTGTGGTCTTTCCTCTGATATGCAGTGTGACATGTGTGCAATATAAAAACACACTGCCTGTGCAACAGAACACGCAGGAAAGCCTGGCGTGCTGCAGAAGTTCAGCAGCATCCACGGTTTGACGCCTTTGCTGAGTAACCACATTCGTGCATGGCACATTCAGAGGAAGTGCCCAGGAAGCAGAATATGGCTATATCATTAATGCTTCAGCTATTTGCCTCTTCTTCAGCCTATGTCAAAAGAGAAAAAACATGTGAGAAATCCAAAAATAAAAGGTTTTGAGGATGATTTACCATTTTGGTTATGTAAGAAAACCTAGGCAAGCAAGCAGAGACACTATCAAGATTCTGTCCTATTCTGAATCGTCCAAATGTTTCTGGAGGTGTGGTGTTTACATCAGAAATAGCTCCTTAATTAAGAAAGAACTTTATCTGAGGACCACAAGTTTCTTACTCCCCTTTTTTTAAAAAAACATAATTTTGACTCAGAGCCAATTTGAGGAAGAGAAGTGTGGGTGTCCTGTTCAGTAATATAATCCTATGAAGTCTTTCTTTGGAAGCAAAACAAAACTGTGCATGATCTTCTAAGAGGGTTTAGGGCTTCCCCATTATGCAATTGAAACCAAGAAGAGTTATGTTTGGAAGGGATCATTACAAACTACACACAGGGTCAAATAGTCAATTGTTTTTCAAAAAGAACCAGGGGTTGTACATGAGTGGATGGAGGACAGCCCCAGAAGGAAGACTCTGAGTAACACATACAGTCGACATTAATTTAATGGCAAAACCCTAGAGCACCAGGCAGGAAGTAAGCTTCGGTTTGCTCATTGTCTTTGGTTGAAACCCTCCCATTAAACACCTTCAGCTTGAATACCATAGATCTACTAACAGGTTTAAAAGTACTAACTGATGTAGGTGGGTTTTAAAATTCAGCAGACAACACAGCAGAGGTACTTTCTCTTTCACTCCTTAGATGAAGGTTTCACAACACTTCAGAAGTAACGTGTCCTACAAGATATGGGCTGGGAAATGCCGGCCCACAGTGGTCTTGTCCAATGTAGTCTGACCATGTGAATGAAGGGAACTCAACTGCTTGTTTCTGGGGTCTCATGCATGCCATGTTTCCTCAAACAGAGAGTTCTAGAAGAACATGTGTCAGAAAAGAGAGAATTGATCAGCATGGCTCTTTTTACCCTTCCCAAAGTTTCACCTAGAGCTGTTGGGATAGGTCAGAAATGGACAAGTCCTGGAAAAGACTGGAAAAGAATAAGAAAAAGCAGAGGCAAAGAAAAAGTCTGGAAGGAGGTATGAAAAAGGAAAAAGATGCTGTGACGAATGTCCCCAGTGAACCCAGTAACATCCATTTCTACCACAGCTAGCAGGGTGCTGCGTGAAAGTTTACAGGTATCCGAAAAAGCACTAGCCTTTGTTTTGTTGCTTTGACTCTTCTCATGAAGCAAGAGTTCCTAATACTTTTTTAGTGTAAATTTGTCAACATCACTTTCTTCCTAAAGAATAACGATGATGAGTATTTTCCATGACTCTCCACAACTCCATTCAGCACTTCACTTTTTCTACTTTTTAAAGAGTTCTCGCTTTTCTAAAAACACAGGTGGCCTACACTGTTATATTAGCTCGTGGCTGTGGCAGAGACCTTTTCTCTCACCATAACTGCCTGGGGAGCTTTTCTGGCTGGAACACAGGTAAAAGCTGAAAGTGTGCCTCTGAGACTTGAGCTTCGTCGGAATAAGAACCTCAAAGGCATGGATTTATGTTTCTAAAGATACCGTAAGCTGGTTTTATGTAGCTTTATTCCTTTGTCCTAAACTCCTTTCTCCTCGAAAACCACCTGCAACTGTTGTTTGCAAATTAACTGCCTCTGACATCTGAAAGGAAAAAAGAAAAACTACAAAATCTACAAAACCCTCACCTGCTACCATTATGTGAGTCAGGGAAGACAAAGGAAAGGATCATCTTCAATTATTCAGTCTAACCACTGAAACTAAGAGACTTCGTTTAATTAAGAAAATTAAAAGAAAAAAGATGAAATCGGAAGGATATGCTGATGTGAGATGTAGTATTGCTTCAAAATAGGATCCCAACCATGAAATGTTAGCTATTTCTTTTTTAAAAATAAAATCTTTTATTATGAAAGTAAAACATGCCCACTACAGAAAATTTGGAAAATAAAGTATAAAGAAAATCCAAAACCGTCTTTGGTTCCAATACCAAAGATAACCACTGTTTAATATTCTAGTGCATTTCCTCCCTGTTTTTTTTCCTCGGCACAATTTCTTGACATAGTTCTGAACTGTGTGTGTATGTTTGTGTGTACATACACACATCCACAAACACACAATTCTGGACAGTGTTTCAGTGTCCTGTCGATTTCTAGCTTGATATAATGTCCGAAGTTCTCCTACTCTACATTATTATAAAGTCTTTCTAAACATAATTTTTATAGTTGGCTTAATAGTCCATCGAAGGGGATATTCCACAATTTACCTAACCTTTTCCCTACTAGGAGACAAACATTCACCACCAACAAAGGTTGTTCAAATCTTTGACCATCATAAATAATGCCGTGGTGAACATCTTTGCCTATAAATTTTTCTCTGTTTCATGTTACTTCTGCGGAACAGATTCATAGAAGGGAATTAGAAGTAAAAACTAATAAATATTTAAAAAGTTTTTAGAGATTTCAACACATGGCTGGGGTTGCATCTTATGGCTTGGATGGGTGCAAAGAGTGAGAGTTTTGCTGTTTTTTTTTTTTTTTTTTGGTGAGGAAGATCAGCCCTGAACTAACATCCATGCTAATGCTCCTCTTTTTGCTGAGGAAGACCGGCTCTGAGCTAACATCTATTGCCAATTCTCCTCCTTTTTTTCCCCAAAGCCCCAGTGGAGAGTTGTACGTCATAGTTGCACATCCTTCTAGTTGCTGTATGTGGGATGTGGCCTCAGCATGGCTGGAGAAGCGGTGCGTCGGTGCGCACCCGGGATCCGAACCTGGGCCGCCAGTAGCGGAGCGCGCGCACTTAACCACTAAGCCACAGGGCCGGCCCTGTTTTTCGTTTTTTAATGGAGATTCAAAATAGGGAAGAAACCCCGTGTTCCCAGCAGCTTTACAGCTGCGTTAGAGCTTATCAGTATTTTTTCTGGCCTTTCATAGAACTCTAGTATTTCTGAGGATGACGAATACGATGCATTTTAAGAGAAAGCTAGAAAAAACACAAAGAATAAATGTCGATGCAAATCCTTTAGAGGTTTTCTCATATTTTAATATTCATTCCAGAGACGCGATCAGCAGTCCATGAAGTCCCCGTTTTCAGGTTTTCACAGATTAAGCAGAGATTTGAGACGAGGTCAGGACTGAGGACACTATTAGCACAAGTTCCTTATTTACAGATAAGAGAAAGAAAAAGTGGATATGTAACCTCCATGAGGCATTGGCTAGAAGTGGTGAGAAAAAATGTAAAGTGGAATTAACAGCATGAGAATAAAATGGAAGCCTTTTTTTGCAGAAATTAACATTTACCAGTCTCCTTGATTCTTACTATCTTACCCATTTCTAGAAGTTCTTTCTCCAAATAAGAAATTATTGAAACTTTGCTCCTCAAGATGGTGTGGGGGAGACGCGATCATCCCAATCTCTCTAAAATGAAGTAGTTTATTTTCAGGTGCATGAGAAGAAAGTAAAGAACTTTTTGCTTCTGTGTACATGTAGGAGTCATCCTAAAAACTCACAGCATTCATTGAGGCAGAAAATTTCCTGAGGAAATCCTAGATTTTCACCCTTCAATCAACTATCAGCAAATATTCATGGGGCAAATCTCATGTGTGAGAAATATAGGTTTGTGTTTTGAAGGCTAATTGCTGAACCACTGCAAAGCTATAAATTAAGTAGTACTTAAATTCTTTAACCCATTATTTGGGTCATAAGATACTAACAGACACCTTATATGAGTAGTAGAGACTTCAAGACTGCTATTGGCCAAAGTTAAGAGCTTTCATTCTCTTGATTTAAGTAATTTAGAAGGTGTTAAGGGTTTTTGGAGCGTGGGTTTCTTTTTCTCTCTTTTTCTGATAGACAACTATTCATGTTTCAGATAACTAATTTTTAAATGAAAAGAAAGTTACTTTAATTTGTGTCAGCTTTACCCGGATTTACATCAACATCGTTTTTATTTAATGGGATAGAGTAAATGCGCTGTCAATAAAACTAGAAAAGATATTGATGTAGCTGCCATCTCAATTTAACAAACACAAGGTAATTCCATAAGCTATATACAGAGAGAATGTCTGGTATTAGTATTATTTTTTAAGACAAGTTGTGCTCTATTAAAGTTCAATTGTAACTTGATATGCCACTAAAGTCAACCCAGATTATTTGAAGGACAATGGATACTGCTGACTTTGAGAATTCTTTGTCTTCACTTTTTTCTAAATCAAGATTGTTGAGTTTTTGTTTTGAGTAGTTGGGTATTTTTAAAGAGTATATAATTTAGCCTGTAGGCTGTAGAATGGTGAGAAATAACAGTTGGACAGGATTGGGAAGGAAGATAATGGACTCTGACAGTGACAAGAGGTACTGCGTACAGGATGCAGCAGCTAAACGTAACTTTAGGTGGCTTCCCATTTGTGAAAGTTGGGTTGTGTTAGGTGGGGCATCTCTATGGGTGGAAAGAATTATTTTTGTGTTTGACAGGCAGAAAATGTCACATAATAGAGAGGAAACAATGCTTTCCTACCTGCATCCTCTTCTAAGGAAACCACTCTGCTCAAATCCCCCATTGAGGGAGTTGTGGCCACTGTGTCACTGGAGTTCCAGAAGGACAGGAGAAGGAGAGGGGGATGCAAAAGCAGTCATAGAGATAATGGGTGAAAATTTCCCAAATTTGGCAAAAAAATTGGGTAAATACAATAGACTTTCCTTCTCCTCTAAAATTTTCTAAATTTTCTTTGATATTTGAAGTAAGAAGTATAACACTGTGTGATGTGACTCAGTGTATGTGGAGGAAATATTTAAGGTAATTATATTTTAAATGGGAGGGGGCAAAGGGACTTGAAGGAGGTAAGGTTTCTATACTTCATTCAAACTGGTAAAATGTGGACCACAGTAGATCTTTGTGGTGATGGAATATTTCTGCATCTTGATTGTGTTGGTGGTTGCAAGAATCTACACATGTATAAGGTATGAATTATCCATATACATTGTACCAATGTCAATTTCCTGGTTTTGATACTGTATTCTGGTTATCCAAGATGTAACCGCTGGGGGAAATGGAGTGAGGGGTAAAAGAGACGTCTCTGTACTATCTTTGTAATTTCTTGTAATTCCTAAAATCTACAATTATTTCTAAATAAAAAGTTAAAAATAAAGATGATGGAAAGAAGTTCCTTGAAAATGATAAAAGCAAACACTTAACGTCTCATTATGATTCTCTGGCCATAATCAACATTTTAGAAGGGAGAAAGGTTTATCAGAAGCAAAGCAGTGGATGAAATGGACTCACTGATTTTCTTTTTAAAATTTTAAATTTAATTGTGGGAGAAAACATGTGATGGAATAAGAATCTCAGATGGAAAAGAAATTCAAGGTTGGCCTTTAAGAGAGACAGGATGGCAATCCTACCCAGAAATTCAGGATGAGTTTCTGTCTTGATCACATCCCTTGTCAGGGATATACCTCTAACATATGAAATTGGCTAAGCAAAGTTAATTTCAATAACAATATGTATCCTTTTGAAGCCATAAAACCATAAAATATTTTAGGGATGAAAACTAATTAAATTTTGATAGTTTGTCATATTTTTAGAGATAATTTAGGCTAGTTATTTTCTTCTGTAAGTTAAATTAAAACTTATTAGAATTAATATTCTCAATAATACTGATAATTTTTTTTTTTTTTTACCTTTTTCTACCAATTTTCTTTATGCTGGTGGAATGTGCATGTCAGTAGGACACCAGTAGATGTCAAAGAAAGCTTTCAGAGTGTTAATAGTGACATGATAATTGATTCATTATTACAATAAATATAACACTGTTTCTTTTTTGCCAATACAGTAAAATCATGGTACTGTTCATTTTTGTCTCCTCTGTTTTTAAATAAGCACACTTGGCAGCAGTAAAGGGTGGCCCTGAATGCTTGACAGAAAGCCAATGGCAAAAGTAATAGACAGAAATACAAAACCTCAGGTCTTGGATTTATCACCTGGAGCTACATAATTCTGCTACCAAAGCGGCTGTGTAGGGTTCTTCAAGTGCCAGCATTCATCACATGTACGGTTTCCAATTGCTATTACTTTGCTATATTTGTTAAAGTTCAATATAAATTAGATCAGACAACTCTGAACTATGAAGGCATTTAAAAATGGCAGTTTCTTTAAGTATAAAACAGTGTCCATGGAGGTATCATAAAGACAAAAAAAGTGAATTTCTCTGTTGTCATGTCATTAATTTTTTTGAGAAATTTCCCATATAATAAATATTCACATTAAAGGATCCTGACTTTCTAATTCGTGTTTTCTGATTGATCTTTGCAACTGGGTTGTGAAGGCTCACATCTTTGCTTTACAACTCAATCAAGAGACCAGTCAGATCAGCATCAAATTTACCGTAATATTTTTTCACTTAGTGCAATGCAGAGACCTCTGATCTTTTCACCAGCCACAAAACAGAATTTACCACCTGCTTAGTTTACATAGGAGTTGGCAAAAATTCTTTTTTTTTCCATTCAGTGCTATCTGACAATAGCATAACTAGATCAAGGGTTTGGATATTTGATCTTTTAAATCTGTCATAATGTCAAAATGACAAAATGTAATAGAAATTTTAAGCTCAGAGAATATTTTCCTTTTACAGGCTTTTTCTCTATTCATTTTAGTTTCTATTTTTTACATCTTTAATTTCACTTTAAACAAATATTCCACAGTTAGACAAATGAACATGAGGAACCATGTGAATAATATGTGAACAAAACAGTTTCTTTTAAAAAGAGGGATTTTCAGAAATTTTTATGGAAAACAGTTTTTAAACATGGCAGAAGCTAAATGAATATTTGTGGGAAGAAAAATGAAAGAAGAGAGCTTCTAGGCCTCGTATTCCATAGACAGACTTGTATTAAATTATTTCAGGGTGTATTATACTTTACCAAGCATTTATTGATGGATCAAGAGAATTTAAGGGCCTACTCTCACTAGCTGTAGGGCCTTCGTTAAGTTGTGTAAACTCTCTAAGCCTTACTTTTTTTCCCTGTAGGATGAAAATGATGATATCATGTCACGTGAATGTCATAGAGTATTCGTTAGGATTACACGAGAAAATCTATACAGCTGGTTCCTAATGCTTGTCAAATAGCAAGTGCTCAAAGGTTAGCCATTATTATTATTACTAAACTAAGCCAGATTGAGATATTTAAAATCAAAGCCAGGGAAGAGGCATTCTAATGTGTAATTTACATAGTGCTTCCTTATTAATGATCTCATTTGAACCTCACAACAATCCTACAGGCCAGAAGACCCTGGCACCCCTTCACTGCTGTCCATGCGACAACCCCTCAGACGGCAAAGGTGGAATTGTGACTTGTGGGCTGTCCACAGAGCACGACACTTGGACGCTTGGCTCTGTTCTGAGAGGTGATTCACGTACGGCAAAACAAGCCACGGAGATGAAAGCCTAAGACGTTCCCCATACCTTATATCTTCTATGCCCGACAGGACTTCTGCATTTTATGACTTCATAATACTTCTACTAGAGTACAGAGGAATGCCACCTACAGTGCCCCAAAGAAAAAGGGAAAAGTTAGGCTGAGCGATGGCTTAGCAGTTAAGTGCACGTGCTCCGCTGCTGGCGGCCCGGGTTTGGATCCCGGGCGGGCACCGACGCACCACTTGTCCAGCCATGCTGAGGCCGCGTCCCACATACAGCAACTAGAAGGATGTGCAACTATGACATACAACTATCTACTGGGGCTTGGGGGTGCGGGGAAAGGAGGATTGGCAATAGATGTTAGCTCAGAGCCAGTCTTCCTCAGCAAAAAAAAAAAGAGGAGGATTGGCATGGATGTTAGCTCATGGCTGATCTTCCTTACAAAAACAAACAAACAAACAAACAAACAAACAAAAAAAGAAAAAAGGAAAAGTTAAAACCAAAATTCTTCCAAAACTTAGCACATCAGTTTTCTCAGACATAAAAACCAGACAAGTTACCTCACAAGAGGCATAGGCTGTGCCACAAATCGTGCTCTTATTTTTTTTTGGTCTGAGCCTCCTCAGATGGGGGTAAGTGGATCTCCCCAGTTCTACTTGGATGTTTTGAGAAATTCAAGGAAACGAACAAGTCCAGGCAATATCTGAATATTTGTTACTTGATCCCATCTGGAATAGAAAAGAAAGGCTCTTTGTTCAAAAAACTTCTGACTGATATCTGTCCTTGGACTTCCCTCATTGCTTTATAAAAACAACCTGTTAAGTAACTTAGTGCCTGCTGGAAAGAAGTCAGCCTCCTCTGAACTCTAAGGATTCTCCAGAAGTGGTCATTACTGCTGGTAAGAGAAGTAGCATTATGATTTCATTTTACACATGAAGAAAATGAAGTTCAGGTTAACTTTATAATCAGGCAATATATAATTTGGAGAGCTGAGACCCAAGGGCTATGGAAGGGAGACCTGGGGTTTTGTTCTGACTTTGCCTCCAGCTCGAGGCCCCACACTTGGGTCCTTAGTTTTCTTACCTTAAGATGGGTTCAGAGGATTAGATCACGAGTGGCAACCTTTTTCTGTAAAGGGCCAGACAGTAAATATTTGTGGCTTTCTGGGCCATACAGTCTCACAGCAACTACTCAACTCTGCTGTTAAAGAGTAAAAGCAGCCACAGACAATAAATAAACAAATGGGTGTGACTTGTGCCGATAAAACTTATGCAGCAGGTTGGATTTGGTCCATAGGCTGTAGTTTGCAGACCCTGGACTAAATGATATAGAATTTTCTTCTACTGCTAACATTTTATGATTCAACTTGTTTTAGTGGCAATGCTATTTCCCTAGGAAAGTCACCTTGATTATTCAATCATCTGTTGATTATGCAGTTTATAAGGTACTTAAATGTTTTTCTTATGCTCATTGCAACATTATTCACAACAGCCAAGGTATGGAAACAACCTAAATGGCCTCTGTCAATGGATGAATGGATAAAGAAGATGTGATGTATATACACAATGGAATATTACTCAGCCATGAGAAAGAAGGAATTCCTGCTATTTGTGACAACTTGGATGGACTTTGAGGGCATTATGCTAAGTGAGATAAGTCAGGGAGAGAAAGACAAATACAATATGATCTCACTTATACGTGGAATCTAAAAAAGCCAAACTCATAGAAACAGTAGAATGGTGGTTACTGGGAGGCTGGCAGGTGGGAGAACTGGGGAGATGTTCATCAAAGGGTACAAACTTGCAGTTGAAGATGAATTAAGTTCTGGAGATCTAATACACAGCATGGTGATTGTAGTCAACAATACTGTATTATATACTTCAAAGTTGCTAAGAGACTAGATCTTAAATGTTCTCAACACAAAAGAGAAAAGATAATTATGTGAGTGATAGAGGTGTTAGCTAATGCTGTGGTGCTATATAAAAGTATCAGATCAACATGTTGTATACCTTAAACTTACATGATGTTATATGGCAATTATATCTCAATAAAAAAGTATTTTTCTACCTCTCTCTCCTTTCTTCATCCATTAATGAATGCCTACTATGTGTATTGCAAATATGAAATTATTACCTTAATGTTATTCTGCTCAAGATCTTATGTGTTTAGGGGGGCTGGCCCTGTGGCTTAGCGGTTAAGTGCGTGCGCTCTGCTACTGGCAGCCCGGGTTTGGATCCTGGGCGCACACCGACGCACCACTTGTCCAGCCATGCTGAGGCGGTATCCCACGTACAGCAACTAGAAGGATGTGCAACTATGACATGCAACTATCTACTGGGGCTTTGGGGAGAAAAAGCGAAAAAAAGGAGGAGGATTGGCAATAGATGTTAGCTCAGGGCCAGTCTTCCTCAGCAAAAAGAGGAGGACTGGCATGGATGTTAGCTCAGGGCTGATCTTCCTCACAAAAAAAAAGAGATCTTATGTGTTTAGGTTTTTTTTTTTTTTGGTAGTGGGGGGTGGAGAGCAGCGTGCATGGGATTGGAGTATAGGGTGCATGAGGGTAGGTTCAAATATGATCTCCTAGATAGGATGGCTGACTGGGAGTGAAGACCCAAATGTGTGGGAGGACTCCTGGAACATTAGCTCTGACCTCAGATGATCAAAAGAGTAGCTTCTTTTGCTATACTGAGCCAGACTTGGGTAAGTGTGTCAGAGCTGATAGCAATGGAAGAGTGTGTGACGTAAGATTATGGAAGAATGTGTCTCAATTTAGGGGAAAATATGATCTCTTGTTAGAAAAATCAAACTGCAAATACTGCTGTCACTGGGGAACCAAGCCATACCCAAGAGGGCAAACAGTGTTGACTCCCTGTCTGGGGTCCTCGCCCAGGGGGATGCTTTATCCTGGGTCCGCACTGCCCTTCCTCGGGGCTCTGTGAAGGGAGATCAGTTGAACTCCATCAACTTTTAAGAGCTTCCCCTCTAATAAGAAAAGAATATAACACACAGGCCAAACTTCAAGAGGAACAGTGTGGCAAATGAACCTACTTACTCTTTAAAAAAATTATATTATTGCTACATAAAGCTTCTTTGCAAAACTTGTAATTTCAAAGTGAAAACTTTTCTTAAAAGACCAGAGTATCATTTATCATAATACTCTGCCTATTCTGTCAGTATTATTTTTATTCAAATATTATTATATTAGCTTTTAAAATCATAAAAAGCAATAAATTCTTATTTACAAAATTTCCCAGGGGGCCCGGTGGCATAGTGGTTAAGTTCGTGTGCTCTGCTTCAGTGGCCCGGGTTTCAAAGGTTTGGATTCCGGGTACAGACCGATGCACAACTTGTCAAGCCATGCTGTGGTGGCGTCCCATATAAAGCAGAGGAAAATGGGCACGGATGTTAGCCCAGGGCCAATCTCCCTAACAAAAAAAAAAAATTTCCCTCTCTCCATACCACCTGACCCTGCCACTTAATACTTGCTCAGTAGCCACTGCAAACAGTTTATGTGTGTCCTTTCTGACCATGTGTGGTCTGTGTCTCTGTATGGGTGTATCCACTTACAATGTTTTTGCTTATTCAGGCCACTCGTATCACAAGATACAAGTCCGTCTAGCTACAATGTGGTATGCTTTTGATAGGTCCTAGAAAATGCTCAGCATAGGAAGTAAATAGAAAACTCATCCTTAAACACATACAATTGCATTGGTATATTCCATAAGAAGCGGGTTTAATCCATATTCTGAAGTAGAGGTTTGTGTGCCGGTAATACCGCCACCAAATTCTACTTTTACCTAAATACCTAATACCTTCAGACGATTGAGGCAAGGGTGCTTGTTTTCCCACAGTCATGAGGATAATTAACCCACTTTTTCATTTTACTTTTCTATAGTAGCTCTAATCCTAAACTAATAGTCCCAGGTGCAGTGGTTTACATAAAACTTGTTGACTGTATTAGATGGAGAGATATCTGGGTGCTTGAAGCAGATGACAGGTTGCAAGACTACAAGATTCTATCATAGTTAGATAAGCCCAAAAGTCAAAAAACCAAAGGAAGCATAACTATAAGTCATTCTTTAACCCAATTCCTAATTTGCCCTGATTTGCTGGGACGAGTCTCTGTTAATCCTCGCTCACATCGCTAGGGGATCCTTAGGGCCACATGGAGCTGAGCCCATCTTCATGACTCTCCCACGTGGCATCAAATGCTTCTATGGACTTTTGTCTTTGGTTTCATTTTGTTAATATGAAGAATGGACAAAGCTAGATGAGAAAATCTTAATAGTATATTTTGTTGAAGATTTGAACAATTAAAACGGGCTGACACAAAAATCAAAGACACAGAATGTGGATTGTTGTGGGGAAAACTTATAGTCAAAAACTTCAGTTGACAAAAAGAAAAAAGATTTTTTTCCAGGCAAGGGGAAGTTTAGGAAAAATGGAATCTGTGTGAGTATCCTAAAATAACGAGCAAAGGAAGAGAAGTAAAAGGAGAAATCTACATCATGTCCTACTCAGCACGGATGTAAATTTGACCTGTGGACATGGGGGAAATGGTTAAAATTCGAGCAAAGTAATTTCCCGATTTCCACAGATGAGTGCATTCTTTCAAAAATTAGTAGGTCCTGTGAGAAAGTAGATATGTTTCTATGTTTCTATGTTATTGTATTTGATTTGATGTCAGACAGAAACAGCAGAAGAAGAAAATTAATATGATAGTAGTGATATTATGTGAGAGAGAAAAGCGTGTGTGTGAGAGAGAGAAAGAGACAATGCAGGAGTAGGGGGAGGGGTAGAATGAAGGACACAACCTTATTATATCATAAAATAATGGCTTTTTTAAAAAGAACAAATCTATGGCATAAAGAAACGGTGAAAGATGACACTAGAATTCTTAAAATTGCACTTTTAAATATCTGAAGGGCTTACTTAGAATCTGCCACAATACTTAGTCCTTAAATTGTTTATTTTTTCACGACTGTAAAGATGGTATACCATAATGTTTTGTTTGATGATTAAGGGTGAAGTCCCCAGCTGCCCCCTGCAGAAATCTGGCATTTTATGCCTCACCACTCCCAGGAGAAGTCACATCTTCCTGCCCCTTACCCCCTGCAGCTGCAGCCAAGACTGGAGCCTTCCCACCCAGAGAGCTGCAGGTGGACAGGGCCCAGTACTTAGGATGAGGCGCATGGAGCCCAAGAAGGAGCGGATGCAATCACCTCTGTGGTGTTTTCATTTCCTTCTCCCTGTTTTTCGATGTTCTCCCACATAGGGCCGTGGGCTAAAGCCACTTCAATTCGATTTACATTCTAAATGGAACAACACAGGACACCCTCCCAGGCCCTACTCATCTCCTTCTCTGATAAGCTTGTCAGATTTAGCAAATACTACAGACACTACAAATAATTTTGTAGTATAAGTATGTCCCATGCAATATTTGGGATATACTTCCACTATAAAATTATTCACTACTTATCTGAAATTCAAATTTAACTGGCAACCTGGATTTTATCTGGCACTCCATTGTTTGCACTCTGGGAACTTCCAGAGTATCTGGGGAGGGTCTTAGGAAGGTCAGAATACAGAATTTGGGGTGAAGAGCATAGCACAAGAACTGATGCAGAAAGTATAAGTAAACTGTCTCGTAAATGACTAAACCACAAAATCCTCTGAGGGTTGAGCAGAGAAAAGCCATTCCGAGTCTCTTGCCCCTTTATTCACAACACTGCTCCCTGAGGGAAAGGAGTGAGCCAGTGGCCGTTTTCCTTCCCTTGGCACTGCTGGGCAACAATCTGCGTTTTGTGTATTTAAGAAGTGTTTTCAGCACAGAAGAGTAGCTGGCAGGTGATGAGACTATTATACAGGGGAATGGACCAGACACTGGGCAAGAGTTGTGTGTGGGGTGGGGGTGGCGAAAATGGGAAACACCAAAGACACGGTGATACGCTAGAGGCACAGGGCAGAACTTCAAACTACACTTACTGCACGAATGTAAACACACACATAAATATGCCCATGGATGAATTTAAAAATGCATTTTTTCATTTTTCATTTCATAATAAATCAACCTTAGTTAATTTATTAACCTCATCTGTGGCTGTCTTTGTGGAATTTCCTAGTGAGCAAGATACACATTCACCATGTCTAGTTGGAGACAGCCAGCCAGGGCTAGAGTCGATGGGCTCCCTGTGGAGCTGCTGAGCCAGTGCAGCATCTAGAAGCATCCTTTTCCTTAATCCTGAGATCTTCATTTGCATTAGTCAAAATGAACTCCTATTGTTCAATCGCTAATGGTTTCTTACAAATCCGTATTGTAATCTCATATCTCTAGTTAGTAGGATTTTTAATTCAGGTTTGAGGACCTATTAATTCTCAAGCCTGCAAAAGTTCTAGGCTGAATGATAATTACTGACATTTAAGGCACCTAGAATGAAAACAGAATAATACAATATCCTGGCATAGGCTTTTCCTTCTAATTTATTCATCATTATTTATCTTAAGTCTAGGTTTGATGATCTTCCTGCGGAACTACTCTGTATTGGAGTTATGCTGAATTCAATCCAAGTTAAGACTAGACGGAGGCGATTTTCTTTTTGGATCCAAATGTTATAAAAAAAAAAATGCACAACACACATATTGTCATACATAACCCATGGCTATATTCCTCTATAGGTTCCAGTGTCATGGAAACCAGTTAAGCTCTTCTGTGCCTCTCTGCCTAAAATCCACTGATACAAGTGCAGTTTAACGGCATAAACCTAAATTCAGTTTAGAGGGAGAAGGAGGTGCTTTATACATATGATAGTCAGAAGGTTTTAAAATAATAAAATAAATTTGCCCTCTGTTATCATGAAACAAAACTCATAAAATGTTTAATCAATATTACTGGATCATCCATTTCTTCCTTTTTATTTTCTCAAAGTGATATTTCAGGTCTTTTGGGATAGTTATTTTGTGGATATCTTGGAATTAAAAAAGTATTCCAACTCTGTGACGCTCAGCAGTCAGGATGTCTGATTCATTTAGGGGTCACACCCCTAAACCGTCAGAGCCTAATGATGGAGAATAGGAGTTAGTGGGATGAGTTTGCTGGCTCCTAGGATGCTGTGTGGGGATCTTGGGAAGACCTCCCCCTCCTGGTCCTGTAGTTGCAGTTTCCTTTGTTGATACCAGAGACGGAGACAGAGAGAGATGGGGGAGGTGAATGTGGCCAGAGGCTGGGGATAGAGACATGGAAGCAAAATCATCGCTTTGTAGGGCATGGGTGCTATTGTTACTGGTGGTTAACAGCAAGGGTACAATGTGCAGTCTCTCGGGACAGTCATGCGGTAGCCCGGGCACAGAGGCCAGGCTGGTGATGGCCCGGCATCACCAGGGACCCGGGGGACAGCCGCTCTGCTCACTCACCCGTGCTGCTCTGAATGGTCCTCACGGTGGTGGTGGTGCGCGGCGGGGACGAGGACCTCAGGGACACGCACTCGTCGTCCTGGGAGCAGCCCTTCTCAATGGCGCGCACGTAGCTGTGGCTCCGCATGCGGAAGCAGCCGGGCATGGGCAGGTCCAGGGCTTCCACGGCCTGCGACTCCAGCTCGCTGAACACAGACTCGCACACCGACTCGAACTGCCCGTTCACTTCCATCTCGCTCACCTGCGGGCAGAGACAGGACACCGTAACATCGTGCGCTTCCCGGCTGGGTGGAGGGGCAAGCTCTCCCTTCAAGCGTCTCCAGACTTCAACCCACCAGAAGAAAGCCCCGTCTGATTACCTGAAAATCCAATGCATTTTATTTCCTCTACGTTACAGACTGTTATTGAATGGCATCTAGTTTATAATCCCAAATAGTCGATTAAATTAGAAAGAAAAAGAGCTTTGTTTTTAGAATGCAAGGAAGTGTGGGGTTGGGAAATTCTATTCCAGTGCATGCCCAGGTGCTAATTCTTCTTATATATAAACGCAAACCTAGGGAACAATTTTATTGGTCCATGGTTAGAGTTTGTGTATTTCAATGAAACTGTTTTCAGCACAAACATTTTAGAAACTACTATTTTTATTGTTCGGTTGGAAGTGACTAGTTCATCAGATAACTTCAGTGTTGACTGAAGCTTAATTTAGTGCAAAGTATGGAAAAGTAGTGCAAAGTACCTCTGTTTTCTGGTAAGATACCCACATTCTGCACAGAAATGGACCAAATCCAGATATGTCAAAATCTGGAAAAGCACTATCAAGATTTTCGTAGTATCTACATACTATTTAAAGAAACTTTCACGCTTCTTTATAAAAAGCTGATATGGTCCACAAATTGTTTATAAATGAGTTTTAAAAACCTTCCAAATGAAGTCTTCCCTTTTTTGAGGAATCAGTTTTTATTTACTTATATTCCTCTGGACATAAATTTCATTGGGTTTCAGCACCACCTAAAAAAAAATAAGCCAGACCAGCCAGACCAATTTCTTACTTTGCAGCTGATTTGATAGAGATGTGGGCACATTCCTCAAATTTCTGCTACCTTATAGAGCTTCATATGTCTAATTTTCCTAATATCAAATTCACGAGTAATTGAGAATTTAACAGATTAAACTACAATTAAGCTTAGAGCACATACCAAAAATAATTGCAATTTTTGACCGACTCTTCATTTTGTGTTATCTGAAGATGCACTCCAATCATGGCAAATTTCTTTAAACTTCAGACAAAAGTGACCAATTATCTTAAGGCATATCAAATGGAAAAGAGATATGCATTTCTTTTTTTTTTTTTTTAATTATTTTACTGATGTCTTATTGGTTTACAATATTGTGTAATTTCAGGTGTACATTATTATATATCAGTTTCTGTATAGACTGTATCGTGCTCACCACCAATAGTCTAGTTGCGACCATACATATGTGTCCCGTCACCATACACATGTGCCCCTTTACCCCTTTCACTTTCCCCCCTACTCCCTTCCCCTCTGGTAACCACTAATCTGTTCTTTTTATCCATGTGTTGTTTATCTTCCACATATGAGTGAAATCATATGGTGTCTGTCTTTCTCTGTCTGACTTATTTCGCTTAATACAATACCCTCAAGGTCCATCCATGCTGTTGCAAATGGGACAATTTTGTCTTTTTTTATGGCTGAGTAGTATTCCATTGTATATATATATATACCACATCTTTATCCATTCATCATTTGGAGACATGCATTTCTTAATAATAATAATTCTTTACAGGTTAAAATAGTATTTTTGCATACTTTATCTAATTTGATATAAAAATCCCTGCACGGGGTCAGGCCCCATGGCTGAGTGGTTAAAGTTCCACGTGCTCCACTTCAGTCACATGGGTTTGCAGGTTTGGATCCCGTGCGTGGACCCACTCCACTCATCAGCCATGCTGCGGAGGCATCTCACATAAAAAAAAAAAAATAGAGGAAGACTGGCATAGATGTTAGCTCAGGGCTAATCTTCATCAAGCACGGAAAAAAAAAAAAAGAGGAGAACTGGCAGCGGATGTTAGCTCAGGGTGAATCTCCCTCACCAAAAAAAAAAAAAAAAAAAAAAAAAAAATCCCTGCATGTTTTCAAGGCTAATAATTATATATGTCCATATTAAAAAAGTAAATATAGGGGCCGGCCCTGTGGCTTGGCAGTTAAGCACGCACGCTCCGCTACTGGCCGCCCGGGTTCGGATCCCGGTTGCACACCAACGCACCACTTCTCCAGCCATGTTGAGGCTGTGTCCCACATACAGCAACTAGAAGGATGTGCAACTATGATGTACAACTATCTACTGGGGGGCTTTGGGGAAAAAAAAAAGGAGGAGGATTGGCAATGGATGTTAGCTCAGAGCTGGTCTTCCTCAGCAAAAAGAGGAGGATTAGCACGGATGTTAGCTCAGGGCTGATCTTCCTCACCAAAAAAAAAAAAAAAGTAAATATATATATTATACATATCCTTGTTTTTTAGGAAATACTTGGAAATGCATTTAGAGGTAAATGCACCTTATTTGGAATTTACTGTCAAAAAGACAGAGAGAAAGAGTAAGAGAGAGACAGACAGAGAAACGGAGAGAGAGAGTGAGCAAATGAGCCAAAATCTTAACAATCAATGAATATGAATCTTGGTCAAGGATGTACAAGAGTTCTTTGTATTATACATGCAACTTTTGCAAGTTTGAAATGATTTCAAAGCAAAAAGTAAAACAAACTATATATGTATGTGTGTATATGTATCTACATATATGTATATGTATCATTAATTAGATTTTTCCCTTTTAATCAACATGCCAAACATCACAAAGAAATAATAAACTATTTATTCCTGTCAAGGTAACAACTATGAAACTTGGATGACTATCTTTCCAGAGGGTATATGTACCCCCTCCCCTATTTTTCATAAAAATTGAATCATAAAGTAAATATAATTCTGCAACCTGTTTTTTTTCACCTAAACTTCTAGATTAAATTTATATTCTTAATAGGATTCTCCTTCGTTCCCCTTTACCCTTTGTTTTTATTATACACAGATATAGAAAACCACACAAAATAAACTATAACAATGAATTATAATAAGGCAAACACCCTTGTAATTATTGCCCAGATCAAGAAGCAGAACTTTTCCAGGCCCCCCAGAAGCCCCTCCAAATGCCCCATCCTAACCACAACCCCCACCCTCCCTCCAAAAGTAGCTACTACTCTGAGTTTTATTGCAATCACTTCTTTGCATGTCTTTATGTTTTTTTCACCCAAGTGTGCCTCCCTGAATCCTATAGTTTAGTCTTACTCAGTTATAAAATTTGATGTATCTTTTAATTCACTTTAACATACAGGTCTCCCTCATCCATTTTTTTTTTTTTTAATTAGAACTGATCTGTTGAAGCAGCTGGGTCATTTGACCTGTAAAGCTTCCCATGGTCTGGATTTGCTGATTTCATACTCATGGTGGGGATTTAGGATGTTCCTCTGTCATTTGTATTTCCTGAAAACTGTAAGCTGGAGCCAGAGGCTGGATCAGGCTCAGGTTCAATCCCTTTGGCAAGACTAGAGGTCATGTGTTCTTTCAGCTGGAGGCACACTATATCTAGGTCTCTTTTGATGCTGTTAGGAGTCATTGTGCTCAATGCCTAGATCCATGAATTCACTGGGGATTGCAAAATGGTGATATTCTAATCCCATCATTACTTCTACACTTACAAATTGGAACATATTTATAAAGAAATGCTTCCTCTCATATTATTTGAATACTCAATGGTTTAGTTCACATAACAACAGCAAGATGAATGTTTGATTATTTTCCCCTTTTATTTACTAATTTTCAAGACAATAAATTTGTTTCCTCTTATCTACCAAAGGTGATCAATTTTTTTTTTTTTGTGAGGAGGACCAGCCTTGAGGTAACATCCAATGCCAATCCTCCTCTTTTTTGCTGAGGAAGACTGACCCTGGGCTAACATCCATGCCCATCTTCCTCTACTTTATATGGGACGCCGCCACAGCATGGCTTGACAAGCGGCGCCTCAGTGCGCGCCCGGGATCCGAACCGGCGAACCCCGGGCCGCTGCAGCAGAGCATGCGCACTTAACCACTTGTGCCACCAGGCCGGCCCCATCAATTAATTTTTAAAAATATAAAAATGAACTCATAGATTTAAAAATATTTAATGGTTTTAAATTCACTTCAATGATTATTCTTAGTGAAGTCCAATTTGTCCCATCTTTGGCCAGTAGAAGCTTCTTAGGTTGGCTCCTGAGTCCTTTTGACATGAAACTAGCAGTCTTTGATAGCTTCCTTGATATCTGGTATGTCAAGGTATTCCAAACTCATCTCATATCTTTCCCACCCAGTCCTGGAATCAGTATTTTTCCCAAAAGCTTTTTCTTCTTATAGTGGGAAATGGTGTCAGAAGAATACAATCTGGGCACCAGGAAGCTTCATTGTCATTGCCATGGGTTGGTCCTTGTTCAGTGGGCAGAAGTAGGTTATGAATATATCCAATTCAAATTCAGACTGCAGAGTTTTAATGTAACCTCTTCTATATTATATTTATACTTATATCTTTACGCTATAATAAAAATCTTGGTTTTCAAAGACATAGGAGATAATAGGATTGGGATAGTCTACAGTTATTCATTTGCTTTCTTCCATAATATATGCACAACAGTCTCAGAATAGCATACTAATACTACCACTGCCCATATCATTATTGGAAACAGCTAACAATTCCTTTTTTTTTTTTGCATATGTTCTCTCCATTCTTTGCTCATTTTAAAATAGCTGTGCTATATTTACATCGTCAGAGCATGTAACCTGTATGTTCTCTCCCACTTTAGCCCTCATTTAGTCTTTTTTTTTTTTGTGAGGAAGATCAGCCCTGTGCTAACGTCTGCCAATCCTCCTCTTTTTTTGCTGAGGAAGACTGGCCTGGGCTAACATCTGTGCCCATCTTCCTCCAGCCCTCATTTAGTCTTAATTTCACAAATAACTACATATTTAATGCTTGCCACTACTTTTTTCATATAAAAAGATCATTCTTTATCAAACTTATACACAAATATAGGTCAAATAGTTCTAGACAGCTTATAGGGAAAAAGAGCAGGCCCCTGTCCCACCCTACCCACTCCAGATTCTCCCTCCCCAGAGGGAACCACTTTCAATTCTTCCACTGGATCTTATGGTATTTGTGTCCATATTGCCAAAAACTTGCTTATGTGAATCTCTTGATACTTTCATAGACCTCTGATAACCTCTTGATTTCCTTCCTGCCCTTGAAGCATCACTCTTGGATCCTTCTGTCCTTCTATTACTATATACAGCTGCCAAGCCCACCGCTGTCCTGGGTTCTTCCCGCCCCATCACTCTGGGGGTGCCCTTCATTAACTAGCCTGTGGTGGAGCCTCTGTTTCCCCTTCCTTGTTTTATTCCCTCCTTTTGGTGGAGCACATCTTCCAGTGCTTTCCTGGGCAAGGCAGCCACCTTGCATAGATGGAAATGTCTGTATCCCAACTCCACTGTTCAGGGAGTATGCTTGATTTAGGATTCTAGCCTGCATTCCCTCTTCTTTCAGATGTTTCAGGCTTCGCTTCTTATCTCGTAGCCTCCATGTTTGCTAGAGATTGAGAAGGCAGAGAGTTTTCTCATTCCTGAGCCTTTCTACGTGAGCTGGTTTCCCCTATCCCCTTCTGGAAGCTGTTTTGGATCTTCTTGTCCCAAATGAGCTAATATTTCATGATGCTTTTCCCTGTGTGGATCTTTCTCTACCCATTGTGCTGGGTACTGGGTGGGCCCTCTCAATCTGCAAAATCATGTCTTTCAGTTCTGGGACCATTTCTTGAATTATTTCATTAGTGATTTTCTTCCTTCTGTTATCTCTTTTCTCTCTGGAACACTTTATTTCATTAGTGATTTTCTTCCTTCTGTTATCTCTTTTCTCTCTGGAACACTGACTAGTCAGAGATTGGAATCCAAGAAGTTCAAAGAATTCCAAGCACAAGAAATATGATGAAAAATACATCAAGATACATCTTAATTTCCAAAACAATATTGATAAAGATCAAAGCTAGAGGACGCATACTTCCTGATCTCAAAACTTACTACAAAGCTATAGTAATCTCAAAACTGTGGCACTG
The DNA here is from genome assembly GCF_057802395.1 of Ceratotherium simum simum. Lineage (NCBI taxonomy): Eukaryota > Metazoa > Chordata > Mammalia > Perissodactyla > Rhinocerotidae > Ceratotherium > Ceratotherium simum. The sequence continues at coordinate 13,758,818 of NC_141913.1, forward strand.
ACATAAGGACAGACACAGACCAACGCGACAGAAGCAAGAGTCCAGAAATAAACCTACACGTCGTTAGCCACTAGTTCTTACGTCTGGTCATTTTGGTTGTCTAAAGCTCATTGTCTAGTAGATTCCTCAAGATGGGCTCGTGGAAGCAATATTCTCTGCATTCATCCATACTTATAATAGTTTGTCCATGCCTTTTATATTTGAAAGTCAGTTTTTCTGGATATAAAATCTTTGGTTCACATTTTTTCCCCTTGAGTATAATAATATGTTACTCAATTTTCTTTTGGCAAAAACTATCATTGTTAAAGACTCTGATAATTTAACTTTTGTTCTTTTTAAAGTTATTTGCTCTTTTTGTCTATAAGTCCAAAGTTGTTGTTGTTTTAATTCTTTAAAGTCTTGTAATTTTACTAGGCTATGTCTTGGTGTTGATTGTTCCGGGTCAATTTCTCAGGTACATGGTATGCTGTTTCAAAATGTAATTTTGAATCATCTTTTTATTTCAGGAAAGTTTTCTTTAATTATCGTTTTTATTATTTGTTCTGGTCCTTTGCTTTGATTTTCTTCCTGAGGGACTTCTATTATCTGTATGTTCAATCTTTGCCTATCTCCAATATTTATCGATTTCTCTTGAATCATTTTTACCTCTTCATTTCTTTATGATTTTAAAAATGTACTTCCTTTTTAGATTCTATTTTTCTTTGTGTATGAACCGTCTCATTTGTTTGCGCCTGTATTCCTTCTAGTCTCATCTTCATGTCTGAAATGATTTTTCTTTTACTTCTAATTCTTTCCTGAGTTCTGTGACATCATTTTTAAGTTTTTGAAATTCAGATATATCTTTTTCTTTCATGTCTTATGTCACTTTCTTAATGTCCTTTAGCTCCTTTTGAAATAGCATATTACAGTTTTGATCTGTTTGGTGGGTGTGTCTTTCTAGTATGCTGTTATTTTCTGTAAGAATGTTATTCTGTTCCTTATTCTCTTTTCTTCTTATAGTGACTTTGAATGTGATTTAAAATGGGTACTTTTTTGTTCCTCCTTTTTCTGTAAAATTAGTTTTTCTGACCTTAAGAGGGTGATGCATTTGGCATTTCTCCTTAAATTCACAGGGCTTCCTCCTCTATTGTTTTAGCTTAGTGTTACTTTCTGAGATTTCCTGATTCTCTTGCTCCCACCTCCAACTTTTATCCGAACCTTCTCTTTTCTTCTTGGCTATTTGTCTCTATCTTGCTCATATTTGATTCCACTCCCAACTGTTTCTTCTCAGTACTGGACCCTATCCTAGATAGAAACACTGGTTGGTTGGTTTCTAGTGTACATGTGGGCTCAGATTGTTCCAGCCTCTTCTGACCTGACTGCCGGCTCCTTGAATTTACCTGGTATAAGAACAGGCAAATCTTTCCAGTTTCACATGCTGTTCTCACATAAGCCCCCAGAGCTTTCCAGTGAATACTTGCTGCTTGTTTTGTTCTGCTATGCTCAAGCCCATCAGGAAAGTCATTGTTTTCCTCTATATCCTCCTACACGGACGTGGAGACGATGGAGGCTTATGGCTACTTTGTTCTCATCTACTTATATTTTGGGTTCATGTGATATCTTGTCACCTCATTTTGTGGTAAATGTTTTTCATGAGTTTTTGGTTTTTCTATCTAGTTGCTCTGCCTACTTTTGTATAGAGACTCAGGGAGATTCAGACACTAAGTCATTATCACCATAATCTTGTATAGTATGATTGTACCATAACTTATTCACCACTCCTTTGTGGATGATGATTCAGGTATGTCCTTGGAGACCATGCTATGACCAACATCCTTGTGCATTTATTTTCACATGTGTTTTTATTTCTGTATTATAGAGCCCTAAAAGTGGGATTCCTGTGCCAAAAGATATGTTTTATCTTTTTGTAGATTTTACCAACTTACTTTCTAAAACAACTGCAGCAATTCAATCCAAACAGCAAGTAAGCCAAGCTTGTTTCTCAACATGGTCACCAGAACTAGATGTTAGCTGCTTCTGCCACTCTGCTGGGTCAAAAATAATGTTGCGCTGTTTTGATTTGTCTTGACTAGCCTACTAGCGTATATGAACATCTTTTCCTATATTTATTGGTCTTTGTTTTTTTTTCCTTCTGATTTGCTATTTCATAAGCTTTGCCCCAAATTCGTTTAGGTTGTTTATCTTTTCATACTAATTGGTAGAAACACTTTAGGCAATTGGAACATGAACCTTTTTTCTTGATGTGTTTAAATATTCCTCCATCAATTGTATTTTAACTTTATAATGTCTTTTACCACACAGAAATATTTAATTTTTAGTTAGAATAGATGTCAATCTTTTACTTTATGTTTTCTGGAATTCTTATTTTATTAAAAGTTATAATTCTCACCACAATATCATAAACATAGTCTCCTAATTTTAATTTTTTGTCATTTTGTATTATTGCTTAGATTTTAAATCTGCTTGGATTTATTTTTTATATGGGAAGAAGGAGTGGTTTAATGCTCTTTCTACTTTATTATGGGCAATCTGCTTGAATTTTCTGATCCTCACTTTCCTCATCTGTAAAATGGGTATAATAATACCTACCTCATAGGGATGCTCTAAGGATAAAAATAAAATAATACATACAAATGCATATTATATTTCTAGGCACATGGTAGGCACTCCTTAAATAGTGGATATTATTTTCTGAGATGGTGCAGTGGGAAGAATGACACAAATGACTCCAATTCTCTAAAATTGAGTTTCATAAATTAAAAAATGATCTTTCTTACAGTTGATATGAAATTAATGAGATAATATACAAAGATTATAGCACATATCAGGTAGGCAATACATAGTAACTATTCCATTGTTATCATTTCCATTATTACTACTACTATTATTAGCAATATTGTTGCCACCAATACCCAATACCAGCAGGCATTGAATATACCGGTTAGGATTCAGGATACTTGGGTTTTCTAGGTTCTGTCACTGACTAGCTGAGTTTCCATTTCTTTGTCTATATACAGTGAAGGGATGGTCTAGGTCTAAGTCACAGTTAAACTGCTGGTATTACCAACGAGCACAATAACTGCCTATAACATTCACTTTTTAAAAATGATATAGAGGGCCGGCCCCGTGGCTTAGCGGTTAAGTGCGTGCGCTTCGCTGCCGGCGGCCCGGGTTCGGATCCCGGGTGCGCACTGAGGCACCGCTCCTCCGGCCATGCTGAGGCCGCGTCCCACATACAGCAACTAGAAGGATGTGCAGCTATGACAGACAACTATGTACTGGGGCTTTGGGGGAAAAATAAATAAATAAAATCTTTAAAAAAAAAAAAAAAAAATGATATAGAAACCCAACATGTTGCCAGATAAAATATGTCTGAGCTTCTAGTTTACCATTCCAGATGAAGATATTTGAGATTTGGACTTGAAATACATAGACATAAATTAAGCTAATTTGAAAATGATAGTTATTATACCAAATATTTTTTAAAAATGTGACTTTCTAAAATTCTTTCTTCTCAAGCCTTACTTTAAAAAGCCCCCATTTTTATTAGATGCATATATAGTAAAAACATAGAAGGAGAATAAACAGATAAAAAGATGTTCAATTTTTTTCTATCATCCAAGCACAATCTATTTTTAGGGATATTTTCTTTTTATGAGGTATGAATGGCAGAAACAAACAATTTAGTTATTCTAGACCAATTTCTTAGCTTCCAACATTTTACTTTGATCTTTCTAGGAGGCTTTAACGAATAATAAATCAGGTTTTAAAAGGGAATAGGATATAATGCACTTAAATTCTATACTATTAGAGCAGCTACTAATGATCTATAAGAGAAAATATCTCTAACATCATAAAAGCCAACCACTTTTTGAAAAGTCTAGAGTATATATGGTAGTTTTGCTTTGAAGAAGAAACTATTCTCCTTTGAATAATAACAATGTTGGGACTGCAACAGAAAATTTGAAATTATCCTTAAAGATACTGTGTTGCTTGAAAATTGAATATGGAACTAGAAAAATGATGTATCATTAGCAATGCATTTTTTTTTAAATTTTATTTATGTATTTCTTTTCCCCCAAAGCCCCAGTAGATAGTTGTACGTCACAGCTGCACATCCTTCTAGTTGCTGTATGTGGGACGCGGCCTCAGCATGGCCGGAGAAGCGGTGCGTCGGTGCACGCCCGGGATCTGAAACCAGGCCACCAGCCGCAGAGCACACACATTTAACCATTAAGCCACGGGACCGGCCCAGGAATGCATTTAAGATGGCTATTCTTTCTGTATTTTACTTAAGGTGAAATGATTACACCATTGAATTGCAGAGCTTGACCCGCCATAGCATCAAGGCCCACATGTGCCTCTTCAGTGACTTGTTGATTTCTTACCAACCTGTGCTGGGAAGTGACGTTATCTCAAGGAAGATCAGACCTACAACATAAGGACTAAAAGCTGTCAGCTGTGTAGGTGTAATGTCCTGCTGTGGGAAGCGACATGTTCTCCTGTTTTAAACGTGTAAAATTATGAAAGCAGTGAATGTGCATAAACATTTTCCAAAAAATTTTTTTAAACCCACTGATGTATTCTGTATGTATGACAGATGGATTTATAGAATATTTTACAATTCTGGAAGGCTATATGACCATGAGGCTGTCCAGAATAAAGCTAAGCTTAAAGAAGTTTTAAATATTATATTGTGTCTTGTGAAAAAAGTGAGGACGAAACACATCCAAATTTCACCAAAATGAGGCACCAACTATTTCCCTGAGAGTTGGGATAGTGAGTATTGTTAGAAAGCATTAGCTAGCACAAAGAGGTGTGTATGCTCTTGGAGATTTCTTTAAAGTAAGGAAATGTACTGTGGGCAAATATTGGAATCCCACACACCAGTTCCCCTGATTCCCACCCTGCCTTGCTCTCAGAGCCTTGCTGTGGTCCCTGCTGTTGCTCTTCAGAAATCCATTTAGAGCAGGGAGCTTTATTTTGATGGCAGGGACAAGGTGAGAGCAGTAGTCCTATTTTGGGGTCTCACTCTGACAGATCAGAGATGCTTCAGTGCTTAGCCTACCACTACCACCACCACCACCATCATCACCACCACTACCCCCATCATCACTACCACCTCCACCTCCACCACCACCACCACCATCACCACCTCCACCACCACCACCATCACCACCTCCACCACCACCACCACCACCACCACCACCACCACCTCTACCACCACCACCACCACCATCACCACCTCCACCACCACCACCACCACCACCACCACCACCACCTCCACCACCACCACCACCACCATCACCACCTCCACCACCACCACCAGCACCTCCACCACCACCACCATCACCACCTCCACCACCACCACCACCACCACCACCACCTCCACCACCACCACCACCTCCACCACCACCACCAGCACCTCCACCACCACCACCACCACCACCACCACCACCACCGCCACCACCACCACCACCACCACCACCACCACCACCACCACCACCACCACCACCACCACCACCACCACCACCACCATCACCACCACCACCACCACCATCACCACCTCCACCACCACCATCATCACCACCACCACCACCACCACCACCATCACCATCACCACCTCCACCACCATCATCACCACCACTACCCCCATCATCACTACCACCTCCACCACCACCACCATTACCATCATCACCACTATCACCCCCCACCTTCCCCACCATCACTACCATCATCACCATCTCCACCACCATCATCATCACCATCACTTCCATCATCAGCAACAGCACCATCAGTAGCTTACCTTGATGATCACAATGTCTTCCAAACTAGCTTCTCTGCCTCTAGCCTCTCATCATCTCCAATCTTTTCTATACTTTTTTGCCAGATTAATTATCTTATATCTAAGTTCTGATCATATCTCTTGCCTGCTTAAAATCTGAAGTTTTAATTAGTCTTTAATCAATCCCATTCCTAACGAATAAAGTCCAGTCTCCTGGGCCTGGCACTCAAGGCCATGCATTAAAAAATGTCTCCAGGACAAAATTCAGAACAGGTTTCCCATTGTTGCCTCTACAAGTATTCTGAGTATTCTGGGTAAACCAGAACATTCACTATTCCTTGAATATGATGTAGGCTAGCATTTTTCAAAGTTCAGATCAAATATTACTTGATTAGAATCACTTGGAATATTTGTTTAAATGCATATTCCTAGGCTCCATGCTTAGAAGCTCTCTCTTTAGAATCCTGGGTACTTAACACCCTTTTCTCCTTAGCTTTGGGATCTTGTTGACAATTTTGTGACCACAAAGAAGGTCTCATTTAACATCTGGTTATTTAGATATCTTACAGAGTGTTTATAAGGACCAATATTATGAAAATAGAAAGCAGTTAGCACTGTGCTCCACCCAGTAAATATGGCTCTTATTGTTAATTCTTGACCCACCTCCCTCAGAGTGTTTTTATGGTGTTCAAGTAAATAATGTTTGTGATAGCACTTTCATGTTTTTTGTATGCTCTCCATTAGATTGTAAGCTTTTGGGGGGCAGGGATGATGTATTATTCATCACTGAATAACTTGCATAATCTTGCCCAGTGTTTTGATCAATAAATATTAGCTAAATCAATTGTATGTTACTTATTTTTAAAAACTGTGATATAAATTTAAATTCAGAGTTCCTAAACATCATTTAAAAAAATACCTTCTTTGTCCTCCTAGAGGAAGCCCCTGAGGCACCTTCTGCTCCTCTGGTGGCCCCTGAAAGCTGCAGGGGCAGGTCCTCCAAGAGTCCTAGGTTCGCTCTGCCCCTGAGCTTAGGCAGCCCAGCCTTTTCCCATGTTCTCCCAGCCCCTCAATGGGAGATATCAGAGGTGAGGCAGCTGAATATTCTGGATGCAGCATTAAGCAACCTTTATCGAGTCTGCATCCCCAGTTTTGCCTACCACTTCTTAGAAGTGGGTTTCTGTCTCATTACCAAAACACAATATTCACCTAGGACCCAGTTGAGGTAAATAGATCGCATCTCGTTTCCTGTGCCTGGGTCCCTATCTTGACGACCTGCTTAATAGTGGTACTTTTATGATTAGACGCTGCCTTGGTTTTGCCAGTGACGTCTACCCTGTCCTTCTATCCTTCAAGCATCTTTACAACTGAAGCTTTATCCATCCACTCCTTAATGACAAATTTGCTGGTGCTGATTGACTGTTAATGAATTTCCAAGGACTCCCCCGATGTGCTGTATCCACCTGCAGAGAACTCCTCCCCTGCTGGTAGACTGCTGATACCAGGTGCTTGCTGTGGCTGAACACACGTAGCATTTAGACTGGACCTCCTGCCTGATCCATCAGCGGTCTACTTGGGGAGTGACTGCCTCCTCACTTCATGCCCTCTCAGTTTCCACTAACCCTTGTGCAGATAGTTAATGGCCTGCAGCCACGGTGCTCACCTGGCTGATGGTGCTCATGGCTCGCATGTAGCTCTCATTCCTGGAGCGGAACTTTGGTGATGTGAGCAGGCCTGCAGGGTCAAGGCTGTCCAGGCTTCGGTTGATGGAGACTTCACTTACCGCCCTCAGGTAACTGTGACTCCGGATCTGGAGTTTGGGGGAGTGTTCATTGGAAATCCTAGAAGAGAACAACCGAAGGGGTGCATTTCTTTAGTCATGTTCCAAAGTGTAGACAGTAACAGGATGTGGCTGTACAATCATTGATGTGGTATCCTATATACAGGGGCAAGTAATATTGATGCCCTCCTGTGACTGCCAAACTCCTCCATGGTGTCTCAGAAAGAAAATTTTTGACAGGCAATTATCAAGCTCTGATGACAATAGAGAGCAATTAAAATTCTCTTCAGGCACTGGCCCCGTGGTGTAGTGGTTATGTTCAGCACACTCTGCTTCAGTGGCTGGGTTCACGGGTTCGGATCCCAGATGCGGACCTACACCACTCATCAGCCATGCCATGATGGCAACCCACATATAAAGTGGAGGAAGATTGGCACAGATTTTAGCTCAGGGCTAATCTTCCTCAAGCAAGGAAAGAGGAAGATTGGCAACAGATGTTAGCTCAGGGCTAATCATCCTCAGCAAAAAAAACACTCACTTCAATCCATGAAATAATTTCTCCATTCACATTTTCCTAGACATCATGGGGAGGGAGATAATAGATCTGACTGCCCTGCCCCAGAATTCTGTTCTGTGTAATTTGTAAGCTTTCCCTTTGTAACCATTTTTTTCTGTGCCATCTTTTTGTTTTTGGACTTTCTAGTAATGGCAAGTAGGTATATATTTATGACTGTATCAATATTTCTATCTCTTTATCAATCTTTCTATCATCTATTTATCTGTCGATCTATCTATCTAATCTTTGACTGTCTCATTTAGTTGAGATTTAACTTAGTGAACAAAACTAAAATTTTAGCCATTAACAATACACATATCTGTAAATCTTGATATGCAAAGACAAGTCTTTACATATTTTGTACTCTTTGGCTGTTTTCCAAGATGCATTTTAAAATACAAAAGTAGGGAATGCTCATTGCAAAAAGCCAAGCTATGCAGAGGGTCCCCCTCTCTGCCCCTGCCCCTGCTCCAGAATTCCACAGCCCTAAAAGAACTACCCATAGCAGTTTGGTGTATATCCTTCCTTACTCTTTCTATTCATATACAAATAATTTTTTAGTAATTCTTAAAGTTTGTTTTCACATGGGATTCAGGGTGATTTTTCTTTCATTATTAAATTTATTTTTGCTATAATATTGCTTACAATTAAAAATTAAAGTTGATAAGGAGAAAGATGTATGCCCAGTATAGTTGTTATTATTTATCATCATCCTGGAGCTCCTAGCCAATAAAATCAGAAAATAAAAAAAAGAAATAGGGAATATAAATATTGTGAAGAAAGAGATAAACTTTGATTATAGGTATATACAGATTATATAGTTAATTATCTGGAAGAGATAAGAAAATCAACTGAAAAACTATTAGAACTAATAAGAGAGATCCTAAAGATAGTTAGATACAAGGTAAAAATAGAGAAATGAATAGTTTTTCTATATACTGCCACCACCAAATAGAAATTTTAATTTAAAAATTCTGTTCAAGGGGCTGGCCCCATGGCCTAGTGGTTAAGCTTGGCGTGCTGCTCTGCTTCAGTGGCCCGGGTTCGGTTCCCGGGCATGAACGTACATCACTCATCGGCAGCCATGCTGTGGTGGTGACCACATACAAAATAGAGGAAGATTAGCACAAATGTTAGCTCAGGGCAAATCCTCCTCAAGCAAAAAAAAAAAAAAAAAAAAAAATTCTGTTCAAAATGGCAAAACATTATAAAGTAAGTACAAATTACAAAAAAAGAAATTCACCAGAATTTTATCAAGAAAACTATAAAACTTTATGGAAGGCAATAAACAAGGCCTAAATAAATGTAATGGAAAACAATTGTCCTGGATGAAAAATTCAATATTGTAAAAAAATTAAATTTTCTCTAAATTAATCTATAAATTTAATGCAATTGCAATAAAAATTCCCACAGAATTTTTTATTAGAATATAATAAACTCATTTTAAAGTTTATATGAGATACATAACAGCATTATCATAATAGCCAAAACGTGGAAACAACTCAAATGTCTATCAACTGATAAATGGATAAGTAAACTGTGGTATATCCATACAATGGAATATTTTTTGGTCATAAAAAGGAGTGAAATACTAATACATGCTACAACATGGATGAACTTTGAAAACATCATGCTAAGTGAAAGAAGTCAGTTACGAAAGACCACATTTCACTTATATGAAATGTCCAGAATAGGCAGATATATAAAGAAGAAAGTAGATTGGGGTTGCCTAGAGCTGGGGGTTGGGGAGTAAAGGGGGAGGAAGATGGCAGGATTGAGGCAATATCTAAAACATATGGAGTTTCTCTTTTAGGGTGATGAAAATCTTCTAAAATTGACTGTGGTGATGGTTGCACAACTCTGTGAATATTCTAAAAACCACTGAATTATACATTTCAAATGGGTAAATTATATGGTAGGTACATTATATCTCAATAAAACTATTTTAAAAATTAAATGAGTCCTTAAAATAATCAGATTCCTTATGAAGGGAGTTTAGAGAGCAGACTATAGTGGGCAAAAGTAGAGAAGAAAAACCAGTCAAGGTGGTTGCAATATTGCAATAATTTAAACAACAGGTGATAGGACCGAGTTAACTATCAATGGAACTTAAGGGGAGTAGATAGACTTGAGAGTCCACATGAAAACTAAATACGGAAGATGAGTAAGAGGAGGGGGTCTAAGAACAGCCAGAAAATAAAAATAAATGAAAAAGAAGGCTATAAATTTACTTCTCAGATCTCAAGTATACTTTATAGCTACAAAGATGAAAACAGTGTGGTGTTAGTGAAGGAATAGACAAATCGGTGGAATAAAATAAGGACTCCAGAAACAGAACTGAGTATATATTTGAATTCAGTATATTGCAAAGATGGCGATTCAAATAAGTGGGGAAGAGATCAACTATTTAATAAGAGTGTTAGATGAACTGTACATCCATTCAGGGAAAACAATGGATTCCTGCTATCCATGTAGACTAAAAATCAAAACCCTTATAAATTTAAAGTTATCTAATATGTGATAGAAGAATGTATTTTAAAATCTTAATTTCTATGCCTAAAAATTAGGAAAAGAAATTTATCAGAATTTTATGAAAAAACCCACAAAGCTATAAAACCTTATGGAAGGCGATAAAGAAGGCCTAAAGAAATGCAAAGGAAAACGGTGGGAGAAAGATTTTAGGAGCATGATGTTAAACCTAGAAGCCACACACACAAAAAAAAGGTTGACAAGTAGAACTACATTAAAATTTTGTTCAACAAAAGACACTGTAAACAAAGTTAAGAAAAACAGTCATGGAGTAGAGAACATATTTGCAACACTACACAACATAACAAAAAGGGTTTGCATCCATAATATTTAAAGTAGACTTAAAAATGAATATAAAAATAATGCAACAAACTCATAAAAATGGGCAAAGGCTATAGAGGTAATCATAGGAACATAGATACATAAATTCACAGGAAAACAAATTTGTATGCCACCATGCATATGAAAAAATGTTCAATCTCACTAGTAATTAGAGAAATGTTGATAAAAAATAAAATCCCATTTGCACATCAGATCAATGCACATCTATATCCACGTCCTCAGATGGTAAAGACATTCTCCATATTCCAAATGTCCTCTTAGCAGTGCATACGATTGCACCCATTCTTGAATCTTGTATGAAATTACTTAAATACAATAGCCAAAAAAGATAGACTCAATAATACTAAAACTTGAGAATTTGATCAGCAGCTACTTTTTGCAATTGCACTGAGGGAAGGACTAAATTAAAACAGATCTAGAATTTAACATCAAAAGTAAATTTATGTAGGGGCCGGCCCAGTGGCACAAGCAGTTAAGTGTGCATGCTCTGCTGCGGTGGCCAGGGGTTCGCTGGTACCAAATCTGGGCGCGCACTGATGCACCGCATGTCAAGCCATGCTGTGGTGGCGTCCCATATAAAGTGGAGGAAAATGGGCAATTTCTACAGTTTAAGATACAAACTGAAAGAACAAACTCCTATATCTCCTGTTATATTCTTTGTTGTTCTTCTTCCAAAAATGTTTGATATGAGGGCTCAGTGTCAGCACTATTTCTAGGAGATACTGCAATTGTCAAATGACAATTTGACAATAGCTGTCAGCTACAATAGCTGTAGACCTTGCTATCTGTTAGAGGCCCAGGGTTCAGGGTCGGGGAAAGAGGAGTTGAGGGAATAATCTTGGGGATTCATTTGATGCTACACCTTTTATTTGCTCTATCAACTGCTCTTTAGGAAAAAAAGAGACTAATTTAGGTGGGATTGCTGACTGAGGAGACTACCAAAAAGCCACAGGCTTACTACGTGCAAAGCCACATGCTAGAAGCTGGGGTAATCTGTTTTAGTTATAAAGTGGGCCTTGTCCAAAATGAAGGTGCAGCTCTTTCCACAATACTTCGTCAGACACAGAAATCAGAAACCTAAAATTCAGTTCTTCCAAAGTGCCAAATATGTTTATCCATCATGTTTAGACTCTTCTGACACTTGGAATTCAAGTATTCTCTCCTCAGATTCTCCTCACTATGCAACATTAGATTTAAAGCAATACAAAACAAATGCCAACTGCCCATAATGCTTGTGCTAGATGTTATGGAGGACACATGATTCTCCCCCTTGAGATTCAGTCTCTAGGTTGAGCCAAACATGCAGAACTAACTCTAAGATAATCTGTGTTAAGCTTATAATAGACGTTCAAGAAAGCAGCAATAGAGGGTAGAAAAAGAAGAGACTCATTGTGAGGGGAGGCATTGGGAAGAGCTTCAGAGAGAAGATGGCTGTGAGTTAGACCCTGAATGGTAAGAATGGCAGCAGGTGGAAGTGAGCCAGACAGAAAGCATTCTAGACCTGTGAGAGCAAAAGCTTGGAGGGACAGGGTGCAGGGCAGTACTTGGGAGGGCAGATACTCAGGATGCTGGGGTGTACCGGGCTGAGCCTGCTCTTATCAGAGGCTTATTGGAATGTGTTGTAATTGCCTGACTATCAGTCTCCTCCATAAAACTGTGGGTTCCTGAGGGCAGTGACCACACCTGGGATCATGGGAATACATGGACTCCATCACTGTATTCCCAAAGCTCAGCACAGTGGCCAGCATATATTAGGCCTCCTTAAACATTTGTTGAATAAGTGTGAGAGGGGAGGGGTGGTGGGGGTCTGAGGGCCCCTAAGACATTGTGGCAAGAGGCCCAGTAAGACCTTGATGAGGGTCTGAAGAGAATCAGGGCACCATGGAAGGGGAGGACCAGAGAGGCGCACAGGGCAGACTCTGAGAACTGGCAGCGGCTGACGGGGTACTGAGGGACGACCTGCAGAGTTCCATTCCTGAGTGACAGAGAGCAGAATGGTGATGCCTTACAACATGATACATAAGGCTATAGTCAGGCCCAGGAGATTTTGCTTCTTTCTTTGGGAACAGTAAGGAAAGAACCTTTCTTAATACTTAAATGTATCCAGCAGAATTTTATTGTTGGTTGATTGAGGATACAGCACTTAGTACATAAAGAATTGTTTCCAAAGAACCCCGTGCAGGAATTTTTGGACTACGGTCTGCTTTTATCATCAAAGGAGGTCTGTGCAAGTACACAGTGCATATACACTTAGGCAAATCACCACCTAGAACTGAACAACTGAAGCGAGTAGTGGGGCCCCTTCTCTATCTTTCTTCTGCTCCAGGGGTACCAGTGTCATAAAAACAATTCTCAAGTATTACCTCAAAATGATTCCTGCAATTATCTTCACTTTAGTTTGCTTAGGACAAAATTGATCACTAAATCAACTTAAGAAATCCAGAGAGAAATGTGATTTGCTGTGGGGGTGGCTGCCTTTGATACAAGTAGTTTCACAGTGGGGAGCTTGCTCTGCTGAACTTGGCTCTGCAATTTGATAAACCCAGCTTCCAGTCTTGGTTGGCTCCATGGCACTGGGCAAGCAACACTGTCCTCTTCTTTAAAATAGGGATAAAAATACCCATCTTATAGAGTTTGAGAATTTACTGCACAATAAGCATCTCTATCTCTCTAATTGTGGCAAAATACACATAACATAAAATTCACCATTCCAACCATTTTTAAGTGTGCAGTTCAGTGGCATTAAGTACATTTACTTTGTTGTGTAACCATCACCATCATCCATCCATGGAACTTTTCATCATCTTAAATTCATACTCTGTACCCATTAAACTCCTCAATCCCTCCCCCCAGACCCTGCCAACCATCATTCTACTTTCTGTCTCTATGAGTTTGACTCTAGGTACCTCATGTAAGTGGAATCATACAGTATTTGTCTTGCTTGTTTCACTTAGCATAACGTCTTCAAGGTTCATCCAAGTTGCAGCATGTGTCAGAATTTCCTTCCTTAAAGGCTGAATAATATTCCATTGTTGGTACATACCACATTTTGTTTATCCATTCATCCGTCGACAGACACTTGAGTTGCTCCCACCGTTTGGCTATTGCGAATAATGCTGCTATGAACATGAGTGTACAAATATTTGTTTTAGTCCCTGTTTTCAATTCTTTTGAGTATATAACCAGAAGTAGGAATCCCTCTTTAACAGAAGTACTTCAACTTTTCAATTTCATTTCTTAGCAATTAAGCTACCAACAAATTTGGGGACCACCACAATAAAAACAAACCATCACTTTTTTCTCCCTGAAAAGACACTCTATTGATCTATGATAAGTTTTAAGGACAATAAATAATATAGTAGTATTTCAGGGACTAAATATTGTTGTCACCACTGAAAACAGAAAAATAATACTTCTATTATTTGGTGGAACGTATAGTAGTAAATCTGAGTATAATTTTCCTGCCATAGTAATTGCAAAACAGTAATAAAATTAAAACTTGATACAGTATAATTGAGAATAAATTGCATTGCCATGATTAAGACATCCAGAAAAATAATTCCAAAAGCAGTTAGAGATGGCAGAAAGACTGGTGACAATACTGTCAGTTTAGGAACTGGTAAGAAAAGAAATAATGTCATCACTAAGAAAGATGTAATGACAATTCAAATGTGCTAGTTGGTAAAGAGCTCACAATGGTAGTTCTTAGGAGGGGGTGGAAACAGTGACCTAAATGCTGCTTTGAGCTGAATACACTGTGTTTCTTTCCATCTAAGTGGAGCAGAGCAGATGTACTTATACAGATGTAAGCTGACATCGACAAATTGGAGCAGTTAAAACCTGTGTAAAAGTATTTTGATAGATTTTTCACAAAGTGCTGCATATTCTGACTTCACTTTAGAAAGAAAAAAAAGCTACTAAAGACAGACTCTTTAATAATTCTTTTGATATTTGTTTTCTTCAAATCCCCACCGTCAAATGCTCTGTGTCTACACTCACTACTAGCATGTCAAAAGGTCACAAAAAAGACATCTCCTCCATTCAAGAGTCTTCATTTGTTGTGAACACAGCTGTCACGCCCCAGCTGAGCCTTCTTTTCTCCAGGCAACACACCCCCTTTATCTAGTCCTCTTATGTCAAGATTTCCAGGCTCTCCACGACCTTGATGATTCATCTCTAAAGTTGGTCCAATATGTTACTTTCTCTTTGACAACGAAACACCCAGAACCAAATTCAGACTTCCAAATGTGGGCTGACAAGTGTGGAATACAGAGTGGCCATATTGTCTGTTCTGTAGAAAATCCTTCTGCCATGTAGTCTGAGAAAGCTTTGCATTGTTTGGCCTTTTATCACGTTCTTAGCTCCTGGTAAGCTCCCTTGGGACAACTTTTAGATCTTATGCATATCAAATGATAAGTCATTTCAATTTTGGACACTTTTATTCGTATTAAATTGAAACCAAAGGCTAATCCTGTCATCCCCATGCTATATTTACAATGTATCCACTATTCTTGCCAGTTATGTGTCACGAGCAAATGTGATAGCAGAAGCAAAAGTAACAAAATCCCAAATTAGTGAATATTCCAAGGTCTTGTGCATTTAAGTGCTTTATCTACAATGTCTTATTTAGTTAGCACACCAATATTATGGATTATTATAACAATTATGAAGCATTATTATTTGTATTTTACAGATAAGGAAAGTGAGGCTGACAAGTTTGTAAACTCAGAAGTGAAAACTAATTCTAACTTTTGTAGTCTTAACGACCTTGTACCTTCCCCATAAGCATGCCATCTATTTTTTACCCAATCACTTGTAAAATTATTGACTAGAATTGGGTGAATCGGTAATCTTCCAAGTTGCCTGAGTCCATTAATAATACAGTTTTTGCTGTAAGACTGTTTCATATAAGCCCCTATTACCCAGCCCATATTCCTCCGATTTTTATTTTTTTCTGCAAGCCTATTCTGATCCACTGTTTTAAATACTATCCTAAATGCAATTACATTCATCTATGTCTGTCTCAACCATTTCAAAGAAGGAAATATAGGTAGTTCTGCATATGCCTTGTTAGTAAATGGCTCCCTATTTTCTAAATCATCACAAAACCATCTGTTTAAAATTCATTGTGGAATTTTTCCAAGGAATCACAGAAGATTAACTATTTGTGATTTTTAGAATACTTCCTTTGCAAAACTGAGATAATATTTACTTTTTTCCTAGTACTTTTTCCACAGTTCCTAAAATATTACCAATAGTGATTCTACAATCATATCTGAGTTCCTTCAGATGGAGACTAAATTTTCATGGCTTTATATGTTTTCTTCTTATTTGTGGCAGTTACCTGGTTTTGGGTAGACTAGAGCGGTTCTGGCTCTAGGTTGGGCTCAAGTAGTTGGCCATATTCTTTATGTATGCCTAGTTCAATTAAGGTTTAACTCGTGAGGTTATTACATATTGAGGAATTATCTTGCAACTTAATGTAAATATAGCTCCCAGACATTCAGGGCTGCTACTAGCCCATGTAATACTTTTGTACAAATTAGAAAAAGGTGGCTCTTCCTCAAATAAAAAATGTTTAGATTATTATATTATTGTGTAACCTGAATAACTGAAAGCAGCTCCCAGCTTAACATGGCCCTGTGGCTCTGGCTACACACATATATGCCCACACTTGCTCAATCTCACACAATACACAACACTTTTAGACAATGACTGCTTTACTCCAGCTGAACATCACAGAAAAAACTGTGGTACCACTTACACCCATGCCAGCAAAGGCTGGGTGGAGAGCTTAGACTTCCATTCTCATGAGGCTGTAATGAGGTGACCCAAACTCCCAGCAAGGTGGTATTACAGAAGGCCAAGTAGGGAGCTGGGACTTTCATCCCCATGAAGATTTTCCTACACTGGTGGTGTTAGTGGAGACTACATAGGGAGCCTAGACGTCCACTCCCACCCAGCAGTAATGACGCATCACTCTCCCTCCTTGCAGAGGTGGCTGCAGAAGAGGCCTAGTGGGGGGTCAGGTCTTTCATCATTGCCCGGTGATAACAAGGTACCCCTCAGTGTGGCATCAGTGAAGATCATGTGGGGAGCTGGAACTCCCACACCCACTCAACAGTAATGAGGAACCTCTACTTCAGGTGTCAACAGAGTGTGAGTGGGGAATTTGGACTTGTATATCTACTAGCAGCAATGAGGTGGTGCCTCGTATTCCCCTGCTGGAGTGGTGTTATAAAGAGCCAGCTAAAATAGAAGGTTTAAATAACATCCATAGTTTCACAACATAATACAAAAATGTGCAGGTTTCAATTGTCATACTAAGAATCAAGAAGATCTAAAACTGAATGAAAAAAGACAATCAACAGATGTCAACACTGAGATGACAGTGATGTTATAATTACCTGAAAAAACTTTAAAGTAGTCATGATAATGATGCTTCAAAGAATAATTATGAACACAATTGAAATTAATAAAAAAATAAACAGCATCAGCAAATAAATAGTTTCAGCAAAGAAATAGAGGATATAAAGAAGAACCAAATAGAAATTTTAGAACTGAAAAATATAATAACTAAAATATAAAGCTTACTGGATGGGCTCAGCAGCATAATGCAGAGAAAAGAGGAAAGAATCAGTGAACTGGAAGATAGAACATTAGAAGTCATCCAGTTTGAACAACAGAGAGAGAGAAAAAAAATAGTAGGGCCTCACGGACTTGTGGGACTATAACAAAAGCTCTAACATTCATGTTATTGGAGTCTAGAAAGGAGAGGAGAAAGAGAGCAGGGCTGAAAAAGTATTTAGAAATATAATGGCTAAAAATGTCCCAAATTTGTCAAGAAACATAAACCTACAGATTCAAGAAGCTGAGTGAACCCCAAACAGGATAAACCCAGGGAAATTCATGCCAAGACACATTATAATTAAACTTCTAAACACTAAAGACAAAGTAAGAATCTTGAAAGTAGACAAAGTGCACTTATGTATAGGGGAAAATCATTCTGAATGACACAAATTTCTACTCGGAAACCATGGAGGTGAAAAGAAAGTGGTATAACATTTTTCAAGTGCTGAAAGTAAAGAACTGCCAACCCATAATTCTAAATCCAGTGAAATTATCCATCAGGAATGAAGAGGAAATAAATGCATTTTTAGACAAAGGAAAACTAAGAGAATTTGTCATCAGCAGATCTATCTTAAAAGAATGCCTAACAGATGTTCTCTAAACAGAAGGGAAATGATAAAAGAAGAAACCTTGAAGCATCAGGAAGGAAGAAAGGACATTTAAGCATAATTATGGATAAATATAATAGGCTTTCTTTCTTCTCTTGAGTTTTCTAAATTGTGTTTGACAGTTTAAGCAAAAATTATAACACTAGTGTGGTTCAAAATGTTTTTAGAGGAAATATTTAAGGTAATTATGTTATAAACAGGAGAAGTAAACAGATATAAAGGGAGGTGGCTTTCCATAATTCACTTAAACTGATAAAATGATGATACCATTAGGCTGTGATAAGTTATAATTCCTAAAGCTATCACTAAAAAGCTATACAAAACACTATAGAGAAATCAAAATGGAATTCTAAAAAACATTCAAATTTCCCATAAGAAGGCAGGAAAAAGAACCAGGGAAACAAAACCAGAAAGAACAAACAGAAAACAAAAAATAAAATGGAAGACAAACCCTAACATAACAATTACATTAAATGTAAATGGTCTAAATGCACTAATGGAAACAGAGATTTGCAGAGTGAATTAAAAAATATGACCCAACTATATGCTATCTACTAGAAAGTCACTTCAAATGTAGTGATTTAGATAAGCTGAAAGTAAAAGGATAGAAAAGATGTATCATGCATATATTAATCAAAGGAATACAGGAGTGGCTCTATTAATACCAGATAAATAAATTTTATCAGTAAAGTTTATTGGCAAAGAAAATGACCAGAGGCAAAGAGGGACGTTACATAATGATTTAAGGATCAATCCATCAAGAAGACACAGCAATCCTAAATGTCCTATGCACCAAACCACAGAGCTGCAAAATAAGTGAAGCAAAAACTGATAGAACTAAAAGGAGAAAGAAAAATCCACAATTATAGTTGGAGAATTTAACATCCACTTCTCAACAAATGATAGAGCAACTAGACAGGAAATCAGAAAGGAACTCAACTCCATCAACCAACAGAATCAAATTGACGTTTAGAGGACACTTCATCCAAGACAGCAGAATACACATTCTTTCCAACCACCCATGGAACATATACAAAGATAGACCATATTCTGGGCCACAAAACAAAGCCTCAATCGATCTAAAAGAACTGAAATCATACATAGTGTGTTCTCTGACCACAATGGAATCAAATGAGAAATCAAAAACAGAAAGATAACAAGAACATCTCTAAACATGTGGAAGTTAAACAACACAAAGCTAAATAACCTACGGATCAACAAGAAAGTCTCAATGGGAATTAAAAAATACATTGAACTGAATGAAGATTAAAATACAACATATCAAAATTTGTGGGGCACAGCTACAGCAATGCTGAGAGTGAAATTTATAGCATATGTTAGAAAAGGAAAAAAGTCTCAAACCAATAATTAAGCTTCTACTTCATGAACCTAGGGAAAAAAAGACCAAAATAAACTCAAAATAAGCAGAAAGAAAGAAAGAATAGAGATAAGAGCAGAAATCAGTCAAATTGACAAGAGAAAAACAATAGAGAAAGTCAATGAAACAGAGAGCTGATTCTTTGAAAAGATCAATAAAATTGACAAACCTCTTGCAAGCCTGACAATGAATAAAAGACAGAAGACACAAATTACTATTATCAGGAATGAAACAGAGAAGAGCATAACAGACATCAAAATGATAATAAAGGGATGCTATGAAGAACTCTACACACATAGATTTGACAACTTAGATGAAATGGACCAATTTTTTGAAAAACATAAATTACCACAACTCACCCAATATTAAACAGGTAATAGAGCTATAACCGTTAAGGATATTGAATTTTGTGTGTGTGTGTGAGGAAGATTGGCTCTGAGCTAACCTCTGTTGCCAATCCTTCTCATTTGCTGAGGAAGATTAGCCCTGAGCTAACATCTATGCCCATCTTCCTCTATTTTGTTTAAGGAATGCTGCCACACATGGCTTGATGAATGGTGTGTAGGTCTGCGCCTGGGATTTGAACCTTTGAACCCTGGGCCACCAAAGCGGAGCAGGCGAACTTAACCACTATGCCACTGGGCTGGCCTCAAGGGTATTGAATTTTAATTAAAAAACTCCCAGAAAGAAATATTTAGGCCCAAACTCTTTTTTTTTTTTTTTTGGTGAGGAAGATTGGCCCTGAGCTAACATCTGTTGCCAATCTTCCTCCTTTTGCTTGAGGAAGATTGTCTCTGAGCTAACATCCATGCCAATCTTCCTCTATTTTGTATATGGGACGCTGCCACAGCATGGCTTGATAAGCGGTGCATAGGTCCACGCCCGGAATCCGAACCTGGGAACCCCGGGCCACAGAAGTGGAGCATGCAAACTTAACCACTATGTCACCATAGGCCCAAACTTTTAAAGTAGAATTAAAACCAATTATACCAAACTTTTCAAGCAGAATTAAAACCAATTATACAAAATCTTTTCCAGAAATTAGAAGAGTGGACACTTTCCAATTCATTTTATGAAGCTAGTATTATCCTGATACTGAAAGCAGAAAAAGTACAAAAAAGAAAACTACAGACTTCATGAATAAAGACTTAAAAGTCCTTAACAAAACATTGGCTAATAGCATTCAGCAATAATAAAGAATTATACATCATGACTAAGTGAGCTTATTCTACTTGGATGGGGTATTCCCCTTGCAAGGACACAAAGCTGGTTCAATATTTGAAAATCGATCAATGTAATGCTCCATATTAACAGGCTAAAAAAGAAAAATCACACGATGTTATCAATCGATGCAGAAAATACATTTGACAAAATTCAACAACTCATTCATAATAAAAACCCTCAGAAAAATAGAAATAGAAGGGAACTTCCTCAATTTGATAAAGATTACCTACAAAAAACCTACAGCTAACATTATACTTAATGGTGAACATTTTTCCTCTAAGATCATGAACAAGGCAAGGGTGTCCACTTGCACCATTCTTATTCAATATAGTGCTGGAAATTCTAGCCAGTGCAGTAAGGAAACAAAAGGCATGCAGATTGGAAAGGAAGAAATAAAACTGTCCCTATTTGCAGATGACATACTTGCCAACACAGAAAATAATCTCAAGGAATTTACAAAAAAAAATCTTGAACTAACAAGTAAATTCAGTAAAGCCACAGGATATAATACCATACAAAAATCAACTATATTTCTATATACTATCATGAACACATGGACACCAAAATTAGAAATATCACATCATTTATAGTCATTTAAAAAATAAAATACTTAGGTGTAAATCTAACAAAACACATGCAGGACTTTATTCTGAGAACTATGCAATGCTGATGAAAGAAATAAAAAAAGATCTAGATAAACAGAGATGCATACCACATTTATGAGTTGGAATACTCAACATAGTAAAGAGTCAATTCTCCCCAAACTGATATGCAGGTTTAATGCATTTCCTATCAAAATCCCATATTTTTGTAGACATAGAAAAGATTATTCTAAAATTTTACATGGAAAGTCAAAGGAACTAGAATAGCTAAAATAATTTTGAAGAAGAATAAAGTAGCAGGATTCACTCTACACAATTTAAAGACTTACTATATAGCTACAGTAATCAAGACTACGAAGTACTGGTGGGGGGACAGACACATAGATCAATGGATCAGAACAGAGAATCTAGAAATAAACCCACACAAATATGCACAAGTGATTATTGACAAAGGTGCAAAAGCAATTCAGTGGAGGAAAGAGCCTTTCCAACAAATGGTTCTAGAATAATTGGACATCCATAGGCAAAAACAAAAACAACTTGAACCTAAGTCTCACACCTTATACAAAAAGCAACTCAAAATGAATCATGGACTTAAATGCAAAACATACTTTTAGAAAAAACATTTAGAGAAAATCTTTGGGATTCTAAGCCAGGCAAAGCATTCTTAAATTTGACACTAAAAGAATGATCCCTAAAAAGAAAACTTGATACATTGGACTTAAAATTAAAACGTTTTGCTCTATGAAAGACTCTATTAAGAAGATGAAAACACAAGTGACAGAACAGAAGATATTCTAAAAGCACATATCTGACAAACGACTAGTAGCTGCTATAAACAAATAATTCTCAAAACCCAATGGAAAAAAAATCTAATTAGAAAATGGGCAAAAGACACCAAGAGGCATATCACAAATAAGCACATGGAAAGATGCTCAACATTATTAGGCATTAGGGAAATGCAAATGAAATCCACAATGAGATAGCACTACACACCTATCAGAATGGCTAAAATAAAAAATAATGACAACAAATCTTGGTGAAGATTCAGAGAAACAGAATCACTCATACATTGCTGGTGGGAGTGAAAAATGGTGCAGCCACTCTAAAAAAGCATGACAGTTTCTTAAAACTAAACACACGACTATATGACCCAGCAGTTGTACTCCTGGGAATTTATCTTAGAGAAATGAAGCCTACGTTCACCCCAAAACCTTTACAGGAATGTTATAACAGCTTTATTCATAATACCCCCAAATGGAAACAGTCCAGATGTCCTTCAATGGGTCAACGGGTTAAACCACCTGTGGTACCTCCATACCATGGAAGACTCCTCAGCCAACAGCCTCAATGGATCCCCGGAGAATAATGCTGAGTGAAAAAAGTAATTCCCAAAAAGTTACATACTGTATGATTTTACTTATATAACATTCTTGAAATGACAAATTCATAAAGATAGAGAACAGATTAGTGGTTGCCAGAGATAAAGAAGGGGGTGGGGGTGGGAGGAAGTGAATGTGGCTGTAAGAAGGCAACATGAGGGATATTTGTGGTGATGGAAAGGTGTTGTATCTTGACTGTCAATATCCTGCTTGTGATATTGTACTACAGTTTTGTAAGATGTTACCATTGGGAGGAGACTGGGTACAAAGTATGTGGGATCTCTATATTATTTTTACAACTACATGTGAATCTACAATTATGTCAAAATAAAAATTTAATAAAAAATAACAATTCTACCCTCAGACAATGAATGGGTTAGAAGGTAGAAAGAACTAATAATGTGGTCCCTCACCTAGTCCAAAGCTGGATGTTGAAATTGAGTTCATGCCTGAGAATGAGCAGAACCAAGTTACTCTCCAAGTTTTTAAACTTCTGCCATGGTGAACCAGGGTCTGTGTGTACGGCAGTGAGCAATGCACGCTTTAAGAAGGTACTCGTGGGTGAGGGCTTGAGGACCTGGTCAGGCACCACTATGTATGAGGCTCCAGTATATTCCATTTCCTTGCCCGATGGGTCAGCACTGTGGTCGCTGGAGAGGAAGGAATGCAGGAGCCAAGAGAGGTGGTGGGACTTTCCTCTTGTTCTTCTCTGATTGAAGCATTCTTGTTCTCTGATTCTCTGGGAAATGCAGGTAGTCTCTAATGACCAGACTACTCTCCTGAATATCGCCCCCTGCTTTTCCAACACCTCACTGGCTACTACAGTGATACCCACACAATGCCTTAACTGAGGCATGAAAAGACTGGAGGTGACCATAGGAAGGCATTTAAAATACAATTTTGATGTGCCACAAAACACACATGAACTTACATTCATAGGCTGTTTGACATCTGCATTAGCTGCAGAAATGCAACAGTTCTGAAACTTATATTTAGAGAAAATAACTACTTATTCATCCAAACAAAAAGGAAACAAAAAGGTTTTCCAGAAAATGTGAAGAATCATTAACAGATTCTGAACGGAAGGTATAATTGCCCACGATATATGGCAGAAACATATTTTAAAGCATTTGTGAGCAAAATGGAAACATGCCCCACCAATCCATTATCACTAGAATCAAATAGTATTCAAATGACCACATGTACTCTGACTAAATCAATTAGGTACAAAGACAGTAATAATTAGGACTGTTGGCAGTCAAAAGCTTTTCCAGAAACATACTTAGATGTTGAAAAGATGACTTTTACCCACTTTTTATTACCTTTGTGCCATGGTAAATAATAGTAATTTCTCATGCCTTGAGTGAGAGAGAGTGGAAAGATAATATTCACCCTATTGAAGATGGTTTAATTTTTCCATAGAGAAGCACTAAACAAGCATTTACTATAAAAAGGGCTAAAAACTTTCTGGTCAAAACATTCTCTATTATGGTAGCAATGTAATAGATTATACATATTCTGCCTTGGAAAATCCCAACTTTCCGATAAGTAACGTGTATGGAACGCGAGCTGGGGGATTACACAAACTAAATAAACAAAGATCCCTTTCCGTATGCTGCCCTCTGGACAGCTAAGACTCGCCTCTTTTCCTTCCCTCTTGTAACCCCTGAGGGTCCTTCCTCTTCTTTGGGTCTTTATTAATTGGCTTTTGTCGCTTCTCTAACGACAATGGCACTTATGCTCTGTCCTACTCTTTCCCGTGCCCAGCTGTCTAAGTGAAAGAAAGAGCGAGTGAGCGTTTCCAAGGAGACGTGCCCTAACCACGAGGCGAGTCAGTCCGGGGAGCGCCTGCAGGGGGCGGTCGACACCGAGGAATGAGCAGAAAGCTCATGCAGTCTAGGACGGTCCGCACCTGTTTGGCACATGCACGATGCAAATCTCTAAGAAAGACGCCTGTTAGGAAATCCAAGTTAATTCGCTCAAATCAAGTTGTTAAATATTTGCTGTTGGTGACTTAATCAAAGAATCAAAGAATGTCAAGGGCCTGGATTGATGTGGTCATCTTTTCTAAGTCTCTCATTTTCCAGAGGAGGAATTGAGGCTCAGAGGAGCTTTGCTAACTAGCTAGTTAGCCGCAGAGCTCACTAGAGCACAGGTCTACTGACAGCCTGCCCTGGGGCGCTTTAAAATAAACTCCAGGTGGCCCCTGCCTGCTTGTATTTACAAGATAAATATTTAAGGCTAAAAGAACATTCCTCTTTCTGAGTTAGCATTTCCAGGATTTAAGCTGAAAGTGGTAAAGCTCATTAAGGGAAAACAAGCACAAATTTGAAATAAGATAGAATTATGAATATGCTGCAATATCTGACTATTTTATAACAACCATAGGGACTGATGGTAAAAGCAGTTAATAAGCTAGGGTTTTTTGTTTATTTATTTTCTCGTCTAGCTGTATCCGCCTATTGTCTTTAAATATATTCAGGACCAAGGAGTCTTTTCTGGCAAATCACACATAATGTGACCATTTTGGGAATTTTATTATTATTTTTACCCCCTCCTCTATTACTGAGCCCCACCCCAGAATAATTAATTTAGGCTCTCAGGGTATTTTTAAAAGCAAACTACTCAAGGGGCTGGCCCGGTGGCGCGAGCGGTTAAGTGCGCATGCTCCACTGTGGCAGCCCGGGGTTAGCCGGTTTGGATCCCAGGTGTGCACCGACGCAGGGCTTGGCAGGCCATGCTGTGGCGGCGTCCCATATAAAGTGGAGGAAGATGGGCATGGATGTTAGCCCAGGGCCAGTCTTCCTCAGCAAAAAGAGGAGGACTGGCAGATGTTAGCTCAGGGCTGATCCTCCTCACAAAAAAATAAAATAAAATAAAAAAATAAAAGCAAGCTACTCAAAATTTGCTCCTAGGACCAGCATCACCTGTATCACCTGGGAGCTTTTTAGAAATGCAGAATCACAGGCCCCATTCCCGGCCTACCAAATCAATATCTGCAGTTTAAGAGGGTGCCCAGGTGATTCTTATGTGCATTCAAGTTTAAACAGAACAATTCGAAGCCCTCTAGAACTCCAGTACCACCTGGAAGAGGGCTTCACCTCTTTGCTCCTTGTGTTGAACTGGGTTCCTAGTCCTTACCTCGGTGTTCCTGCCAAGAATGAACTTTAGCATCTCCCATTTAAAAGAAGAGAACAATTGGGGCCAGCCCCATGGCCTAGCGGTTAAAGTTCAGCGTGGTCTGCTTTGGCAGCCTGGGTTCGTGGGTTGGGATCCCGGGCACGGACCTACACTACTCGCCAGCCATGCTGAGGCGGCAACCCACGTACAAAATGAGGAGGATTGGCACAGATGTTAGCTCAGGGCGAATCTTCCTCAAGCAAAAAATAAAAAAAATAAAAGAAGAGAACATTGTTACTAGTGCTTTAAAATCAGGCTAGAAGAATAAAGGAGTGAAAGAGTTCTTAATGAGTTCCCTGTGTATTCTTAGATGGGACTTTTTTTTAATGTGAAAGGGCACTATGCTGATATTATATGAGGAAAGTTTTAAAGTTCTAATATAAAACTCAGGAAGCTAAAAAAAAACCCCAGTTTCTTGGTGGGTTGTATTCCCAGTCCTTGACTCACTCCTTGGTAATGAGTTAGGCGCCCTGACAGGCACATGAACTCAGTCAGCTCCCAAGATGTAAGGACACTTGGTAATTAACTAGTGTTCCCAGAGACCATATTTTCTCATTATTTTGTTTCACTCTACCACTAAATAAAATTGTTTTTGCATACAACAGGTACCTAACTATCCTTGACAACAATAATGGTAGATAACTATTTACTGAGTACTCACTATGCACAAAGTACTGTCTTGGATCAAAATATTTTCCAGATTAGTTAAAATAGTTAATTGAATGGCTATCAATGCAAGGGGGTAGGCAGAACATCTGTGGATAAGCTGTTCTGATGACCCTATTCCACACCGAAAGTCATATCCATTTACTTCTTCACATAGTTCTAGAGAGTTATCAATTATGGGGACAAATGACTTGCTAAATTATAGTGCTATTAAATTTGAGAATTTTGGAATTTGTAGAATTAAACTCATGCTAATTTGTTTATTCTATGTTAAGAATATTGATAATGTAAATGTTGGCATGCTTAAAAAACAAATTTTAGAAGTGTTTTTTAACACATTACTTTATTCAAGTCATAGAATTTTAGCACTGGAAACTGTAGAAATTTTCTGTCAAGAAGTTTCCAAATAGTAGATTGGGATCTTCCAGAACCACTCAAATCCTCACTTGCCAGTTCTCCTAGTAGGCTGCTACTGCCCAGCCCCTCATTTGGGAGGCCTGGTTCCCGTGGGGAGGGGAGCCCAGACTGCCACTCTCACCAGCCCCCACCCATAAACCCGAGTAACCTCCCAGTGTGGAGTACCAGTGCCCATCTGTTCAGGGTCTTGTGGGCAATGATGAAAGGAAGGTCCCCTGTGTCCTGTTCTGAAGTTTAGAGAAACTGATGATACAGCTATGAATGAATAACATTTTAAATGCTCATATTAAGCACAGGAATGATATAGTACCATGAACAAATAATGTCTGCAGTGATGATGGCATTTAGCTATTCATTAACGTCTTTTGTAATGACTGTTTTAATGCTGAGTTAGAAATATTTTTATGATGAAGATTGATGAAGAAATAAATGTGAAGAGAAGGGTGGGTGAGGAATAAGTTTCAACCAAAGGCATCAGCAAGAAGTCACAAGATATCAGTATTACCTGCAAAGCAGCTTATTCAAAGATATTTCTCCATGTAGACTCTTGCAGGGAGTGGATTTACAGACCTCCTAATATAACATGGCATTATCTGATTAGGCATTCTGGACTCAAAAATTTTATGTGATAAAATAGTAAAATTTTCCAATCCAATTAATCCATAATTGATTTTGATCAGGACTATAGTTTCCCCATCATTACGTTATGAACATGGCCTATGAACATGAAAAATTGAGCATATAACATATGCCATAAATGAGGACAAAAGACTGAGATCTCAAACTGCTAAATCAAAAAGATGAAAAAATACAGAATATCTCAACAAGCAAAAGTGTAATATTTTTGGGTTTCATATGAAATATCCATAAAAATGGATTTATCTAGAAGAGTTTTATAAAAAGAAGCTGTTATCCTTGCTCTATGAATTTGTCAAGGTTAATGCGACCCTAAGTTTGTTCATAAATATATAGTAATTACAAATGCTGGACAGAAGGAGAGAGAGAGACAGAGAGAGACCTCTTTGTACAGGCATTTATGACACATCTATTAAAATAAAAATTATCTGCCTGTCCATTTAGTTGGCAATTTGTCCATTTGTCCTAAAGTTTTGAGTTAGAACTGCAAAAGACATTAGTTGTTTAATTTAACACAGGCTTGGGCCGGCCCCGTGGCTTAGCGGTTGAGTGCGCGTGCTCCGCTACTGGCGACCCGGGTTGGGATCCCGGGCGTGCACCGACGCACCGCTTCTCCAGCCATGCTGAGGCCGCGTCCCACATACAGCAACTAGAAAGATGTGCAACTATGACATACAACTATCTACTGGGGCTTTGGGGAAAAAAAAGGAGGAGGATTGGCAATAGATTTCAGCTCAGAGCCAGTCTTCCTCAGCAAAAAGAGGAGGATTAGCATGGATGTTAGCTCAGGGCTGATCTTCCTCACCCACAAGAAAAAATAATAATAATTTAACACAGGCTTAAAATTCTCAAAGCATTCAGATTTCTACTAAATTTCTCTCTCTCTCCAGAAAGGGTATTTTCCTGTCAAGTGATACAGACAATGAGAAAACCTTAGCAGGTCCATGAAGTCACTTTGAAATGCAAAGAATCTATCCCAGGTGGAGAACAGCTTTCTGCAGGCTGGCCTGGACTGCTCTAGCTTTTGAAAAGGCAACAGAGGACAACTTTCCTGGCTATCAGGACCCAGGTTCTGGAGGAAGCTGGCGCATCAAGCCTCTAAACTTTGGTGCCTTCCCATAGATTTCTAGGGCACTGCCTCAGATGCCAGGTGACACTTCTTCCCCTTTGCCTTGTTCCCTTTTTTCCGAGTGACAGGTGCACCGTGCCCAATCCTTCCTATTGACATGCTCATAAGGTAATGATGCAGAAATTGTATAGTTCCCATCATAGTCAGTTTAGGACATAGACAGTCAGACTGAGCTGGTCATTTATCCAATTCACTCATTAATTTACTTATTTAACAACTATGTATTGAATATCTACTATGTGCCAGGTACTGTGCTAGGTGCCGGGGATAATAGGGACTAAGTCAATTTAGTTCTCGCCCTCATGCTTATTATTTAGTTGGGGAGCAAGAGCAACTTCCAAGCCTGGGGGGAGCCAAAGCCCGAGCACAAACAAAAAAGGGGAAAAAGCTAATAAAAAATCCCCAATAATGATATGTATTATAAAGGAAATAAGCAGGATGCTGAGATAGAAAACAAAACGGAAGTCTATAGATTCCTGGCTTGAGCACCTAGGCAGAGTGATGACTGTGGAAGGAGCATTGAGATGGAGGAAAGAGCATATGTAAATGCCCTGATGTGGGCATGTGCCTGGCATGTTCCAGGAACAGCAGGGAGGGAGTGTGGCTGGAGTGGGGTGAACAGAAGAGAGTAACAGGAGAGGGAATCAGAGAGGAGGGGTGTGTGTGTGTGTATAGATCACGTTGGCCTTTGTTAGGACTTTGGCTTTATCTTTGATTGAGATGGAAGGTATTGGAGGATTCTAAACAGAGAGAAGCACCATATGACTTAGGTTTTCACAAGATTTTCTGATGGCTGTGTAGACAACAGACTGTAGGGAGTCATGGGAGAAGTGGGAAGACTGGTCTGAAAGTGACCTCAGTAATCAGATGAGAAATGATGGCGGCCTGCCCTAGGGTGTTGGAAGTAGAGGTGTTAAGAGTGCTCAGATTCTAGATATGTTATGACAATAGAAACAACTGGATATGGAATGTGAGAAAAAAGAAGAGTCAAGAATGACCTCAAGGATTTTGGTCTAAACAACTGGAAAGCTGAAGAAGCTATTAAAGTCGGGAGATTAAGGAAGGAGCAGGTGTGGGGAAGAGACAGGAGTTTTTGTTTTGGATCTGCTAAGTTTGAGATGACACAAGTTGAGATGTTGAGGAGGAAGTTAGAGGTCTCAATCTAGAGTTTAGGAGTGAAGATAAGGCTAGAGATATCCATTCTGGAGTCCATCGTATAGATGATATTTAAAGCCATGCTAGTCACTGAGGCCACCATGGGATTGGGATGCAGCCCTGAGGCACTCAAATGGGAAGAGCTTGGAGAGGTGAGGAGGCAACAGCAAATGAGATGGGAAAGAAGCTTCCATTGAGGGAAGAGGAAAGCCAAGAGAGGATGAAGTTCTGTGAGCCAGGTGAAGAAAGTGTTTCCAGGCCCTTCTACCTATGAGCATGATAGATCAGGTATGATGAGCACTGAGAGTGGACTATTGGATTTAGCAATGGGAGGTCACTGGTGACCTCAGCAAGAGCAGCTACAGGGTATGGTGGGAGAAAAAGCCTGACTGGGCTAAGAGAGACTTGGGGGAGACAACCTGGAGCCAGTGAGGACACAAAACACTTTTAAGGACTTTTTCTAGGAAGTGACAGAGAAAGGTGGCAAGAGTAAGAATGAGAAACGAGATCAAAAAAGGGGGCAATTTGGGTGGGGGGAGGAAAGAAAGAGTTCAGTCTGGAACATGTTACAGTGGCGACACCTCTCAGACTTTCCAGGGGACCCGCCAAGGCGGAAGGTGCATGTAGAAGGCTGTAGCTTAGAGGAAAGGTCATCAGCACACGGTGCTGGCATTGAAAAGGAACACTCCTTTGCTCTAATAGATGATAAAATGGAAGCCCAAGGGTTTCAATAGTTTACCCAAAGGTCAATCTCCTAATTCCCAGGTCAGAACTTTTCCTGTTAAATGATGCTGCCTCATATTTCTGTTGATTACAAAGAAACTTTGCCCATTCATTACCTATAGGTAATCTCATCTATGGGTCAGACATTAATCTTTGCCCAAATTTGATCTCTTTCTGCTTGTCTGAAATCATCCCAGCAAGGGGACGTGGCAGAGGAAACCTCACTGAACTTTGACATTTGAATGAGAATTGGCAGAATGACGAAGGCATACAGAAGTATTGTGAAAGGTTTGTCAAACGTGGCTAAGTGAAACTGGACATTTATTCTATTTCTAAGTTGTTTATTACTTATTTAGTGTATACTTCAGATGTGCTAAGAGTCCTTTATGAGGAAGGCAACCTAATACATGGCACTTACATTTGAATGTAATGTTTATGTGATTTCTCTCCATTCAGATCTCCTGAAGTTAGCTGTGTATTGGTGGGACTGTTTATCCATCCTGGGTGTAACCAAGGTGGAAATGACTTTCTAGTTCTATATATACGTTTTTGTTTTTTTTGGTGAGGAAGACTGGCCCTGAGCTAACATCTCTTGCCAATCCTCCCCTTTTTGCTGAGGAAGATTGGCCCTGAACTAACATCTTGTATGTGGGACACCATCACAGCATGGCTTGATGAGTGGTGCATCGGTCCATGCCCGGGATTCGAAACTGCAAACCCTGGGCTGCCAAGGCCAAGTGAACGAACTTAACCACTATGCCACCAGGCGGCCCCCAGTTCTACACTATTTTAAAGTGGAGGCCCAAGAGGCCAAGAGAGGTCTGAACCTGGAGTTAGATTACGAGAAAATGTTAGCATTAAAAAAAAATAGAATAGTCCATCTTAAGTCATCTACACTCCTAATGAAGCAACAAGCTGGCAGAGGCCGAAAAAAAGAAAAAAAAAATCAGTTGTGCTAGATATGACGTGACAATAACTTTGCTGATTTTTTAAAAATAAGTTATTACTTGTGGGGCATGTGGTGGATGGAGTCATAGCCTCCTTTATTAGAGATATTCACAAACTCTAAGGTGTTTAGAACAAATATAGCAACTATAGCAATGGTCCTCGACTCTGGTTGTATCCCTTGGGGAGCATCCCTCGGGGAGATATTACATCATACTGATGCCTAGACCCCGCGCCAGACCAACTAAATCAAAGTCTTTGACAGGTGCCTGGGCATCTGTGTCTATAAAATCTCCTCAGATAATTTTAATTGCAGTCAGGATTGAGACAATGAATTTCTGGGTCCTCCCCCAGAAATAATGAAAACTAGTTGAAATAATCAGAAGTGTCATCTTAAATATATAGAAAGCACCATCAACAAAACGAAAAGACAACCTAACAATTGGGATAAGATATTTGCAAACCATACATTGGATAAGGGGTTAATCTCCAAAATATATAAAGAACTCATGCATCTCAACAAAAAAAAAACTACCAACCCAATTAAAAAATGGGCAAAAGACCTGAACAGACATTTCTCCAAAGAAGATATACAGATGGCCAACAGACACATGAAAAGATGTTCAAGGGGCCGGCCCCGTGGCTTGGTGGTTGGGTGCGCGTGCTCTGCTGCTGGTGGCCCGGGTTCGGATCCTGGGCGCTCACCGAGGCACCGCTTCTACGGCCATGCTGAGGCCAAGTCCCACATACAGCGACTGGAAGGATGTGCAGCTATGACATACAGCTATCTACTGGGGGGGAAAAATAAAAATAAATAAAATCTTTAAAAAAAAAAAGAAAAGATGTTCAAAATCATTAAATATC
This sequence comes from Ceratotherium simum simum, assembly GCF_057802395.1. Classification (NCBI taxonomy): domain Eukaryota; kingdom Metazoa; phylum Chordata; class Mammalia; order Perissodactyla; family Rhinocerotidae; genus Ceratotherium; species Ceratotherium simum. The sequence goes on from NC_141913.1 coordinate 13,791,349, forward strand.
AGGGAAATGCAAATCAAAACTACAATGAGATATCACCTCACGCCTGTCAGAATGGCTATAATTAACAAGACAGGAAACAACACGTGTTGGAGAGGATGTGGAGAGAAGGGAACTCTCATACACTGCTGGTGGGAGTGCAAACTGGTGCAGCCACTATGGAAAACAGTATGGAGAGTCCTCAAAAAATCAAGGATAGAACTACCATATGATCCAGCTATTCCACTGCTGGGTATTTATCCAAAGAACTTGAAAACACCAATGCATAAAGATACATGCACCCCTGTGTTCATTGCAGCGTTATTCACAATAGCCAAGACTTGGAAGCAACCTAAGTGCCCATCAAGGGACGAATGGATAAAGAAGATGTGGTACATATACACAATGGAATACCACTCAGCTATAAGAAACGATGAAATCCAGGCATTTGTGACAACATGGATGGACATTGAGGGTATTATGCAAAGTGAAATAAGTCAGAGGGAGAAGGTTAAATACCGTATGATATCCTTCATTAAGTAGTAGATAATAACAACAACAAACAAACACATAGAGACAGAGATTGGATTGGTGGTTACCAGAGGGGAAGGGGGGAGGGAGGAGGGCGAAAGGGATAATTTGGCACAAGTGTGTGGTGATGGGTTAGTATTTGGGTGGTGAACATGATGTAATCTATGCAGAAATAGAAGTATAATGATGTACACCTGAAACTTATACAATGTTATAAACCAATGTTACTGCAATAAACAAAAAATTTAAAAAAATATATAGAAAGCACCAAAAAGAAATGAGCTATCAAGCCATGAGAAGACTTGAAGGAACCTTAAATGCATATTACTAGGTGAAAGAAGCCAATCTGAAAAGGCTGCATACTGTAGGATTCCAACTATATGACAATTGGAAAAGGCAAACTATGAAGAAAGTAAAAAGATCAGTGGTTGCCAGGGGTTAGGGGGGAGGAAGGGATGCGGAGGCAGAGCACAGAGGATTTTTAGGCCAGGGACATTACTCTGCATGATAGTACAATGGTGGATTATTATACATTTGTCAAAACCAGTAGAATGTACAACACAAAGAGTGAACCTTAATGTAAACTGTGGACTTGGAGTGATAATGATTTGTCAGTGTAGGTTCATTGATTGTAAGAAATGTACTGATGTGGTGCAGGATATTGACAGTGGGGGAGGCTATGCACATGGGGGGGCAGAGGGTATATGGAAACTCTTTGTACTTTCTGCCCAATTTTACTGTGAATCTAAAACTGCTCTAAAAAAGTAGTCTATTTTTAAAAAATATAGAAAGGATGAGAAAGTCTGGAGAGAAGTTTGGGTCATTGTGTTCCAAGCCCTGGTGGAAAGTAGTGATAGTCAAACTTGCTGGTGAGAGAACCTCAGTCACATGGGCTGAGCTGGATCAATAAGCACTTATGTTCTCTCTCTCCATAATACTAGCCAAGTGAGTTTATTTGTTCATGCAACAAAATGTTTTGACTGCCAGCTGTGTGCCAGGTACGATGGTGGAGCTTATGATATATAAAGAAATCTGTGGCCTAAGGAAGCCCATAGTCATCAGAGGAAACAGACAAATAAATGGACAATAAAAATATTGGATGATGAATACTAGGATAAAGATTTCTACCAGAAACTGTTAAACTGAGTTTCTAGTATGGTTCTATACTGACAATTTGGATTGATCATTCCAGCTATCCTGTTTCCTTTCAGATAAAATGAGTATGGATCTGCTAGAGATGAAGGCTAGATCTGGTAGACCAAGTTCTAGTATAACTAACTACAGCTTTCTTGGATAACTTCTTGCCCTTATGGATAAAAATCTATCCAAATTCATTTTTAACTGATTGCTAAACATTATTTATTTTTAACTGATTTTATATACAATATATTAGTAATATATTCTGCTCTGTTTTGGGAGCACCAAAGACTGGTGCTACATTAACTCAAGCAGATTAGAGGGAAATAAATTCAGACTCTCTGCTAATATTTCTGTGTAGCCTGACAGTCAGATGTGAGAAGTTATAAATTGCCAAGTAACAGAAAGAACCAAAATATATTTTTCTGTTATTGGGAATCCAAGCTGAGAAATAAGACTTCTTTGCCTAGTCTCCTACCCCCAAATTAGGTTGCTCCCTCCCCCACTATATCCCAGCAGCTGCCACCCCACCTCCATCCTCCTACTTATTAGAAATAATTTTCAGCAGCTGTCTGAAGAAGGTTCTGCAGCAATTGCCAACTTATGGGATTTGGTAGCATCCATAAGTTGTTCAAATTACCCAGTGCCAAAATTTTCCTCTTTGAGAGTGCTAGGATCCAAGAAGCTCAGATTTCCTGTTTAAGCTTTAATAAAAGCCTGGTCAATAGCTGAAGTCTGCCAGGCACCAAAGCTTCATCATCCTTTTGTCCTTAGTGACAAGGTAATTAATCAGGAGGAATATGTAATAGTCAGTGATGGGCCGACTTGTGGTAATTGGGGATTCTTATAAACAAGAGTTCTGAGAAGTCATTTATGGTAGGATTACTATCAGGAAAGTCAGGGAATGTTGGTGATGCCTTTTTTAATGCTCATTTAGGAAAGTGTCTATCTCTGATGTTTGAAGAGGTTCCATTTCAGATGGCTGGAGCCATGCAATGGAAAGGAGGCAGACTCGTCTGGCTAGAAGGCCTGGCTTGCTAACTGCTGCTTCCCTTCTTGTTGCTGGCAGGGGCTGCTCATCATTAAAGGGGATGGTGGCAGTGGGCCCAATCATTCTATTCTTCCTACCTGGCCAATTTCTTTAAAAAATCTATTTTACTGAAATATAACATATATGCAAAAAAGTACACAGGTTATAAGTTTACAGCTCGGTGAATTGTCACCAAGTGAATATACCCCGTGGAACCAACTCTCAATCACGAAAGAGCACAGTACTAGAATCCCAGTGGCTCCATGCCAATCACTACTTCCTCCCTCCTCCGCAAAGGTAAGCACTATGCTCTTCTAAAATCATAGATTTGTTTGGCCTGCTTTAACTTTAGATCAGTGAAATCATAAAGTATGTATTCTTTTGTGTCTGGTTCCTTTCACTCAATGTGTTTATAGGATTCATCTTGGCTGTTTGCTGTAGCTGTAGTTTATTTACTGGTATAAGTATTCCATATATGTATGCATATATATGCACATACTGTAATTTATTTATCCTACTGTTGATGGACATTTTAGTCATTTCCAGTTTGGAGCTATTAAAAATATCACTGCTTGGGGGCTGGCCTGGTGGCATAGTGGTTAAGTTCACATGCTCCACTTCGGCAGCCTGGGGTTCGCAGGTTCGGATCCCAGTCGCGGACCTACATACCACCCATCAAGCCATGCTGTGGCAGTGTCCCATATACAAAATAGAGGGAGATTGGCATAGATATTAGTTCAGAGACAATCTTCCTCACCAAAAGAAAACAAAAAAACACTGCTTTAATATTTTATGTCTTTTGGTGTACACAGTTGTGTATATACCTAGGAAGGGAATTACTGGTTTATAACCTATGCATTTTGGGGAGACAGTCCACCATGGGCCCCAAGAACCCCTGCATGTCCTTCCTGAGTGTGTCAGTCTTCAAGCCATATTCATCCCTGATACTGAGCAGTTCCTGTAGCTGGTCACATAGAAACTAAGTAGGTCAAGGCAAGCACAGTGTGACTGCTGCTCACTCCTTGGGGGAAGGGGGAGGCTTGACTTGTTTGCTGCTTGCTACAAAAGATTCTGAGTCCCCGGCCCTGTGTTCCTCAGCTGCAGCACAGCCATTGTGTGAGTGGTTCCATCTGGGCCCATCATGTTGCCCAGTGGGTTTGGGAGGCAGGGGAACCAGCACAACCATCTGATGTTCCTGCTGTTTGCTGTGTTGTGAGTAATAAACTGTCTTGCTCTGATTTATTACATCTCAGAGTCCACTTTGGCAACTGTGGAGTTGTGGCAAGCCACCTTGCTTGTCCACCAAGCCTCTCCTTTTGGCCCTTATTCCTCCTTGCCCTGTTCTATGAGGTTGGGGTTCTTCCCTGATGACACTCATGCGGCTGTAGTGGATAATGCTACATTGTTTCCCAAAGTAGCATATGAGATTTCATATTGTTCTTCTGACTCAAATTTTTTTAGAATTAGCTACAACTAGCATGTTATTGGCTATGATATGCACAATATTTCATATTATCAAATAGGATAATTCTTACAACTCTGTGAGGTAGGCATTATTTTATAGGTTAGGGCACTGAAGACAGGGTTGGGGACACATTTGATTTTATACAACTATGATAACAAGAGTTACCATTACATATCACAATAGTCACCTATTGCATATCAGCTCCTGTGTTTGGGGCTTTATATGTGAATTGTTTCATCACATGTTGTGAGATAGGTATTAATGTCATTCCCAATGAATAGATCAATAGATTGACACACAGTCAAGTTAATTCACCTGTCCACAGTCATACAAACAGTAAGTGGTAGAGCTGAGGTTTCAGTCCAGGGTGAGACTGACCTCCAAGCCCAGGCACCCGCCAGCCAACACATCTGTGGTCTAGACTGGGTATGTGGTGGAGGCACAGCTGGAACCTACATCCTCAGATTCCAGAATTGGTGCTCACTTCACTGTACGTTTTGCCAAGATACTTCAACCCTCAGTAACCGTCACTTTGCTAGAGTTCCCCTACTGGCACACAATTTAATGAGCAGTGAAATGACCAGTGATCAGGCAGAGAGAAGAGAGAGAGGAGAATGGAAAGTCTGTGTAATTCTCATACTGAATCATCAGTCTCCAAACAACAGATTGTGCACTGAATATAAAATTGCATTCAGAAGGGGAATATAAGTCTTCTAAATCTGGAAGAGTATAGGTGGCTAATTTTAAAGGAAAAATTAATTTTTCCTTGTGAAGGTTACCACTATCATAATGAGCATTTGGAGCTGTCTGCAGGGAAAATAGTTCCAGAAGGTCAGAAGGGGTGTCTTTATGTGTGTTTGTAGAACCCAAATGAAGTCAATCCTCAGCAAGTCAGTCCTCTCTCATGTTTTTTCATCTAACCATGCTCAAGTGGCTTCAACCTAGATCCAAGAGACTGGCCTCTGGGAGGAACAAATACATGATTAACTTTTCACATAGACCCAGTTCTTGGCTTCTTCGCGTAGGGAATTTGGCCACTCTGGGGGCTATGCTGACTCACCATCACAACCTAAAAGTGAAAATGCTTTTCCTACTCACCCTCCTCTGCCCCAGTGCCAGCATGCTTCTTTGGGGACATCGCACTATTTCTTTAACCCTGAACGTGATAAAGTGGAAATTATGTAAAATTTGCTCAGTTGCCATTTTGAGAAAGAAATTCAAAGAGATCCTTGGGAAAATTATTTTATATGTGTGTTTACAAAATCATTTCAAAGCATTATACATTTTTAAAAACCTATATTTCAATGATAGTTCAAAGTTTCCTTTTAAATACCCATTCATAAATGTGGCTGGGGTATTTTGGCAGAGAGTGGGGAAAGTTCAGTTGAAAATTCTGAAATATGCCCCAGTGACTAGGAACTCCATGATGAAATGTATCCTCACCAGGGAGGGGCCATTTCAATATCAACCAATGTGATCCAAGTGATCATTTCAGGGAATCAACTGAAGGAAATACATTGAAGAAAAAGATGTAGATAATTTCATAAAAGTGGAGGTGGTGGAGGAATATGCATAAGTAGCTGGGAAGAGAGGCTGGTAGGGGTTACACAAGTTTATATCTTAAAATAAATTCCTTAGAGTCCTGTTGGCTATTGTTTCATATTGAAAGTAAGGAAAAGAAAGCAATTCTCAGGCTTTTTACTGGAAATTTTTCGTAGAATATTGTTATGATCATCTCCTCTTACGAAAAAAAAAAAAAAAGAGAGAGAGAGACGTAAATGTCATTCCAAGGATGTCTGGGGTAGAGAGTATGTTTTGATTCTGAAAGATGTTCCAAATCAGTGACAAGCTTGAGTGGATTAGCAAGACCTGGTCAGAAAATGTCTTGCATTTTGATACGAAATACTGCTTCTTTCAGTATGATAAAACAATCAAGCCAATAATAATTGGTCCTTGGTCCTCTGGGTATCAAGAGGAAAAGGCCAATAGAAACAAGATCTTCAGATCTAACATCAGAGTCCTGGGGGTAGGGTGATCCTCTTCTGAGATCAGGGGATGTGTTGCTGTGTATGTGTCCGTAGAACCCAAATGGAATGAATCCTCCCAAAGTAAGCAGTCTCTCACATCCATTCTTTTATTTTTGCTTTTTATCAGCCCCTCCCTTCACAGTATTTTCACTGAGACTCACTCGAGAATTTCTTTTTTTTTTTTTTTTTTAAAGATTTTATTTATTTTATTTTTTCCCTCCAAAGCCCCAGTAGATAGTTGTATGTCATAGCTGCACATCCTTCTAGTTGCTGTATGTGGGACTCGGCCTCAGGATGGACGGAGAAGTGGTGCCTCGATGCGCACCCGGGATCCGAACCCGGGCCACCAGCATTGCAGCGCGTGCACTTAACCACCAAGCCACAGGGCCGGCCCTCGAGAAGAGTTTCTAATTAAAGACAGTCAATCTATAAGAGAAAATTTTAATTGTGCACATCTCTAATTACCTTTTATGATGCACATAAAAAGCAGGTCATTCGTGCCTCCTGTTTTGAGGGGGAAGGGAAATAAAGACCTTTCTGATGGAAGGATCTAGGTTAGCAATAAAAGCAGGTTTCCTGATAGCGTGGGCTGTAGGCACAGATTTCTCAGGGCCGCTGGGATCTCTTGCTAGAATGCTTAGGCAGAGAGAGACCTGTGCACAGCAGTAGCATGTGGAGAGACATGCACACCCCTCAGGACATGCGCAAGTGCAAGACTTCAGGAGCTAAACACTATGTTTGTGAAACAGAAAGGTTAAGCATGGATATGGGGAAGAAGAACAAATGATCACTATAACTAGGGATAAAAATTCCCTGGGAGAGCAGGCAGGGGAAGCACATGGGTAAAGAGAAGGGACGAGGATGTGATAGAAAGGTGGATCCTGCCATGGAGATGCAGATGGGTGCTGTCCAGGCTCCAGCCGTGGCTCTGTGCTCGCTCTGCATGGCCCCACCCAGTCTTAGAGCCTTATAAGTCACCCTTATCCCACCGCCCACATGGCTTCTACACAGGAGACTCCCTTGGCATTGAAAACTCAGTATATCCCAACCTGCTCTCCGCCCTACATTTCATATTACTCTGCTCCTTCTCTTGCCAGTCCATAGCCGATGAGCGATTAAGGCTTCCAGAACTGGCTTCCACAGGATCTCCAAATCTCTATCTGCATTGCCCTCTCTCCTTCTGTCCTTATCTCAGGGCCTTGGTGGGGTTCTCCTGTCCAGTTTCCCTTTATCTCTCTGCACTAAAGGATTAATCTTAAAAAGTAACTCAATCATTTTTTTCCGCAACACCAAAACCGTCATTGGTTTCCATCACCTACCAAATGAAGCCCAAACCCACAGTAGCCCATCAGGTCTCTGGCATCAGGCCCAAACACTCTTGCCGGCTGTAGGTCTTACAGCTCTTCTGTGTACCATGCAAGTTACACTGGACGGTCTTCCAACCTGCCTGGGTTGTCCCTTTGTTCACGTTGCCTCTTCATTCTGATCTCCTCCTCTCTTTACTTGTCAATATTCTATCTATTTAAAATCCAGTTAAATCCTACCTCCTCCAGGAAGTTTGCTCTGATGCAAACAGAAGGAAGCTATCCTTGCCTTCTCAACATCCTCAATGGCATATTCCTTATAGCAGTTAGTGCACACCTTCTTTATTACAGTTGTCTGTCTGTCTACTCTTCTCTCAGAGACAACCCCACAGGTTTAAAAAAATCTTTTAAATTACAGAAGGTATATATATTCATATAAAAACAAAATAAATAGCTGTAAAGTGTAAAAGATAAAGGTATCCTCTCTTCCCACTTTAATTCTACACCTTTCATGATAACTTATTATTAGTTTATTACGCATCCGTGTTCGTTTCCTATTGCTGCTGTAACAAATTACCACAGTTTAGTGGATTAAGACAACACACATTTATTATCTTAGAGTTGTGAAGGTCAGAAGTACAAAACAGGTTTCCTGGGCTGAAGTCAAGGTGTCAACAGGGCGCTTTCTTTTCTGCAGGCTCTGCTGGAGACTGTTTCCTTTTCCAACTTCTAGGGGCTGCCATGTTCCCTGAGTCATGGCCCTTCTTCCATCTTCAAAGCTAGCAGTGGCCAGCTGAGTCTTTTGAGTGCTGCATCCCTCTGATCCTGATTCTGACTCTCCTGCCTCCCTCTTTCACTTATAAGGACCCTTGTGAATACATTGAGCTCATCTGAATAATCCAGGAAATCTCCCTATTTTAAAGCCAGCTGATTAATAACCTTAATTTCATCCGCAACTTAAATTCTCCCTTGCCATATAACATAACACATTCACAGGTTCCAGGATTAGGATGTGGACATCTTTGGGAGCTATTTTCTGCTTACTGCAAGGTCCTTCCACGTATTTTTCCTATTTTATGTTCATGTATCAGTATCTTTATGGAGAGATATTTATTTATTTATTTGCTGAGGAAGATTCACCCTGAGCTAACATCTGTTGCCAATCTTCCTGTATTTTGTATGTGAGCCGCCACCACAGCATGGCCACTGACAAGTGGTATAGGCCCGCGCCCGGGAACTGAACCCAGGCCGCCGAAGCGGAGCACACCAAACTTAACCACTAGGCCACTGGGGCTGGCCTGAGATGTTTGTTTGTTTGTTTATTTATTTATTTTGGTGAGAAAGATTAGCTCTGAGCTAACATCTCTTGCCAATCCTCCTCTTTTTGCTGAGGAAGATTGGCCTTGGGCTAACATCCATGCCCATCTTCCTCTACTTTACATGGGATGCTGCCACAGCATTGCTTGACAAGCCGTGTGTCAGTCTGCGCCTGGGATCCAAACCTGCAAACGCTGGGCCGCCGAAGTGGAGTGCACGAACTTAACTGCTACACCATCGGGCCAGTCCCTGAGATATTTATCTTTTAATACGTGATTTTTAAAAGTGTGAGATACCATATATATGTGATATTATATATTTTGGTTTTTTTCTATAAATAATTTATCTTGTGCACTTTTTTGTCAGTTCTTTTGGAGGCCATCTCTATTTTTAATGGTGGCATGGTATTCCATGGAATAAATGTTTATAGTTTATTTAAACATTTTCCTATTAATGGACATTTAAGCAGCTTTCAATTTTTAACCCTTGAATATACATGTTTGTGCCCCTAGACAAGACTGTCTACAGCATAGATGTCCATAAGTGGACCTGCTGTGAGCAAAGGATATATGCATATTTTCAAAGGGCATTTTAAAGTTTTAAACCATATTTGCCTATTACATACCATTAAATAAAGTAGAAATTTTAAAACATAAGATTGTTTGCTGTTCAAATTCTTAAAAATTCAACAAACTCACATCTTTTCTTTTTTTTGACTGATTGATTCAACGGCTTCTCACCTCTATGCAAGGTACATATCCATGTACCTTGATTTAATTAAAACAGCTATTTTTGCCTTTGTTACTGTTTCTTGCTTGTTTATTTGTTTAAAAACTGTATAGGAGATTTCTGGATAAACTATATAGGTGCAAAGGATGCCTCCATGGGTATTAAAGCTCACTTTTGCTCCAAGATTTTAGTATGAAACATTAGATATAAACCAATTGCACCAGACTAGTCATGCAAGGAGGGACATTGCTGGTGTTTATAGCACATGCGTCAGACTAGCTTGGGGAAAATGTCGACAAGGACCCAGAATCTCTTTAGAATGGCCCAACTTCTTTTAGAGAAAGAAGAAAGTATTGGCAATGAATCTTCTCTCATGCTCCTTAAGTTGGCTGAGTAGTGACCATGCTGCTGTTCAGTGACCTCCTCCATTGGATGCTAAGCAAGTCTGGAAACTTGGCTTATGCTAAGTGTGAGTGTTGAGGTTACAAGGAAATGAGTCCCTTCAAAACCAAGAGAACTTTGTGTTAAATATTTTAAAGGTTAAAATCTCAACTAAAAAGAACTTCTGCAGTGTTTTTACTCCTGTGACAAACTATGATACGTCTTTACAGACTTTCAATGTACTATTCCCCTTTGTTCTTCTGAACAAGAAACATGACTTCCTTTCTTTTCAAACTTATATTTGAATTTCTTTTAAAATGTATTTGACCTCATTTACCATTGTTTTTTTAAAAACTGTGTATTTAAACCCAGTTCAAAAGTGATATCCTTTTGTTCAGCAAGGTTGTAGGATACAAGATCAATATACAAAAATCAATTTGACTTCTACATAGTAGCTATGACTAAAACAAAAATTAAAATTAAGAAAACAATTCTATTTACAATAGCATTAGAAAGAGTAAAATACCTAGGACTATATTTAACAAAAAGAAGTACAAAAGTTATACTCTGAAAACTATAAAACTACAAAATTGTTGAAACAAATTAAAGAAGACCTCAATAAATGGAAAGACCTAAGTAAATGGAAATAAATGTTCATGGCTTGAGAGACTTAATATTGTAAGATGGCAATACTCCTCAAATTGATCTATAGATTCAGTGCAATTGCGACCAAAATCCAAGCTGGTTTCTTTGCAGAAATTGAAAAGCTGATCCTAAAATTCCTCTGTAAATTCAAAGGACCCAGAATAGCCAAAACAATCTTAAAAAAGAACAAAGTTGGAGCACTAACGCATCCCAGTTTCAAAACTTACTACAAAGCTACGGTAATAAAGACAGCAACCAAAGAAAACATAGATAAATTGGACTTCGTGAAAATTAAAAACTTTTCAATTCTAAGGACATCCTCAAGAAAATGGAAAGACAACCCACAGAACGGGATAAAAATTTGTGCATATCATATCTCTGACAAGGGAATTGTATCTAGAATATATGAAGAACCCCTACAACAATAATAAATAGACAAATAACCCAATTAAAAATGAGCAAAGGTTCCAAACAGACATTTCTCTAAAGAAGATGTCCAAATGACCAATAAGCATATAAAAAGATGCTCAATATCATTAGCTATCAGGGAAATGCAAATCAAAACCACAATGAAATAGTACTTCACACTCACTAGGATGGCTATAATCAATAATATAGATAATAACAAGTGTTGGCCAGGGTGTGGAGAAATTGGAACCCCCATACACATCTGGTGGGAATGTCAAATGGTGCAACCATTTTGGAAAACAGTTTGACAGTTCCTCAAAAAGTTAAACATAAAGAGGGGCCAGCCCCGTGGCTTAGTGGTTAAGTGCGTGGGCTCCGCTGCTGGCGGCCCGGGTTCGGATCCCGGGATTGCACCGACGCACCGCTTCTCCGGCCATGCTGAGGCCGGGTCCCACATACAGCAACTAGGAGGATGTACAGCTATGACAGACAGCTATCTACTGGGGTGTTGGGGGAAAAATAAATAAATAAAATCTTTAAAAAAAAAAAAAAAGTTAAACATAAAGTTACCATACTGACTCAGCAATTCCACTCTACATTATACTCAGGAGAAATGAAAACATATGCCCACATAAAAACTAGTAAACAAATGTTCATAGTAGCATTATTGATAATAGTCAAGACATGGAAACAATCCAATGTCCATCAACTGATGAATGGATAAGTAAAAGGTGGTAGTCATACAATGATGAATATTATTGAGCCAGAAAAAGAAATAAGGACTAATACATGCTACAACATGGATTTACCTTGAAAACATGCTAAATGAAAGAAGCCAGTCATTATGAAATGTCCAGAATAGGCAAATCCATAGAGACAGAAAGTAGATTGAAGGTTGTCTAGGGCTGGAGAAGGGACTGGGGGGAAACGGGGAAATGAGGCATGGGGTTTTGGGGGTGATGAAAATGTCCTAAAATTGATTGTGGCAGCAGCTGCAGGACTTATGAATATACTAAAAACCATTTTACTGTCCATTTTAAATGGGTGAATTGTATGGTGTGTACATTTTATCTCAATAAAGCTGTAATAAAAAAAGTAATTTCCTTTGGAAGTTGCTTACTTGTGAATACAAGGCTTTTCCCTTCCTGTAGATCCTAAAGCAATTTTTGGAAAAGATGATGATGGTGGTGGAGGTGGGAATCCTATGTGTTCCCATATGTAAAATCGATGCCCTGAGGTAAGCTTGTTCCCAGCCCCGCGGCTGCCTAGTGGGCTCATTTCTTTCTGTAGGCATGCCTTGAGTATCCAAGAAAAACCTAATTTCAAAATTTTGAGTCTGTGGTCTTTTATCCACAACAGGAGTCATTTTAAAGACTAGAGTGGAAAGAAACAAACTGTGTTTGTGTGTAGTTTGCACGCAAGTGTGTAAGGGGAGAGGCAGATTAAGGGAGTAGCACCAACCCTTCAAACCATAGCGCGTCCCTGGGGGCTGCGCCCTGGCATTCCTGCAGGAGGCTCCTTCCACGGTTTTAGGCACCAGAACGAGACGCCTAACCTGGGCTCCTTCCTCCTTGAAGCCCCCCAGGCGTTGCGTCTGTGCGGCAACAACCTGGGGTCCGTGGAATTACGATCCTCTTCCCTAGTTTTCTATCCAAGTTTGTTCTCCATTTTCTTTTCTTTTTTCCCCTCAAGCTGTTATAGTCTCAGTAGCAATTTGGATCTGCTGTGTGTGTGTTTTATTTTTTAAAAATCCTGGGGATTCTATTTTTACTCATCTGTTCAGGTGTCTAAACGATGAAGATATTTTCTCCCAATCAACGGCAGCCCACCCACAGTGTCAGTGTGTTCTGTGATGAGGCTGCTTAATGACTGCCCGTTCCTGCCCGGCTCGGCCGCCCCCAGTGCCGCTCTTCACCGCGCCCACACCGAGCTGCCGCTGACAAGAAGATGTGCGGGGCTCGGCCGGATCTGGAGCCAGCGCGCTGTGCCAGACCAGGGGCAGGGGCATTCTGGAAATCTTATCTTGTTAAAAACTAAATCAGGAAAACAAAATGAGCTCTAGAAGTGTTCTAAAATTCAAAGGTTTCCGTGAAACCTGTAAATTGCACACGACCAGGGCTCTGCCCGCCTCCTTGGCCTCCTCTAACCAATGGCCCCTTGCCGGCTCCCTGCCACTCACCACCTTCTGCTGTTCCTTGTAGCCGACCACCACACTCCTGCCTCAAGGCTTTTTCCAGATTTTTTTTTTTTAATATACACCTCACTTCATGGACTGAGAAAATAATGATTGCTTCCTTTCTCATGTTTTTGAATAATCTGTGCAGTATTTGTGTATTCATTTTATTTATGTCTATAAATATCCTCTCACTAATGTAAGTAGCTCTGAAATGAGAGGTGTATTAGTTTCCTATTGCTGCTGTAACAAATTACCATACAGTTAGTGGTTTAAAAAAACATGAATTTAGAATCCATCCCCAGGAGATGTGCTTTAAGAAAAAAAATGCTATAGGAAGGTTTTCAGATGGAAGGATAATGATAACAGAGGGAAACTGGAACAAGAGAAATTCAGGAAGAACAAGTGAAACGGTAAATATCTGGCTAAAGAGATTATTTTTCACCTCTTAAGTTCTTTAAAATATGTTGTTGAAAGCAAGTGCAGAACATCATTTAATGGGATTTTTAGTATATGAAAATGTGATGTATATGATGATTATGACAAAAGAGGAGAAAAAAGTGTTGTATATTGTTGGGGGAAATAAATCTAAGTAGGATGTGGAAAGTTGGGTGTTTTGTAATCCTGTAATAACCATTAAAACATCTATACAAACAGAGTCACAGAGCCAACAGACAAAGTAGAATGGAATATTAGTGGTTTTCAAATAGTTCAAAGGAAGACAGGAAAGAGGACACAGAGGAAGAAAAATCATGGAGACAAACAGAGAATCATAACACTATTAACCTATATCCTGTACTATCAACAACTGCATTAAATGTAAATAATCTACCCTCCCCCCTACAAATTTATTATCGTATAATTCTGGAGATGGGAAGTTCAAAATGGGTCTTTTGGGCCACAATCAAGGTCTCAGCTGAGTTGCCTATGGAGGCTCTAGGGGAGAATCTGTTCCCTTGCCTTTTCCCCTTCTAGAGGCAGCCTGTATTCCTTGGCTTGTGGCCCCTTCTTTCACCTTCAAAGCCAGTGGTGTAGCATTGTCCAATCTCTCTTTCTCTGTCTGACCTCTGCTTCTGTCATCATCTCTTTCTCTGACTCTGACCCTCCTGCCTCCCTTTTATAAGATATCTTATAATTACATTTCCATCTCAAGATGCTTAATCACATTTGCAAAGTTCCTTTGCCATGTAAGGTAACATATGCACAGGTTCTGGGGATTAGGACATGGACATCTTTGGGGGGGGGATCATTATTCTACTTTCCACACAGGCTAACAGCTAAGATGGTATCAATGCATTATTTTGGCCCAGATGCTTCCATTTGACTTTTATGATGATAACTAGATGGTCACATATTTAGTACTAGAAAAGGAAAAGTAGCTACAGATAATAGAAACAAGCCCAGAAGAAATCTCAAGAAAGTACTTAAGTGCCAATTCCCTAATATAGGAAAATTGATTTATATTTCTCTGATAGGTTTTATGGGAAGAGTGAGAGCCTGTATTACTGAAGTCTGATATTAACATATAAGACTTCATATAACTTGAACTTACAGAAAAGTAGAGCATGGAGGTTATTCATTTTCTAGAAGATTTTAGAGCGATTTTTTGTGTGTGGCTATGTTAAAATATCTAATGAAAATAAATGAGTAAAAATTGCAAAGAAGTAGATGTGAGTTCAGAAAATAAATATCTTTCTTTTTTTTTTATAATTTTATTTATTTATTTTTTTCCTCCCCAAAGCCCCAGTAGATAGCTGTATGTCATAGTTGTACATCCTTCTAGTTGCTGTATGTGGGACACGGCCTCAGCATGGCCGGAGAAGCGGTGCATCGGTGCACGCCTGGGATCCGAACCCCGGCCACCAGCAGCGGAGCGTGCACACTTAACCGCTAAGCCACGGGGCCGGCCCAATAAATATCTTTCTGATGAAGAGAAGTGTCATCAGTGGAAAAGGCTATCAGTGGTATGTGTACCCTCAAACTGAGAAATGTAAGCAAACGTTTGGACCAAATGTGCTGGATACTGAGAGGGAATCCTCAGACTTGAATAGTCCTTGATTCTAATGAGGAGGTCTCAGCATTTGGGCAATCGTCTGCTGTCGCAGGTGGGAATAGGGGGCTCTCATTGTGCAAAGAGCATGCCTTTTAAGTGTACCTCAAAAGTAAGCTAAGTTAATGGACAGCCTCAGTAAATTAATACAATTTGCCTTGGTAATTTACTTTCAAGCACTGCATGCATTGTGTAAAACACGGCATTTGAGTGCAAGAAGTTTTTCAGTGCTGTCTCGTTTGTTTACCAAAAGCTTGATATTAATGATGAACTCTAGCTTGTAGCTCAAAGTTACAGTGGCAAAATAGGCACAGAAAAACAAATACCTCATGATCTCACTTATATGTGGAATCTAAAAAAGTCAAGCTCATAGAAGCAGAGAGTAGAATGCTGGTGACTAGGGGCTGGGGGTGGGAGAAATGTGGAGATGTTGGTCAAAGGGTACAAAGTTGCATTCATGGAGGATTAACAAGTCTAGAGATCTAATGTACAGCATGATGTACAGTAGTTAATAATACTGCATTAGATACTGAAAATATGCTGAGAGTAGATTTCAAGTGTTCTCATAAAAAAAACTATGTGAGGAGATGATGAGGTAATCAGCTTGACTATAGTAATCATTTTACTATGTACATGTATATCAAATCATCATGCTGTTTGTCTTAAATATATACAATTTTTATTAAAAAAAAGAAGAGTGGCAAATGAATGTGCTTCAACGGGGAAAGCAACTTAAGAGAGATTTCATGGAGTGCATCATTTGCATCTTTACATTATCATAAATGAAAATGGCCATTATCAAATGGTGGATTTTGAGAGGAAAAATGGGAGAATTAGCAATGGTTATTTATGCAACAAGCCGAGGTAATGAGCACTGCAAAACAATTTATGCTTCTGAAACAAAGTTTGGGAAAAATGTTAATGATAATCAAAATAGGAACATCACAAAATGGTTTTGTCTTTTTTTTGGCAAAGATATATTGTCACATTGACATGAACAAGAGGAAAATCAGCTTATATTAATATGGTAGATTTCCTCATGATTTCACTGTGGTTAGTATTATTTAACTGATGAGTCATAAGAATATAGTATTATCATGAGGACAAAGGGGATTTCACTATCTTCTGGGAGGTTTTTTCATTCTTGCTGGTCTTCATTTCTTCTGGAAAATTAATGGAAACTCACCCAAAGTTTGGGAGCTTCTTTTGACTCCAAAACTCTCCCAGAAATGGGTCACTCTGGAAGGGGCCTAGAGAGGTCGAGTATGTGTGGACTTTTAAGCTGCTTAGTTTTTCCAGACTCTTCATCTGAAACATGAGAGTTGGACTAGGGATAATTCCTCAGGTTCCTTCCAGTGATAAAATTTGATGATTTCTAACAAAGATAATAATATTATGGGAGAAAGGCAGGGAGGAAACTGGTTTTTTTTTTTGTGAGGAGGATTGGCCCTGGGCTAACATCTGCCAATCCTCCTATTTTTTTTTTTTGCTGAGGAAGACTGGCCCTGGGCTAACATCCATGCCCATCTTTCTCCACTTTAAATGGGACGCCACCACAGCATGGCTTGACAAGCGGTGCATCAGTGCGCACCCGGGATCCGAACCGGCAAACCTCGGGCCCCTGCAGTGGAGCGCGCGCACTTAACCGCTTGCAGCACCGGGCTGGCCCCAGGGAGGAAACTTTTAAAAGATGAAAATAGATGACTCCAAAACAACAAAAGAAGTTAAATGTTCCTGCCTGGCCTTCCCCACTTAATCCTTTCAATCCTTGCTGTGCTGGAAACGTAGGTTATCATTAACCTGCTCTGTCTTCAAAGGGAGAGACCAAGGAAAGTGAGTTATTTCTATCCTATAAACATATTTCAAACCTATAAGATACTAAAAATAATTTCTACTTATACAATACCCTTTGTCTGAGAATTACAAACTACTATGATTAGGCTTATTTGGCAAATGGGAAAATTGGGGCTTTGAGTTAAGTAGTTTTTCAAAGTCATTACACTTTGGCAGGCTCCTCTGGCACTCAGCTCTGTGTATCATTTGTACTCTTCACAGAGTCGGCTTGGCAATCCTATCACTATCATTTTAGAGCTACTTTTGCCATACAATGTAGCCATTACAAAGGATAACTCTAAAGCCCACATAAGCACATGGAGAAATGGTTATGAATCAATGCTTAAGTGAAAAAAGCAGAAGACAAAATTTTATGTCCATTATTATTATAATTACCCAAAAAATGTGTGCTTATGGACAAACCATTGAAAAGACCTGCTAAAAACAAACAACAACAAAACCACCTGTAATGTGGTGATATTATAGCTAATTTTTCCATTTAAAAAAGTCTTTCAATGTTGTAGATTATGGAGGCGGAGCAAGCAGATGGCGGCGTAAGCAGACTCGGAACTCACCTCCTCCCGTGGACACAGCCAATTTACAACTACTCGTGGAAAAATTACCCCTGAGACAGAACTGAAAACTGGATGAGAGGAACTCCTGCAACAACGTACAATCCTAACTGAGGTGGAAGAGGCAGAGACTCCCTTCTGGAGAGGAAAAACGCCGCCTTCACAAGCCGCCAGCCTCACGGCCGCCGGGAGCAGCTCACAGGTACGCAGCCCTCCCTGGAGGCGCGGGGCCCTAAGCCGGGGAGCGCCCCTGCAGGGGGCATTTTGTGGACCCAGCACAATCGAGACCAGCGGCATAATATCTGACTGTGCCTGCTACTAAAACACTGGGGAGCACCCCCAGAAAACCCGGTTCACAAAGAAACTAAAACTGGCTCTTAAAGGGCCTGCGCGCAAACTCACCCGTTTCAGGAAGCATCCTAAAATCACCAGAAAGAAAGGTGTACAGTGCTTTGGTGACAAGAAACTCACCTAATAGGCCCTGAGTGCATCTCGGCGAGGGGTGAGACCTCTCCAGGGACTGGAACATTGGCGGCGGCCATGGTTGAGGCCTGGTGTGGGCGTGTTGACACAGACGCCATTGGAGTTCTCCCTGAGGCCTGCTAGCCCAGGGTCTGCCCCAACCGCTAGAGCACCGATTTAATCCAGCTCAGTCAGGGCAGGCAGCCCACCCTAGAGACTGGCCCCACCCAACAACAAGCCCTCAGGCAACTTGTGGGCCTGCATAGATTGGTGACTGGATTCTCTGCAGCCTGGCAACTGAGCCGACTTGAGCGGGGCAGGGTGTGCACAAGGAGCGGGTGGAGAGTGTGGGGCGGTGGCAGAGTGTGTGGGGCTCCCGCCGTGGAGAGATCGGGTCCACTTGGGGAGGTTGGGGCACTCACACGGGGCAGGACTGTGTTGACTGTGTGTGTGGACCTGTGGGCGGCAGGGCTTCTCAGCCGCAGAAGACTTGTTCTTCTCAAAGACCCACATAGGAGGTTTGCAACACCTTCCAAAACCTGAAACAATTGGGTGCTCCTGTGCCTGAGGCCAGCCCCACCCAGCTGCAATCCTCAGAGAGCTGACAAGAGACCTAATAGGCTAGGGGCTTACAGCAATTGTAAGGCCCTGAGCCTAACAACCTGCCACAGTGGGGGCCTACTCACTTAAAAGAAATACTGCAACACAAATTTGGTATTAGAACTTGCAGCCAACTGTGCTGGGGCTCCCCACACCTGATAAAGAGACTGAAGGGCCCACAACAACTACAAGCAGCTGAGCATTACAACAGCTGGCCAGGAGCATAACTCGGCCTCCCTGGGTGCCTACAGGGAGAGCAAACAGGCCACAGCAGAAGGACACACGTAGCCCACATAGGGGTCACCCCTGGAACATTGAGAACTGAAGGAAGCACACTGGAAGCCTCCTAAGGCATCACTTACATAAGGTCACCTATCCAAGAGCAGGAGACGTAGCTGACCTACCTAATACGTAGACACAAGCACAGGGAAAGAGGCAAAATGAAGAGGCAAAAGAATACATTCCAAGTAAGGGAACAGGACAAAACCCCAGAAAAGGAACTAAGTGAAACAGAAATGAGCAACCTACCTGACAGAGAGTTTAAACTAAGAGTGTTAAGGATGCTCACTGATCTGGGGAGAAGAATAGATGAACTCAGTGAGAATGTCAACAAAGAAATGGAAGATATAAAAAAGAACCAATCAGAAATGAAGAATACAATACTGGAAATGAAAAATTCATTAGAGGGACTCAAAAGCAGAGTAGAGGATACAGAAGAACGGATCTGTGAGCTGGACGAAAGACTAGAAGAAATTACCCGAGGTGAACAGGTAAAAGAGAAAAGAATTAAAAAGACTGAGGACAGTCTAAGGGACCTCTGGGACAACATCAAGCGCACTAACATCCGTGTTATAGGTGTCCCGGAAGGAGAAGAGCGAGACAAGGGGTCAGAGAATCTATTTCAAGAAATAATAGATGAAAACTTCCCTAACCTAAGGAAGGAAACAGACATCCAGGTACAGGAAGCACAGAGAGCCCCAAACAAGATAAACCCAAAGAGGCCCACACCAAGACACATCATAATCAAAATGTCCAGAATTAAAGATAAAGAGAGAATCCTAAGAGCCGCAAGAGAATGTCAAGTTACGTACAAAGGAAACCCCATAAGGCTATCAGCTGACTTCTCAGCAGAAACCTTACAGGCTAGAAGAGAATGGCACGATATATTTAAAGTGCTAAAAGGAAAAAACTTACAGCCAAGAATACTCTACCCAGCAAGGTTATCATTCAAAATGGAAGGAGAGATCAAAATTTTCCCAGATAAGTAAAAATTAAAGGAGTTTGTCACCAAGAAACCACTGCTACAAGAAATGTTAAAGGGACTGATTTAAGGGGAAAAGAAAAGATCACAAATAGGAAAAATTATCTATTTCCATGATTAGAACGTAATGGATACAAATGCACTACAAAGAGGTTAGATATGATATCAAAAACATGAGGGAGGAGGGGAGTTAAAGAGTACAGCTTTCAGACAGAGGTCAAACTAAAGTGACCATCAATTCTGTATAGATAGAAGTAAGGAACAGAGAAGGACTACTAAAACACTGAGAAAAAAAAAAGTAAAAAAATGGCAGTAAGTACATACTTATCAATAGCTACCTTAAACGTCAATGGACTAAATGTTCCAATTAAAAGGCATAGGGTGGCTGACTGGATAAAAAAGCAAGACCCATATATATGCTGCATACAAGAGACACACTTCAGACCTAAAGACACTCACAAACTGAAAGTGAAGGGATGGAAAAAGATACTCCACGCAAATGGCAATGAAAAGAAAGCTGGGGTAGCAGTACTCATATCAGACAAAATAGACTTTAAAACAAAAACTGTAAAAAGAGACAAAGAAGGGCATTACAAAATGATCAAGGGAACAATCCAACAAGAGGATATAACACTTGTAAATATCTACGCACCCAATGTAGGTGCACCTAAATATATAAAGCAATTATTAACAGACATAAAAACAGAAATAGACAGTAACACAATAATAGTAGGGGACTTTAACACTCCACTTACACCAACGGATAGATCATCCAAACAGAAGACCAATAAGGAAACATTGGCCTTAAATGACACACTAGAACAGATGGACCTAGTAGATATATACAGAGCATTCCATCCAAAAACCGAAGAATACACGTTCTTTTCAAAGGCACATGGAACATTCTCCAGGATTGATCACATATTAGGCCACAAAACAAGTCTCCATAAATTTAAGAAGATTGAAATAATACCAAGCATCTTTTCTGACCACAACGGTATGAAACTAGAAATCAACTATAGGAAGAAAATCAGAAAAGCCACAAATACGTGGAGATCAAACAAAATGCTACTGAACAACGACTAGGTTAATGAAGAAATCAAAGAAGAAATCAAAAAATACCTGGAGACAAATGAAAATGAAAATACGACATGCCAGAATTTATGGGATACAGCAAAAGCAGTTCTAAGAGGGAGGTTTATAGCGATACAGGCCTATCTCAACAAACAAGAAAAATCTCAAATAAACAATCTAACAATGCACCTAAAGGAACTGGAAAAAGAAGAACAAACAAAGCCCAAAATCAGTAGAAGAAGGGAAATAATAAAAATCAGAGCAGAAATAAATGAAATAGAGACCAAAAAAACAATAGAAAAAATTAATAAAACCAAGAGCTGGTTCTTTGAAAAGATCAACAAAATTGACAAACCTTTAGCTAGACTCACCAAGAAAAAAAGAGAGAAGGCACAAATAAGTAAAATCAGAAATGAAAGAGGACAGGTTACAACAGACACCTCAGAAATACAA
Organism: Ceratotherium simum simum; assembly: GCF_057802395.1. Lineage (NCBI taxonomy): Eukaryota > Metazoa > Chordata > Mammalia > Perissodactyla > Rhinocerotidae > Ceratotherium > Ceratotherium simum. The sequence goes on from NC_141913.1 coordinate 13,812,777, forward strand.
AAGATTATAAGAGAATACTATGAAAAGCTATATGCCAACCAATTCGACAATCTGGAAGAAATGGAGAAATTCTTAGAATCATACAACCTTCCAAAACTGGATCAAGAAGAAGTAGAGAATTTGAATAGACCAATCACCAGTAAGGAGATCGAAACAGTAATCAAAAACCTCCCCAAAAATAAAAGTCCAGGACCAGACGGCTTCCCTGGTGAATTCTACCAAACATTCAAAGAAGGCTTAATACCTATCCTTCTCAAACTCTTCCAAAAAATTGAGGAGGGGGGGAAGCTCCCTAACTCATTCTACGAAGCCGACATTACCCTGATACCAAAACCAGACAAGGACAACACAAAAAAAGAAAATTACAGGCCAATATCACTGATGAACATCGATGCAAAAATCCTCAATACAATACTAGCAAATCGCATACAACAATACGTTAAAAAGATTATACACCATGATCAAGTGGGATTTATTCCAGGGATGCAGGGATGGTTTAACATTCACAAATCAATCAACGTAATACACCACATTAATAAAATGAAGAATAAAAATCACATGATCATCTCCATAGATGCAGAGAAAGCATTTGACAAGATACAGCATCCATTTATGATAAAAACTCTGAATAAAATGGGTATAGAAGGAAAGTACCTCAACATAATAAAGACCATATATGAGAAACCCACAGCTAATATCATCCTCAAATGCCCACTGTCACCACTCCTATTTAACACAGTACTGGAAGTCCTAGCCAGAGCAATCAGGCAAGAGAAAGAAATAAAAGGGATCCAAATTGGAAAGGAAGAAGTGAAACTGTCACTATTTGCAGATGACATGATTTTATATATAGAAAACCCTAAAGAATCCACCAGAAAACTTTTTTTTTTTTGATTTTATTTATTTATTTTTTCCCCCCAAAGCCCCAGTAGATAGTTGTGTGTCATAGCTGCACATCCTTCTAGTTGCTGTATGTGGGACGCAGCCTCAGCATGGCCGGAGAAGCAGCGCGTCAGTGTGAGCCCGGGATCCGAACCCGGGTCGCCAGCAGTGGAGCGCGCTCACTTAACCACTAAGCCACGGGGCCGGCCCGCCAGAAAACTTTTAGAAGTAATAAACGAATATGGTAAAGTTGCAGGATACAAAATCAACATACCAAAATCAGTTGCATTTCTGTACACTAACAACGAAGTAGCAGAAAGAGAAATTAAGAATACCATCCCATTTACAATTGCAACAAAAAGAATAAAATACCTAGGAATAAACTTAACCAAAGAGGTGAAAGATCTGTATACCGAAAACTATAAAACATTTCTGAAAGAAATTGAAGAAGACACAAAGAAATGGAAAGATATTCCGTGCTCTTGGATTGGAAGAATTAACATAGTTAAGATGTCCATACTTCCTAAAGCCATCTACAGATTCAATGCAATCCCTATCAAAGTTCCAACAACATTTTTCACAGAAATAGAACAAAGAATCCTAAAATTTATATGGAACAACAAAAGACCTCGAATAGCTAAAGGAATCCTGAGAAAAAAGAACAAAGCTGGAGGTATCACACTCCCTGATTTCAAAATATACTACAAAGCTGTAGTAACCAAAACAGCATGGTACTGGCACAAAAACAGACACACAGATCAATGGAATAGAATCGAAAGCCCAGAAATAAACCCACACATCTATGGACAGCTAATCTTTGACAAAGGAGCCAAGAACATACAATGGGGAAAAGAAAGTCTCTTCAACAAATGGTGTTGGGAAAACTGGATAGCCATATGCAAAAAAATGAAAGTAGACCCTTACCTTACACCATACCCAAAAATTAACTCCAAATGGATTAAAGACTTGAATGTAAGACCTGAAACTGTGAAACTTCTAGAAGAAAACATAGGCAGTACGCTCTTCGACATCAGTCTTAGCAACATCTTCTCAAACACCACGTCTGACCGGGCAAGAGAAACAATAGAAAAAATAAACAAATGGGACTACATCAAACTAAAAAGCTTCTGCACAGCAAAGGAAACCATCAACAAAACGAAAAGACAACCTAACAATTGGGAGAAGATATTTGCAAACCATACTTCTGATAAGGGCTTAATCTCCAAAATATATAAAGAACTCATGCATCTTACCAACAAAAAAACTACCAACCCAATTAAAAAATGGGCAAAAGACCTGAACAGACATTTCTCCAAAGAAGATATACACATGGCCAACAGACACATGAAAAGATGTTCAAAATCATTAACTATCAGGGAAATGCAAATCAAAACTACAATGAGATATCACCTGACGCCCGTCAGAATGGCTATAATTAACAAGACAGGAAACAACATGTGTTGGAGAGGATGTGGAGAGAAGGGAACTCTCATACACTGTTGGTGGGAGTGCAAACTGGTGCAGCCACTATGGAAAACAGTATGGAGATTCCTCAAAACATCAAGGATAGAACTACCATATGATCCAGCTATCCCACTGCTGGGTATTTTTCCAAAGAACTTGAAAACACCAATTTGTAAAGGTACATGCACCCATGTGTTCATTGCAGCGTTATTCACAATAGCCAAGACTTGGAAGCAACCTAAGTGCCCATCAAGGGACGAATGGATAAAGAAGATGTGGTATATATACACAATGGAATACTACTCAGCCATAAGAAACAATGAAATCCAGCCATTTGTGACATCATGGATGGACATTGAGGGTATAATGCAAAGTGAAATAAGTCAGAGGGAGAAGGTCAAATACCGTATGATTTCCTTCATTAAGTAGTAGATAATAACAACAATAAACAAACACATAGGGACAGAGATTGGATTGGTGGTTACCAGAGGGGAAGGGGGGAGGGAGGAGGGTGAAAGGGATAATTCGGTACGTGTGTGGTGATGGGTTGTAATTAGTATTTTGGTGGTGAACACGATGTAATCTATGCAGAAATAGAAGTACAAAGATGTACACCTGAAATTTTTACCATGTTATAAACCAATGTTACTGCAATAAACAAAAAATTAAAAAAAAAAGTTGTAGATTATTTATAGATGTATTGTTTCATTCACTCACACAAGAATTAATTTAGCACCTACTATGTGCTAACACCTCCAGTGCTAGTCATCGAAGAAACAAATGGATATGAGTGTTCTAGTTCTCAGTCTAGTCCTAGCTCCTAGTCTAGTAGGGGAGAGAAACGTGTCTACAAATAGTTACCACACAGTGAGGTCAATCCTGTGACAAGGGCCTCGAAGAAGAGAATTTATTAGAGAAATATTTAGGAGACATAATTAATGGACTTTAATAACCTACTGAAATAGAAGCTGAGGGAAAAAGAGGTGACAAAGAAGAGCCTGAATGTCGAACTCAGGAAGGGTTTGGATGGTGATGTCATTCACCATCAGGTGGGAAACAGAGAAGAGGGAACAAGTAGAGGTGTGTGAGAGTGAAGAGCCCAGTTGCGACAACTTTCAACACTGAGCTGAGGCGAGTCATTCAGAGGGATCTGGAAAGTTCTAGAAGATGTAGAGCTCATGTGAAAGGCCTGGGCTGAAGAGGTAGATTTGGGAGTTAAAACTAAACAGACAATGGATGAATCTCCAATTGCGGATGAGATTGTCTAAGGAGACAGCGTCAAATGAGAAGAGACGAAGACCAAGGTAGGAGCATAGAGTGTTTCAGTATTTAAAGAGATGGTGAAGGAAGGGGACCTCTAAAAGACACCGAGAGGGAAGAGTCTGATGTTTAGGAGGAGAGGGGTATCACTTAAGCCAACAGAAGACTTTCAAGAAGATAGTGGTCAACACGTAAAATATTACAGATGTGCCAAAAAAGATGAGAACTCAGATATGTCCCCTGGCTGCAGCATTTGGGAGGACATGAGTGCTTTTAAGAGTGATGAGGATCAAAGAGTTAATGAGAAATACAAAAGAGGTGACAGTGTTACATTAAAAAAAATTCAGGTTTGAAAGAATTAAAAAAAAAAAACAGTAAAAAGGAAATATCAGAATTTATGCACCAGACTATGGTAACCACCAATAATACTTTAATTGACAGAAGCTATATTTTGGAAACTATTGTAAGCAATAGGTCTGTTACATAAAGTATTTCAGAGTCAAAGAAGATTCTTTTAGCCTAAATGTGGGCAAATATCAGTAAGTTCTTCATGGCTTTCAAATATTAACTAAGTACAATTGATTTTTAGTTTGGGGAAGTGCCTATTGGCCCCAGATTATATGTCAGAATCAGTGGAAAATTTTAAAATTCTAAGTCTCCAATAAGATTTTAGAATGAGCTTCCTTCTCTTTGTTTGGTTGTAAAACAAGGAGACGCATGGGTGAATGGTGCCACTTCTTTGTATGGACAGTTTCAAAGTCTCCCTGAGTCTTTGTTTCTTCAATCTATACAATGAGGAAGCTGGATTAGACTGTGATTTTTCAATATCCAGTTTACTCAAGAAAGCAGGAAACAGACACTAGACTTAACTGAAGGAAGACTATTTGCTTGTCTTTCTTTATGTCCTCTCTGTCCCTGACAGACTCTGGGGAGAACGGAAGGACTTGTGGTTTTTAGGAAACTGGACGCCATGTTTTTGGCATTGAGAAGTGGAAGCTTTCCTCTGCAGGAATCGTTGTAAGGGTATTTGGCAGGGCTTCAGCATCTGTCACAAGGCGGTTGGTGGATTTATGTGCTTCTCAAGGATGCCCCTGAACTTGCTTTCAATGTGAGATAAATCACTGTCACTTTGCAGTCAGGCACAGACAAACATGGAAGCTACTTTTGCTTCATTAAAACAAAAAAACCAACCAGGCTCCTGCAGATGTGGTTTCTGTCTCTTAGAAATGACAGAATCAATTAGTGCAGGTTCACCTTGACAGTATGCCATGGGCATGGCTTTTGGGCTGAGGTGATAAAGACCTGTCAACTATGATGATGTTTCTGGAGAACACGTGGGGAATATGCGGCAGCTCATCAGGATATGAAAAATGATATCCCTCGGAAAAGTAGGTACGGGCATTGTAATAATATACTTGATAAACACCTTATCTTCTAGCAACTTTGCAAGGCATGATGATAATTACTAATCAAAATTGGCTGAATATAGCACAGCAGTACTCACCAGAAATCAGCGTAAATGGGAAAGCTGTGAAAAACAGCATTTTTTTCTCAGAAAACTCAACGTGGCTCATAAGAACAATGGGCTATGGATTCATAAAGCTGGCTTGAATCCAGAGCTGTCAAAGCTCTGTGTTGCATGATGCTATTTTTTGAAGCAAGGTGATATTTGTGTGTGCATATTTTTGTGTGTGTGTGTGAAAGAGAGATTGATAGATACCTTATTCAGACAAAAACACACAGAATATTTACTTAAGTGTCAATGATAATCATTATGTAATATACAGTATTATATATAGATAGCCAGGTAATTTATGTGAAGTGAAATATATTTTCCTAGAAAGTATAACAATTTCAGCATTTTAAAGCCTGTTGCTCAGGTGAGCAACTGAAATGAAGCACTATTAAAATAGGCAAATAGGCAAATTGTCATTTTTAATTGCAAAGTAATGTGTCAATCCCTGTCTGCTCCCACCTAGGCATGGAGGACACCCCACCTATAGCTGGCTAGAGCCCTCACCCAGTCCATATCCAACCTGACAGTGTCTTATCCCAGGAGCCCATGTCCCAGCTGCACGACTGGCTGGCTCTGGATAGTCACAGGTCTGCAGAGCAGCAGCCTTCTTCCCTAAGCCAAGCTGTGGGTACTTAAGACATTATGATGGGACACTCTGCCTTGGTGTCACAGTGATCTCTTTGTTGGAGACCCTGACCTCTCATTTCCCTCCTCTCTTTCTTTTTTTTTTTTTTTGCGAGGAAGATTAGCCCTGAGCTAACAACAGTTGCCAATCCTCCTTTTTTTTTTTCTTTTTGCTGAGGAAGATTGGCCCTGGGCTAACATCCGTGCCCATCTTCCTCTACTTTATATGGGACACCGCCACAGCATGGCTGGACAAGCGGTGCATTGGTACGTGCCCGGGATCCGAACCTGCGAACCCCGGGCCGCCGAAGCGCAGTGCGTGAACTTAACCGCTATGCCACCAGGCCGGCCCCATCACTTCCCTCCTCTCAACCCCTTCCACACTGGAGGTGGAACCCTGAGCTCTGCAATTCACTTGCTGGCTCAGCATCCCCTGCAGACCAGAAGGAACCAGGTGATTCTACTGACTTGACAGCATGTGTCCCCAACACCTGTAGCTGCTCTTGCCATACTTTGCCATGCAGACTGGATTCCTTGGACACCGTCAGTCCAGATTGAGGCTGAGTTGGCAGAACTAGTAGGATAAGGTACTAGACCTAGTTTATGCACCTTCCAGGTCCTTTTGGTGCTGCCTGACCCCTCGGCCTCAACCCCTAGTAAGCTGCTAGGCTTGTGAAGGCTCAGGCTTCCTTACTGGATGAGTGGAGGGGCCAAATATTGCAACTCGGAAGTGTCGCCTAAATAAAACACTGCAGGGTAAGTTTTGATGGATGAGAGACAGGAAACTGGAAGGAACCAGTAGATAAACTGCTTGCCTTTTCTCTCTCTGCTGCACTGTTCCAGCATGCAGTATTCCATATGGCCTCCCCAGAGAGGTCCCATGTAACCAGACACCCAGCTGTTTTCTACAAAGCTCTGGCCAGCCAGGTACTGTCCCTCCTTGTGTTTGCTTTCCCTTCTTCCCAGCCTCACATTGCCCTCCCTGTCATTCCTTCTTCTCCTTTGAGAAAGAGCATGGAAGCTCTACCTCAGGTTCCATTTCCGAGGACTGGGTGAAGACAGACAGTGTGATTTGAATAGCATGGTACCTTTGCAGAAGGAGGGTCCATTGACAGGCCAGCCAACCCAGACTTGACTCGACTCATTCATAACTTCTCTGGTCTCTGCTGGTCTGCAGTCTCACACCTATGGCAGGTGGGTTATGGTAAAAATGGGTGGATTCTTGGATATTTTGGTAATTGTTCTGTGTGGCCATGTGTTTTGGGGCCTGGACCCAGGAGAAGAGGTTTTGGCTTAATATTTATAATGTTTAGCAGCCCATAATAGAATAGGTTCTCTCGGGAGTGGTGAGTTAGTGCCATCCTTGAAGAGGAGCTCAACCCTGGGCTGGTGACTGAGCTTGGGAAGAGAGTAAGAGCAGTGACGTGCAGGCTTGATTTTGCATGAGGACCAATTTTGTGAAAAAATATCAACAGTGTTTATTTTTTCTTAAATAATTATCAGTTCATATTTCAAAAAGTTGATGTATTTTTCCTGTATATTACAAGGGCAATTTTGTGAAATAAACAAATGCATAGATGAAACCCCATCAAAACATTCATTGGGGACTACCCTTGCTCTTTGATATCAGTGGGAAAGTCTTTGCCTCAACTCGCTGCATGTGGGTTTGTGGGATTATGAATTTCCCCATACTGTGCGCAGGATGCAATGTGTACTGTTTGGGGAGAATGTTCTCAGCTTTCACCAGCTCCTCAAAAGGGCTTGTGACCTAAATAAATACTTAAATAATCAATCCTCGGCCTAATAAAAGAAATGTTTAAAATTTACTTGATATAAAATAAATTAACCTAGACATTCAGATTTCTTGATAGGAAGCAATTATTATACTCATCCCCTCCCCCTGCCCAAGTCACGGCAAAGGTGCAGGGGCCTTTAACAAGGATGCGCCAGTCAACTTCTTTTTGGATTCATGATTGGTTTTTTACACTTAAATATCTAGAAAGGACCTTCTGTCCTTTCTTCTCAAATCTGCTGCTCTCACAGTCCCCCCACCTCAGGTCAAAACCCTTGTCTCAGCTCTTTCTTTCACAGCACACATCTGATCCATTCATACGCCTGGTAGTCTGTACCTTCAGAAGAGACGGTGTCTCTCCCCACCCCCGAAGCTGCCACTTGTCCAGGCCGCCCTTGCTGCTCCCCTGGAATGCTGCCATAGCTTTCTCCCTGCTTCCATCCTTGGCCCCCTTTAGTTTCTTCTCAAAAAAGCAGCCAGAGTCATTCCCTTAAAATGCCACTCCTCTACCTAAAGCTTTCTAATATCTCCCATCTCACTCAATATACTAACTCTAAAGTATTCACATGGCCTACAAACCTGTTGTCAATCTGGCTCCATTCCCTCGGGACCCCTCCTCTACTGCTCTCCCCTTGCCCATTCTGCTCTGGCTACACAGGCCCTTGTGCTGTGTCTTAAACATACCACGTGCACTCCAGGGACTTTGCACTTACGGCTCCTTGCCTGAATCCTCTTCCCTCAGACAGCTGCAGCCCCCACTCCCTCACCTCCTTCAGGTCTTTACTCAGATATCCCCTTCTTGGTATGGCCTTCCAGGGTCACTCTATCTAAAAGCATCTCCCTCTGCTTAATTTTTTCCTTCCCAGCTCTTAGCCCCATCTTCACTTATCTATCTTGCTTACTTTCTCCTACTCTGCTAGAATGCGAGCTCCTCAAGAGGGCAGGAGTTACTATCTGTTTTGTTCACTGTGGTATCTCCAGTGCCTAGAATAGTGCCGGGTACACAGCAGGTAGTAAGTACTTGTTGAATAGATGAATACATGAACAAACAAGGATGTCCATGCATTTACATGTTCGTTTCTAACTCTGCACATCTCTTCCTTTTTCCTCTGAAGGGTAGGGGTGGCTGGCGAGGTCCCAGCTGGTCTCTCAGTACTGTCTGCCCTCATGCTCCCCTATCTGGCTGTACGTCCTCCTTTAATCCTTCTCTAACTATGACACATGGAAGGTGACAGCTCAGGGACCAGCAATAAGACAGGACAATTGTCAGCTGGGACATGAAATACAAATAAGAGACTCTGTGTAGTTGACAACAGGCATTATTGTGATACTCGTTGGAAGCCCATCTCAATTACAGGCACTAATTCATTTTTTTCTGACTTCAGAATTCTCCGTGTTAAAAGTTTTGCTCCTAATACCTTGCTGAATGTGACTATGGCAATGGGAAGTGATGCCTGAGGAGGGGCTCATGAATAACCAATCCAGCATGTTCCCTGTTTGGCACATACATTATGCTGAATGTTGAAGGTTCCTCTATGTATAAAGAGAGCTTCTCATCCTTGGGGATTTTGTGTGGGGCAGGAAAGGCTGACATAGAACGACGGGGTTGAATCATCCACATGGGCCCACACATGGCCACAAAGGCATGGTTTGGCCGGCTGCCTCCTAGAGGGCAGATTGCAAAAGTTGGCAGGGACTCCACCTAATTATCAAGGTGGTTGCGTGGCTGTGAACTACTGTTCAAGGTATCCAGCAGCAGAGGAAGCTCTGCCAATTCTCAGCACACAGGATCTGGCTAATTTGATAACATATGGCAGAAAGAAAGTGCGTCACTAGTTTCCTCTCCCACTCCGGCTGACTTCTGCAAAGCTGCTGTCTCCTCGTCTCCCACTGTGAGGCCTTGTGCGTTCATTCCCGCGTGATGGAATCAGTATCTTAAAGAAGACAGAATATCTCAGAGATTGTAGAATAATCTAATGAAAACTTATTTATTGTTAAGGGAAAAAGTAACTTCAGCCAATTTCCTTTGTGAGTTCACCACTTATTTCCAAATTGGCATGACCCTAATACTCTGTGGACATACGTAACTGGCCAGGATCAGGAGGATCACAGAGCCACTTACTGAGTGTCCCAAGCAACAGGGGAGTTGGATTTCAAGGGAGTTGGAGACAGGAAAAAGTCCCCAGGTCCCTTGAAATAGACAAGGGGATTTTCTTTTCTTCTTCTTTTTATTTTATTGAGGTCACATTGGTTTATAACATTATATAAATTTCAGGTGTACATCATTATATTTTGGCTTCTGTGTAGACTACATCGTGTTCACCAACAAAAGTCTAGTTTCCATCCATCACTGTACAAATATCCCCCTTTACTTCTTTCACTCTCCCACCCTCCTTCCCCTCTGGTAACCACCACTCTATTCTCTGTATCTATGTGTTTGTTTGTTTATCTTCCACATGTGAGTGAACTCATATGGTATTTGTCTTTCTCCATCTGACTTATTTCACTTAGCATAATACCCTCAAGGTCCATCCATGCTGTCACAAATGGCAAGATTTCATCTTTTTTTGTCTGAGTAGTATTCCATTGTATATATATAACATATCTTCTTTATCCATTCATCTGTTGATGGGCACTTAAGTCGTTTCCAAATCTTGCCCATGGTAAATAATGCTGCAATGAACATAGAGGTGAAAAGATATATATCTTTTCAAGTTAGTGTTTTTATGTTTTTTGGATAAATATCCAGAAGTGGAATAGCTGGATCATATGGTAGTTCTATTTTTAATTTTTTGAGGAATCTCCATACTGTTTTCCATAGTGGCTGCACCAATTTACATTCCCACCAGCAGTGAATGAGGGTTCCCTTTTCTCCATATCCTCTCCAACACTTGTTATTTCTTGTCTTCTTAATAATAGCCATTCTGATGGGTGTGAGGTGATATCTTGTGGTTTTGATTTGCATTTCCCTAATAATTAGGTGATGCTGAACATCTTTTCATGTGTCTGTTGGCCATCTGTATATCTTCTTTGGAAAAATGTCTGCTCAGATCCTCTGCCCATTTTTTAATTGGGTTATTTGCTTTTTTGTTGTTGAGTCGTATAAGTTCTTTATATATTTTGGATATTAACCCCTTATTGGATAAATGATTTGCAAATGTCTTCTCCCAATCAGGAGGTTGTCTTTTCATTTTGTTGATGGTTTCCTTTGCTGTGAAGAAGCTTTTTAGTTTGATATAGTCCCATTTCTTTATTTATTTCTTTGTTTGATTCCCCTGCCTGAGGAGATATATCCAAAAGACAGTGCTAAGACCGATGTGAAAGAGTGTACTGCCTATGTTTTATTCTAGGAGTTTTATGGTTTCAGGTCTTACATTCAAGTCTTGAATCCATTTCAAATTAATTTGTGTGTATGGTGTAAGATAGTGGTCTACTTTCATTCTTTTGCATGTAGCTGTCCAGTTTTCCCAACACCATTTATTGAAGAGACTTTCTTTTCTCCATTGTATGTTCTTGGCTCATTTGTTGAAGGATAGCTGTCCATAGATGTGTGGGTTTATTTCTGGGCTCTCAATTGTGTTCCAATAATCTGTGTGTCTGTTTTTCTGCCAGTATCACGCTGTGCTGTTTTGATTACTATAGCTTTGTAGTATACTTTAAAATCAGGGAGTGTGATACCTCCAGCTTTGTTCTTTATTCTCAGGATTGCTGTGACTATTTGTGGTCTTTTGTTGTTCCATATAAATTTTAGGATTCTTTGTTCTACTTCCATGAAAAATGTCATTGGGATTTTGATAGGGATTGCATTGAATCTGTAGATAGCTTTAGGAAGTATGGACATTTTCATTATGTTAATTCTTCTAATCTATGAGCGTGGAATGTATTTCCATTTCTTTGTGTCTTCTTTGATTTCTTTCATCAGTGTCTTATAGTTTTCAGTGTACAAGTCTTTCACTTCCTTGGTTAAGTTTATTCCTAGGTATTTTATACTTTTTGTTGAGATTGTAAATGGGATTGTATTCTTGATTTCTTTTTCTGCCAGTTCATTGGTAGTGTATAGAAACACAACTGACTTTTGTACATTGATTTTGTACCCTGCAACTTTACTGTGTTCGTTTATTATTTCTAATAGTTTTTTGGTGGATTCTTTAGGGTTTTCTATACATAAAATCACGTCATCTGCAAATAGTAACAGTTTTACTTCTTCCTTTCCAATTTGGATCCCTTTTATTTTTTTTTCTTGCCTAATTGGAAGTCTGGCTAGGACTTCCAATACTATGTTGAATAAGAGTGGCGAGAGTGGGCATCCTTGTCTGGTTCCTGTTCTCAGAGGGATGGCTTTCAGTTTTTCACCATTGAGTATGATGTTAGCTGTGGGTTTGTCATATATGGCCTTTATTATATTGAGGTACTTTCCTTCTATACCCATTTTATTCAGAGTTTTTATCATAAATGGATGCTGAATCTTGTTGAATGCTTTCTCTGCACCTATTGAGATGATAATGTAATTTTTATTCTTCATTTTGTTAATGCGGGGTATGGCTTTATAGATGTTGAGCCATCCTTACATACCTGGAATAAATCCCAGTTGATTGTGGTGTATGATCTTTTTAATGTATTGTTGTATTCAATTTGCTAATATTGGGTTGAAGATTTTTGAATCTCTGTTCATCAGCAATATTGGCCTGTAATTTTCTTTTTTTGTGTTGTCCTTATCTGGTTTTTGTACCAAAGTGATGTTGGTGTTGTCAAATGAGTTAGGAGGTGCCCCATCCTCTTCAATTTTTTGGAAGAGTCTGAGAAGGATAGGTATTAAATCTTTGAATGTCTGATAGAATTCACCAGAGAAGCCATCTGGTCCTGGACTTTTGTTTTTTGGGAGGTTTTTGATTACTGTTTCAAACTCCTGACTAGTGATCAGTCTATTCAGACTCTCTATTTCTTCTTGACTCTGTTTTGGAAGGTTTTATGATTCTAAGAATTTATCCATTTCTTCTAGGTTATCCAATTTGTTGGCATATAGCTGTTCATAGTATTCTCTTATAATCCTTTGCATTTCTGTGGTATCCATTGTAATTTCTCCTCTTTTCTTTCTGATTTTATTTATTTGAGCTTTCTTTTTTTCTTAGTGACTAGCTAAGGGTTTATCAATTTTGTTTATCTTTTCAAAGAACAAGCTCTTAGTTTCATTGATCTTTTCTATTTTCTTTTTAGACTCTATTTCATTTATTTCTGCTCTGATTTTTATTATCTCCTTCGTTCTACCGATTTTGGACTTTGTTTGTTCTTTTTCTAGTTCTTTTAGGTGTAATGTTAGATTGTTTATTTGAAAGTTTTCTTGTTTTTTGAGGTAGGCCTGTATTGTTATAAACTTCCTTCTTAGTACTGCTTTTGCGGCATCCCATAGATTTTGGTATGTTTTATTTTCATTTTCATTAGTCTCCAGGTTTTTTTTTATTTCTCCTTTGATTTCTGCGTTGATCCAACAGTTGTTCAGTAGCATGTTGTTTATTCTTCACATCTCTGTGACTTTTCCAGCTTTTTCTCATAGTTGATTTCTAGTTTCATACCATTGTGGCCAGAAAAGATGCTTGGTATTATTTCAATCTTCTTAAATTTATTGAGATTTGTTTTGTTTCCCAACATATGGTCTGTCTTTGAGAATGTTCCACGTGCACTTGAGAAGAGTGTGTATTCTGCTTTTGGATGGAATGTTCTATGTATATCTCTTAAGTCCATCTAGTCTAATGTTTCATTTAAGGCCAATGTTTCCTTGTTGACTTTCTGTCTGGATGATCTATCCATTGATGTAAGTTGGGTATTAAAGTTCCCTATTATTATTGTATTGCTGTCAATTTCTCCCTTTAGGTCTGTTAATAATTGCTTTTTATATACTTTGGTGCTCCTATGTTAGGTGCATATATATTAATAAATGTTATGTCTTCTTGATGGATTGTCCCCTTTATCATTATATAATGTCCATCTTTGTCTCTTGTTATCCTTTTTGGCTTGAAGTCTTTTTTGTCTGATATTAGTATGGCTACACCCACTTTCTTTTGGTTACCATTTGCTTGGAGTATCATCTTCCACCCCTTCACTTTGTGCCTATGTTTGTCTTTAGAGCTAAGATGGATTTCCTGGAGGCAGTATATTCTTGGGTCTTGTTTTTTAATCCATCCAGCCTCTCTGTATCTTTTGATTGGTGAATTAAATCCATTTACATTTAGGGTGATTATTGATATCTGAAGACAATATTGCCATTTTGTCATTTGTTTTCTGGTTGCCCTATATTTCCATTCTTTCTTTTTTCTTGTGTTTCTGTATGCCATTTCAGTCTGGTGATTTTCTGATTTTTTTTCTCAATTTCCTGTTTTATTATGCTTCATGACACTGCTCTCAATTTTTATGTTGTGGTTACCATGAGGTTTGTTCAAAAGGTCTCATAGATATGATGAGAGGTCCTTTTTCTGTTGATAGTATCTTATCTTCATTTGCCATCTTAATCTCTTCTGTCTTTTTCCTCTTCCCCTTCTACGTTTTTGTTGTCACAAATTATTCCTTTTTGTATTGTCAGTTTGTTACCAAATTGAAGTGGTTATAGTTATTTTTAATGCTTCCTTTCCCTTTAACCTTTATATTACAATTAAGTGCTTACTAATGTATTCTGATATAGAGTTGCAATTTTCTGATTCTTCCTGTCTATTTATCACCTTGCTCAAAGGTTTGTATACCTTTCCCTTTTCATTTCTGGTAGGAAAGTTCCTTTCAACATTTCTTATAAGGCAGATCTAGTGGCGATGAACTCCCTCAGCATTTGTTTGTCTGGGAAAGCCTTTATTTCTCCTGCATATCTGAAAGATAACTTTGCTGGATAGAGTATTCTTGGCTGACAGTTCTTCTCTTTCAACATTTTTAATATATCATTCCACTCTCTCCTGGCCTGTAGAGTTTCTGCTGAGAAATCTGCTGATAGAATAATGGGCATTCCCTTGTAGACTATTGTTTTTTTCCCTGTCTGCCTTTAATAGTCTTTCTTTGTCTTTGTCTTTGTCTAACATTCTATAAACTTTTGACAGTTTTATTATCATGTGCCTTGGAGAAGATCTTTTTTGTGTTGAGATAATTGGGTGTTCTATTAACTTCATGGATTTGTATATCCAGTTCCTTCCCCAGGTTTGGGAAGTTCTCAGCTATTATTTCTTTAAATAAACTCTCTGCTTCCTTCTCCCTCTCATCTCCTGCTGGGATACCCATTATCCTTATGTTGCCGTTTCTACTGGAGGTGGATGATTCTCATAGAATTTCTACATTAAAAAAAAAAAAAATCTTAGTTCTCTCTCCTTTTTTACCTGCATCATTTCTAGGTTTCTATCTTTGAGCTCACTAATTCTCTCTTCTGTATGGTCTGTTCTATTTCCAATGCTTTCTAATGCATTCGTCATCTCATTTATTGAGTTCTTCAGCTCCAGAATTTCTGTTAGGTTCTTTTTTTATAATTTCAATCTCTTTGGGAAAGTATTCCTTCTGTTCATTGATTTTATTCCTGAGCTCATTAAACTGCCTTTCTGAGTTTTCTTGTAGCTCATTGAGCTTCCTCATGACAGCTATTTTGAATTCTTTATCAGTTAGATCACAATCTTCCATGACTTTATGTTCAGTTTCTGGAGCATTGTTATTTTCTTTTTGTGATACTGTGTTAGTGTGGCTTTTTGTGGTGCTTGCTGAGTTATTTCTTGGACAGTGCATTTGTTGTATCAAATACTTTTCTTATTTAGTTATAGCTTTGTTTTGATTCAAACTTATTATTGGTTTTTCTTTTGTTTTTCAGTAGGTGGCAGTATAGTGCTAGTTTTTGGTTTCCTTTATGTGAGCTGCCTATGACTGTGAGGATCTGCACATTTCCATCCTCCACTGCCTGCATTTGGGGTGTCACCAGTACTCTCGTAGTTGCTGCCTGCACTTCTGAGGGTCACTGATGCCTTGCTTTTGTCAGTGTTGCTGTGGTCACTGGCTTCACTGCCAGAGTGCAGGGATGGCCGACACCTCTGTTGCTTCCAAGATTACTGGGATCAGAAGTTCCACCACTGTGGCAGGGGGAGTGAGAGGGTAGGGAGGAAGCTGCGTTTGCAGGGCACTGCCTCTGCTGTTACCTGTTACCTTATGGTCACAGGTGCTGATGTGGTTAGGATGTTGGAGTTCTGTGTGTGCCTTCACTGCTGCTACTAGGCACTGAGCTGTGGCTGGGGGCCCAGGATCCCAGGATCCCAGTGCTCCATCTCTGCTGCTTTCTGCTCCCCATGGCTGCAGGTGCCACCATAGCTGCCTGGCTGGAGTTGCACGCGTGGCTCTGCTGCTGCCCAATGGGTTCTCTGAGGCGGACAGCGGCTGGCAGCTGCTGCAGTTGGAGGTCCAGGGTCATGGGCACCACCTCTGCTTCCCCCAGTTTAGCCTCCTCTATGTGCTCTAATCCAAACACCTTCATATATACCGACGTGGGGATTTCTCCGGTGTCCTGGTACGTTGGGAAATGTAGTCTTTGTTGGGTTACGGATGTTTTACTTGCTGTAGATTGAAAGGGAGGGACAAAGGGATCCTCTCACACCACCATGATGATGTCTCCAAATCTCCCCACTGAGTCAGACAAGGAGATTTTCTTATTGAGGGCTAAGCTAGATACTCATTAAGATTTTTTTTCCTCTATTATCCTCACCTGTTTTCTTAGGGTTGCATGGCTTGTTGAGTGCAAATTACCCAAATAAAACACAAATGTTATCCTTGTATATACCAACCAAAACCCACAACAAAATTTATTATCCTTTCATTGTACAATCTCTTTAGGCATTAGGCAATGCTGTGAGGCTAAACAAGTGGAGAGGGCAGAGCTACAGATCTTGGTCTATCATAGAGAGATGTCATCTGATGAGGAAAGCATTAACATGATTAAGGAGGTAAGAATCAACACCTCCCACTGGGTTATTGCCACTTGGCAGCCAGGTTTCCCCAGCAACCTCAGGGAAATATTATCACTGAGATTGACTACTGATGTCATTCCTTTGCATCTTTCCTGGGTTCTAGTGTAGAAATATATAGATTGAAATTAATTTGTGATTAAAATAGGCACAGCAATTACAAGTCTAGACCCAAGGTCATCTTGGGAAATTTTCCATAGTGAAGATTTGGAGGAAATCAACTCTTGTTTTCTCTTTTAAAAAATTATGTCCTGGGGCTGGCCTGGTGGTGCAGCAGTTAAGTTCACACGCTCCGCTTCAGCAGCCCAGGATTCGCAGGTTCGGATCCTGGGCATGCACTGATGCACCTCTTGTCAAGCCATGCTGTGGCAGCGTCCCATATAAAGCAGAGGAAGATGGGCACGGATGTTAGCCCAGGGCCAATCATCCTCAGAACTAAAAAAAACAGGAGGATTGGCATTGGCTATTAGCTCAGGGCTAATCTTTCACACAAAGAAAAAAAAAATTATGTCCTTTACTCATATCTTACTGGCATTTGGTATTCTGGAGAACATTCTGGCTGAAGAGTAAGAAGACTTGGCCTAAGCTCCAGTTCTGCTCATGATCTGTATTTGGTGGAGCAGATTCTCCTGAATAGAAGAAGGTTGTTGAAGGATCAAATGAGATATAATGACAAACTTTTACAACTGTAAAAGCTACATAAAAATGAAATATTCTCATAACTACTGCATATGAGAAGTGTTTTGAATAGTCATAATGCTCCATCAGAAGGACTCAGGTAACGGGTTTTCTTGAGGAGCCCAAAAGAGAGGGAACATGTACTGAGTGAAAGCTCATTCAAGAGATCCTGGGAGGAAGTCAAAATGTGTAACCTGACTTTGATCCATTAGTATGCTATAGACCTGTCAGTCACAAATGCTTGGCCACTAAGCTAAGAGCTAAAGTTGCACAGGTGGAGATGGGAGCTGGTGGGTCCTCATCATGCCATCCAAATAAATTCCAGCAGCAGGCACTTTGTTGGTAAAAATTATCACCAGAATTCATTTTTAAGACTTTAAAAATGCATTTCCCAGTAGTTTTCCTTCCATTGGTGCATCACCACCCTTTCATGAGCTATTGTACTCAGAGACAGAAAATGAATGTGAGGTATAGATCAAAGGATGAAAAATACGAACAATAAGAGAAGAAAGAAAGCTTTCTACTATTAAAGGCTAGTGGGCATGGAAACAGCATATTCTTAACATTTTTAGTGGTAGATCACATAGACTACCCCATACACTCTAGTGGTGTGTTTCACCCACATAGGTCAAGTGAGTCAAGGAATTAGTGTATCAGGAGGTTCTAAGCAAAAAGATCTGGTCCACTGTAACCCCTGCTCCCCAACCACTGATTTCCTGGAAACACAGGCAAAGATACTCATTTAGAACAGTAAGTAAAACACTTAGCTTCACCAAATCGCAGATCAGTCTCGGCAGCCTGCCTGTGAAGTCTTCTGACAGAGGAGATGAATCAATGAGGAACGGATAAGGACAGAGACATGACTTTGAGGGAAGACATACAGGTCCTCAGTCAGAGAGTAAAACTGGAGAGGGCTTGGTAGGAGCAGATTGCTCCTTCAGCCAATGAGCCTTTCAGGTCAGCCAGGGAAGTCCTTCCTTTCGGGGACAGGGACTGGGGATAAGCCTATGGGGCTCAAAGGCTAAGAGCAGCTACGAAGTAGAAGAAAAACATAGTCCAGGGCCAGTTCTGGGGGATCCACTTGGGGAGGAGAATAGGATTCCAGTTCTGTGAGGAAGAACCTCATAGGGCCTGGCAGAGTGTGCCTAATTGGCTTGGCACATTGTGGGTGGTTGAGTAGTCTATTCTCTGTAAATGTATCTGTTTCTATGGTTTTCCAGTTGTCTTTTTTCCTTTAGGTTTATTTGTTTATTTATTTTAAAGTAAAATTTGTATCTTGCATATTGGAGACACTAAATATATGTTTACAGAATAAAGCATTTCAGATTAGGTGCTTAACATTTGTTAGCTCATTTAATTCTCCCAATATTTATTTGATTATAGACAATTAGAACCATTTTAAAAATGAAAAAAAAAAACAAAACACCCCACACTCAGAGAAGTTAAGTAACTTATCTAGGGTTGCAAAGTGGTAAAGTGCAGATCCATACTCAGGTCTGCCCTTCCCCAGTATTTCGGGCTGCCTCTACATCAGCAGAACTGCAATCTGATTATCACTGGAGGGCCCTTGAGGAGTGGGCTCTGTGATGACAGGAGAGGGAAGAAGATAGAGGGGGGTGGCCAAGCGTGCTGTTTCATGTGCTGGGGTTTCTTCACAGTGTTCCTCTGCTTCTTGAAGTTATTCCATCTCTAACAGTATCGAGGGTGGCCAGGAGACTCAAATGACAATTGTAATATTTTCAGTATTTTACCATGTCATTTAAAAAGTAAAGGTTTTTTTTAAAATAAAGGAGCACAGAAAATATTATTAATATATTTAAATTATCATTTAGATTTACCTCCAGGGCACAGGAAATGATCATAGAAGTTAGAGACTCACCAAGCTGTTCTCCACAATACTCAGCCCAGCTGCTTAAAGTGTGGGTGGTTGCTATGGCAACTACTGAAGTAAACTCAGGGAAGCTGCAGGGGGTGGAGTAGTGCAGGTATTTAATGGATTTACCTTATTTTGGTAAAATCAAAGAAAAAACAACCTAAGATTTTTTTTTTTCCCTAAGGGTCACTTCTCCCTCCTGCTAATACTAGGAATTTCCTGTACCCAAGATGATTGTTGTTTTTTTCCAAAACAGCCAGGGTAAGAGGAATAGGAAGGCAGATCTTAACCTAGCTTCTAAACAGCTCAGCCAATTTCAAAATATTCAAAAAGGAAAATAAGATGAAAATTTCTAGCTGTTGATTAAATATGACCATGACTGTAAGTTAAAAAAATCGAAAAACAAAAAATCCACTTATTTTTACAATGGCCCCTGGGTTATTTTCATCAATGGTAGATTTTTTTTATATTCAACCATAGTCTGGTAGAACCTAGTCCTGCTTGCAAGGAATTGAAAAGGCAAGTTTTATGATTATACTTTTTGATTTTGGTAGCTGGGAACATATTTCACTTTATATTATGCTTTTTGCCTCATTTTTATTCTCTTCAAATGATCAAGTGCTTTGAGATCCTAAGCCTTCATGTTTATTGAAGTTACTTTAAAATTCTTAGCTCCTTCCTGCACTCTTATCCAAGATTTATAATTTTTTTTTTTGTGAGGAAGATCAGCCCTGAGCTAACATCTATGCCAATCCTCCTCTTTTTGCTGAGGAAGACTGGCCCTGGGCTAACAGCTGTGCCCATCTTCCTCCACTTTATATGGGACGCCGCCACAGCATGGCCTGACAAGCTGTGCCTCAGTGCGCGCCTGGGATCTGAACCCGGGCTGCCAGCAGCGGAGTGCACGCACTTAACCACTATGCCATGGGGCCGGTCCCCAAGATTTATAATTTAATGACCATTTTTATATGTTGCAAATATCTCTTTTTCTTATAACTAAGGCTTTTTGCCTTCTATAGCTTTGCATAAAGAATATTCCCTGTTCAAAGAGGGAAGTGGTTATACAAATTACTGAACACACACAATGGAATACTTTGCAGTTGTTAAAAAGAATTTTTTAAAAAATTAATCTACATGCACTTATATAAAACAACATTTAAGACATAATTTTAAGTGAAAAGAGCAAATTGTAGAACAGTATGTATAAAATAAGTGTAGACATGTGTATATATAATACACACATATATGCATGGGACATTTCTGAAAATATACACAAGAAATGGTTAAAATTCTTACCTCTAAGAAAGTGTAAAAAAGGATTGGCAAGGGGAGGAAGACTTTTACATATTATAAAATACTCTGGTGCTATTGAAATTTTTACGAGTATTATTGTTATTATAACAGAAAAGGAAATATTTCCATTGTTCCTAAACAGAAAAGAGATGTGTGTAGGTCTGGTGCTCATTGTGGTAT
Organism: Ceratotherium simum simum; assembly: GCF_057802395.1. Taxonomy (NCBI): domain Eukaryota; kingdom Metazoa; phylum Chordata; class Mammalia; order Perissodactyla; family Rhinocerotidae; genus Ceratotherium; species Ceratotherium simum. The sequence goes on from NC_141913.1 coordinate 13,833,308, forward strand.
AGGATATCACCATAACAAAAAAGAGAAAACAACAACAACAAGGATCTGACCCATTCTTGGTTGGCTTTTGATTTTTGGTATCTTTATGTATCTGTGTAACTCTGCATACCAGCCCTTCCTGGTATCACCCTAGTCTACGCTTCTAGCATTTCATGTATGGATCAGTGTGATTTTCACTCAGCTTATTTACTTGATTTCAAACTCTATGCCTCCACTTCATCTCTCTGTCACATCCAGAGGCAGTATAGTATAGTGGTTAAAGGTACGCGCTCTGGATTCACATCCTTGCTGTGGCACTTCTAGCTCTGTGACCTTTGGCAAGTCAGTTAACCGCTTGAGTCCCAGTTTCCTCAATGTATAATTCAGGATAATAATAATTCCTGTCCTATAGGTACCATTAGAATTATTATATGTACTGGCATATAGGGAGTGTTTCTAGGTGTTAGTCATTATTATTCTTCCAGATGACTTTTTTTGGTTAAAATTAGATATACTCTGATAAAACAAAACAAATAAAAAAGAAACAACAAAAGAGAAAAGCACAAAAAAGAAAGCAAAAATCACCCATAAAGCCTCCCCACAGACAGAATGACTACTGAGATGTTAGAAAACATCCTTCCTGACACAGATACCCACGTAAATCATATAGAATATACTTCCATCTAAATGAGAGAAAAGCTGTCCTGTAACTGGCTTTTCACTCCACACCATGCAGGCCATCTTTCTAAAACAACACTTACATCACTTCATTCCCCTTCTCTGTTACCAACGGTTCCTTATCACTCACCAGAATAAAACAAAACTAATTCTCTGGATATTTACGGATCTTGCTTATAACGGTCTTCACTATCTTTCCAAAGCTGGCTTCCCATTTTTAAATACCGCTTCTCGTGCATCAATCAGCTTGGTTTTTTCGTATTCAGATACATTTCCCCTCCCTAGTCCGCTGCCTCTGAGTAATTATTCACATTCCAGGTTGAATTCTTTCTGTTTCATGAAGCCATCCCTTGCTATTTCTACTTCATAATAACTTTTCGATTTTCTTAACAATTACAGCACTTTTAGTCTGCGGTAACATACGTAATGTAATTTTCAAACTTACAAATAATTACACAAAATTGTTTTCATCACTCTTGGTGGCACTTAATCATATATGTGCAGTGGAGACAAAACCTTATATTTCTCTTGTTGTCCTCAGGGAAGGTAGCAGCCTGAAAACTTTGATTTCTCTGGAAAGAATTCTTGATTGAGACTGAGAAGACCTGGGTCCTGAGACTTGCTGAATAGTTTAAACAAGTCACTGCTCTTCTCTGGGCCTCCATTCCCCCATTTGTAATATAACAGGGTTGGAATCATCTCTAAGGTTCCTTCCAGGTTTGCTTCTAAGATTTTTCTTTCATCTTATCTCTGAAGAAAGACTACATGAAGATAATGTGCAATGGCACACAGGTAAACGTATGAAAACTGGCTCGCTGGGAGGAAACAGCTCTGATTTGTAGTTTGTTGATTTCTGTGGTGTAGATATTCCCATCATGGCCGATATCAAACTATCAGGGTGTGAAAAAACCAGTGTGAAGTTGGAAAGAGATGTGCATCGTTGGCTCTCATCGGCTGATTGGACCCAGCCCAACATTGCTGGGTGGTTCCTTTCAATGAAGAAGAGCACAGTCTCAGCCTGGATGAACATGCTATTCTAATCACTAGCTTCTCTCACTCTAAATCTCTGACACAACCTTTCTTCACGAGTGAAAGGGAATAAGGGAGACAACCAGAGACGGTGGTCCTATCTTGGTTTTTTAATCCCACCCTCACCATACATGAGCTCTAAGATCAGTCCAATCTTCTCAGGTGCCCATACCCACAGCAGAGTGTCCATTTCTCTTGAAATCTGGCACAGGGATGATGCTACCGAGGTGGTGGCAATTTCACATGTAGTTGGTAACCTGGATCTATGCCTAGAGCTCTCAGCTCTGCTTTATCTGGGAAAAAGAAGTGGTCCAAAGAACTAAAAGAAGTTTCTGAGCTGGAAGTCAGTAGTGATGTCCAGATAGTGAGGATAGTCTAGTTCGGGGAAAAGTCCCCAGGGTTCCATGAGGCAGTGGGAGGAAGAAAGTTAGAGTGGAAAGCAAAGGGCTGGAGCTTAAGACCCAGGACCAAACCTGGCTGTACCTCAAGATGCTCATAACCATGCAAAACCCTTGGTTTATCTGTAAAGTATTAGTTAAAATCAGTTCTAAATTCCTTCTGAGTCCATTGGCAGGATCGAATAAGATGTACTGAAAACAATTTATAAACTGTTATTTATAATTATTTATCTTGAAAAATAGGCTTGGAAGCAAATTAAAATATTACTAATTATCAGGATAGATAATCAAATATATTTCATCCTCATTGGTTTATTTCGGTTCACAAATAAGTTTGGAAGAGTGTTAAGTAGTAATGTGATCATCGAAGAAGACTCTTCTCCAATTCTAAAAGGACTAGTTAATGCTGGTTTCTTATAGCCACCCCCCTCCTCATCATAGAATTAGAAAGAACAGGGATTCCTCAGAGAAACTGAGGGAAATATGCTAATGTTCAGAGTGGATGATAATAGTAGGGATGGCTGCATAGATATTTTTAACATGCTAATGTGTACCTGCCAGACTGAGCTCTGAGCCTCCAGGTGTGCTGGCAGTGCAAAGTAAGGCTGAGAAGGAACAGGGAACTTTCCAGAGACCCACAGATTCAGAGGCAGAGGGAGGGTAAAAAGTCTGAGCAAGCACAGACACAGCCAAAGGGTGCTGGGAAGATGTTAGATGACAATTCAGCTCAACAACTATGGGTTAAAGCTGCTCTGGAAAGATACTGTTCAAGGCACCTCAGGCATATGGGGATTGTGTAATGGTGAGTTAGCATTAACTCAGCATCTCCTTGGGGCTGTGCCAAGTGCTTCACAAACATTACTTCACATAGCATTTAAACCCCCTTTGACAAGGGGGACAGAGAAAATAGAAGAGTGTGTAAGAAGGCTATAACTACCTTAAGAAATGTTTCAACACAGTGCTTTGGGAGTTCTTGGGAGGAAGAAATAACAACCAATAGGGAGAGGTTAAATTTGAGAGGAAGACTGAAAAGAATGGAGACTTTCTTCTACTCTTCTCCTCCATTAGATTGTAAGTTCTTGCAACTAGAAGGATGTGAAACTATGATGTACAACTATCTACTGGGGCTTCGGGGGAAAAAAAATAAATAGATAAAATTATTAAAAAAAAAAAAGATTGTAAGTTCTATTATACCTAGAATCCTGACTACTAATATATCTGAATGCTTGGCACATAGTAGACGGCCAACAATGATAATGATGGTAACAGCTAACACGGATGGAGCACTTACCATGTGCTAGGCACTATTCTAAGTGTTTTGCATATGTTACCTTACTGAATCTTCACAATTACTCTTGAGATAGGAAATATTATCATTCCTGTATAAATAATGAAGAAATTAAGACACAGAATGTTTTGTTAAATGATTTTCTCATAGTAACACATCTAGAAGTAACAGAGCTATGATTTTGAACTCAGATCATCTCACCTCAGAGCCTGCACTCTTGAGCAACATGCCATAGTCAGTCTTTTTTTGAACAAATAAATGAGGAGGAGATGGTACTCCTGGGGTATAGGATGGGGAACAGTATAAACAAAGGTCTTGAGGTACCATTACTGCTGTTCACCAAATACACTCAGCTCTCCATTTTCGGGCACACAGTAGTATTGCACTTCTCTGCCTCTTTGAAATTAGTGTGGGCATGTAGATGGCTTTAGCAATGAAATGTGAACAAAAGTGATGTGTATCACTTCCAGGAAATAGTGCCCAATTCACCACATTCCCTTTCTCTGGTTCGATGACCATGGAAATACCTAATGAGATAGACCTTCTGTCTTTTTGGTTATCTGAGTGAATGTAATGAACAGAGCCTCCTGCCAATGCATGACGGACACATATTGTGAGCAAGAAATAAACTTTTGAGAGTTGGGCTTGTTTATTAAGAGAACATAACCTAGCCTATCCTGTCTAGTATATAAATTCGTACCAGAAGTGGGGTACTTATGTAACAACAACAAAATACTCTAAAATATGTGGCTATGATTTCAGAATTTGGTAGCAGGCAGCAAGGTAATTGTTATCAGAGGCTGGAAACATTCTGATCCATGTTATGCCGTGGTGAATCATTTGGTAAACTGTTGTGTACAACAACTTGGAAAGTAGATAATGTAACAAATAATTTCCTAACTCTAGGGAAAGTAGTTGCAAAACACAATGTTAATAGCATGTGTTGGTTGCTGTTGGCAGCCGTCAACAAGGTGTTGCGCAGTTTGAAATAAACTCAGGAAAGAATGGGTTAGATTGTAAGTAGTAATGAAAGGGAATATGGAGAGGCTAGATATTTTTGGACTTGTGGGATTGGAAGAAGCAACTGATTTCAACCCAATTGTAAAAGGTAAACCTGAGAAGGCCTTTGAATGAAGAAGACATGATGAGAACTACCCCTTGGGGCAAGGTTCAAATAAAGGATATGGCCACGCCATTGTTCAAACCTCTGAATGGAGTCAGATGGTTTAGAATGAAGATATAATTAAGTAAATCTTTTTGATTAGACAAAATAATTCAGAGAAAAGCAGCTAATAAGTTGACAAGCTGAGAGTATCTGAAATAGAAGCATGAGGGTGGGAAGGCAACCAAATAGAGGAAAAATGATCATTGCATCTAAAAGGGTTCTGTGAGTTCGTGATGATTATTACACAGTACTCACCAGAACCTATAGATAGGAAGTTGACTACAGTCTTGAGAGAGCTACGCTGCCAAAAGAACCACAAGCCTAAATTAAAAGATACAGTAACGAGAGGAGTTCTAAAATGTCTCTTGGGCTCCAAGGAGCACACCTTCCCTGATGTGTACTTTGGATATGGTCAAGGAGGATAAGAGAAACGGAAGACTCTCCCAAAGCAGGGAGCTAGGAGACATGGCGAACAAGGAAGTTGCTCTCAGGGAGCAGAACTGCAGACTAATCAAGAAACATTCCCCACTCCCAAGCCTGAACATCTTAACCAGTGGGATCACAGAACTGCTATGGACTAATGACTACTGTTATCTCCCACCTTCTTCTTTTTAAATGGGAGTGTTTATTGTAGATGTTTTGTCCTTGTCCTGCCATTATATATTGGGTGTGTGGGAGGCTAACAGTTTGTCTTTTTGAGTCTGGATGAGATGTAGATAACAGTGTATCGTTTCTTGCTGTACAGACTATCACACATCACCCACAGAACACAAACTTTGAGGTTATAGGGCTAAGATAGGGCCAGGGCAGGGCTTTTGGGTTTTCTCCTCTTGATGGTGGTGGTAGGGCATGAATATATTTTGCTTGCAAGACAGAGTGAGCCAAATATTTGGTGTCCAGAAGGATAGACTTTGATAGTCATTACCACTGCTTGACAAATACTGTTTTGTGTATCCGTGTCCTGGGCATGTGGTAATATTGCCTTCTCTGCCCTCTTTGAAGATGGACATTACCATGTTACTAGCTTTTGCTCATGAGAGGGGAATGGAGGCGACCTGTCCCACCGATGAGTGAAACGTTAAGACCCTGTGCTCTTGTCCTGCCTTGGTGATTTTGGGAGCCTTTGTTGATGTGGTGTATCCACAGCTTGGTCCTGGGTGACCACGGCAAGCAATGTTCCCTACTGACCCAAGATGGACAGGCAGCATGAGCAAGAAATAAATTTTTGTTGTTAGAAGCCTCTGTGATTTGGGAGTTGTTTTTTACTTCCAGCATAATCTAGCCTATCCTGACTAGCACAGACCTGAAACCAGCAAAATAGATCCTAAGAACAATTAGTAGCTCCGTGATTGAAGCCTAGAATACTTATAAGGGGAGAGCAGGAAAGAAGATCACAAAGGAGAATGGAGTCTTAGTGAAACTCTGAATGCTGTTGAGGACTATGTACATAGACAAAATGGGAATCAGAGATGATTCCCCAGTTTAGGACCTGGGCATTGCTTGCTCAGCAAGAACCCACAAGCCCAGTGCAACCATGTGTCCTTCTGGCTCCCTTCTGGGCAGGATGCCCAGCTGCTGGGATTTGTAACAATCCACGGCCTGGCCAGCCCGGATCTTACCTTACCTCACTGAAAGAACATCACGTCTTAAAGGGACACAGATCCCCTCCACGTGAGCTACTGTTCCTGGGAACGCTAGTTGTACCAGGGACAGCCCCTTGACAAGCATATAACCTTAGTGTCCCCTCCCCGCCCATGGTGGTGGGTGTACACTGCTGTCCAGCTGGCTGCCACTGGACCTCGCTGTAAGTAACTCCCAATGAACCTATATGTCTCGTTCGCCGTCTCTGGGTCTTTTCTTCAGTCTCTCCGCAACCTATCCTGCACTGCTCACCCAAGTGGACGTGCAGCTAGACAGCCAGTAACCTGGCAGAAAGTCTCTAGAAGGAGTGGTCGCAGAGAGAGGCTAGTGGCAGCAAGATAGGTTGGTCCACCGCAGTCATTCAAGTGAGAAGAATGAAGCCCTAAAGCTTGAAGAGGTGAGAGGTGAGCCTCAATGTTTCAAGACTGAATTTAGGAAAAACGTAATTCAGTTGACAGAAATGGAAGAGTCAGGAAGAGAAGTGATGTACTTAGGGAGCAGTGAATTATTTGGGTGCCTTGAAATTTCATCTTACTGCATGCCTAGCTTAAAAATACAGGATTAATGTACATGATAAGAATATGGTGCTGGTCACATGCTGAAATTTTAGACTCCACAGGCTAGAAAAATCTCATACAGATATTTTCTCCATTCCACCCACGTCTCCAAGCAGAATTATCAAGGCTTTCAAAGAAATATAGTTCAGGTTGTTTTAAAAGATGCCTGGAAGTTTCTCTCAAAATTACCAAATTAATTTATTCAATAATTAATAACTTTGCAGTTAGAAGTTCCTCCTTGCAGCTCACCTAAATTCCTTGGGCTGCAGTTTTCCTCCTGATTTATATATAGGAATGGCGATGATTTTGCTATTCCAGATGCATCCTGGGTAAAGGTACATTTATTTAGGACTTACGCCCAGCCTGCTTCCAAAAAGGATTAGAGGCAGCTCCTAATATGTCTGCCTAGACTTCCTTTTAAAGTAGCTTTTTTCATTCCAGCATAGTGTGCTGCCATCAGAGGTGCATGAGGATTTCTTTAATGATATAAAATGAAAGCAAAGCTAATAATGTGAACTATGCTGACAAAATAGTAACCTGTAATAAAGAAAAGAAGAGGAAAAAAAAGCCCTCCCCATGGCAGGTAAAGTGGATTTTTCTGACCAGAAAAAATTTCTGAACAAAATGATCAACTTTAATACCACGAGCCTCTGAGTTTCTTTCCTCTCTATAGTGCCTGCTTTTGCCATTTTTGGATTCTAGAGTACATCTAAATATTCTAAAAAATATATAAATAAAAAAATGAATAAATGTATTTACTCCCACTTCACCCTAACCAGATTTTAGTAAAGCATTTGATAAATTTATTGAAACCAAGGTATAAATGCCTCGCACAGTACTTCACTATTAAAGGTGCTGAGTAAATGTTTTACATGAATGAATGAGTGCGTGAGTGCCTACATGAATACAATTTCTGAATCTAATGAGGGTGTTCTCTTTTACCTGGTTGTCTGCACTTTAATAGAGAACACAGATATTAAATTGAGGAAATGGTAGCTAGCAGATGGGCAAAGTAAAGGAATTTTAAGGCTCTTTGCAAACAGAAATCATCCTGGCAGGACAGTGGGTAGCATTTTTGATCAGTACTACCTAAAGAAAGTGGGGAATCTTTCATTTCCAGAACCCTCTTCTGGGGTCTTCCCCTGATCACATCTCTCCACTGTCTTTAGGGCCTTGTTTACACAGCCACAGAGGGCCAGGTCATGTGAAGGTGGCTCAGATTATACACTGCACAGCCACGGAACAGACACAGGTACAGGATTTGCTATTACACTGGTCCCGGCATTGCTGCACTCAGGCCCTCACTTCTCCCTGAGACCTCCGTCAGCCAACGCCTCCTTTATCTCTGATCCTTTGGTCATGTGGTCCTTCCTCCCTTCACCCCAGGCAAGCCTGAGTCAAGATGTTCTCAAGGTCCTTCCTGTCTCAGCTGCATGTCCGCCTGCTTACACTTCCGGGTCAGAAGTGACTTTGCGGCCTCCGACTTCCCCCTCAAATCCATGGCGTTCTCAGAATGAATGTCTTAATGTCTCTTTTTCCTGGGCACTGCTTCTCAGCTGTCCATACCCAGTTGATCTTCCTTTTTGAACCCTCTTTTACATAGCTCATCTCCGCAGTCTTGGTAAGTCTGTCATTCCACCCAGCTTTTTATCCTTTCTGCTTTCAACACCCGGGCTCAAATCTTAGCTCTGACAGTTGGTTGACATGTAACCTTGGACAAGTTATTTAATCTCCCTAAGACATAGATTCCTCCTTTGTAAAGTGGGGAACATCTCATGTATAGAGTTGTGGTGATTAAATGAAAAAAAAAAAAAAAAAAAAGGAATGTGAAGCCCTTCGTGTTCCATCACGCACTTAGAACCTCATTAAAACTTAAATCTCTCTCCTATGTTTTAAACTCTCCATTCCTTCTCTCTAAAAAGTATCTGAATTTCCTTTCATTCTTTCACCTCCCTCAAAGACATACATGTATTTTTTTCCTCTCTGAGGTCACGATAGTTGTAGGGACCACCCAGCCTATGCAGGTTTTCTTCTAAAGCAGGCTTTTCTAAAGAGCAGTTAATAGCAAGAGAGAGGATATGCTACAGACTACAATACTCACACACGCCCATCTCATTTGGAGGACAGTATTCAAAGAGGGACCAATTTTTTTAAGCCGGGTGTGGTGATGGGAGCTGAATATAATAGGTAAATTCTTATACAAGTTTTTGTTTGTTTTTTAACCAGTCTTATTTGTAGCAGGGGGTTGAAAGGTTTTTAGATAATTTGTCTATGAGCAAGTGAATGAGTCTCCCTGTTTTAAACTTTTTCCATTTCTTATTTTAGAAGAGGAGGAAAGTTGGGAGGATAGAGGATAATAGAAGAAAGTGTTATTGTCAGAGAAGGATGGGAAACCGTCCCAAGTCTATATTTCTGAAGAGGTAAACTCACAATTTTGTATTGTCAGGTTGTTGTTCTGTTTTCTCTGCCATTGTGAGGAGCATTTGCTGTTATATGTTACAATTATACTGAGAACAGGTAGGAGAAAAATAGCAAAGCATTTGCAGAAAGCAGACAACAAAGGAAAACAGAGACATTTCATACCACTTGGGACAAAGATGGGATGTTATATATTGCTATGTTCTTAAATATGGTTCACATCCTTAGAAAAAAAATCGCAATGCTCCCATCTTCATATCCTCCGCCTTCTTTTTCTGGGAAGAGAAGGAACATGAGGAACTGTAGGTGGGTAGGAGGGGCATGTGGAATGTGAGGAAGCGGCAGAGGACACAGTGTGTCTAGTGAGAAAAAAGGGAGAAAAACTTATACAAAGAAAACCAAAAAACAGAGACTCCAACAGGAGGCTACAGTTTTGGGTTCCTGTATGTAAAACTGACTCATTTAAAATTTTCAGAATTAAAGTTAAAGGAGTACACCCTATCTCTTCTCAAACTATTTTGTTTACCAGTACGACTTCCTTTTGTCTCTAGATGATGAACATCAGTTTTTCTGCAACTCATCCTTACAATTATGCTTATTAGTGCTGAAAGGTTCCTTAAAGACCATGTAGGCAAGGAGTAGCACCCCGTGGCATCACTGGTCAATAAGAAGTGGTAGCTACAGCACTCTGTTGAGAGGACTTCTGAGCCTCTGTGGGAAAGTGCTCAGTGGGAAGGCTGCTGGGATCCATCAATGCTGGGATCGGCTAATGTCGCCTGCCACTGGTGCAGGTCGCTGTGGGGGAGTGGGGCGAGTTGTGATGGGAGTCATCTGCTGGTGCCATCCATGCTAACAGCCAAGCCTCTCATTTAATTAGGGGGGCGGGGGAGGTTCAGACACGTTAATCCAGTTGCCAAAAGCCACAGAGGTATTTAGTATTTCACCAATTTATTAAAAAAAAAAAAAAAAAGGTTCAGCATTAGGGAAAGAATGAAGATGAACAGAATTAACCATCCTGGAAATGAAAAACTATTTTTCTCCAAGGCATTTAGGATTGAAAATAAACCTTCCTGAAGACTTTTTGTTAGATACTTGATCAAAACTGCTAGGAGCTCTGACTAGTCCTCTCCAGAGCCAAACATGCACAGAAGTCTGGGCCCCTTCTCGCCAATTTCAGAGGTGTTTAAAAGTCTATAATGTTGGTTACTTACTCCAGAAGAAAATTTTTCTTAGTGCTTGGATGAGGGGATAAATAAGTACGAAGAAATTTTAAAGTGTTATTTCTCTAGGCATTTGAATTAATGGCCATTTGAATTTAACGTTAGAATCTTTTAAATGACAGTTCATTTTATGTTATTTTTTAAAAGTTCTTTTTACAGTATGTTGAAAAAAAAAGTCCAAGATGGGATTTGGACATGGTTTTAACTAATCATGGTAGCAGGCAAGAGTATCAGTTCCAGAATAAATAGCATATTCTAGCCAATCCAAGTAAAAGGCTTAAATCCTTCGTCACGGCCGAGCTGTGATGACATGACTTGAGGGAATTCTAGCCCCCAGACCTGTCCCCTACTTGCCTGAGAATTTACTATTAAAAATTCAGAAGTTATTTTTGAAAATACTAATATTCTTGGATGGTGTACCATTTCAAGTTCATATAACAAAGGAAGAAGGAAAAGCTAGTGGTGAGGTGAAGAGATTTGTTAATAGTTGTGAAAGAAGAAGTGAGGGCCGGCCCCGTGGCTTAGCGGTTAAGTGCGTGCGCTCCGCTGCTGGCGGCCCGGGTTCGGATCCCGGGCGCGCACCGAGGCACCGCTTCTCTGGCCATGCTGAGGCCGTGTCCCACATACAGCAACTAGAAGGATGTGCAGCTATGACATACAACTATCTACTGGGGCTTTGGGGGAAAAAAATAAATAAATAAATAAAAATTATCAAAAAAAAAAAAAAGAAGAAGAAGTGAGAGAAATAATGGTCCTCAGAGAGTAGCTACAGTTTTGCAGCCCAAAGATGGAGTTTACTGTCTCAAGATTACTCCTGACTCCAGAATGTTCAACGGAACTTAGGCCTTATATATCAGAAGACACAATCACTAACATTAAGTAGGTGATGAAAACTAGCCTCAGAAATAAATACTCCAGATGCCTTTGGAAAATAGAAAAGGGAAAAGAAAAAAGAAAAACAATGTAAGAAAATGTAGGAGTACCTTCTCTCCAACATTTCTGAGAGAAGATGGGAGTTGAAAACCTCAAACAAAATGTTGCCCCAATCTCACTTGGCTAATTTTAGTTATCTTGGTTCATGGGTATGATTCATCCCTAAACCTGTGAATTGCTGAGGAGGAAGGAGGAAAAAAAATTGACTTAAATGTCAAAGAAGTAGGAACAAAAATATAGTTTTCTTTCTTGGGGGAACTAGAATTCCAGGATATGGGGATCTTTTATCTCATGAGAGACTGAGTGCTTCAAACTTCTAGAAAAATAATGATCTCTAGTCAAAACATCATCAAGGAATAAAAGCATTGATTATGAATCATGTCATATATGAATTTTTGCCTCCATAGTATATTTCTCTTTTCTCCTTGTGTACCTCCTTAAATGCCATTAAACTGGAAATCACTAATACTCATATGTAGTAGAGTATGATGGAAGCTTAATATGTAGACTATAATGAGAAGTGGAAGTCCTAAAGCAGGCAAGGGAGAAATGAACGGAGACAAAGCGAACTATAAGAAATAAGTCTGGGGGATGGGATGGTAGCACAGAGAAGAAAGGCATGTTTGAATAACGGTCGATGTTGTCTTGCCTGCTAAAAAATACGGGGCAACAAGGATGGTTTGGTGAAATTCCATCCTGAGTAAAGAAAAAAGTTTTTCAGTTTAGTAGAGGTCTCCTAGTAAATTGATTACCGTTTTGAATTTCTATAGGTTTGGAGGAAGAAAACAGCAGTCACTAACTCAACTCAACTCATCTCAACGATTGATTTTACTGTCTGAAGTAGCTGACCCCCTCTACCGGCAGCTTAGCCACTATATGTGCGTTTGCCTCTTTCTGCTCTTAAAACTTCTGAGCAGTAAAAGAAATATATGAAGGTTGTAAAAATAGGGTCCAGGGTATTAAAGGAAGATAGTATTTTATAGAAGGCAAATGGAAAAGAAAGAGTTCCAATGATTCAGAGCAGATTCCCCACAGCCCTGAAGCTATGACGACAGTAGCCCCAAGGCACAACTGTGAACGTGGATTTCTGCACTTACCCTGTCCTCGGCCTCCTCAGAGCACTCTCCTCTTCTTCCTTATGGCTCTGTTCATTTCTGTTCTCCTCATACCTGAGTATGACTGTGAGCAGCAGCAATCACTCTATCTCATCATCCAAGACCCAAAGTGTCATCCAGCTGATGTGACAATTACATCCTGATGGATAAACTAACAGAATACTAAGGAGGAGAAAGGGGCTCTGGAGGTTGCTGAATCACATCACTTGGTTTACATATGAGGAAACTGAAATCTTGAAGGTTCAAGTGATTTTCTTGCATAAAGCATTCCCTCTTTTGCATCTTTTGGAAGATATCAATTAATGCCATGGCCATGACTACCTATTATGGTCTTTAATGGAGAGATATTTTAAAATCCATATAAGATATTTGCCAGAAGGGTCCTTGGCGACCCCCATTTCATACCACCTTGGCCCACTGCCTTTATTACATATCCAGTTCTTTTCAGACTGGGTATATTTCATTTTCTGAGCCTCTGTGAGGTGTGCCGAAGCACAGTGAAGACCTATTTCTATTTTTCATTTCCATGGTCAACTTTTACCTTGTGTGGCAGTGTCAGACTGTGGTCCCCACATAGATATGGTGAAGTCCTAACTTTCAGTACCTATGAACATGACCTTACTTGGAAATAGGTTCCTTGCAGATTTAATCAAGTTAAGATGAGGTCACTAGGGAGGGTCGTATGACTGGTGCCCTAAGAAGAGAACCATGTGAAGACAGAGCAGGGAGAAGGCCGTGTGACAAGAAAGGCAAAGATGGATGTGTTGCAGCTGCAAGCAAGGATTGCAGGCCACACCAGAAGCTAGGAAGAGGCAAGGGAGGATTATTCTCCACAGTTTGCAGAGGAGCATGACCATGCCAACCCCTTGATTTCAGACTTCTAACTTCCAGAATTGTGAGATAATAAATTTCTATTGCTTCAAGCCATCCATTTCATGGTACTTGGTTACGGCAGCACTAGGAAATGAATACTTGCAGTAATAAAGGCAAAGAGGATGGCAACTGGAAGCCAAAAGAAAGAAAGAACAGCTTATTTTCTTGGGTTGGGTTACTAGTTTCATTGGTATTAATTTTTTATTGAAATGATCCAGAGTGATTCCACATGACCCTTTGAAAAAAAATTCATGAGGGGACTCTCCCTGTCCACTTCTTTAAAATATAATGTACTTTATTATTCAAATAAATCCCTATCATAGAATAGTCAGCTGCTTTTCAGTGTTCTAGGTTAATAATTTAGTTGTTTTCCTTAACCCGACTGCTTTGTTCTTTTTTTATTTTATTTATCTTGTCTTTTAATATTTTATTTTGTAATGTAATATAAATGCATGAATAGTAATAAATATTTCCTCAAAATATAGAATCAAAGGCACTTAAAAATCTGAATTATCTGTAAGATATTTTTCAGGTCCAAATGATGATCGACAGGATGATATGTTCCAAGGCTCTGATTTACTCTCCATAAATAATGTTAAAAATTAAACCAGGCCTTGCTTAAAATAATCAATTTCAGTAGTTTCTTTTGTAATGCTGTTCTCTGTTTACAGATAGCACAAATGAAGGTAAAGACTACTCATAATCATATTTTTCAAAACAAAAAACCATTTTTAAGGTCTTACAAATTATAATATGTATTGAGTGTCTAAATTTAAAAACACATCAAGAACCTTCACATAGCGCCCAATTTTTAAGCATAGCCACATTCTGTAAGCTTCTCTGAGATAATCTGTTCTATTACGTTATTCAATTATCCAAAAAATTCAAGGGTCTTTTAAGGAAGAATTGCCCCGCAGATTTAGCGGTTGAACAAATGTCCAAGTGTTGGGATATATAAATCTTCTCATTGACCAGAAATCTTAATTCTTTTCACAAGCCATTATGGATGGTTTCAAACTCTTCTAATTGTGGGTTGAGGTCCAGCTTATGATCTATGCAGAGTACACCTGGATGCCCATGTCTTCAAAGGCACTGGGACATACAAGTCAGACCCGACATAAAACTCAATAGACCATCCCATGCATCACACTGCTCCATCTGTAGGATGTTTCCTGCCCCACTTACTCTAGGAGTCACAAAATATGACCCTAGGCAAAATACAAGGAGCTGGACTACCAGAATTATAGCCTTGGAAATACTTACTTGAGTGTGGTAAGTTCTGTAAGGGATGGCTGAGTAGCCTTGAGATAGCTTTCTCTTCGTGCAGCAACTTTAGGAGAAGGTTTGGGACTTGTGTCTGAGTCACCACTGTCTTCATCTCCCATGGCCTTGATATAGCTGCCACTCCGCATTCTTCGGCATGGAATTTCATCATCTTTACCTCGAGGGGTGTACCCTGTCCATTCATCTTGAGGAACCTATTCAGATATAAAACATAATTCATTTTTTTAATAAAATCCTATATTTTTCTTTTCTTTCCTGTTTTTTTGGTATGACCCTGAATATAGGTAATACAGATAATTACCTAAAACTTTAGACATTAACTTTTCAATAATAGTGCTTTACTATAATCTGTTTGAAAATATTTTAAATACTTGCAAATCCACATCAATCTTTAAAACAACTTATATATTAGGAAAAATTAAAACCATTAGCTCTGATTCATTTATACTTCTCAGTTTTCTCATGCTAATAATAACTGAGTCAGGCGTAAGAATGCCATTGCAAAGGAGAGCAGTTTTATTTAAGCTTTTAAATTATTTGTTTTCAATTGTCATTTAAAATTCAAGAATGTTTCTGTTTTATCTACACCTTTCCTGCGCTTCCCATCTCTACCATCTCATATCCAATCTCCTTCCTAAACCAGTGGTCTATACCAGCTGCCTTCATTTTCCAATCACCTATTCTTTCTGAATCCTTCTTAATTGGGATTTAGCCTCCATAGACCAGCTTAAAGCACTCTTTCAAGGTTTCCAATGATCTAGGTTTCTCATGAAACCTAGTGGCATTTTCTTAATTTTAATTTTTCTTGGCCTATACACACACACATACACTCACCACCTCTTAAGAGTTTCTCCCCTTTTGGCCTTCTGGTTACTCTACTTACCTGGTATAAGTAGTACTTATCTGAATTGGTCTTTTCCTCTTGCTTTGCTGGATCCTCCTCTATGTCCCTAATTGTGGGTACCACACAAGATAATGTTCTCAGTACACTTTTTTCTTTCTACACTCATTTCCTCTGAGTTCAGCAGGGCACTACACTAGGTGTCAGAGGGCTTCTTTATGACTTTCTCTTCAGTTCCTCTTAGATTTTCCACTTCAACATGGACTCAACCTACGGTCCCATTCTTCCTCCATTTGGTAAAAGACATGCATAATGACCACTCTTTTCATCCATTAAGAAGTTACAAATAGCCTACAGTGCACAGAAAGCTGCACAGGGCTTAATTAAAAGAGATTAAAAAAAGGGGGGAGGCTGGTTCTTGCCCTCAGCATGCTTATAACAGAGATGAGAAAACAAAGCATAAATAAATTTGGGAACAGTGCCACATCAACATGTTAGAAAGTTTCAGATGTGGTGCCATAAATGGAATACGCACTAACGAGACGCTAGAAACAGGAGTTATCAGCAATGGTGATGGGGAAGGAAGACCAGGAACGGCTCCCTGGAACTGGCCAGGTGTGCAATGAGAGGGTAAGAAGGTGTTTAATATTTTCACGCTGTTTACTGATTATCCATTAAATACTGCAGTGTTTCATTATTAGCATTTAACTATGTAAGCAATTTGCTTATAGGATCTTATTTCATCAACACAACAACTCTGCATTCTTTCTGTGTTTCTCAGACAGGACAGAGAGCTCAAGAAATTTGCCAAAGATCACATAGCTGGTAAAAGAACACATAACAGCACTGGGAGTCAAAGCCTTCTGGTTTAACTCCAAGGATTGGAATTTGCTAAATCTAAGTTTTACAATTAATAATATATGAATTTTAAATCTAAAGTGTTAAGAAAATTGTCCACAATGACACATACACAGATTAGACATAGATTTCTATACAGTACAGGTTCTAGGAAGTGAGAATAGATGTTCCACTAAGAAAAGCACTATTGTTTCCTCTTTAAATTATGAATTTACCTATATAATTTGAAAGCTTCTATCTAGAAACATCCGATTGAAGAGATGCTGCTATTCAGGGACCTGAAAACAGTGGTTTGTAGGTTCTAATTCTGAAAAGTACTAATAAAATTTGATTAAGCTTCACTACACAGCTTGTTTATTTTATTTAACAAATTCTTAAATTGCGCTTCCTATGTGCAGGCACTGTTCTAAATGCTTTATAAATGTTAACTCATTTGATCCACATAGTTAAGGGGTAGTATTATTATTATCCCCATTTTACAAATGAGGAAACCAGTGTTTTGTAACTCGCCCCAAGTGCCAGCTATGAAGGGCAGAGTTCCCACCTGGCAGCTCCTGGGCCTTACTGTTGACCACTATTGGATGCTGTATCTCCTTCTAGACTATGATCTATGGCACCTGCAGAACTGAACAATTATAGTCCCATGACACCTTCGTAATCCATCACATCTGATCCATTTGCCATTTATTAATTATGGTAGTAACAATGTAGAGTTTTTACTCTTTTAGCTAAAAAGCATCAAAATCACCATAGCAACAAGGGAGATTTTTTAGGAAAATGATAAATGTTGAGAACAGTCTTGTTTTCCTTCAATTGGCAGGTGACTCACTGCAAAGATATGATCGTGTTCAGAACCTTATTATTGGCTTAGCAATTACATTTTATAAATTCAGTTGGTACAGCTGAGGGTCATAGAGGATGCACAGAACACTTGCCACTTCTCAGGACTGATGCACAGATCATCAGCACTGCTCTCTGGAATCTGTCAGAGTCTACTGACAAACTTATTAGCTCATATCGCTTATGAAACAAAACATGGCAAATTTCTGGTTAGGTGTTTTTTCAAAGTTAGCTTATGGTAGAAACTTGGGCTTCTGCTAGAAACAGGCTGCAACTGTTGCTAAGGGAACCAACTGGGAAGTATTTAATCTGTATACGTTTCAATTAAACATATTTTTCAAATGATAGTAGCTAAGATGTTTATGGAAATGACTTACAGTGGAATGGAATTTAAAAATTAATACATTTTTCATACACGTAAAGGTAGCCTACAACAAGATTACATATAAAATAATACAGACATCAGTTCTAGGGAAAATGTAAAGAAACAGAAAATCAAGACCTTGGAGAAGAAAAATACTGTTGCTGAACACTAAGGGTCAGCAAAGCTGCTATAGTTGAGCCACGTTTTTTATTCTGAGTTTCTTAAACTCTAAAGCAAAAGGGGAGACAGTGGTTGGGTACATAGTTTTCACAGAAAGCATACCACTTTGTAAGGAGCCAGAGCATGAAACGTTACTCCCTTTTTATTGGAAAGAAAGGAGAATCACGTGGCTGCAGCTACTACTGTGATACAGTCAAAGGTTGCTGTGTCTTTCTGCATCAGTTGCACAGACAGAAAAGATGTAGAGAAATCCAAAGAAAAAACTAACCTTGCAGCTGTTTGAGAAGGCCTTCGCTATTAGTGGTCCTGGCCATATAAGGGAATGGAAGTCTTGGTAAGGAAGGAAAGCTGGAGTAGATAGACAAGCAGCCTGGGCACTTGCTGATGACAGGCTAGCCAGATGTCCTGCTTGTCTGCACCAGCTTAGGGGTGGTTGGACCCCCAAAATGTTAAAGAAACCATAATAAAAATAATCTAAAAAAAGTTAGGTTTAATGATAGTTATGGGTTAGAGAAAAAGAGGATTATTTGCCTTCTAATCCATACGTTTAAGCATTAAAGCTCTAATGGAGACCTTTATTTTTGATAAGACAAAATGAGAATTAGCGCACACTCTTCTATTTCAGGTATAGCTAGTTTATGACTTAAACCACATGTCATTGTTCAGAAGTACAGAAGACCTACCTCTGACGAAGGAATGACCATAATCAAGTGCTATCATCCTCTAATTACAGGATGAGGACGTTTTCTTAATTGAAATAGTGTCATGGGCACTGAATGATGGACCATTCTAAAGACGGCTATGGTTTATTCAGTCACAGAACAAGAGAAAATTAAACACCCCCTAATGGGGCATGTTTACATTTTCTAGTCTCCCTTCCCACCTCCCTCCTTGGCTCCCTCTCTTCTTCCTTCACTTCTGCAGGTATTTTTTGCTTGTTTATTTTCCAGCCATGGTCCGGGCACTGGGAATAGTACAAACATTGATCTCATTCTATGGAGCTTACATTCTAGAAGGATAGCAGGAAGAGATGGATACGAGAGAAGCATGCCCATAAATGAACAAGATAATTCCAGGAATCATAAATGCCATTAGGAAAATAAGATGGGATGACGTGACAAAGTGGCTGTGGGGGCTGCTTTGACTTGTTTCTCAGAGAAGCCACTAGGAAGAGGTAATATTAGAGAGGAGATCTGGTGACCAATGGAGCCAGCTTTGAGGAGAGTGGGGGAAGAGCTTCCAGGCAGAAGGATCAGCCAGTGTGAAGTCTCTAGAGTAAGAATAAGCCTGGTGTAATCAAAGCCTAGGAACAAACATGCCAGCGTGGCTGGAGACTACTGAGCAAGAGGGAAGTGATGTGAGGAGAGGCTGGGGGGCAGGGCCAGGTCACGTAGGGTCTTGTAAGCTCATCTCAAATCTTCCTTCAAGGCTGAACTCAGCAATCTCAAAACTCCCTCCAACTGCTCCAGTCTAAATTGATCTCCTTTATGAAATCTATAGCATGTGTCCTCTACATAAGGGGTCAGCAAACTACAGCTCACAGGCGAAGTCCAGCTTGCCTTCTGTATTTGTAAATAAAGTTTTATTGGCACACAGCCATGCCCATTCATCATGTATTATGACTATAGCTGGTTTCCAGTTACAAGGGCATCTTGTATAGTTGTAATGGAGACTGTATGGCCCACAACCTGATCCACATGTTCCTTCTGACTGCTTAATTTGCATAATCATACAATGGCATTTATATACACCACTTGTTTTATGCAACTTTGTGTCATCTCTCCAACTACTTCAGTAAGCTCACTGAAATTGGGGGAAGCAGTATTGCTGGAGGGTTAGAGATGTGGGCTCTGCAACCAGACCGCCCAGTTTTGGATTCCTGCTGGACCAGTAACTAGGTACGTTCTTGGGCAAGTTAATTAACTTCTCTGTGCCTCAATTTCCTTGCCCACTTCCTACCCCACATAGTTATGGGTGGATTAAATGAGGTAATGTCCACAAGCGCACAGGAAGTGTTCAGTAGAGGTCTGTTTTATGGGACTTCTGCACTACTCACAGCACTTGGCGTGTTAAAAGCACACAGATACACCCTCATGATGGATGACATTGGCTTCCAAAGAGACTTTGATGCCTGGTTTCAATTTCTTTTGGTAATGGGGGCGGGGGGGCAGAAAAATTGAAACACATTAAGCAAAAACTTAAACTACTAATATACTGCCTATTCCCATCATTTTTAAGTCAGGGTTTCGTATTACGAAGTACTCCACAGCTCTGTCCTGGGGGACTCGTCTCTATTCTGCAGGACTGAGAGGGCAGCCTGCTTTCTTGGGCCACCTGAAGCTTGCCTGGCTTCCCAGTGAAGCTGGTATTTGGAGAAGATTTTTTTTTTAGAAAACTTGACCCTAGACCTATGCATTCCAGATTGTATGAGGCCTGTAAAGGCCAGCAGCTGGGGATCAGAGGAGCTCTGAATTGCATGAAGGTTCTTCTGCTCTATCCACCTCTTAGTTACAGAGGTGAGGAGGGAGGTTGGAAAAGGTAAAAGGGGGCAAATTTCTTAGTGTTTGTCTTGCTATTTCTAGGGCCTAGTATAATGCCAGCAACATAATATGATTCTGGGTAAATATGACACTGAATGAACGAGTGAATTCCAATACCAGCTTTGTGTTCACTCACTGTATATGAGCTTAGATAAGTCACTTCACCTCCTTGATTCAGTTTTTCCATCTGTAAAATGGGGATGATGATAGATGTATAATGAATACAGATAATGTGTGCGAATATAGTTTGTGAACTTCAAAGACCATAAAAATCTGAGAATAAAGGTTAAAAATCTGTCTGTTCATGGCTATTTTTTAAGTATGGCCAGTCATAAATATCTTGGGGATTAAAAAGCAGTGGTAATTTAGCTAACATCCTTCTATTCACTAAAGTAGATATTCTAGTATAAGAATATAAATGCAAATGAAATGTATATGTAAATACATATGTAAAAATATAAAAATTTCATATACATTTATATATTGTGCAGGATCAGAATTTGCCAACCCAAAATGTGTCTCCTTGGCTTGATTATTTTTAAGGACAAAAGACTCAGAAAGAAGCTCTGACCTTTCCCCTAACTGCCTAAAAGAATTTAAGATAGAAGGCCTGTCCCAGGAAGGAGCTATCACCGTAGATAACTAACTCTGGGTGTGGTAGATTGGGAGGAACCTCGCTAAGCCCATTTTTATCAAAATTCTCTCTCTCAGGTCACATTGTCTATAGATGGTCCAACAAACATTTATTTACCAAACATTTGCTTTTCCTTCTCCATGTGAATTGCCTTCCTCTCCTTCAAAGTCCCAAACCACTACCCCCAACATCCTCCTTTGTCCTCAGCTGAAGATGGTATTTAAGGTAGTGGCTTCCGCCATTTTGGTGATTTACTGTGTTTTCCTGGGGTTCTTCCATGTATACATGTCATTAAACTTTGTTTGATTTTCTCCTGTTATTCTGTCTCATGTCGATTTAATTCTTAGACCTGCCAGAAGAACCTAGAGGGTAAAGGAATAGTTCTTCCTCCCTTACTATAGATATATCATTTATGGTAAGAAATTGGCTCTCCTAAATTGGCCCACAGGCACAAAAATGTATTTCTCTCTCTTCTGGATCTTTGAAAGCAGACTATCTTCTGGTGCTGCCAATTTCTTTTTTCCCTTTAGGCTTCCCCAAACTCAGTTGAAAGAGGATCCTACTAGTTCTGGGAGATCTGTGAGCTAAAGCTATAATCAGGTAGGGATCTTTTAAAAATCTTTCCTATGGGGAACCTTTAAAGGTGATATGATTCAAGGTAACACCTTCTGTTCTGAATATCTCAAACACTTTGCTGGTTTTTGTGGGCCCTGTCGCCACTTGGTTAATACAGTTTCCATTTTGAATAGACAAGGTGCTCTTACTTTTCTTTCCTTCAGCTTTCCTCTAAGATCCAAATACCTGAATCTAAGATACCAATGCAAACCCCTCAATATTTTTTGTACCACTAAGAAGGAAAGAAACATCACCAATGAAACTCTGACGCTCCATAGATTATATGATACATTCCAATATCAAAGATATTAAAATGTGAAAAATATGGATCTTAGAATCAAACACCCTTTTAAAGAATACGTGCAAAAATAAGAACAAGAAATGGATATATTCTGGGATAGTAATTATAGAACTTAATGTTTACATTTCTTAGTGACCAAATTAATAATAATAATTAGCATTCATCTATGTCATGCTTTTGCAAAAAACATAAATTCACATAATGTGTCATGATCCTTACAACTACCTTGAAGAATAAAAAGCGTATTATAATCTCAGCTTGTCAAATAAAGAAACTGAGTTCCAAAGAGGTTAGTAGCAGTCCTGGGTGACACTGATCCCATGCTGGGGTCTGCTGTTCACAGTCCAAGGATTTTTTCCCTCATATTCAGATCTTGGCTATCATGTGCATAACAACTGTTACTTTATGATCATCTAAAGAACACATATTTCAGAGAAGATAACAACTTCTTAAGAGTTTTAAGGTCTGTCTGGAGGAAAAAAACTTAATAAAACAAAGATTACATGCCTTGAAATAAAAGTTATAAGAAATACTATTTCAGACACGGGAAGGCTTACTTTTAAAAGGCTCTTTCAAAGCACATGTGGTTTTGAGTCCCCACTTCGGGCCACAGTCATAAAGTGTAACTCAATGTAGATAGAGTCAGACATTCTGCACCAGTGATGGTCTGAGAGATGATGGCTGAGAGATGAAGCCACGTGTGAGTGACTCCTTGAGAGCCATTATCTCAGGATGGAAAGTTGGATGGTGAGGTTTGGAGTAATGAAAATGCGTGAGATTTTGGGAAATCTGAGAGCCACAAAAGGAATGAAGACACTTAGAAAGCCGGGACAGCTGAAATGGAGCATATGTCCTGAATTATACCAGGGGAGGCCAGTGCAATTCTATGAGCAGTTCCAGATTGCAGAGATTTGGGAGGAAAACTGATGAACCTAAGGCTGAGGTGGGATGTAAAGCAAAGTTCTATTTCATCAGGAACCAAAAGGCTGGGAGAAATAACTTAGGCATTTGATTGATAAGGTAGAAGTAAAGATGATACAGCAAGGAAGAGCAGTGATTAAAATGGTGGGTATCAATAATAGGTTTACATTTGCAAGGCTATCCCTCAGCAGCTGTTGATTTCTTCAACAACTGAGTATGTCAATTAAAGCAACCAGGTAAATGAGGGCACTTGGCTATGGCTGAGGGGGGTCAATCTACGTGGCCTTTCCTGCTGAGGAAGGGTAAATATGAGGAGGAAAAACTGTATCTATGAAAGGAGAGCTAGGGATCTGATACTGACGGAATAATCTGACATTTATGGAATAATCTCAAAGGACTGGAAGTGATATCTATGTTACTCTATTTTAATTCTTCCGGCAGTCCTATGAAATAGGCATTCCAATTTCCATTTTATTGCTGCCAAACCGAGACTCAAAAAGCTGAAATGACTTGCCAAAGGTCATAACAACAAGTAGGAGTCTGCATTTGACACCAAAGCTTTTAATAATATCACTCTACCTCTGATGAATGTATGTTGATTGAGTGCATGAACAAATAAACTTAAAAAAAAGAAAAGCAATGCACGCTCCCACTCAACTGTATTTTTTTTAGTAAAATGTAACTATTGAAATAAGCACAAATATCTTGTCACTAATTTGCTAGCGTAGATAAAGAGGGTTTAAAATAATAAATACTTAATTATGAAGTAAAACAGCGTTTGCTGTCTCACAGTTTCACGGCGCCCTATCTACTGTTGTTATCAGACCCTGCTTAAACACAAATGTACGGTTCAGGGGGAATCAGAAAACTTTCAGGACAGACACACCTTTCAAGGGTGGCTTTGGGAGCCTCCAAGCACCCCAGAGGCTTTTTAGTATTTGTAAGGAGGCTTCACCCTGGATTTCAAGTTCCCGCCTGCCACTTTTTACAGAAATGGCTGTAATGTATTGGCCTTCTAAGCACTTTTAGTGAGCTCTCAGATTCCCTACTCACTCGGCTCCTTTGCATCTTCTTTGCAGCTGGGAGAACTGCTTTTCTGCTCCACACAGCTTTCAACTTGACAAATGCGACTTGGCATAAATGTCCCTGTAGCCTTTTTAGCTTGCTCTTCTCATAGCAAAAGCAGAAAAAAAGAGCAAGAATAGGAAAATTACAATTACGCGATGTGTAGATCCCAAGGCCTGATTGGTGTTTTCCAATCAGATTTCCCTGGCAACCGCCCCTTCTAACTCCCCTTGAAGCCCGACACTGATGTAAAACTTAATTTGCTTCAGATTGCTTTAAAATTACCTTTTAAGGACAAGAGTAAATACCTACTTCTTTTTAAATAGGCCATATACCCTTTGCCACATCTTCCTCCAAATAACATTTTTAAACATGCTTGAATAGAAGTTTGTCAAGAGTACTAGGCAATGGGCCTTTGCTCACTGTGACACTATGGAATTATTCTCACCCACGAACATTTATAGGTTTCTGCAGGGTACCCAGCACTATAGCAGCTGCTGGGTAAATACATACACCAAAAGCATTTTACAAACCACGGTCTCTGGTCTCAAAGGGGTTTACAAGTTCTAAGTGAATCAGGCAAATCTGGGGATGGATGAAGGAAAAGAGTAAAAATAGCTTTAAAGCAAGTCAAACTGAGTTGAGTATTAAATTTCAGTACCTCTGAATTACCTACTGGGTTTGTAGTTTGTTCTCATAAATCCTCTCCCGGTGGTAAAACTGCTCCTTAGGAGTTGAATGTGTGTGTGTGAAGTACATGGATACCATTGAGAAATGGCACTGCAGGAGAAATGCAGAAGGGCAAGATCTGTGACCTTCCAAGTAGGGGAGGGATCCATGGGCCTATGGGGGCTAGTAGAGAATGTCACTGAGGTGATGGCTGACATCAAAAGGGGCACTATCAATTAGGAAGATGCCCTTGTGACACCATATCAGGAAATAGTAACTAAGATATTACATTCCAGTACAATGTGGGGACAGGGGAGGAAAGTGAATTTTATTCATTGTTGACTCTGTATTTTGACTGTAGTGGACATCTGTGGGTTTTGCTACCCTCATTCTACTTCAGGTTCTTGTAGTCATATCCCTGTGATTTTGCTTTGGGGAAACCTTCCTCCCTCCACTTGAGGTCCATGTGTTACAGGAGTTGGGCTCAGCCAATCAGCACATCACATTTCTCAGCTCCATTGCTTGGCTCAGGGCTGAGTGTTTGATCTAAGTCTGTTCAATTAGCAAGCATCTCTGAACCTTGGGATGCTGAGACAAAGATATTTTCTCTCTCACTACATCAGTAGGGAAGCAATCAGCCTTAGGGCCTGCTGGTAGCCATTTTATAATTCCTAACACACAAACATTATTTCGCAGAATACACCAACCCGATGCTGTTATTAATCTCAATTCAAAGATGAGAAAATTGAGACTTAGTGCTATTAAATAACTTACAGTAAACTTTACAGCTAGTACATCTGAGTCAGAATTGAAAGGCAGGTTTCTCTTACTCAAATTTCTATGCATCATTTCATGCTGCTGTCTATAAGTTTCAAAACTTAGTAATTTTCCATTAAACATAAAACTCGAGTGTTAATGCTGGGAGATACAATGCTATAACATTTTGAAAATTGTAACAAGTAGTGAGGGTTAGATGCTTGGAAGAACCAAAAGACCTCAAAGTAATGTCCACAGGACACACATCACTGAGCAGTTACAGTTGACTACAAGTTTTAGTGACTATAAGAACAAAAGAATCTTACAAGGTTGCAAGATAAAAACAACAGAGGTTTAGGTCTTTACACTGACTGTTTAGAACACTTTCTTAGTTTTTAATGCAACTCTTCATTTCTAACATGTCTTTGGAGGCATATCTGCTGGCTTGCAATGGCTAGCTGAGCTATCATATTTTTCCATTATTGTTGCAGTCACTTGTGTGGTGGTGTCTGGCTACCACATCCCCTGTGATTTGTAGCTATAATTTCAAAAACCGAGTTCCATGAGGCAAACTAGAATTCTGTCTGGTATTCAGAAGCAGAGATGTGGGTAAGGTTAGTGATCTTCCTCCTGAGTCAACAGAAGCCCAGATACAGAAATATCATTCACCAAAACTAAGCTTCAGTGTTGGCTAAAATCTTATAAATCTCTCAGCATGTCTGAGGCCCCCACTACTTGTCAAATGCTTATGAATATGGACCTTTTTCCTTAGAATTTAAAATCTGATAATTATATAATAAACAAATAGTACAGCTATTTTCCAAATGCTTATGAGTATGGATTTTTTCCTTAGGAAAAAGTCTGATAATCTTATTATGAACAAATGGTATAGCTAGTTTAGAGTCTATAAAATATCAAGCCAATCATCTCTGGTATTAATACTTTTGAAATAAACTTCGGCAAATATTTTCCTTTAGTTTCTTTACCATTAATTTTGGGAAGCAAGGCTGTTAATTATTATACTTGTGAATCATTAACTTAGCTTTTTGGTGTCTATAAAGAAAAAAACAATAGATTTACAAAGGGATACAACTCAAAATTTCCTGCTTTTCATCACTGTCATCAGATAACTACTGCATCTTGGTGCTGTTTGGACTTTTTATTCCAAGTTACATTCACAACACCTAAAAGTACACTGCATTCAAATGGGTCAAAATAGAATCTTTCCTTCACGAATCCCATTCATTCTAATTCAATAAAACTATTATCTTTCAAGTTATATGAATCTAGTTCTTGATCTCTAGAAAGAACTAAATAATATTTTGGGCATCTATGCACACGTGTAATATAAAATTCCACTTTAATAATCATTGTATGGGGAAGCTGCCTCTTGAGGATCAGTACTTTAAGCCTATATTTCAGCCCATTTCCTCTAGGCAGCATGATATCTAGAAGTAGCAGGAGTTGTTACACAGGAGTTGTTACAAGCATGTGCACAGATGAGTGTGATACACTCGACAGCTAGCTAAACCAGTATTTCCAGACTAGCTCAAGCTCCATTGAAAGGAAATGTCCCAACTGGAGTATTCATTGTAGGGTTCGAGGTAAGGTTCCTTAGACCAAACTCTATTATGGGATTCTCTTCCTTCACTTAGTGGTTAAGCTGGAGTTAAAAGCACCATTTCTTTTGTGACTTTTTCAAAATACTTTGAAAGCATTTTTTCATTTATTCAATGCATATTAATTGAGCATATTATTGTGAAATAGGTGCTGCCTTAGGTACTGGGGATATAGCAATGTATAAACAGAAAAAAAAATCTGCCTTCATGAGGAAGGAGGAAGACAGACATTAATAAAATAAGTAAAATGTATGTGAGATGGTGATATGTGCCATGGAGGAAGAGAAAGCAGAGGAGGGGGAACAGAGAGGATGTGGATGAGGGAGGGTGGTGGGCTACGCAATATTAAAGAGCATGGCCTTTGAAGGCCTCATTGAGAAGGTGACCTCTGAGTAAAGATCGAATGGGGGAGGGAGTTAGCCCTGAGATCCATAGGGAGAGTGCACAAGTCCAAAAGAAGAGTAAGTGAGAAGGTCCTGAGGGGTAACACAGCTGCAATGCTGACCAGCACAGGTCGAGTGGGTGGAGTGGAGTGAGGGGAGATGGAAGATGAAGACAGCCTGATGATGGGCAGGTGTGGGGTCCAGATCACATGGACTTTGCAGGCCATTATAGGGACTGTGGCTTTTACTCAGGGTGAGATGGGAACAGAATGAAGATTTTGATGATAGATGTGACACGTTCTGGTTTAAAAGGATCACTTAGGTTGCTGAGTTGAGAATGACTAGAGGGGATATGGGTGGAATCAGAGGGACAAGTCAGGAGGCTCATGCAATAATCCAGACTAGAGTTGAAGGTGAGGAATGGTGGTAGTGTTGGGGGTCAGGAGAATATAGGGCCACTAGGTTTCCTAACCATGATTTGGATGTGGGGATTGAGAGAAAGAGAGGGGAGTCAAGGACGACGCCAAGGTTTTTGGCCTGATCAACTGGAAGGATTGAATTGCTATTAGTTGAGATGAGGAGGCCTAAGGGAGGCACAGATTGGGGGACAAAGATTAGGAGTTCAGTTTTGGGACATATTAAGTTTGAGATGCCCATGAGATGTCTAATAGGGATTGAAGAGGGACCTGGATATGTAAGTTTGAGAGTTCAGGAAATCTGGGCTGGGAAAAGAAATGTGAGCATTCGCATGGCATTTAAAGTTCTGAGAATGAATGAGGTGACCTAAGAAATGAGTGTTGGTAGAAGACAGAAGTGGCTCAACAGCTGTGCCAGTCTGGCACTGATCCAACTTCAGGCCTTGGGGAGCTAAGAAGGAACAAGCAAGGCCGTCTGAGAAGGATCAATGAGGTGTATCGTTCTGGAAGCCGAGTGAGGAAAGTTTTTCAAGGAGAAAGGAGTAATGAACTGTCACAGTGATTTTTTTCTGGTCCTAATCCCACTGGGACACTAAATCAGCAACATTCATTTTACTCCTTGGTCATTAGCTGCTTTATACAAAGAGTTCTGCTTTTCATTAATTAGCTGTATCTTCCCAGCAAGATGCAAGCTTCTTGAGAGCAAGGCTATTGTTTTCTTTTTCTCTCTCTCTAGAGCAGTAGCTTTTAAACAGCTTTTGACTACGTTTCACAGTAAGAAATACGTCTTATTTTGGAAACCAATATATGCATATATACAACTGGAAGAAAGAAATACTTAACCTCTCTGCATGCCATGCATTCTGCCTTCTTTTTTATTCTCCTCTATTGTATTCTATTTGATTAAAAATAATGTTGCTCGCGACCCACTGAATTGATTTCATTAACCACTAATTGGTTGTGACCATTGGTTTGAAAAACACTGCTTTTAGAGCATCCAGTATAAAGCATCCATTCACTATTAATCAGAGAGACATTACTCATCTTCGTTTCTCCCAAAGTACCTTCTGTAAAGTAAATGCTTAGTATGCGCTTATTGAATGAGTAGCTTTGAATACTTCTCAAATTGAGCTCTCTGGTCCTTAGTTACCGTTACTTTTACGGATTGTACTTGTCTAGAAGAATATTTCCTAAAAGCTCTCTATCTTCAGAATGAGGACAGACAGGAGTGTGTTTTTTAATTGGCCTCCTATGTAGCCGAGAGTCAGAGAACTCACTGGCCAGGGTTGGAGCTGCCCAACCAAATGGAGTGAGTCCACCAATTGGGTTAGTATCACATGTGCAAAGCAAGAGCAGGCAGCCTGATGTTGAATGTGTTTGCACGTTCTTATGTATCAACCTCCAGGGGCAGGCGCTATGGGGTGCAAAACATTTTTAAAAACTAAAGTAAATAAACAAACAAATAAAGAAATAAAAGCTTTTCATTGACTTTAGAAAAATCCTATCCTTTTATTCTAATTTATATGGTATTTGATGTCAATATGAAACATCTCTCATTTAGGAACAGGAGGAAAAAAATTCCATTAAATATTCATGACCAAAATGGATGGAACTGGGCCGGCCCGGTGGCTTAGTGGTTAAGTACACGCGCTCTGCTACTGGCGGCCTGGGTTCGGATCCCGGGCGCGCACCGACACACTGCTTCTCCGGCCATGCTGAAGCCACGTCCCACATACAGCAACTAGAAGGATGTGCAACTATGACGTACAACTATCTACTGGGGCTTTGGGGAAAAAAAGGAGGAGGATTGGCAATAGATGTTAGCTCAGAACTGGTCTTCCTCAGCAAAAAGAGGAGGATTAGCATGGACGTTAGCTCAGGGCTGATCTCCCTCACAGAAAACAAACAAACAAACAAAAAACAACAACAACAAAAAAAACAAAAGCAAAATGGATGGAACTGGGACAAAAATCATTTGTAACAACATGTTTTAGAATTTTGAAGTGTTCAACTATCAACTAAGAAACGATGTGTAATTCAACCTAGACATTTCATTGAAGGAATCTTTAAAACAAGAGCCTGGTACATAGTAAGCCCTCAATAAAATGTTAGGTAATGTTTAAATACTTCCCCAAAGAAAATGTGGCACACAGAAGAAAACGGAATATTTTTACACCACGTAATTCATCCTCAGGTAGTTTTTCACTTATAGGGAAGGAGCATAGTGCAATGAATATACAGCCACACATCGTATAACCACATTTTGGCCAAGATGGACCGCATATAAGATAATGGTCCCATAAGATTAGTACCATATAGCCTAGGTGTGTAATAGGCTGTACCATCTAGGTTTGCGTAAGTACACTCTATGATGTTCGCAGAAGGATGAAATTGCCTAACAACACATTTCTCAGAACATAGCCATGTTGTTAAGTGATGCATCACTGTAGTACAGATTTTGGAATCAGGATAACCCAGGTTCAAATCTGACTCTACTACTTACCAGACACGTGATTTTGGCCCAGTTACCTTAATATCTTTTAACCTTAGTGTTCTCAAGCATAAAATGAGGACAATAACATACTTTAGGGACTTACTATAAGGATAAAGATGATATAAAATTATATATATGTATATATATGTAACGTGTACTAAATAAAAGCTTGTTTATTGGAATTCAGATGGTATTTTCATGTAGGAATCATGTTGTAAGTGATGATTAAGTTCCCACATGGGGCCAACCCCTACAGCCTATTTAACTCATAACAGAGCTGAGCCATGAGGGAATATGCAATAATTCCAAAGCTCTTTGAGCCTGGAGGTGGCAGGGGGCTTGGGGTGGGGAAGATCCATGCACTTGGGGGAATCTCCAGAGGCCTGTGTGTAAGGGATGATGGGTCAGTCAAGGTTCTCAGAGCAGAACAGAAAACAGAGATTTATTTTAAGAAACTGACTCACATGATTATGGGGGGTGGCAAGTGTGAAACCCGTAGGGCAGGCTGGTAGGCTGGAAACTCAGCCAGGAGCTGATGTTGCAGTCTGAAGGCAGAATTTCTGCTGCTCAGGGAAATCTCACTTTTGCTCTTAGGACTTTCAACTGATTGGATGAGGCCCACCCATATTATTGAGGGTAATCTCCTTTCCTTAGAGTCAACTGATTGGGGATAGTAACCATATCTACAAAATTCCTTCACAGTGACACCTAGATTAGTGTTAGATTAAATAACTGGGTACTCTAGCCTAGTCAGATGGCTACAGAGAACTAACTATCACAGATGGGAACTCGAGTGGCAACTTCTGGGGTAGTGGGTGCAAGACTTCAGAGGCAGACAGGGCAACCACACCGCTTATTGATATACAGGTTCTCTTCAGTTGCGAGCTGCATGTGCTCCCTTCATTCTTCTAAGGAGTTAGTTTGGATCAAAGACATAAGTGGAAATACCAACTCCCTAACCAGCTGTTCAGGAGGTCCCCAAAGGCCATCCAAGCAGAGTGAGCCTCTCTATGCTGGCTTTGCACCCAGTGCCTAGCAGAGTGCCTGGCACGTCAATCTAACTGACAAGTTTTTAAGAGCAAGGGAGTCATTCATGAAATTTTCGTTTCTTTTTGACAAATGAACAGGAAAATCTACAGTCACCTGAAACATCATACCATATGAAATAAATAGGAATTTCAGAGACTGATCTTTTATTTAAACCCTTCTATATTCTAAAATACCAAGAATTCCATAATGACCTGCTTAAATAAAACAAATATAGAGCTAACCTAGAAAAAAAAAATTTACTCTAATCACCTGAACATAATACTAATATAATACATCACATTATTTTAAAACCATTTGCTTACAAATCTGTCTCACCCACTAATCTGTAAGCAACTTGAGAGGAGGGATGATGTCATTTGTCTGGCAGAGACTATATCTTATTCATGCTTATATTCCCAGTTCTAAGGAAAGTATAAAATAAAATAGCTCATGAAATCTTTTATTACATCAGCTGAGTTATAACCTGATTTATTAATCAGTTGGGAAGTGTGGGAAACTTTAGTGTTGGATTTTCCTCCACCAATGGCAGGGAGGAAACCTGGCATTAGATGTAGGCAAGTAGAGATCTCAGCAGAACAGGTCAGGAGGGGCCCCTGTGCATGAAAGAGCTGGTTGGGGGGTATAGTACCATGGTGTTGGGTTGGCGGGGGGGTGGCGGGGTGGACACATCCAGAGGAGAGTCTTTGGTAGCCTCTAGGGACCTGCAGTTGGATGTTTCTGTGGAGGTCTTCAGGGAACTGCAACCACATCCCAAAGCAGGGTCAATGAACTCCACCAGGCCCAGAGAGCCCATCATCAGACTGTGGCAGGACCAGTTGAGCAGAATCCTAAAATTGTCATCTCACCCACTGTATTCCAAAGTACATTTTATGGATCACTCATCCTCAGAAACGCTCTGTGGAAGAGGGTTCCAAGACGGAAGAGGTTTGTCTCTATATAGCATTGCTCTCATAGAGAGTTGCCATCCATATTAGCATCTCAAAGATTCCAGGATGTCTGCCAATAAAGAAACCTGAGTATATTACTCAGTTTATCAAATTCAATTCCTCTTCTTCACGTGAACATCTATGCACATCATGCTTTGATAGAACTGGGCTAGAATCCAGATCTCTTCTCTCTTGAACCTGTGTGCCTTCAGCTTTATCATATTGTAACTATTTATCTATCCACCAAACTCAACAAAATGAAAAAATAATTAATCTATATGAATACTTTTCAACAATTTGTAAAATTGCTTTGATCTTGCAGTATGGATACATAGAGGACAAAAATAGAAGGTGGCTTTTATGTGTAGAAAGGAGGAACCGTAACAAAACCTAGTCTTTGGGAACTTACA
Organism: Ceratotherium simum simum; assembly: GCF_057802395.1. Taxonomy (NCBI): domain Eukaryota; kingdom Metazoa; phylum Chordata; class Mammalia; order Perissodactyla; family Rhinocerotidae; genus Ceratotherium; species Ceratotherium simum. The sequence continues at coordinate 13,865,768 of NC_141913.1, forward strand.
CATTGTGTCAAGCCTACACCATTATTTGTTCCACTCAAGGAGTCTGTACAAACGAAATACAGCAAAAGAGAAGTGAAAGTGGTGCTGGCCTGTAAAAATAGGTGTCACATGTCTTGCATTTCATATCACGAATCTAGCCCATACCAACCTTTTATGGTAAAAGCTCTAATGAGGTAAGAATGTCTTATTCAGGATAATAAATGATTATCTTTAGATGTAGAAGAATCTTTGCTAATGGCACGCACACTCCTGTATTCCTTCTATGGCCAAATATTGACTGGAATTCAGGCTTTCATATTCTCTCTCTCGCACACACATGAACACATACACACACTTCATATTCAGTGACGATGTTTGTCCTATTACAGAAGCTGTGAACTACCTACGGACAGTAACAACGCAGATGTATTTCATTTGAGAAAGGATTTTTTCAGTCTTTTTTTTTTTTCTTTCTTTACCTTTTTGGTAATGAGTCAAACTGACCTGATTTGTGTTCTTTGAATATTCATACTTCCTAGTAACAATGCTGGCTTTCTGCAATTCACATACACCTCACTACAGCTGGATGAGTGGGCACTTAACCTCCTACTCAAGTTTGCAATTGTTTGTGCAGAGTAAAAAATTCTGAATTAATAGGAAAGCTCTACTTATGATATCCTATTTGACAAAAAGAAATTATTTTCTTTTTCCCTGAGACAGATTTGGACAACATCCAGAAAAAAACAAAACAAAACAAACAGTTTTGTGTCAGAATGTCCACAGGGAACGTTTTTTTTTTAGGAGGACATAGTTCTTAAATCATAAAAAAAAAAATTTAAGTGGCTTCCTTGTTTCTACCCAAACCAGTCAAATGTCCCTGATCTCACTGGAATAAGTCTGAAACATACAGAATATGTTCTGGGAGTGAGTCGGCCATTGAGGGGTAGGAAGAGGTGGGAAAGGGGGGCATCTTAGTGCTCCCACCACCACCACCAAGGCAGAGGGGGTGAGACTACTTTCTCTCTTGTATACCCACCCATCTGGCAACTCGGATTTCTTTTCTTCTTTTATCCAAGATGCTCCTAGATGTAAGCTTTTCTTTTAAAAGAGTGAATTGAGTATTTATTTAGAATTTAAAAAAGAATAAAAACAGATTCCAAATTTTAAAAAAGTGACAAATACTGCAAACATCACACAATCCAAATAAATAATACAATGTCCTTATTAATCACCTAACAGACCTCTATTGTACTTTTTCCCACAATTTATGGCTCATATTCTGATTGACTCTTTATATGACAATGATTTTATAGTATTATTATTATTATTATTATTATTATTATTATTATTATTATTATTATTTTGGTGAGTAAGATTAACCTCGAGCTAACATCTGTTGCCAATCTTCCTCTCTTTTGTATGTGGGACGCTGCCACAGCATGGCTTGATGAGCAGTGTGTAGGTCCACGCCTGGGGTCAGAACCAGTGAACCCCGGGCCGCCGAAGTAGAGTGTGTGAACTTAACCACTACACCACCAGGCCAGCCCTTATAATATTACTTTTTATAAGAGAAATAGAGATTTTTTTTCCTGAATGTAAATTTTGACCTGATTTCAGTTCTAATAAATAAATGGGGCAGGCAAGAGAAACTCATAAACAATTTTCCCTCTCTGGGGTTTTTATGGATGGCTTTCTGAACGAGAATCACATAAGTAACAATTGATTTTTCTGCTCAATTTTGTAGGAGGCATAATTTTCTTGAATTTTCTATGAATGGAGAAATACAGTTATTTGTTTTGTTTTGATTTACAAAACATCTTTCCTTTGTTCTCATGTTACACAGAAACCAAAAGGAGACATAAAGATTGTGTTTGGGAGTCATTTGGGTATCACGAAATATTTAAATCAGAAGCTCTTAGCACATGTGATCAATAGAAGTAGAGGGATACTGGGGATCTGAGCTGATTCCCCTTTGGAGCATTATCATAGGCTAGTATAGGAGGATTCAACTCAGACAAAATTTTAATATCTTTATTAAAGTACTTGGGGATATACTTTACAGAAGATAGAGTACCTCAGTGTAAAATGCTATTATTGCATTAATTTAGTTAACAATGAAAAATTCACAATCCATTTGTATAGAAGTTGATAGAATAAGGAAAGCATTGACTGAAAGACTGAATATATAAAAATAATATCTGCAATTTATTCAACTGATAAGTTGGTATAAAGATTTATTTACTAGGTGATTCATTATGGCATTGTTTGTAAAAGCTAAAAATGTGATAGTGAATAGCGTTGCTCAGTGTGTACTGTTAATACGCTAGTTCCTTAATACATAATGTTAAAATATAGTAGAATGGGATCTTCATGAAGGCAGGGATTTTGTTTTGTTCAAGTCTGTATTCTCAGTGTCTGGAAGTGTGCCCAGCACATGATAGAAGAGCATTAAACATTTGCTAAATGAATGAACACTCCCATATAGTGAAGCATTTCACAGCTATTAAGAGGAATGAGGTGGATCTACATGCACTGACGTGGAAAGAAGACCAGTATATTTTATAAAGTACAAGAGCCAAGTGCTGAACAGTATTTACATATGATACCCAGTCAGTTAAAAATGAAGGAAAAAAAGTGTTTGTATACATATATATTTTTGTGTTTGAATACATGTATAAAATATCAGAAGGAAAATGTTAAAATGATAATAGTGGTGGTTATCTTTAGGAAGTAGGAAAGGGGAGACTGGGAAGCAGGGGGCTTTTACTTTTAACTCTATGCCATTCTGTATAGTTTGTACTTTTTCAGAATTAACATATGTAACTTCTTAGACTTTGGGTGGTAACATGATGCAGTCTACACAGAGGTCGAAATATAATGATGTACACCTGAAATTTATAAAATATTATAAACCAATGTGACCTCAATAAAAAATTAACTAAATTAAAAATAACCCTTTTATTAAAAAATGAATTCTGTGGCAAAACCCTCAAGCCACTTTATTTATTTATTTATTTTTTTGCTGGGAAAGATTCACCCTGAGCTAACATCTATTGCCAATCTTTCTTTTTTGCTTTTCCCCTCTCCCCAAAGCCCCAGTGCATGGTTGTATATTCTAGTCGTAAGTCCTTCTAGTTCTTCTATGTGAGCTGCCACCACAGCATGGCAACTGACAGATATGTGGTGTGGTTCTGCAACAGGGAAATGAACCTGGGCCGCTGAGGCGGTGAGAGTGCTGAACTTTAACCACTAGACCCTCAGGGCTGGCTGGCTCCAACCCATTTTTCTTTAAAGAAATGAAATCTGTGGAAAGACCACCAATTTACAACCAACATAGGTCTGTTTTGTAGAATCTGTGATATTGTCTTTACGTTATCTCAATCTATGGATACTACTCTATCACTTGCAAAGAAAACCTAAAGAACAGATTTTAACTGTAAATTGATAAAAGTTGGGTAGGAAAAGCAGAAATTAAAATCTTTAAAGAACTATTATTAAAGAATATATTTTGTTTTCCTAGTTTTTCAGCTTGGGCTAGAATTTTATATTCAAAGTTAAGAAAATTTACATGTAACTCTATGTAAAGATCCATATGTTCTCTGTCAGTGTGCACAACTTATTTTCAATGAGATAAAATAGCTTATTTAAACGCTGAATTTTCCCATTGGGTTTAGACAATTCAGCTGTTTATCCAGCCGCACTCTGCTTAAAAATAGATGGGATGACATTTGTGGGAGCTTTTTAAAAAATATCCTTTGGAGAAAGAAGCAGAACCCTAATGCCACATTTACCATTTATAGCATATAAGAAAGGCAAGTTTTATTTTATGAGGATTTCATGTATATTATTCTCTTTTCTAACATATAAACTATAGCTCTTTTGGAACCAATCGTATTCATTGGATGTATAAGGGCATCTCACCTGAGTTTTACCTTTCGGTGATTGTAATTAATTTAATGGAAACCTAAACATGGTTGGAAAGAGTCCCTTATAATTACATATTAAGATTTTGCTCTTCTTTTACCTTTCTATTTATGTACTTTTCCCCTATCATTCTTCCATAGGTGATGTATTGAGTGCCTGCAATGTGGCAGGCACCGTGGTTACAAGAATGAATATAAAGATGATTTTGAGTATATTTTACCTGACTTTATAGACCTATTTAATAATGTTTATATCAACCTGCCAAAAATAAGAAGTGGTTAATATTAGCCTTAAACCTGCTGTCATACGATGCCACAGAGTGCAGGATAAGAATTAAAATAGATTGAGCTGAAAATATGTTGTCACCCAAAATTTCAAACCGAGTAGATATACAGGAGAACTATAGTCAATTAAACTATGAAATATTAAAATCAGTGTTTCAATCTTGGTAGCATTGCTGATGGCGAAGGATTATGACACCAGGAGGAAATGAAACCAAATGCATCACTTTCCTACTCAGAAAAATACACCTATCTTAGAATCCTAGAGATTTTATTTATTAAAAAATACACTTCAGCAGGAAATTGCATTTATTGGGTAATATGAAAGAGGAAATCAGATCTGTGTGAGGGCATAGGTGTAAGTCATCACTATGCAACATTTCTATCCGCAATTTTTATAGAAGTTTTCTCTGAGTACTCATAAAACGTAATGGAATTAGATTCTCTATATTCCTTCGTCAAGCGTTCTCCTGACCCTGAATGCTGTCACACAGATTGCAGGTGAATGGTATTTGCCCACTGAGGAGGAATTGCACTTTTTCCTCCTCCTGTTATGTGACTTGAATACCTGGCTCCTTCCATTTCGGGCTTGCCACCTGCTCCTGCTCCCAGGTAGCCCGCTGACCTGAAGCCACCGCAGTGGGTGGTCAGGTTAAGAGGGAGAAAGAATTCTCAACCACACATTCTTCCTCTCCTCTAGGAATCTACCTCTCAGAGGTAGCCTAAGTGGCCCTCCTGCTGGTCACATTGTTTCATCACTACTGTATTTTTCTTTTCTTACATTCTGTGGATGCTTTTAATGGTCTGCCCCCTCCCTACCCAAGAGCAGGGATTTTGTGTTTTCTTTTACATAGCGTGGTATAGTTCTGAGCACCCTGAGGCAATCTGTAAAAGTGATAAATACTAATGATGAACAACGAAGCAGGCTCTTGAGGCCCTGGGGCTGGCTACAGGAGAATTCGGAATGAGGGAAAAAATAAATCAATTTCTAACACAAAGGCAAGATTTAGCCTCTCATTAGATCCAACTGCTACATGTGAAAAAGCGTGTTAATAAAATGGCACAGGGATTTTGTGACGGGGGGCCAAGTGTGTGGACGAGGCTTTCAAGATGTGTTTTTCATCTTCTTTCCAATTTTGGGTGTCATGATGTAGCAGGATTTTGGAATTTAAACATATGTTATTTTCTTTCCTCTTTTCCTTTTACATTTAAACTTCCACTATCATGAATTAGCTCTCCCTCCTCAATAACTTGGAGTGTTTATTTCTTTTCTATAAAAGTGAAGCATTTAGACATAAGGCGATATTTAAGTATTTTCCCTCTTATGACTCCTTTCACCTCTATTTTTATGTGATTTTTGACTCAGTTGTGAATACATTAATTTTGTCAAGCAATGGACTTATTAATCTTATACTTTATACAAATGTATCCTCTTCATAAACCAAATTTTCAAAAATATCAAATTTTAAAAAACAGACATGATTTATAATTTCGTTTTGAGAAAGCAAAATATCCCAGGTTATAAAAGTCACATGCAGTGATGAATGCACATACTAAACATTTTTTCTCTCTCCAGATTCCATGGTAGTTGGGAAAAGAGACAATTTTTTTTTTAACCAGTACATTACTAGTTGATGACATCTAATTTCTTAGTAATTAAAAATAATGTAGATTGGGATGGAGCCATGGAATTGAAACAATGGGGAGGAGAGAGAAATAGATTCAGAAACTGTGTCAGAATAAGAGCTGACCATGTGTAAGAGAGCGTCAGTGAGTGGGTAAAAGGACAGAGTTTTCCTGGTGTTTTAGCCCAACAAAATTACTCTCCTATCACAAGCACAGGAACTGATTACAGAGAAATAAAATCTAGTAAAAATATAACTAGTCTACTTGAGATAAGAAAATATTAAAATGTTAGTTGTTCTTTTTTCAAGGCAATTTTTTTTTTTTTTTTTTTTAGCAATTCACCCATTTAACCACACTTATCCAGGTCTTTCAGTTGTTAAGAACTATTCCATTGTATGGTTTATAAACAAATATGACTAGGCATTCTCAGTAGTTGTAAAGCACAGTAACTGGGCATGGCTGGTACACATATCTGGATCACGTACAAGGCCTGGCATTGTGCCTTGCACACACAGGAAGTGTTCAAATTGTACATGTTTGATGTACGTGGGAAGTGTAGGATTTCACTTTCGCCCGCAATTACCCTATTCGGTAGAGAGCTGCAAATTTTTCTGTTCGCAGTAACCGGTAAACTCTCAGAGCCAGGTTGTTAACTACGCAATTCTAAATTTACTAAATATTTCAGATGGATGTTGAATGAGGATAAAGTAGTTTATAATTTGTTCCTGAGACTTGGCCATACTAAGCTGGCCTTTTGAATTGCTTGTTTGTTGTTGGTAGATGCTGTAGATATTTAATCACCTGATAATTTATTAGTGATATATTTAACTTATATAAGATAATTTTATTCCAAATGTGAACATGATCTGTTTTACTACTGCCTTTACTATTTATTTTTGTAATAAAAAGATAATAGTTTGATGCTATTCATAAATACTGCTATTTATGATTTTTTTCATTACTTATGAATAAAATTCATAAATAATAGTAGTATGTATTGAACATGACAAATTTGTCTTTTTAAAGAAAAAAATTGAATTTTAGACAATTTTCTCTCAAATGTGAAATACAATAGGTAAAAATCAACCTGTGGTTTTATTATACTTGAAAACAAATTAATGTGCATTTAACATAGTATTTTGTTATTCTCCTTTTATAGACTGCCTTGATAAAAAAAAACTGTCATCAAAGAGATGGCAAATTAGATCTGGAAGTGAAGAAAACTTGTTCTTAAATTCTAGCTCAAATATTGAGTTGTAGTTTGAACTATACAATAGATGATAAAGGAATTAATATGTTTCATGCATGAAGCAGTTCTGATGTTATTTCCTTTTATAATTTCTTGCTTTTGAGTGAATAGGGTGGAAGACCTTATTTTCTTTAGACATTAACCCTAGGATTCATGAACTTTATTATTTTCTTTATCCCATGATAACCCTGCCCATAGGATACAATTATTTAATCAATTCATCCATCCATTCACGTTTATTTTTTGTTCTTGAAGCCCCCTCATAACTTTTTTTTTTGTTGTTTCCAGCTTTATTGACATATAATTCACATATAACATTATGTAAGTTTAAGGTGTAGAATGTATTGATTTGATACACCTATATATTGCAAAATGATTACCACCTGGCTTTAGCTAACATCTCATCACATCACTTAAATATTATTTCTTTTTTGTGGTGAGAACACTTAAGATCTACTCTCTTAGCAATCATTCATATTTACTGAATGCTTGCTATATGCCCAGCACTGTGGGAGCAGAAGACATAAGCATCAATAGACTGGTATTTGCCCTCCGGCATCTCTCTGTCTTTTGGAGGGAGAGGTGGAATTAGCTGAGGGGAGGGAGCAACAAGCACTCAAGTGTGGTTACAACGAAGTATGGAAATTGCTAGAAAATACATACTAGGCAGTGCAATTAGCATGGAAGCTGGTTCAAGGAGGTCATACTTGAGACTTGAATGATGGGCAAGACTTTGCCAGCTGGACCCAGGGAGAAGAGGCAGAGGAAATAGCGCATGTGGAGGCATGGCCACATGAAAAGGCACAGTGTGCTCTGTAGCAAATACCAACTTACATAATACATGGAGAGTTCAAACAAAACAAACTTCACTTCACACCTAGGCCTTTCTGGGTACTGCTAGAAATAGATGAAGGTGAAAGCACTCAGTCTCCTGCTAATAGTCTTGACTTGGTTTAAAGCACAACAGATCTTTTTCAGAATTCCTTTTCTTGAATTGTCTTTTTCTATCAGTAATATGGTGCTGAGAACAACAGAAAATGGCTCCTTTTGTTCCTGGGTCTTCTTTTCTAAATCCACATTTCCTCCCTTCCTCAGCACACCTCAGCCCAGGGAAATTCCCCAAACTCGCCTTTCTTCTGAACTGATCACTCGCTCCTGAACAGGGCATTCCACCAACTGCTCAGCCACCCTCTGCTGTCATGTCCCACTCTCAACCACCATTCATCACCTCCCTTCTCCGCAAGACCTCACTGCTGTTTACGTCTAAAATCCCCACACACGGCTTCACCCTTCGACCTTCTCCTTCTGGACTTCCCTAATACACCAGCACTGTGATACCTCCAACCACATATTCAGGCACATATTTAATACTTAGAGGGCCTCTCCGCCCCACACATCAGCCTTTGTAATATCCCCTTTCTTATATTATCAGCTCATTTGGAGTCGTCTTTAATTTCCCAAAATATCACCACTGTATTAGTTTCCTACGGCTGATATATCAAATTATCACTCGCTTAGTGGCTTAAAACAACTCACATTTATTCTCTTACAGTTCTGGAGGCCAGAAGTCCAAAACTGGTTCACTGAGCTGAAACCAAGGTATCACAGGGGCTGAGCTTGCTGGGGAAGCTCTATGGGAGAATCCATTTCCTTGTCTTTTCCATCTTCTAGAGCTGCATTCCTTGCATTCTTTGGCTTAAGGCCCTTTCCTCCGTCTTCAAAACCAGCAACACAGCATCTTCAAATCTCTCTCTGCTTCTGTGGTCACATGGTCTTCTTCTTTGGTCAAGTCTCCCCCTGCTTCCCTCTTATAAGGACACTTTTGATTACATGTAGGGCCCATCCAGATAAAGCAGGATAATCTCCCCATCCCAAGATTCTTAATCACATATGCAAAGTCACATATGCCATATAAGGCAACACTCACAATTTCCTGGGATTAGGATGTGGCCATATTTGGAGCCATTTTTCCATATACCACAACGACCAACACTACCATCATGGTTGAGTACCTGCTCTGTGCCAGGCAACATTTCACGTGATAGGCACCATTATTACCTCTGTTTTACAGATGAAGAAGTTGAGGCACAGAAAAATTAATTGACTTGTTCAAGGTCACTTAGATAGAAAAATGGTAGAAAGAGGATTCAAACCTAGGTCTGTCAACTCGAAAGCCTATGCTCCTCACACAAGGCTGTATTGTCTCTCATGTTTTGTGACTGTGTGTGTCTGTATGTTGGTTTCCATCCCAAGGACCCTAAAGACTATCACAGTCAACACAAAATGGAACATTTCCCAGAAATTGTACATGTCCCTTCTCTAGCTGTACTTCTAGGTATTTCTTCTGCAGAGAGCACTGCTAATTAAGTGGTTGGGTGGTAACGAGCAGCAATTTGCTTCCCCCATGAAAGCCCAGTGGAAGCCCCCTACACAGTGTGACATTGGGCTGCGGCTGAGGAACATTAGGGGCTAACTAAGCTCAGGCAAAAGCGCCGTGGAAAGAGTAATCACAGAGCAGGACTAGGAAAAAACCAATGTTGAAAAGGACAATGGAAACGAAACAGAATGTTTCACCGCGGAGAGAGAAAGAAAGGCAGAACACTCCTGTAGACACAGGGGCTGCAGAAGAAAGCTGGAGAATAAAGAATAGAGCACAAAGAAAGTTACTTTCAGAATAACAATAAGAGAAAAATCCACTCAGGGCAAACTATTGGAGGCCAGAAAGCAAATGAATAGGCAGGCAGTGGAAAATCAAGGATTTTTCTATGATCCACTATTCATTTTTAAAACTAAAATTTTCTCTCATCCTAAGGAGGCAGTGGGCCATGTGGAGAATACAAAGGCCTGGCCTCTAGAATCCAACAGACTGAGGTACCTTTCCTTATCAGTGTCCCTCATGGCAACTTGAGCCTCAGTTCTCTCTTTTATAAAATGGGAATAAAAGCATGAAGATTAAAGAATTTATGTGAATTGCTTTAGCATAGCACTTTTCAGGAATGAGTCATATAAAGAATCACTGCATTCAGTTTCTGCAACCTCATCAAAACAAGAGGTAATAAAGCTTGTTAAGAAGTCCAAGTATCTATTCGTGCATTCAGATAGAATTTACTTACGCTTGTTCATGGCCACAACTGTGAATATGAGACTGGATATCTACCTTCATGAAACTGATAGGCTAGTGGAATAGGCGATCCTATATAAAATAGAAGAAGCACGATAAGGAAATAATGGATGCTATGAGGATTACTGGGAGAGGATATTGGACTCAAACTTGGCCAGTCAGAGGGGACTTCCTGGAGGAAGTACCATCTCAAACATGACTAGAAGGTTGAAAAGGGGGTAAGTAGGGAAGAGAGGAGTTTGGGGTGATGGATAGAAGGACAAAAGAGGAAGCAGCTCATGCAAAGGCCATAGGCAGGAGAACATGGCACCTATGATAAAGTTAAAAGTAGATCAGTATGACTGAAATGTAGAGTGGACAGAGGGAGTGTTAAGAAATGAGGCTGTGAGGGAAAAAGGTCCCCAATTATGTCATACCCTGTAAGTCATGGTAAGGAGTTTGGACTTTACCCCGAGGGTAAGGAGGAACCACTGAAGGATTTATAAGCAGAAGATTTAGTGATTCTATTCATGTTTAGGAAAGATCATCTGGGCTATAGAGTACAGAATGGACTGAATTAAGGGGAAACTAGAGGCAAGAAGACCACTTAGGAGGTATCTATAATAATCTAGGTGAGAACCTATGCAGATTTAACAAGGATTGTGGCACAGGGAATGGAGAAAAGTGAACAGGAATAAAATTCATGGGACTTGGTGATTTTTCCACTCATTCATTCATTCATTCAACCAACTTTTATGAATCTACCTTGGAGATGTGAGGGTGAGGTAGAGAGAAAAATCAAGGTTTTCCCCCTGTGTTTCTGGATTGAAAGAAATGGGTAGATAGTGGTGCTATTTACAGGGGTGGGAAACACAGGGTAATGATGCTTAATGGGGAAGATTCTGAGCCCAGCCTTAGAGATGACAGGTTTTGAATAATGCCTTTATTTTCATAATGCAGATATCCTTGGGTCCCCCAGCCTGTGAGAATAAATGAAGTAACATTAACAATAATAACCAAGTCTAGTGATATTTTAGTCCTCTCTGATCTTTGCCCCTCCTCCACTTAATTCTGATTGCCCCCAAGAACGGGTTTCACGTGTATTTGGGAACAAATCTGTTTGCTGCCTTCTGCTCGGGCCTCCTTGCCATGGTGCCAAGAACTTCTTATGATGGCGGGCCATCTGCGACAATGCTGCTGCCTCGCTTATCACTGTCCTCAGTTGATGGGTGCTCTGTGGATTTTGCTGAGAGTGTGTGTGTGTGTGTGTGTGTGAAGGGAAGATGGCGGTGCTGCTTTCTCTAGATTTTCTCAATTAATTAACTAATACAGAGAGTTAACATGCGAGTCTGTCAGTAACACATGCTTTGCATTTGGCCCCATTAAAAATGCCTGGAAGGACTAACAACTTTGCCTCTCATTTGGAAGCATGAGTGGGCTGAACACTAAGAAAAAAGAATCATGAAAAAGATGCTGGTCAGAGAGCCTTGCACATTTTCATCATCAGGTTGGTTTTAGGTAGCAAAAGTGGATTAAAAAGTCACGTTGGTATAAAAGTTTTCTTATTCTACAAATGACAGGAAATAGAAGACAACAACTTTGTGGTTACAAAAGTTTGTTTTCTAGTTTGTTCGTTTCTCCCAGCTTTAAAATGGACACAGTGCAATGCATAGGTTCTGGACCAGTGATACTGGGGAGAAGGGAAATGGGAAAAATGTTAGAATTAAAGAAGCAAAGTGCATGGGACAGCCAAGGGTGTCTGGAGTGATGAGGTGTGAGAGGGAAAGGAGGAAAAGAGGAAAAAAACCCGAACACCTTACACATCCAAAACAATCCACCATATTTGAGCTTCCAACAGAGTTCTACAAACAGAAATTGAACATATTTTAAAAGCCTGAAGTATGAATAGGTAACATATGTCTGTCTTGGTGTTCTTAAAAATGAACTGTGATAGACTAACATGCCACACTCCTGCTTCTCATAGGTTTACTAAATTAGAGGCTTTTCAAGAGAAATACCTAAAAGTGATAGGTGGAACATGGGTGATAGGTAAGTGGAACTAAGTCACTACTGGTAGCTAAATACTTGTGCTCAAACTTAGCATCTGGTTTATACTTCTAAGAAAAACAGGCATTGTGAACAATTTAAAGGGGGAGGGGAAATAAAAGTTCTTCCCTTTCTACAAAAGTCTGATCGTGATGTTTGAAGATTTCCACAAAACAAAAATATCTAGTGCCCACATCTCATTTCCCACGCAAAAAAAACAAAATGGAAGCTCAGACAGTAGGAATAAGAGAAACATTTCCTTTCCATTTCTCCAAAATTTCCCACATACTTCGGCTGTTTTGAACAGACCTTCTAAAATCTCTTTTGAGGTCACCTACTTTGAGAGAATAGAGTCTCTGATTTTCAGGTGACATGACAGTGAGTCCGGAAAACATAAATCTTAATCATGTTTTTCATTTTCGTCCTTCTTATAGAAAAGAAAAGATCAGAATTTCTTCTCCATCTTGCTAAGCTTTTGATAGTTTCAGGGATTTGTGCTACGATCTGACTAAAATAAAAATCCCCGTGTTAAACCCTGAAAATCTCTATCACAAGAAGCAAAGCCAGCCTAGCAACTGTTCATCACTTCTTGTGTTTGAAGATACAGTAGCCAAGGTAGCAATGGAAGTCTCAGAGGTCTGATGGTTTTTAATTCCATGAACTTCAGTGGACGAACAAGTACATTTTCCACATGAACTGAAATCATTTCAGCCATGGTAAATTAAGGAAGTAATAATGAAAATTCACATTCCTGGTATGCTGCTTTCTTTTAAAATACAATCTTACAAAATAAAACCCACCTAAACCGAAGCTGTGGAATAATTTTAGCAATTGAAAATTACTACCTTCTCTAGAATAACATGCACTTAGAAATAAAATGACTCAGAAACCAACATGATGTATGTATTCTGCTTTCTTTTGAGCACATTCAACATCAATTTACAATATATCATGCTAAATATATTCAATAAGCAATGCTTAAATAATTTTCTCTTTCTTTGCTGCATCTAAATATTCTGCTGTTTAACTAAATTCACTTTGCACTATAGATGGTAAAAGTATTATTATATAGATGCCATTCTTACAAAAAAGCTGGATTCTCCCTTAGACCCTCTAGTACCACAAGCAACCTAATCAAAGGAAAAGGGTGCGTTGGGGGTACTCTTTATAAAATTCTTCATCCCCAATTCACAGATATCATGAAACATGAAATTAACTCCAGCATGTTAAAAGAAAAATTATGGATTAGCACAGAAGTCAAACACAAAGAGACTATTTATTTTCTTTTCCATAGCCCAGAATTGCCGTTAGCTTACCTTATTAGCTGAAATGCCAAACAGAATGTCTTTATGGAAAATTAAGTTCATTATTCATCTCAGCTTTGGTTTGGTATAGTGCAGCTGAGAGCATTTAGCTTCTCTCTATGATTTGCCGATGCAAAGTGGGTGAGTAAGGCAGTAAACACAGAACTTGGGAGGTGGGGTGTGGTTGGCCATGGCTCACAACTCTAGGCTTGCAACTTTACATTTTTATTCACATGAAGATCCTCACTGAAATCAAATCTTTTAACTGAAGAATGACACTGAAGTGAATACTTAGTGCAGATTTTTAAGTCCGTGCAATTTTGCATAGCAAAAACAGTGTCCTGTGTGCTGACTGTCCCAGCAAAGTACACTGCTATCTTTCCTTATCTCGGTGCATTCTTAGCCTATTGATTTACTTTGCAGCACAAATAGTGGATAATGTATATTCTATCTAGGAGAAATCCATGTAGGGGAGCGATCTCTGCAATTTTCTAAAAAAAAAAAAAAAAATACCTGATTGTCTGACTAGTGATGGAAAGACAGATGCATTTACAATTTTGCAGATAAGTGGGCACACACACACAAATTGGATACAACATTCAGATAGCTAATAAAGACAGAGGCTTTAGGGCTCCAGGAGTAAAACAGCAATAGATACCTGTCCTCTGGACATAAAATTCTTGTCACATTCTTTAATAATTCATTAATTTTCTTCGAATGAATTAACTATATTTTAGAAACCTTTTGAAAACACTTTTTATTTCTTAAAAAAATGACTTCCATAGAAAACAGCACAGAAAAATCTTATTTAGTTGAAGTGTGTGTCTCGTTTCCAGATGGGCAAAGGAGCTGTTGCAGCGTCCTCTCCCAGGTGCCTTACTTCATAGAATTGGAGCAGGCAGCATTTATTAAAATCCAGCTTTAGCAAGTAAAATATGCAAGCACAACAAGACCAGTTCTAGATTATCAACAGACAAGGACAAGGAGACTGAGCAAAGCAATTTTAGCTCAAAAACTTTTAAACCTTTCTTGTCTTTGTCACATTGCAAAACCAAACGCTAAAACTCTCCTCTCCTGAATTAATAAGAACATGGTTGCCTCTAATGAGAAATGATAAAGAAAAAGCAATAACCAAATGATTGGTTTGCCTCAAAATGTTAAACAGAGAGTTACCTTATGACTCAGCAGTTCCATTCTTAGGCATACATCCTGGAGAAATGAAAACGTGTGTCTACACAAAAATTTGTACACAAATGTTCATAGCACCATTACTCACAATATCCAAAAACTGAAAACAACTCTAATTTCCATCAGCTGATGAATGGATAAAAAAATGCGGTATATCCATATGACAGAATATTAGTTGGCATTAAAAATAAAGTGTTGATATGTGCTATAACATGGATGAATTTTGAAAATAGTATGCTGATTGAAAGAAGTCAGTCATAAAAGATCATATATTGTACAGTTTCATGTATATGAAATGCCTGCAATAGGCAGAATCTATGGAGACAGAAAGTAGATTAGTGGTTGCCCTGGACTTGGGGTAGGAGTACTGGGAAGTGAAAGCTAATGGGTATAGGGTCTACATTGGAGTGACGACAATGTTCTCATCTCACATCGTGGTGATGTTTGCACAACTCTGTGAATATACTAAAACAATTAAATTGAATACTTTAAATAGGTGAATTTTATGGTTTGAAAATTATGTCTCAATAAAAATGTTAAAATTATTAATTTGTCACAGAAACATTGTCATATAATGTCTGTAACTATAAGAATTAGTTATATATAATAAATTCTGTAGAAGGTAGATAGGGAGAGGTGGGGAAAGAGTAAAGGTAACCCTGAATGTGGGAAACCCTTGGGGACTCACGAGCTGTAGACCTACCTCAAGGACCATTTGTGCTGGTGTTTAATCATGGCTAATTTCCAATAGGGAAAACTCCCCCAAATCAGAGAGAGTGAGAGCAAGAAGAAGAAGATGGAGGAGGATGAGAAGAAAGAGGAAGAGGGGAAAGAAGAGAAGAAAGAGGAGGAGGCTTGTTTTTGATTAGACAGTGTGAAGGGGCAGATGATTCAAGAGGGAACGTAGAGTCACAGACCTTAATTCTGATGATATAATATCAAACGCCTTAGAGGAGAATAAAAGAAGAAAGCCTTTAAGAAAAACCAACAGAACTGTACAAGGAGGGTTTTGAAGTGTTCACATTAAAGCAACTTGTTTCAAACATGAGAGACAGGTTCACAATCAAGGAAGAATATAGGTAAGTGATGAGCATCTACAAGAATTGCACCAAGAGGGGTAAAGCCCAGAATAAAATGAAGTTTGTGAATTAAAAAAAAATAAAAGGAATAAAAAAATCCAAGGACAGTAAAAAGAAAAGCCTTTTTAAAAGATATGAATTGGAACAAATGGAAGAACAAGGACAACCCCATGGCTTGGTCCAGATGGTATGATGTGAACAGATGATGATGAAGGAGGAGGAAGGGGAGGAGAGGCAGCGGGAGGAGGAGCAGTGGGGAGGAGGGAGGAAGAGGACAAAACATCCAACTCCCAAACTTTACCACTTTCTCTATCAAAAAAATAATCTTCAAATTGGAAAGAGTAAAAGAATAAGCATGGTGAAGAAAAATTTGAATCCTGCGAAAACCTCTTACATGCAGATGACTCATAAATTCATATTTTCATTCCAGATCTCCCATAGGAACTTCAGGTACTTGACAACTTCACTTAGATACTTCAGAGTTCATACACAGCACCTTCTAAATCACACTCATTTTCTCCTTGCCCTCCCCCCACCGTAGCTCTTCTAGAATTCCCTACTTCAGTGAATGGAAACACCATCTTTTATGCAAGTCAGAAACATAGGTATCATTCTGGACACTTCCCTCTCCCTCCATATGACCAAGTCCCATAGACCTGGAATCTCTGGAGACTATCCACTTGCCTCAATATCATTGTTACCATCCTAGTCCCAGTCACCATTTTCTTTCACTTGGAATATTATATTTGTCTTCTAACTGGTTCTCCTTCTTCCATTTTACTTATTGGTTCACTCCATCTGAAGGGATGTTTTCACAAGGCAAAGTGGATATCAGCTTCCCCCACTCTTACCCTCCTACACACATAAACAAGGATATAAAGATTCAATTTTAAACATAACCTTCAGGGCCCTGAAGGATATAGTCCTGCACATCTTCCCAGACTCACCTTATACCATTTTGGTGACCTAGCCACACTAGATTATTTCTGAGCCTTTTGTGTCTTCCTGCCTCTGCATGATTCCTTTGGCTCATTGCCTAATTTACTCTAGCTCTTCCTTCAGACTTAAGCTCAACCATTACTTCCTAGGTCATGCATCTCTGACCTTGTTAAGTCAATATGCTATTACAGTATCATAATCTCCTTTGTAGGTATTGGGCAAAGTGGTCATTTGGGATAAACTTGTACTTATGAGCAGAAGCTTCAGGAAGTGCATGGGTCACTACACACTTGGCATCTTTGAAGAGATTTGCTTGGGTTGAGTCACTTAGTTAAACTCACTATGGAGAGACCCTGCTTCCCCATTGGTCACTCTTCCAGGGCAAGTATGAGAGATGCATTGCATGGAGAGAAGGCAGAGAATAAACCCTCTGGGCTCAGAGATCCAGAATTCTGATCTTAGGTGCCAGATGTTTAGGGGAGTGCTAAGAAATACTAGTTGCCTATCTTGTAGAATTCATAGGGGCCCTACTCCTGTGGGAAGCTGAATTCAGCCATAATTCTTCCCAATGAAGAAAAGGACAGCCTTGATTGCAGACAGGGAAGAGCTCCCACCATAACTCAACAGTAGCCCTGACCATGGTAGTAAATTTAAATTTATTTGTGTGGTTGATTTGAATAATGTTTATGTCCCCACTGACAATAAGGAGCATGAGAGTAGGAATAACTTCTCTTGCTGATCTCATTGTATCCTTTGAACCTACACAGGGCCTGGCATAGTAGGCACTTAATAAATATTTTTTGAATGAATAAATGAAAGAGCTCTTAAATTGGCAGGCTGTGGTAAGAGAGTAATGAAAGCATAATTGCTACTAGGAAAATATATTTAAAGCACGTGTTCTATGGTGGGTGTCAGGACTAGTCTTCTTGTTTATATAGTCTGACCATTCTATATCTTTCCCTGGTCAACATGGCTGTGATGTCACTACTGTATGAAGATCCACTGTTAGTCAAACACATACATTTTGCTTAGAAAATTAGCATGCAGGATGTTGATTTAAAATATCATAAGATTTATTAGATGAATCATTTAATTTTCCCAATGAAGACATTTCCCTTTTTAAAAAGAGGGCATACCTAAAAACATTAAGCTTCAGTTTTTGTGCCCAGGCAAATTATGTCTTTGTGTACTCAAAGAGCTTTCGGTAGGACACCAGATTCAAGGTGGGTGATCTTAAAGATTGTTAAAGGAAATGTGGTAGCAAAAGACAAAGATGGACAAGTCTTTTGGATCATCCAAAACAAAATAGCATGATGGGCCTATACAAAGCAGCATCATCCTAGAATATGTTGTTCGATGGAAGGTCTCTGAGCACTAAGAAAAGCAGCCTGGGTTTATGAAGAAGTAGTATGCTAAGCCGACTCTGCTTTATTTTTATTTTTGAAGATTAACTTGGTTGATAGGTAAACACATACCCTGAGCTTCCTTATGTAAAGTCATCTTTATAGAAAGAAAACAGGAGGAAAATATGTCTTAATGTTAACAGGACTGGTTTTCACAGGAACTGAATTTTCTCACTTTTCCTCCTGGAATCCTTTCCAAACAACAAAAACAACAATACAACAAAATGAAGAGAATACCCACAAATTTTAGCAGAACCAGCAGAAAATCCACAAACTCCAAAGTCAGAGTCAGGCGGAAAGTGAAGGGGGTAAGTCATAATAACGTGGTAGGTAAATGGGAGGCATGAAGGGGCCCTTGATTAGCAGAGCTCAGAAAGCTCTGTCAAATACACACTCCCCGTCAACGGTTGAGGACTTCAATCTAAGAGGAAAGCACTGTGGAAGAGGCTGGGATGAATGTAGGTGGTGGAGGGTAAATGGGCAAATTTCATTAAAGGCCAGAAAAATTCTTTCTAAAAATGACTGTATCATTTGGGTACCCACGTGACAGGCAGCCTGTGAGGTCATGCAGGAAGTAACTGAAGGAGAAAAGAACTAGGTTTGAGAGTCAGAGGATGTGTGACTACACAGATGCCTCATATTATAAAGAAACAGTTTATAACTGTAGCAACAGCAAAGGAAGCCCTTGATTCATGAATGCTTAGAAAACTACTGCCCCCTATTCTCTCCACAGGAACCTTCTTCTGATTCTCTAGGAAAATGCAACTCATTCGAAGAGGAGTAACATAAAAGGAATACACGTGTAGGTACTACAAGGAATATGAAAAAGAGCAGCCACAAATTTCTTGTAAACAATGAAAATGCGCTGGAAAAATATGCTGCCACAAAGAAGATTAAAAGCATATTACCAAAACAATAATTAATGAAGCAATTAAAGCTATAAAGGAAGATCACAGAGCAGATTTATAAGAACTCAGGGAAGAAGTGAGAAGACAACAAAAGGTTGCTGGTAGACAGCTGGAGGATGTGAAATAGGAACTGGCAGAATTGAAGGAAAGGAAGGTAAATAAAGAGACTTGAAAGATAAAAATGAAAAAAAAAGAAAAAGAAATGGTGCAGAGATAAAAAAGATGAGAGAGTCAAGGAAATTATCCAACATATGCATAGCTATAATCACAAAGAAGAAAGTCAAAGCAATGGAATAGAATAATTATCTTAAAAGATAATTCAAGAAAACTTTTCAAAATAAAAAACACCTTAAATCTACTTATTGAAAAGGTACACATTATGTCCATGAAAAGTCATCCAGAATGGTCAACATGAAGACATATCTTAGAAAAATTTTTGGAAAAAATTCTGTAAGCAGTCAGGCAAAGAGACAAAATGAGTTTAAGGGAGAGAAAGTGAGGCTTTGGACTTACCCACAGAAATATTTATCCTCAGGGAATAGTGGAGCAATATCCATAAGATATCAAGACAAGAAAGCAGGAGCCAAGGATTTTCTATCTAGTCAAGCGCTCCTTCAAGTATAAAAACTCAAGTAAAAAGACAGCTTTGAACCTGCCAGAATTTGGGTAATATTGCTTAAATGAGCCTTTCTAAGTGGAAAATACTAGAGGAAAAGCTATAGACAGACATCACTTCAACAGAAAAATATCAGCAAAGAACCATGCCAACATCTACATGTTCATTGCATTATTTACAGTCGCCAAGATATGGAAACAACCTAAGTGTCCATCGATGGATGAATGGATAAAGAAAATGTGGTGTGTGTGTGTATATATATATATATATATATATATATATATATATATATATTTATACAGTGGAATATTATTCAGCCATGAAAAAGAAGGAAATCTTATCATTAATGAGATGGGTGGATCTTGAGGGCATTATGCTAAGCAAAATAAGTCAGACAGAGAAAGACAAATACTGTATGATCTCACTTATATATGGAATCTAAAAAAAAGGAAAAAAAAACCAACTGAGCTCATAGATACAGAGAAAAGATTGGTGGTTGCCAGAGATGGGGGTAGAGATAGGTAAAATGGGTGAAGGGGGTCAAAAGATACAAACTTCTAGTTATAAAATAAATAAGTCCTGGGGATGTAATGTACAGCATGGTGACCATAGTTAATAATACTATATTGCATATTTGAAAGTTGCTAAGAGAGCAGATCTTAAAAATTCTCATCATAAGAAAAAAATTTTTGTTAAACTATGTATGGTGACAGATGTTAACTAGACCTATTGTGGTGATCATTTCACAATGTAGACAAATATCAAATCATTATGTTGTACACCTGAACCTAATGCAATGTAATACATCAATTATACCAGGTCCCAAACCGAGTTCAATCCATTTTAGAAGTTTATTGTCTTCTTCATGAATTTAAAAGGAATACCTTTGTGATCCAACATTACATGAAGTTTCCATCAGCTATATATATATATAGATACATATATAGATATTAGATATATATCTAATATCTATATTATATAGATATTAGATATTTATATTTATAGATATTTATAGATATTTTATTATTATATTTTTTATTATATATATTATATATATTTATATATATTTATAGATTTTTATATATATTTATAGAATTATATATATTTATAGATATTTAATATCTATATATATAGATATTAAAAATTTTTTTATTCCTAATTTGGTATAATATTTTTGGTTAAATCATTAATGGCTGTTGAATTTTATGAAATGCCTTTTATGCATATATTGAGATAGTCATACATGTTTTCTCCTTTAATCTAATGCTATGAATTATGCGAATATCTTTCGTAATGTTAAGCCTTTCTTTCACTACTAAATAAATCCCATCTGATGTTATTTCATATTATTTATAATTATTTAATTTTATTGAAATATTTATTAAGATTTTTGCATCAGGTTCATGAAAGAAATTGCATTAAAATTTTCCTTTCTCAGACTGCCCTTGTCTAAGACTACACTAAATCCTAAAATAAATTGGGCAACTTTTCTTTTGTTCAGATCTCTAGAAGAACGTTTGTATGACAGAGACTACCTTTTCCTTGCCAATTTCATAAAACTGGCTCTGGTCTTCTTTTTTTCTGAGTAAATTTTGAACTAATGTGTAAATTTCTTAAATTGTTATGGATATATTCAAAGTTTCTGTTTTTATTGAGTTCTGAAGAATTTATTTTTCTAAGAAATTATGCACTTAAGTTTTCACTGTATTGATAGGAAGTCTATTTCTATTCTATTTGTAGATTTAATGTCTACTGTACATTTATCCATGTTCTTTTTTTCATTCCTAATAGCGTTTATATTACGCTTTCTTTTTTTCCCTTTGGTGAGTTTATTCAGAGGTTTATCATTATTATCAGTCTTTTCAAAGAACAGCAACAACTGTTCTTTGAAAAATGTTCACAGTCATTATCTGTGGGTAATTTCTATCTTCTTATTTTCCTAAGTATTTTACAAAATTTCCCCAGTAAATGTATTAACTATATGAACCGCCCCAATAATACGTGTAATAAAATGATACACTTTAAAACAAAATAAAGAAATGTGGACTGGATAGGAGATTCATACTGGTTGAATGACTTTCCCTAAATGGTATGTAAATAATTTCATGACAAACTATAGAACGGTCTCTAGTGGCATGCATAAGCCTTTCTTTTTTGGCCCTATTCTGAACATTTTTTAAATCATCAATTTCGATGATGACATATTAGACATTATTATGAGATTTACAATATAACACATCTTGGGAAACTATTTAAAATATTAGATTTCAGATTTAGTATTCTCCAATTTAGACAGCGAAAACATTCTTTCTGGTAGTGCAAATGGCACTGTCACGTGGTTGAATTAGAGACAAGCTGTCCCTTCCTCAAGATTCTACTGCCATTTGCCGGAAAATTGTAGTAATAAATAAATAACACTAAGATAACCACTAATATAAGTGGTGTTCTTTAGAGTCAGATAGTGCGCGACCTATACAAGAGTAAGGGGTGGCCCTCGGCCAGAAAGACATGTTCATATCTGTAAGATGACATTTAATAAAGAGAAATATAATAGTCTACATTATGTTAAACCATCCAAGTGCACAGCACAGGGTGGGAAAAACATGTCAACATGATTTCACATGAAAAAATGGCTCAAAAATTTTGAGTGTGAGACAGGTTGGCACAGCTGCTGGACAAGTTAGTACACAGATAGAAGTGGAGTGTTCATATTCAAAGATTTTCGATGGACGCTGTGAAGTCCAAATTCAACTGAAATATTGTTCACACAATTATACGTAAGTTAAGAGGGATGTTGATTTTCCTCGAACTAGATGCAGTTTGTCAGTTGGGATGCTGAAAGCGCTTCGAGGCCTGTTCTTAGAGAATTACCGAAGCAGCTAGGTCTTTTGAAGACGGAACGATGGAGACTTAGGGTCAGATAATAATTTTTGTTACACAGTGGAAGGATTGCCAGCTGGAAGAGTAATTAGATTTATTTCACATAGCTCTACATCCATGTTAAAGGGAGGTGGATTTGTATTCACAATAGAGAAGAATCTTCTAAAAATAGTGTCAAGAATGGAAACTGGTACTGGGTGAAAATTCAGACAACCTTTCTAGAGGTCATTTGGTAATATGTGCAAAAATCCTTAACATTTTGTATACCCACTGGCCCAGCTAATATACTTCCAGGAATTTCTACTGAATAAATAATCAGATGCTTCCTGAGGCATTTGTAACACTAAAAGATCTGAACAGCTTACTAAGTACAAGGAAAAGAAATGTGAAAAAAACCAGAATGGGGGCAAAAAGAACGGGGGAAAGAGAATGAACTCAGTGGAACAGAAACTGCTATTATAAGTACAGGGGTGGAAAGGAGAGTGAGGTATTATTAGAAAATCGCCAGTCAAAATAAGGTTGAATGCAGGCCACTGAGGCAATGGCCCAGTTTTTTTGTTAATTAGATGAGAGAATTGTGATTGCTAAAATAAAACTTAGATGGAGGATCTCTAGCGAAGTGAGGTCAACAAAAATAGCTAATTGGTGGGAAATTAGTCATTTGAAAGTGAAGAAATCTATTACTAAGGGTGTTAAATTGTAACGTAGAGAAAGGAAATGGATTCGTGTACAGATTATTATACACTATGATGCTACATCAATAGAGGGCTCCAGGATGTAGTATGCTAAGGAAATGCTTGCTTTAGAACTGTGCCCTCCAGGTTAGTCAACAATCCAGACATTTGTGATTGTCTCCATCTGAAAAGAACAGAAAGAGCAAAAAAAGTCTCTGCAGAATAATTATTCAAAATTAGAATATTTAAGTTATTTTAAGATACCAAGATTTACTTGCCCTTCTTTTTTTGAATTGAAGAATAGTACATAATATTTGGGAATACTAACCAGAAAAAAGGTTTCCACATTTTATTGAAAAAGACATTTATGGCATTATTCACAATGGTTAAAAGTTGTAAAAAAAATTTAAATGTCAGATAATTAAGAAATGAATATTCCAACCATGGTGTATTAGCATACTTTAATAGCTGTGCATATTTTCATTAAAATGAATGACATTAAAAATAATAAGCATTTATTAAAATGAGAAGCATATGTACGCATACAATGTATACAAAATTATTTTTACTCTATCACTTTAGGGAAACTACTGGCAAATTCAACGTTATTTCCTAATTGCCAGATTCATTGGTAGATTTTTCACTCCTTGTCTAACCTGACCACTCTCTTTGGTAGTTGACCTTATTGAACTTTCCCTATCTCTTGAAATCCTCTTCTCCCTTTGCTTCCATGCTGTTCTGATTTCCTTTCTATCTTTCTGACTCTTTATTATTGCTCTCCTTTGCTTC
Organism: Ceratotherium simum simum; assembly: GCF_057802395.1. NCBI lineage: Eukaryota > Metazoa > Chordata > Mammalia > Perissodactyla > Rhinocerotidae > Ceratotherium > Ceratotherium simum. The sequence goes on from NC_141913.1 coordinate 13,889,753, forward strand.
CTGTCTGTGCTTTAACGTCTGTGTAGCCCAGGAAACTGGCTTGTGCTGCCTCATCTTTTAACCTACACAGGCCCCACTGTGAGCACATTCACTCTCAAACTTTTTTCTACCTTCTATGAGAAAACTCTCAACTAAGCTTTCTCCAGTCCTGACATCTTCCTGAAGCCCAGAATCAGAAATTCTCCTGCCTTCCCTTTCTGTGTTCCTCATCTGAGGGTTTTTGACCAACATGACATCTTTACATATGGTAGAAAGATATCTTTACTTCCCTCCATCTTTATTGCTTCTACCTTAGTCTGAACCACAATCATCTCTTGTCTGGATCATTGTAATAATCTCCCAAATAGTATTTGAATAAATGAATGCTTGCCTATGAGACATCTTCAGCCAGATGTTCTACAGGCACATCAGATTCAAGATGTTTAGAACTAAATCATCTTCTCCACCCAAACTTATTTTTCCCCCATATTATCTATCTCACTTGGAGGTACTGACATGCACCCAATTTTTCAAGCCACAAACTGGTCGTCATTTCTACTCTTCTCTTTCCTGACACCTCAGTCATTCAATCTCCAAGTCTAAGCAATTCTGTGTATTTTAAACATGTTTTCTCTTTTTAAAAATCCTTACCACCAGTATCCCTCTCCCTTTCCACTATAATGAGAGCTCCTTGAGGACAGAAGTCGTATCTTTTCAACCTTGTACTCCCAGTCTTTAGCAGCATGCCTGACATATAGTTAGTGCTCACAAGTGTTTGAATTAAAAATTATATTATGTACAACAAAAGGCAAAAATATATATAACACATTAATTGCAAATGTGTAAAATGTATGTATTTACATTTATAAATATTGGAAGGATATTTCAAGTGATATAAAGAATTGGTGTTTTACTGCAAAGTTAGGTGAATAATAAACATTTTAAATAAAAAAGCAGCAAATATGTAATTCATAGACAAACAGAAATCTAGACTCAATAGTTTAAAATAGTCTAAAATGGTTTAAAATAGACTAACATAGTTTAAATAGTCTAATAGTTTAAAAGAATCTAACAAACACAGAAACTGACGGCTTTTCATTCCATCTCCACAGAAAAGAAATATCCAGTGCATATATACAGTGATCTCACTTAGCTGATATGTGCTGGATGGATGATTTCACACACTTTTCATACAAAGTTTAAAAAATGGTTAGGTTTAAAAAATATATCATATGTTAGGTGATAGAGTCTGTAGTAGGCAGAATAATGGCTCCCCGAAGATGCCCATGTCTTAATCTATGGAACGTGTGAATATGTTACCTTACACGGCAAAAGAGACTTTGCAGATGTGATTAAGTTAATGATCTTGAGATGGGGAGATTATCCTTGATTATCTGAGTGGGCCCAATGTAATTGCAAGGGTCTTTGTAAGTGAGAGACAGGCAGGAGAGTCAGAGAAGGAGACGTGACCACAGAAGCAGAGATAAGACTGATGCAATTGACTTTGAAGATGAGAGAAGTAGCCAGAAGTCAAGAAATACAGGCTGCCTCTAGAAGCTGAAAAAGGCAAGAAAATAGATTCTCCCCTAGAACCTCCAGAAGGAACACAGCCCTGTTGATATTACTATTTAAGCTTAGTGAGACCCATTTCAGACTTCTGACCTCCAGAACCGTAAGATAATAAATTTGTGTTATTTTAAGCCACTAGGTTTGTGGTAACTTATTACAGCAGCCATAGGAAACTAATACAGATGCTGTAGGATTTCATTTCATCAAAAGCCTGACTAAATGAAATTGTGATCTCTAAAAGTAACTTCTGCAATGCCTCTTAAATCTCTTCTCTTGTTTCAGTTCACATTGCTACCAGCATGTTTTCAGGCTTACTAAAAATAATAGCATTTATTGAGGCATTATATAATGTCCCTTTTGCAAGCATTGTTCTATACCTTTTACTCAAAACCTCTCAAAACGCCTCTGTGATAGGTATTGTTATTATCTCCATATTTCAGAGGAGGAGATCAAGGCAGAGAGAGGTTAAATAACTCACTCAAAGTTGCATAAGCAGTAAGACACAGGGTTTGAACACAGCTGTCTGGCTCCAAAGCTGTACTTGCTCTTCCTAGAACTAACTTCACGGCTTTCCAATTGCACAGCTGTCAATGAAGGTACTCTCCTCACCAATTTACTATTTATACTGATTCTCTTGATAACTACTATGGTAGATAGAAAGTTGGCTTCCATGATCTCTACCCCCTGGTGTCATGCCATATGAATATGTTATGTTTCATGGCAAAAGGGACTTTGCAGATGTCAGTAAGGTTACTAATCAGTGATCTTAAAAGGACTAATCTGGGTGGACCCTATGTAATCACATGATCCCTTAAAAGAAGAGCTTTATGTTATGTATATTTTTACCACAATAAAATAAAATTTTTTTAAAAAAGCGGAGCTGTCTCCTGGCTGAGGGCAGAAGAAGAAGTCAGAGAGATGTGACAGAATAAGTTAGAGATTCAAAGCATGATAAAGATTCGATGTGCCATTTCTTGGCTTGCAGATGAAGGGACCTCAGTTGTACAGCTACAAGGAACTGAATTCTGCCATCCACCTGAATGCATTTGGAAGCAGAGTCTTCTCCAGAGGCTAAAGATAAGAGCCCAGGTCACCTTTATTTGTCTTGGGAGGCCTTGAGCACAACACTTAGCTGAGCCAGGCTGAGCCTGGACTTCTGACCCATGAAAATGTTCACCTTTCTAACCTCCTCTCTGACTGCTCTCCCACAAGACTCTGAACTAAGCTGGCTGCTGAAATAACTGCTATGATGTTTTGCACTCTATTTCTTCTTCTCTCCTTTCCTCCCTCTCCCTTGTGCCGTCCCTCTCTCCTGCCTGTGACCCACTCACCCACCCACTCATCCACCCATCCATCCATCCACCCATAAATGGTGTTTGCTAGACACTAAGTTAGGCATGGGGGATAGAGGGCTGAATTACTGAGAGATTAATAAACAATGGGAAAATGCTAAGACAAACCTCACACAATAGGCTTCCATAGAAATGAAACCAAAGTTTCAGAGATATAGCATTTCAAATGGAGAAACATCTCGTCTCCTCTATCCTTCCTTTCCTAGACCCCAGGCTGGAATTCTTCTTGTGAACCCCAATATTCTTCATTCAGGTATCTTTATGCTGCTTCTTACTCTGTATTTTATTTATCCATCTAGTGTCCCACTAGACTATAAACTCTTTGAGAGTAGGCACTATTTTACAAATCTTTGAATTCCTCTCTCCTGTTAGCTTCAACTCTTGTATGTAGCAAATCTTTTTTTGTTACTTGTATTGAATTGATTACTCAAGAAAAGCTCCTTTATAGTAAATCCTATTACAAGCTTTACTTTATAGCAGAATCTCTAAGTTCTAGCAGAGGATCTACCCATTTTAGGTAATATTCACCCACAATAATTACTCTTTAAAAAAAATTCTTCAAATTATTCTAAGGTTATAACCAAAAAGGCTTTTCTAATTAAATGTTATAAGGAAAAAAGAAAGTCATCAATTTTAAGTTTTTAAGGAAAAAGCTACCTAATTTTAAAGATATCATAATTTAAACTTGCTAGTGGCTCTTTCTCTCTTTTGGGGACATGATAAAAGCTAAGGACTTTTCTTCTAAGTAGAATGAACACAAACACCCCTTCTCTCCAATTTTTCATGTAAGTTCACAAGTTCACTGATCCCCTGGAGTCCATTCTTGCACACCCTAAATGTACACAGGCCCAGGCTAAGAACATTTGAATTAGGTTGATGGGTACACCCTGTCTTTCTGCATTTGAGTTCTCAAACCCCCACCTTGCCCCCTACTCTACCAAAGGGTCTTCTCAAGGCAGGATTACTTCAGAAGACAGTCAAATGTGCAAGCTCGTCAATTCTACTTCTAGGCTGCTTCAGCCCTATGAGCAACCTCCCCGTGATGCTCTGAGCCTAGAAACCCTCTTCCTCTAGGCTCTGCATTAGGGAGTCCTCCGTTAATAAGCTTTTCTAGAAAGGCCTTCTCTGGAAATTAAGTTTTTCCAACTGGCCTGCCACCTATGGCATTTCTCTGGCTTGCTGGGCTGAGGCAATCTCTCTCTTCCCAGGCCTCAAAAATGGCCAGAGAACACTTGGTTTCAGAGAGCATCACGAGAAAATACAGCTTTTGAAGTTTGGTAAGTAAACAAATGAGGCCAGACAGCATGTTTTTGGTAATACCAGTTCCCTTAAAACAGAAGATTACTTTAGAAAGTACATCCTGGTTATTATTCCATGAGACTACTGACTATTATCTAAATAGGTGATTATATTTATAATTCAGAATGGTGTTCTTAAGTCTCACATTGACACCTATAAATCAGTACATCAAGTTTTTAGTGTGCAATGGGAAGGTGTGAGACTCACTCATCTCAGTAAACAGGGTTAAAGTAAACACTACCCTGGATAACCCACAGTGAATACTCCAAGGGCTTCCCTAGAAAGCTCTTGCCCTTTGGTCAAAGGCAGAAGAAAGTGAGGTAGGCAGGAATGCTCAGGTAAGATGTAAATCATACCTTTTAGGGGGGAGGGGCGCCAGTCTGATTGGCACCAGCTGTGTGACTGGCTGTAGCAGATATTAGTATGCACTGCCAATTTCTGAATACATTTGCACCCAGATGCAGCTCCTACAGGTGCCAACACATTGTAATTTACAAATAAGCGTGAGTAGGAGACAAGTTGTGCAGACATCTTTCATAAATGAGGAAGAGAATCACAGATGAGGATCGTTGTCTGAGAGACAGCTTCAGCCCAAAACCCAGAGAGTGTGAATGGAAGTATTATGTCAGGTACTTCCTGGTTGGCTAATGGTGAGTCAGGTACAAAATGCAGAGTAGGAGCAGAATAGGTCCTGGAGGGGACAGTGCCAGGGTGGATGGGAAGATCAAGGGACACAATGCCTGTGATGTGCCCAGCACCATGCCCCACGCAGAACGAGTGACTGACAAATGGTGGGTGAGAATCTGGGCAAAATCCCAGGCTAGTCCTCGTGTTTCTAGTGAAAAGTTGGCCTCACTTATTGAAAACTAGGTACTTTATAGGATTTACTCCTCAAAATAACTCCACAAGGTAAGTCTTTTCACAAACGAGGAAACTAGTTGAGTGGCGAAGTGATTTATTTAATGCCACATAGGGCGTAAGTGGAGGAACAGGCATTCACACAGGGCAGCCCTCACTCTCACTGTGCCTTCCTGTGCCCGTGTGGACACACAGAAAAGTACTGGCCAGCTTGGACACCTCCAAGCACTGGGACCTCACAACAGGAGGTTACCCTGTCATGGCAAAGCCCAAATCTAGTAGAAGTCAATATATTAAAATAGACAAAAAACAACTAGAGCAATGCTGTCCAAAAGAACTTTCTACAACAATGGGAATATTTTATATCTGTGTTGTCCAACACGGTAAATACCAGCCACACGTGACTACTGAGCACTAGAAATGTGGCTACTGGGACTGAGAAATTGGATTTTAATTTTTATTTTTTAATTAATATAAATTTAAATAACTACATGTGGCTAGTGGCTACCTACTGGACAGCACAGAATTAGATTATTTGATTTAGAAGGAACCCTAGGGGCCATCTGCCCTCCTTTCACCAATAGGGAAATTTCCTTTGCTCTATCCCTGACATGTTCACTCAGCCTCCTGTTACACATTTTTAATAACAAGAAGCTTTTCACCTTACTTGAGATCTGATGCCTTTGTTCCGAAAAATTTTCCTAATCTAATCGTTGCATCAAGTTTATGATCTGGTGGTACAGTTAGGTTTTGGTGTAATAATAAACCCACTCATTATTCCCTGGAGTTATCTCATGACTTGCCCTCTCCGCTCTTCTTGTGCCTGTGAACTTTCAGGTCTCCAAAGGTGGGCCCAGCTGCACCTCAATTCTCTGGGTGCACAGTGTTACACTGCCATCCACAGAATCCAAGTGATCCCAGCCTGCTGCCTGCTGCTGGGCTGAGCACACAATGCTGCAGGAGTGTGAGGACGCTTTCCCTCACCAACAGTGCTCTGCTGTCTGCCCAGACTTCTGCTCTAGGATCCGGTCAGCTTCTCTGCCTCCGGGGCCAGCAGCTTGGTTACACTGGGCTCAGGAGTCTGATACCTCTCATGCCCCTCTGGAAAGTCTGTCCTCGCTCTTTCTCATCCTCACACCATTGGTTGTCCTTAGAAGTGCTGCGTTAAATTGAGAGAGTTAAATTGCTTGGGCCTGGCCTCCAGTCTGGACCTCCGGGCTAGACCATATCCTTCATCTTTGAGAAATTTGAGTATTTTAGAAAAAAATATTCCATATCATCTTGTCAACTAGAGACTAAATCCTGTCCTTCACTTGCTTATTCTCACCAGCTGGGTGGTGGGCTACCCCATCTGTTCTGTTCCTTTCTCTAAACTGGTCTTTCCCTTTCCCACTTTTATCTAGTCACCTCTCCTGGAGTTCCGTCTGGGTCAAACAGGTGCTGAATAAATCTTGGCTGAATTAAAGGCTGGTTGAGCATGGCAGTTCTATTAAACCATTTAACAAAATTTTTCATTATACGCTCATGGTCTAGGTGATGCAAAGGGACTACATATTACGATAGTTGGATGGATTTATCGCTGGTTGAAGCTAAGAAATACAATGCTACATTCTATTCATCCATTACTATAATTAAATGAGATTAAATTGGCATGGTTTAATTTTAGTGAATTCTTTCATTTCTTAGTTACTTACAAGTCCTTGTTAAGTGAATAATTAACACTTCATTCTTATGCATAGAGATATTTCATAAAATATTGAACCAAGAGAAAGTGGAGGCTGTGGAACATATTAAGACTGTATTCATCACTTTAAATTAACTTCATCTGGGCTTAAACAAAAAGGAGAGGGCATTAAATAAGGGCTTGCTGGAACATTGAATTATCTGCAGTGAGATACATGTACATGAGGAAAAATCCAAAATGAGCTGAGAAGAAGGATAATGAAGACTACATTGACTTCCAAGTACATAACTGAGTATGGCACCTTTTATCCTGATGGATTTCAAAAATCTGACCATTCTGTATTGTTACCTATTATAAGAATTTATTTTAAACTCTACTAACATTCTCTAAAAGCACTATTTATTGGATATATGCAGCTACCTCTAAGATAACATACACGAGTGCTCTGCACTGGATACCATATGACTCACTTAATTCAGTTATACTTTTATAGGTAATTAAGAAGCATTCTAAAGGTAGACCTTTAGGGAAACATATCTTTTCCTTCAGACTTGGAGTAGTAACTTAACAAATAGTAAAATAGGTAAACTTCCCAAATATTTAGTTGACAATCTGGGATATATGGAGCTCATGCACCCAGCAGAATTCTGGCTCACAATATGCCTGAAAGATAGCTATCTGGTATCCCAAAAGGGCAAAAAATAAAGTCGCACTGACATAGAGGAATTGGGTTTGGGGATTCCTAGTTTACCTCTTCATCATTTTAGTGAAATTACTTCTTATAGAAGCAAACGTCTCCAAATTAATCCAAGTAAAGGATATTAAATGGGCCAACAGCATTTATTTGGACATAACCTTACAGTGTTATTAACAATGTTATAACTACAATCAGGTTGGCAGTCTCAAGGGGTCAAGAGTATTGTTTCTCACTGAAACAAACAAATAAGCAAAAATAGCCTAGAGCGATGGTTCTTTCATAGGTTGAGATATAATTTTCCAGTTACATGAAATAATATTGTTCTACTACAATTTAACATTTTATACATCTGACTTTGCAAATTAATCTCATATATTACTTGCTTTCTAACGTGGCCACTTTCCAAAATAGATTTAGGTTTATACTTAATCATAGAGGTGGAATCTGTTTTGTAACCGTAGTTAATCATTTTTAAAAATGGTTATTAAAATAATTTCTCATCAAGAAACAATCCCTCAGGAAAAGATCAAAGGGAATATTTACAAAGCAGAGGCAGCATGATATGGTGGAAAATGAACAGATTTTGGAATCAGACTGATAGGGTTTAAGTCTACGTTTTGTCACTTGCTAGCAGTATAACCTTGAGCAAATAAATTATCTCCCATTTTCTATAAAATAAGGGTATGAACAGCTACCCCAGTAACTTCCGGAAATAAGGATGATATATGTTAAACATAGACCCATAAACCTTTCTCAATAATAAAATATAGTCCTTCTTCTTTTTCTCCTTTTTCTTCTCCTTCTCCTCCTTCATCTTCTTATTGCCATCATTCATTATCACATGACAGTGCATCCAGCATGTGATGGAGATGAGAAGATGTTCAGTGTGGTGCTGTGGAAAGAGTGCTAGACTGGGAATCAAGAGGTCTGTGTGTTCTTAGAAAAATCAGTCCCTCTCTCTGGATCACGGCTGAGTAAGAAGGCATGAAGGTGATGTAAGAATTTGTCTGTGAAAGCCAAGAAGTGATTTTATAGTGAGAGTCAATCAGGAACTCTTGGCACCCCATGATCGGCTGTCATTTTCATGAAGGACAGGGCACCAGGACTGCAGCCTGGGAGAGCTTCTCATTAAACTTAGCAAGCATGGGATAGTTCCCTAACATTTTTTGGCCTTTATCAGGGTTTCCTGATTTATCTGATTTATCAAGAGTAGGTTTATCAAGAGTGGATATAGACTTTTCCTCGCTGGATCATTCAATTCTTTCTTAGCTTAGATCTGCTTAATGGGGAGAGAATGGGCAACAGTTTCCAGATTGTGCTTTAGGAGTCCCCCTTCAGAGAAACTTGGATGCAGGGCAGTGGAGTGGGGGACAGGGCGGGGGGGGATTTGGATTTAAATCCTCCTATTCTTGCTTTAATGTGAGTAGCTCTGTTTTAAATTGTTTTATATATTTTGCTTTACAAACAAGGAATTCCACGGTTAGAAAGTGTAACATGCACTGGGCTGAGTGACCTTTTAAGTTCTTTCAGATATCTGCTTATACTGACTGTGCATGTTCACTGGGAGTTCATAAAGAAAGGCATAATGAGATGCATTCTCTAGAAGCTTTAGTAATAGACTAAGCCACACCGAATTAGACCCAGTGAATAGAGTGGAAAAAGCAGGGAGTGGGGCTGGCAGCAGAATTTCTTGAGTTTACAGAACACCAAGATGAATGAATGCCTCGTACTACATGATTGAGGACCACCAACACATGGAGTAAGAGGGACTGGGGAAGACGCCCTGGTGTCTCTGCTTCTCCACCACTCTCTACAACTGAGGAGCCATGGAAACGCCAGTTAATATCGGGGGCTCAGTTTCCTCATCTGTAAACATGGTTTTGAGATACTCTCCCATTCCACATTACATAATGAAATAGCTGCCTAAAAAGTAAGGGAAAGAAGAGAGAAGAGGAAGAAAGGAAAAGGGGAGAGTCCTGCTAAGCCCAATGCTCTTTTGCTCAATGATGCAGGGCATGGAGAGATGGAAGCAGGAGGGAGTGTAGTTAACGTCACATATGTGATTTCTAAGGTTGATGTTAGTAAGATCAGCAGAGGATGATATTAAGGTCTTGCCTAGCATGTGTACAGTCTTCTAGGGAATTCCATAATACCATTCTGGGAGATTTGGTGCTGTTGACGACAGGTGGGGCATAGGAAAACAAGAGAAGGCAGGCCAGAGTAAAAGCTCTCTGTAAGCAAGGGCAGTTTGGAGAAAAAACAAGGAAGTAGTTTCAAATTTCCTATCATAGAATAGCTACAGAAATCGGTTATCTCGATTTACCAATGGAATCTAATAAATAACAATTGGCTTTGGGATTTTTTTTAAAAAAGCAACATGAAAGTCAAAATACATATTTTTAAAGAAGCCTGAAAGCTCATACGAGACATTTTTGATTGACTGTTCAGTTCATGAGATCATCTGGCATGAAATAAAATGTTTCTTTTTCTGTGCAGTGATTGCATAAGTTAAATATGGCAAAGAGACCTACACGACAATTTTTGGCCTCTGGATCTGATTTTTCATAAGCCTCAGCACACACCCCTCACCGAGAGTTCTTGTTTCTGGTGGATTTGTTTCACTTCCTTTGTGAAAGCCTCAGAGAGAAGGCAGCAAGCAGGAAAATCAGCTATTTATAGGCATTTTTGACTAAAAGTGTCTGCTCAGCGTGCCATGGAATACTTCCAAGAGGTGGGAGAACAGGAAACTATCTAAAATCAACGACAAGGCTGGAGGAGTGTTATGGGGGAAAGATTTTACATGGGAGTCATTTTCAGAAAGCTCAAGTTTCATTTGCAAACAAATGACAGTTACTTTCACTGACACCCCCTGAGTTACCGAGAAGCCAGCTAAACTTCTACTAGTTAAGGAGAGAAGGAAAAAAATACATGAATTCTCTGAGGATTACAAGTAAAGGGACTTTAAAGGGAAAAGTCCTATAGGAGAGTCTCTCTCCATATCTATTTACTGCTGGAGGAGCCACCAGTCCAACTGATGCCTGTAGCAGAACTTGGGTCAGCAGGCAGTCTTCTAAGTGTAGACTGCAGGCCCTGGGTGACCTAATAGGTATTCTACTGTGGTCACAGGAGGATCTTTATCATCATTTCTTTCCACTTTTACAACTAAAAATGGCAAAACTAGTTTCTCAACTATAATTAAGGGTCATAATTTTGTTAAATGTAGTCCATTCTTCCCATGAATTCTGATAGGTTTTGTTTTCATTGTTTTGGTGGCAATGGGGAAGCATGTGAGGTAGGTTGTCTTTAGATTACCAAAAAGAGATAGCTGACAGGAAGTGTGAGCTTCCCATGGCTCTGTGGAGAAAAGAGGTTCTGCGAGAGAACTGGCTTCAATGTTCATTTGCTTTGTTCGAATTTCTACAGCCTTATAAGAATGATGTAGCTGGCTTCAGGGAAGGGAGCAGATTAATCAGAGACTTTGGGCACGAGCAAAGAAGAGTGATGGACAGGGCCCATTGTCTTCTGCTAGCAGTGGTGCAAGAACTCCCACCTATCAAAGTTGCCATGGTGGAAACACTCCTCAGAGAACCTGGATAAGCCAAAAAAGGTGATGAAGAGGTCCCTTGCAGACAAGCCCCAGAGCTGTTGCTGTTAGTTAAATTTGTCCTGTTGACTTACCAAAGCTGCCTGGAATAAGGCAGCAGGGTCTTGACAGACTTATGGTATGAAAACAAAAGGTTTTACCTGAACAAACTACAGCTTGAGGAGGCCAGAAGAACTGTGTTCCCTCGATAAATACTGAGCCCTGGGAAAACCTGACCCATGGATGCTGAGCTATCAAAAGATTGACACTTCGTGATCTTTTCACCTGCAGACCAAAGCTTTATGTGTTTAGTTGGCACAGGGGATGAAGAAGCCTTAAACCTACACTGTGGTGAAGACCTATTGTCATCTAACATTGGGAGAGGGCTTTCCTTTACCACCGAATCAGATATGTTCATCCTAACCATGGTTTAATCAAAATTAGATCAAGCAAAAGGTAAAAGAAAAAGTAGTATGGTACATAAAAGACACGAGGAAGTGGCGAAGCAGGTTAACATCTGAGGATTTGTAAAGTCAAACATTTCACACGGTATTTTTCATTTATTTCCCAAATTTGAAATTAAACGTTTTTTCTGAGACTTGAACAAACACAAGAGTCACGTCGTTATGCCCATTTTACAGACATAGGAATGGAAGCACTAAGGAGAGGGAGCCCAAAGTCATGTCGAAAGTCAGTGGAAATGTTAAAGCCAATGGATAGCCTGAAGCCTGTTTTCATCTTTTAGACTCTACTGCCCCCTTCAGTAGATAAAATGATAAATTTAGTCTGATAGTTCCCTAAAAAAATTGGGTTAGAGTGTGGTTCTTGAATTGATCTCTGTATCCGAATCACCCCAGATCTACAGAATTAGACTCTCTTGGATTGATGCCAGAAATTCTCATTTATACACACTCTCAAGGTGATTCTTGTGCACACAAATTTAAGGAACCATTGCCCTAAATATTCGATGATAGAGTAAGTGGCCACACACATATATGATTGTATACACGCAGACGAATATGGTCATATTACGCTATTTTTTACCCATATGGATGCCACCATATAACGCTTTATTCAGCATTTCCAACTTTAGAGTTAGATCTTCTTTCCATTTACTTACTTTTTAATTTCAAAATCAATAACCAAGAGATCAGCCTGTAGCCCTTGGCATCTCCTATGCACTATTCCTTTCAGATTTTCTAGAGTTGCCCTGATTTAATATGTTTGGTCCCATTGTCTCAATATATTCTCTCCTACAGGTCACATATATATATATATATAGAAAATTTTCTATATATATATACATAAAATTTTCTTTTTGGCTTTGGAAAATATGGTTACAGCTATGTTAACAATTTTTGTTCTAGGAAAGTGAGGTGAGAGGTGAGGGGAGCTGGCTGCCAAGAGAGTGGAAGATGCCAGAGGGAAGTACGTCGTCTTCAGAATCCAGTCTCGGGGCTCTGAGTGGAGCGCCTACAGATCACAGACCCAAACACGGAGCAGTTCTGCTCCATTGGTCCTCCTCTGGAATGTGGTTCACTCATAACGAAACCATTGGGATGCAGGAGGGACTGACAGGGATAACAGGAGAAACATACCCATTTCTTTTTTTTAGAAGTGAAAAATACTACCCTGCCATTTGTAACCACAGAATTACAAATTGCAGGTAATTATTTAGTTCACAACTGTCTTCATCTCTTGTGAACCTTTTAAGCCACAAACATGTTTCGAATCTAACTTTCAGATCAGTTCTTTTCTCCGTTTGCCTCCTTGTGCCTTGACCCCATTGCCTTAAAAGGATGAATAAGCTAGTCTTTGAACAGAGCCTTAAAGGTTTTCACAGATGTGTGAGACATAACGGGAAAAAGAGCAGGGCTGTCGCCAGGCAGTGAGCTGCTAGTCTCAGCCTGCTACTACAAGATGACTGATCTTATATCAGTCAAGGTAGCTCCCTAGTGTTTATTTTTCTCATTTTTAGAAAGAGTGTGCTGGACTAAAATATCTCAAATAATTCTTGCATAAAGTTATTATCAGAGGAGAAATAGGTAGGTAGGAAGAAGCTATGTCAACCTTGCAGAGAGAAGTTTGTGAATGAGAAGGTAGAGCAGATGGCCTTCCAGTGAGGAGGTTCTAGAACCCTAAAACTGTCATTTTTAAAAAATTTTATTTATGTTTTAATAGTTTTTAACATTGTGAAATTTTGGGTTGTACATTTTTGTTTGTCCATCACCATATATATGTCTCCCTTCACCCCTTGTGCCCACCCCCCACCCCCATTGCCCCTGGTAACGAAAATACAAAACTGTCATTTTTTTTTGAAAAAAAAAAAAAAAAACCTGCCTGGTTCTTTAATTATACACCTTACAGTTTTAGAGACCTGGACAGTAAAATCAGAGAGGAGTTAGACAAGCCTGGAGGTTTATATTAAACGGTGGTTAAAAAAAAATAAGGGGAGCACAAGTCATTTCCTTTCACTGTTGTTGGATGTCTCTTTGTATGAAAGGGATTTATACTCACACCAGGGAAACAGGACACCCCTAACTGGTTTACACTAGCGGTTTGAGATGGAAGTTCAATATAATCACTGTAAAAGCAAAGTAATGGGTTTTCTAGTGGGATTTATGAAAAATCCGTGTTCCACTTTATAGTCATTCTTCTTACATGGACTTTGTGAAATGGTATGTTTCAAATGGATCTTATGTCATGAATCAGAGATCAAAGAAAGCATATGCATAAACACATATTTTAGAAGTATGGGTGCAGAAATGCCTACATAGATGTAACATGTACATATGGACCTGTACACATGCACACAGCATACAGTGACCCTAACCTGTCTACATGGATGTGTACACATGCACATAGCATACAGTACCCCTAACCTGTGTATATGGACCTGTACACATGGCCACAGCACACAGCAACCCTAACTTGTGTAGATGGACCTGTACACATGCACACACCACACAGTAACCCAACCTGTATACATGGACCTGTTCACATGCATACAGCACACAGTAACCCTAAAATGTATATATGAACCTGTACACATGCACACAGCATACGGTAACCCTAACATGTATTCACGGACCTGTACACATGCACATACCACACAATAACCCTAACCTGTATACATGGACCTGTACACATGCACACAGCACACAGTAACCCTAATCTGTGTAGATGGACCTGTACACATGCACACAGCACACAGTAACCCTAACCTGTGTATATGGACCTGTACACGTGCACATAGCATATGGTGATCCTAACCTGTGTATATGGACATGTACACATGCACACAGCATACGGTGACCATAACCTGTGTGTATAGACCTGTATACATGCACACAATATATAGTAACTCTAACCTGTATATATGGACCTGTACGCATGCACATGGCATACAGTGACCCTAGACTCCACATCATTCTGCTTCATATACAGTTCTGTCATATCACAAGCCTGAATTTTGTAGGAAGTTTCCTAATTCTGTGAGGACAATGAGTAGAAACTCCAATAAAAAGAGAATAGTGACCTAATGTACGCGAAAGAAAAGATCTACCTATCTAGAAAACTCATTTTGCAAATGTAATTAGAAGTCTCTTTATCTTAGAAGTGGAAGCAAGGCAGCACATTGCTAAACTTTAGCAAATGAAAAAAGAAAATCCCAGTTTTTAAAGATAGTCCTATATATTCTTATACTTAAAAGACCAGAGAATCAGAAGAGGTCTTTCCTTGGTTATCTGAGTAGTCTCCAAGAAATAAAAGATTTAAAAAATAGAAATGAAATATTAGTCAAAAGTAACAGAAGGAATAGATAAAATGCTTCTCCTTACACTATATTCCCTCCTTCATGTATAACAGTAATTATTTTCTTCTCTATATCTTTACCTTTTAGCTACAAACGGAGAGGACTGGGCTGAAGGAGAAAAAATCATTCACTGAAAAAAATTAAAGCACCCCTAACTTTGCTTTCAGTCTAAGAATTTACGAAAACACTTAAATATGCATTTACAAAAATAAGGAAAAAAACTTTCCCTGTGCCAAATGTATTCCAAACGGCAGTTACGAGAGACAGAGCCTGCTGGTGGAGGATGAGGCAAGATGGTCTTGAGAAGCAGATAAATGAGCCCTAGATGCGACGTTACACATGCATGTTATTTTTATCCCATGGGAAAAGTTATGGGTTTAAAATTTCAGATGAGTAATGCAAATCATAGTGAGGTCATATAACTCTTCATGGATCTTATTAAAAATAGCCTAGTTTTACCTGAAAAGGCCAATTGTTTTTCTATACCAAGCTTTCCTAGCAAATGACAGAAAAAAAATATGACTGTTAAGGGGTACTATAGTTCAACCCACACAAAGTTTCAGATGTCGACTGTTTAGACCTCTAAAAATGGAATGTCTCCATGATTCAACTCTATATCAATGAACTCTGTGGGCAGGGACCCTAGCAATACAGGTTTTTCCAAAATGAGAAAAATGATACGAAGCTTAATTAAGTAAAAATTTCTTCTACTGAACTCTAAATTCACAATAATCCACTAAGAGAGGGTGTTGCCTTTGAACCTAAAACCAAAATGATGGAAAACCTAATCTAGTCATCAAACCAAAGTCAGCTTGACAATGCTGCATATATTTTTTAGTGGCTCATATAAAATCTCAAACAAAAGACCAATGTGTCCTACCATTCACAAATCACTGTTTGTGTCAAGTCGTGTAAAGCCATGATTTCAAATGGACTGGAGATTATGGATGAATCTTTGTCTACAAAGTGGTCAATAATTACCTTGAATTCCTGTCTTTAATTTGCACCCAAGCAAACTGTCCTCTAAGGAGAATAAGAAAGAGGAAATAAAGTCCACTGGCCACTAAGAGACCCAAGGCTAGTTTTTCTCTTTTACTCTGTGCTAAAATGCTGTTAGTAGCCTTCCATTAGGAAACTGGACTCTGTGGGGTCAGAAAGCATTTGTTATGAAACCTTTGATTGTGGCTAACCAAGCACTTTTGGTGTTGCTGAAACTGTCTTTAGAAGAATGAAATTGCAGATCAAGAATAATAAAGTTTCTTTAACAGATTTCAAGGATTTCCTATTTCTTTTTGATCTTCCCGTCCTACCACTGACTCTTTCTGGACCCCTGCTTTCTCACGGTGTTTTGCCAATTGTCTCCCCTCCCTCCATTAATGAGATATAGGCAATAGTGAAAATTATAAAGAATTAGTGAGAGAATTACCAAGATTTAGCTGCTGATCACCAATTCTACATTCAAAGCTAACATCAGGCAGGAGTAAACTCAGTTTTCTATCAATGAAGATGAACATCTCCACTAAGATCAATGAAAAATAGGGAGACGATTGTGCAAGCCAGATAGGAAACACATTAAAAAATCTGGACATTCCTTGCTGGATTATTAAGGCAATTTAAATTAAAAATAAAGAAAACCATCAATGTGGTTGATGGAATAAAAAAAAAAAAAGGGCAGCAAGGAAACATCGCAGTAACCCAAGTCACTAGCAGAATTGCTCAACACTGTCATACATTTCACATAAAGTAGTTTTAACTGATTTAATATAATTTAAATTGTTTAAAAACAGCAGTAAGGAAAACCTTAGCCAAGGAAAGAAAATCCCCACTGGGCAAAGACTGAAATAATCTAAAACAAAATTTTGAAAAATAGTTGTACCTGCATTAAAAAAAATCCCGGGTTCATGCTTGTTATGAATGATTCTTCAGTGATCTTTTGTGGAGTCTTACTTAACCAACAGACAAAAAACCCCAACCATCCAGAAATTTTAATTTTGCAAAGGAATAGTAAGCATTCAGGATTCTTGTAATGGAAAATGACTGATCACATTTCAATCATTAACCACACAATGTCCTCTAATAGCACCCAGCACCTTGGATCATCTGTGTCAATTAAAGATTTTACGAAGAGAGACAAATCTGGAGACACAGATTTGCAGGTATCTGATGTCTCAACCTGTTTTCTTACCATCTGTACACACATTAGTTTATTAGCTCTTCCAGTCTTACTAGCCATTATTTAGAGAAGAAATAAAATAAAAACTATCCTCCCTCCTCCCCAAAAAACCACCCAAACCAACAACACACCATCACCAAATACAAAGTAATAAAAGAGTTGTACCCAAACCTGGTCAGTCCTGCCATTTCTTGAAACTTGCACACAAACTGAAGAAACCCACTCAGCCTTAAAAAGGTCGATCATTTTGTTCTCCTAAAATTTCATCTCTGAGAGGGCTTTCTTTCTCGGTCTCTGTCTTGCTCTCTCTCTCTCTGTGTTTCTCTCTACTTCTACCGGAGAGCGTTTTGTTTCCCTTTTCCTGTTTCTGCTGCTGGATGAACGCAAAATACATGATTTGAAGGGATTTTTTTTTTTTAGGTTAACAGTTGGAAATCTAAAATCTTGCTCTTCTGAATGGCTTTATATGCCAGTCACTCAACACATAACGTTCACATAAAGAGGCATATACAGAATCAAGAATCCTGCTTTTCTAAAGCAAAAACAAAACAACAACAAAAACACCTTTGAACCCCTTCCTATTTTATTTACTTACCCTAAGATGTGCCATAAATGCTTTATTCCAAATGTATAAAAGCCAACCACATCTCAACTGAGAATTAGACAGTTTTAACGTCTTCAAATCCATGTCCCTGCTCCAAACCCTGATCCAGACAGTCACTGGCAGCAGTACAATAGTTCTAAACAGCAGACATCTGATTCTTGACATTTAAAAATAACAATATTGGGGGAAAAAAGCAAGTCTTTTTTTACTAACTACAAACAGCCTGTGAGTGAGCACATATCACCAATTGACTATTAATTGGAACTTGCAATGATTTCAAGCTACAGCATTGTATTTCTAAAGGAATGTCAGACAAATACTTATAGACCTCTCATTTTCTATATAATCACGGCAAATCCATGTCCCTTCATGGACCTAAATTAAAAGAATTGTAAGTGATAATTCTACGAAGAGAGAATCAGAACTTTGCTAGTATTTAGATTCAATTATTGGTGAAAATTAATTTAACCTTTGTTCAGTTTTCAATTAGGAACATATCAGTCATTCCATTGCTCGCCTAAGAAGGGTCACATTTCATACACATGCTTTCTTAACTGCATGCACATATGTGAGGTCAAATGAATGTAAGGATTTGCTACATAATGAAACAAGTAATAAAATGAAAAAAATGCATTTATTTCTACTTTTGAAGCAAATTATAGACTCAGGTCTGGGGTCAAGTCTTAGCTTTCCCACTTACTATCTATGAGTTCTTGGGCAAATGATTTAATCTTTTGTGCCTCAGTTTTGTCATCTGAAAAGCTGGAGTAAATAGTAATACTTACTTTACAAAGTTATTTCAGGTACTAAATGAGATACCATACGTTTTCTCACAAATGATAGGTTTTGATATATGCCGCTTCCTCCCTCTGTGTTGTATTTGGAGTGACTAGGGATTGAAAAAGGTAAATGGAAAGAATCCAGGCTTTGAAGGCAGAGGAATCAGTTTTGACCCACCATGTTGCCATGTGCTAGCTGTGTGTCCCCGGGCAAGTTACTTAACCCAATTTACTAAATCTCAGTTTCTTCAACTGTAAAATACCTCACAGAATTTTAAAGAGAAAGATAACATTGGGAGAACATCTACTTTTGGTAGGCATTTATTAAATGAGAGCTCCAGGCCTTACAACTCTTGAAAATTGCTGTAATTAGTACTCTGCACATGTAACTTGGGACTTCAAAGATGTGAACTGAGATCACAGGCCCTCTAGACCAAGTGCCTCACTTCATAACAGAGGAGGAGACCCAGAGAACTGACATGATGGTTCCAAGCCATGTCACTAGTTATAGTGAGGGATCACCAAGTGGCAAACAGGGACTAGAACAAAGACCCTCTTATTTCAAGTTCCATGCTTTGTTCACTAAACCTTGTGATGTTGAAGTCAAACACATTTGTAAATCCAGTTTCAATATTACTTGGTAATTAAGGCAATACAACTGAAAAACAAAAACCTCTATGTTCCCCAATTTGCTTCTAAGAATAAGTTTATAAGTGAAATTATTCCACGTGAGCTAGCAGAGGCAGGCTACACCTATCTTTCTCAGAGGAGCTTCGGCAGGACAACAGAGTGTCTCTTTCCTATAAAGCAAGAAGACATCTGGAGAGAATGTCCATTTCTCAGGAGTTCTCATTCTCCCCCCTCCCCTTGGAAATGTCCAGCTCCTTCTTTCCTTTCTTTAGAGGAACTCTTTAACCTCCCAACTGGTTGGGAAGAATACACTGTTCTACATTTAGTTTATTTGCTTAACATACTTTCTCCCCACGTCGAAATACAGAATTTTTTTTTTCCCCAGTTTGAAAGCCTTGCACAGAACAGGTGCTCATATAAACGTCAATATTTGTTAAAGAATGTGTGACTTCGAGCTCAGTTTATATTTAAAGGGTTGCACTAGCTTGGTTTAGGGTTAATTATTGCCCAATGTAGGATAGAAAATATTTTGTTTAAATCTTTAAATAATTTCAGAAATAAAAACAAAGCTGCTTTGGGTATCACAGTCAGATTAGCTATTACTCTGGGGAGGAAGGGAAGGAAATGGGATTGAGGAAGCTACATGTGTGATTTATTGTAACTAATATTTTATTTCTCTAGTTGGGTGATGTATAAATGGGTGTTTATTTTTTTCTTGATACCTTTCTGTAAGCCTCAAATATTTCATTTAAAAAAGTGGCTCAAAAGATAAATAATTTGAAAATAGAATTTCCAAATCTTTATAATATGAGATCCAATAATGCTACTATACTAAATCCAATACTTAAACCTTTCAAGCTTTCATTCTCATTTTACTGAAGAACTTTAATAATAATATGTTTACTTTAAAGATTATTTTTCTCCTTGCTCACTATTTTCATGCCCTTGATTCCAGGGTTGTGCTGGGGTGTACTGGAAAAAGCTATTTTGCATCAAATAGATCTAAGTCTAAATCTCAGTTCTATAACTTACTGGTCATGTGGCTTTAAATCACTTGATATTCAAGGCTGGTCCTAGATCCATGTAGAGTATCCTTCTTTAATCTGGTATTTCTCATCTAATCTTATCACTACTTATTAAAGTCCAGGGCTTTGTTTTTTTTTTTAATGTGTCTTGTTTTTGCCACTAGTCATAGAAAATTCATAGACAAAATGTATGCTATTCTAGGGCGTCTATCTCACTACCAATCCTTTCTTCAAGACAGATATTCTTATCAAAATATTCTCAGTGGTGGAGGAAATTTATGTGCTTAAAGAATTTCTAAAGCCTTCAGTTGTAATTCTGATAATGGTCATTTCTATACATTAGGAGACTTGGGTTCCAGTCCTACCTCTGCCACATAGTAACAGTATAACTCACTAAGCCTTTGCCTTTCTTTGAGCCTAGTTTTTAATATGCTAAATGAAGAGGTTGGATTAGATGATCCCTTTAGCTCTAAAATTCTGTTAACAGTTCTTGATGACTTAATGCATGTAGCAACCTTACAGCAAATCAGGCAACACCACCTTCAGTGGGAAATACTGCCCATGTAATTGTGTGTTGTTTGTGAAAACTACCCACACATTGGTGGCTTCTTCTGAACTCTGGGGATGGGCTCTGGCACTGTCCTTGCCCACTGACTGCCAGCCTGGAATATTCTCAGGTCTTGGTGAAGGCATTCCCAAGGGAGCCAGGTTTCTCAGGAGGCATCCAAAGAGAGCAAAAAGATGAACTCAAGGGAAGACTTTTTTCTTGCATTTGTTCTTAAGGTGAGAGTGGGAAATGATTATGTCATGCCTTTTTTTTTTTTTTTTTGTGAGGAGGAGCAGCCCTGAGCTAACATCCAATGCCAATCCTCCTCTTTTTTGCTGAGGAAGACTGGCCCTGGGCTAACATCCGTGCCCATCTTCCTCTACTTTATATGGGACACCGCCACAGCATGGCTTAATAAGCGGTGCATTAGTGCACGCCCGGGATCTGAACTGGTGAACCCTGGGCCGCCGCAGTGGAGAGCACGCACACAACCACTTGCGCCACCGGGCCGGCCCATATGTCATGCTTTTATAGTGAGCAAAAACTTTTTTAAAAAGATGAAGATACCAAGGGAGAACAGAGAAAAAAGACACTCTGAAAAGGAAAACTATGAGGGTCCTTCTTATGGGGTATTGGGTCTTGGGAAAAATGACAAGACTAGAGGGAGGAGGTAGGGAAGAAAAAGACTCCTCCCCTGATATTTATATCCAGGTGAAATCCAGTTTAAGTGATTGTAGGGCAGCAGGGAAAAACATGAGGAGACTGTGGAAGGGGAGGAGCATCCTGCCTTGGGTCTGTACGTGTGTGGGATTTACACGCTGACACTAATTGTATTTTATTGCGTGGATGCTTCCCTCTTCTTTTCCTCCTCTTCTCTGTTGCCCTGGGTCTCTGCAGCTGTGCTTGTCAGGCCCCCAAACTGGCTGATCTCCACCTCCTCAGGGCACAGGCGTTATCCCAATTTCCTGTGTTCCAGGGAGTGGGGGCTTGGGTGGGGGTGTGGTTAGTGTTGGCGGTGATGACAATTGCCATAGCGAAGACATAGATCAATTTTCCCAAACTAATAGCTTCAGGCAGAATTTTACAATCAAAAAACAAAACAAAACAAAAAAACTCTGCATAGATCTAATTAAACTGTTTCCAAAATTCAAAAGATTATTGTTGACTTTTGTAAAAAGGTGGATTTATTTTAAAATTCTGTGCAGACTCTCCTTTTCTCTCCTCCCTATCCCACGATCCCTCAGACAAAGGAGGAACACAATACATTAATAACTCCTTGTCTTCATGTAGGCGTGTTTTTCAAGGCACTTTTAGATCTAGTATCTCAAGATAACTGGATGAGGTTGCTAGCCTGTTTGTTTCTGATAGAAGCACTTAGCCACTGAGATGCTAATTTGCTCAGGTTCACGCAGACAATTCATAGTAGAGCCAAGACAAAACACCACACAATTAGCAGATACAATTTCTAAACATCCATCACTCGACATAAATGGTACCTGAAGGTACTGGCAGGAACGCTCTTGTTGACACGACTCTGACTTCACCATGGCCTGGTCCATGTTAACCGAGGCTTTCTGGTAAACCTCCCGCGCTCGGCTCACGGTCAGCGTGGAGGACCAGGCGCTCTTCTTCAGGAGGGGCGCGTCCAGGTTGACGGGCGGCAGGTTGGCACAGGTGGAGCACTTGACGTCGTTGTTACTCCGAGAGGCTTTCACCGCCTGCTCGCTGATGGTGTTGTAGGCCTCCATGAAGTACTGCGAGGCCGAGCGGTCGGGGCACCTGCCCATGGTCATCACGCCCGAGGGGGCGTGGTAGATGCACATGTCGCCGTCCAGGTTGTCGTCGGAGCTCCACCAGCCCGGGGAGGTGTTGGGGCGGGCCTTGGGCTCGGCGCGCCGCTCCTTGCTCTTGCTGCGCTTGCCATACCTCACGGTCTGCGTCTCATCGGGGCTGGCTTTGCCCCCGTTGACGCTGCCCTTGGACGGCCCCTCCAGGGAGTGCGACTTGGTGAAGAGCTTCTGGACCGAGTGGACCAGATGGCGGATGCGGCCGGGGCTGTCGCTGCGGTGCTCCACGGCCGTGCGCTTGTACTGCAGCGTGTGGTAGCCATCCCGGTTGAGCGGCAGCTGCCTCTCAAACTGGTCCAGGAGGTTGGCGGGAATGCGATTGGCCTTGGTGGCCAGGGTGCGGGGCACCAGGGCGCACTCGTCCTTCAGCTCCTGCTGCGAGTTGTAGTGCCTGCGCGGGAAGGTGCTGCTGGCCAGCGGGTCGCTGAAGGGGCCCACGCACTCGGCCTGGAAGGAGTTGCGCTGGGTGTAGTAAGGGTGGTCCGCGGGGTGGTGCTCCACCGGGCTCAGCAGGTATGGCTTGCGGTCCGAGTGGTGCGACAGCGAGTCACAGGCGGAATCACAGGTGACGCCGTGGTGATGGCTGCGGCTGCCCGATAACCCTTTCATCTCTGATGGGGCGGAGCCGCGGGGGTCATGGACACCCGGGGGCTAGGTTCCAGACCCGTCTCCCGCAAAGACCTGGGGGCAATGAAGAACAAGAGGGGAAGATGATTAACGCTTCCTTTGGTAAATAGCTATTGCTCTCTTTTGCCTGTGCTGCTACTGTGTTCGTTTTCTGGCAGAAGAACTTATCACTATTCCTAAAAGCAGCTTTAATGCATTGTTGGTAGAGCTCTACCAGCTCTGAAAGGCAGGAAAGCCAGCTCCAATCAGACACTGGGAGACAGCAGGGGTGAAAGCTAGAAACCCTGGAAGAGAAAACTATCAAAATATAAAAGTTGTTTTAAAATTATTGGAAGGAAAAACTCCCCCCTCCTTCTAGGATTCCAATAACTGGTTGCATCTCTCCCTTGCTTCTTGGTTTTATTCTTAAGTGTACATTAACCATAAAGCCAGCACACCTGCAGGGCTGTTTCTCTGGGAAGCCTTTGCTGATCCCCCTTGCAGAAAGAATTATTTCCCCTCTGTGTTTCTACGCGTGGAATCGTTTGTCTCAGGCATTCTCCTGGATAGTTGAAGTTTCTTTCAGGCCTGCTTCCTCTTAGTCACCTTTACATCCCCCTATCTGGCACCAGGCCGGCCATGTAAAGGCATAGTAAGCACTTACGAAATAAATGTGAGTGGAAAAAAATTAATAAAAGAGGCTACTGGCACCTTATAACTTGACTTGAGGATGTATCTTTCTATCTTCTGTCACATGCTCTCCCAGTTCTGTAGTAACAGTTACAGCACACAAACAATCCCCCCATGGGTAATTAGAGTTGAAAAAAGGAACAGTGTGGCAAATAAATCAGAGCTGTAGAGAAAATCTGCCCCTGTATTTCTGTCACGGGAGGGTTCAGAGCTCCCTCTCAACAAACAGAGCAGTCAAGAACAAATAAGCTTGAACTGGCTAGTTTGAATATCATGCCATCTCCTCTTCCTGGATTAAAAGATTCTGGTTAAATGTTTACAAGCAATGGCAAGATGGCCAAAGGAAAGGCCCTTCAGTGTTCCTGAGGACATGAAGACCTGGGCCTAAGGGTCAGCCCTGCCTTGGAGAGAAGGGCCTCCTGCAGATCCACCTGGGGGAACTCAGTTGATTGGGAGCACAGGTCTTCCCCATGCTTTAGTAACAGAGGCTGCTGTTCCACCATGCAGAGTATTTCCTCTTGACTCTAACCGAGTGTTAGTTGACTGAGTTCCTATTGACAGCCTGATTTTTTTAAAGCTTCCTACAATACAAAAATTGTCATATGAAGAGGTGTCCTGAAAAGCCAATGTGACTTTCCAAAATATCACAAATGTCATTCCAGATATTCAGAAAGAAAGAGAGATAAATGGTTTAATTAAAACAACAACAACAAAATAAAACACCCACACATGGCCTAATGAAGAAAAACATGGACTTCTGAGAGGTCAGGTCTTATCTGTTCCACAGCATGTACTGTATGTGGGAGCTCCTGACAATGTTGAAAATCTCTAACCATGCTTTATGAAGCTCCTTTCCTCCTCCTCTCAGTTTCTGGATTAATCACTCAGAAAAACTGATGGGAAATTTTTATCACTGGAATCTTTCGAAATTGGTTAGTCTACTAAATTATGAACTCCTTGAGGGTAGAGACTATGTTTTACCCATCCACTGCCTAGCAAAGTGCTTGACTGACGGTGGGAACTCAGTATAATATTTATTCGAGGAATTAATGCATCAATGCAAAATTTCCCAAAGTAGTCCATCCTGTGGTTCAAGTCACATCTACTGAGTAGAAAGGTGACTGTGTGACAAGGGAAGGGCCAAAGAAGGAAGGGCCCATCACACGGGCATTCTAGGGACAGTGGTTTTCAAGGCGAGGCGGGAGGTAGACAGGTGAATGCTCCTTCTGCTACCCGTTAGCCTCTGACTTCTGACTCTCCATAACCCACCAAAGAATATAGCACCCCTTGAAGCTCTACCTGCCTTGACTTTAAAGTCTGAGGAGCTTGCCTGGCCTGCTGACTACAGGATATCTAGACAGAAGACAATCTGTTTGAAGGAGAGAAAGAAACTGACACCTGAAGAGACAAAAAGGAAAGCAGGACTCATGATACCTGTGGATCAGGAAGAACCTATAAATCAAAACTTGCCCACTGAGGAGAGACTAATGAAAAAGGAAATTTCACCATAAAATACCTTGGGACTGCTTTGTATGAAGTTATGATCCCAAGAGCAGGTGGAGGGATATAAGAGGGTTAAGTACATATTTTTAGCAAAGCTGTGGCACAAACTAATTTGGATGTAAAAATCCATTGCATGAGGAAGTCTCTATTTAAACAGGTCCCATTGAAGGCATTTTTGCCTTTGAAAAAACAAAAACAATCCAGTTGGATTATAGTCACCTAAGTATTATGATTACACATAATAGAATCTTAATATATAAAATCAATATGAAATAATTCTTCAAACTTTCCTTCTGAAGAAGCTTGGTCTTGGGTAGATATTTTCTGCTAAATAAGATGTGAAACTGGCAAGAGCTGAAAACGTGAATTATATATATTTACTCCAAAATGTGCAAGATTATTGAATTACGTATTCAATATTTAGTTGTCTTTAATATGTGAACAGCATTTCACATAAGATGATGTTACCTGAGGACAAGCAGAGCAAACAAAGAGCCTTTTTAAAGCCATTAATAATGATTTAAGTTAAATGATGTAACCAATGATAATTTTTGAAAATTAAACATACACAGTGTGATTTTTACTAAAACTGAAGTGGGCTATTTATATTACAAGCACTTATATTTTCTTAGAGGGTAATAAATTGCATCAAGGATAAATAAGTTAACTTTCCTCCTTCTTTACTTCATATTTGTATAAGGATATTGAGATCTTGATCCTTTTTTCTCTATGATGTGGGCAAATAAGGTCATGAAAAAATGGTAATGAACAATCATGAACATTTCTAACTGCTCTTTCTGGTGAAGGCCAAATGAATGACTTAATATCCTGGCCCTTTCTATAAAAACGTCTGACACTCTCTTCCGCCCTCTTGTCATTTTAAAAGTAAAATAGATCAGGGGCCAGCCCAGTGGTGCAGCGGTTAAATGCGCGCGCTCCGCTGCGGCGGCCCAGGGTTCGCAGGTTCGGATCCCGGGTGCGCACCGATGCACCGCTTGCTAAGCCATGCTGTGGTGGCATCCCCTATAAAGTGGAGGAAGATGGGCACAGATGTTAGCCCAAGGCCAGTCTTCCTCAAGAAAAAAGAGGATTGGCATCGGATGTTAGCTCAGGGCTAGTCCTCCTCGCAAAAAAGAAAAAAAAAAAGTAAAATAGATCAATTTGTGATTATAAAATAAAGCAACACATTCAGTGACTTCCTGATGAACGAGGCAGATGATGTAAAACCCTCAATGGCTAAACCAGTGCTAGTCGCATCTACCATCAAGGTCCTGCTCTTCTTTCTGGCATCTTTATTTTCCTCTTTCCTTACTCTTCAAATCCATTTCTAGCACCACTTCTTTCTGCCACTTACTTTTTTCCATCTCCTAATTAATGTTTATAAGTGGCATCCATGGACGTCACCTGCTGTAGCCTGTGGTGTGACTAACAGCATCCCTGAGAAGAATTAACTGAGCATCCCTCCTAGGCACGGCCTGGAGTTTGCTGTTGCAGACAATCAAACGCATAACACAAATCCCTAATGGCCAAAGGGCTTAGGATGTGCTCAGACAGACATGACCCAGTCATGAAAAAAGATAAATGACAGTTCTTGTTATCTTCTGCATTCTTGGAGAAGGAAGCTGCTAGCTCCTGAATTAGATTTTAAGTGGCCGTGAAAGATTTCTGAAAATAGAAAGGGAAATTGCCTTTCATGCCTTCCTCTTTGAGCAAGGGCGGGGAGTGTGAGTCAACGTGTCTTCAAAAGGGTTTCTGTGACTATGGTGATCATCTCATTTTTTCTTGTTCACTATGACTTCAAAATTATGTTTTGTTGTCCTCCTAAGTTTGATTTTACCATCAGACCGTATATCCTGATTTTTGGCTTGGAAAATTTGTTGACTATATTGGCTACCATGAGAAGAGCTCTGAGTGTGAGATGCACCCAGTTTTTACAGAGTTCCCACACCTGGAGCAGAAGCATTGTTGTACAGATGATGACTAAAGCAAGAACGATCCAGCACTGTAAAGGAAATTCTCAAGGTAGGTAATTTACTAGACCAGAGGAAAAAACAAACAAACCACATTTTAGAAGATGCTGATGAGGGGAAAATAGTCTTGCAAAGCTGGCAAGTCCCTATTTCTTTTTGATTTCTGTGCATGTCTTTATTTAGAGCTGCTGTTCTTGATTTTTCTTTACATGCGGAGAGAAGAGACAAGTGAAAGACTTCCATTCTCTCACTCAGTGAGGACAGGCAGCCAGGCAATCATGACTTGCTTTAGAAAGAACAACATGGAGGATCCTGCCCAAGAGAACAGGGAGCACCGTATTCTGGTTTGAGGAGACATCTGGAAGAAGAAATCTCCACAAACCTTTTTAGGGTCAAGTAGTGTTTTTGGCTTCTCTCCAACAACCTGCCCATGCCAGGTTATAACATTCAACTGAAGAGAATGAAAGGACTCCCTTATTGAAGAGTATAAAGTAGACCCAGAATAATGACTACATTTGCCAATCTCCCTAGATGTGCACCGGTGACTAATTCTGGCTAATGGAATATAATTGGAAATGGCATGTGCAATTTCTGGAAAATGTCTCTACAGTGAAGGGCATAACCTTCTTTATCCCTTCCCTGTCTGGAATGCAGAAATGAGGGCTGGTTGAGCAGTGACCTTGTACCATGAAGTGGAAGTTACAGTTTGAGGATGGGGAAGATGGGAGCAGCACAAGATGAAGGACCTGGCCACAGTGGAGTGCCATGTCAGCCCTGGACATGTACCTATGCCTCTTGTTTATGTGGGAGGAAACAGACCTTTATCTTTTTCTATGCCACTGTTTTTTGTTTTCTGACTCTCACACCTGAACCTATTCCTAAGTGAGATGGGTAGTCAGGGCCAAATCCTGGAGATCTTCTGTAAGCTATCTTAGTACACAGACTTTACTTTGCAGGTGGTGGTGCTCCATGAAAGTGAGCGAGTTCTCATGGTGCTCTGTGCTCCATGAGAGCTCCATGCTCCATCAAGCTAGGCAGTGACATGGCCATTCTTATACTAAAGATTTCTCTGGCTGTAGTTAGAGACTAGATTTAGGAGTGGGGAGAGGCAAGAAGATCTAAAAGAAGCAATTATTTCTTGCTCGGGCAGTTCTTGAGTGAAGACTGAAAGGGAAGAAGGAGTACCCCAAAAGAGGCTGAGAATGTCCTGGCCAGCTGAGGCAGTGTCTTCCATTTCAGGCCTCCTTGCCCACACATGTGCATTTCCATCACAGTCTAAACACACATGGCACTTTTTCTAGACAGGAAAAAATTCTATGTAATATGGGTGCAGATATTTTATTAGCAATTTTCCCCTCTATTAATAATAAATCCCAATTCTATGGAGATTGAGAATGAAGAACTATATGAATGCTCAACAGGCTTCTGATTTTAAATAATTTTTTAAAAAAAAATAAGGGAACAGTTCTCATCAATATACTACTAAAAAAGCAAAGCCGTGCTATTTTAGTGCAAAAGTAAGCAGAAAACTCAACAGAGGAGACAGCATGTGTCAACATTGCCCAAAGGCCCACTTTTCCGATATTTTCTGACCTTCGGAATTTGTAGCTGCAAAGCATAACTGAATGCTATTTTCTTTCACTTTTTCAGGCTTCTCTACTTGAAGATTTTCATGTGTTGTGAGCTTAAAATCATACAAATACCATGAGAGCACCTTTGAATAAGCACAGTCTGAAATATACATTATATTACTCCAAGTACACTGCTAAGCCATTTTATACATGCAGAATGTATTTTAGCTTTTTGTTAACATTAATTGCTATCCTAATCATCTGCAGTTTGATTTTGTTTGTGAATACCTCCTTCAATCAGTCGGCTCCTACAAATAAATGCCCTTGGAGCATTTCTCTTTCAAGAGATATGGTATTATACAAAAAGCAAAACAAAAAACCTGCAAACCTCCTCCAATTTGGTCACAGTAGGTAGCACAATTACAGCTGTCTTTGTCTTCATACAAAGCTTTAAGAAAGCAGTTTCATTACAGTTTTTGAGCATAAAAAGGTAGAGGGTGGTGTTCCCTGAGAAATGGTTAGTAAGTCATTAATATTGGTATATACTTATTGCTGGTTGAGTAAAGTATCATAGGACCTAGGAGGGAATTTTATGTGGAGATAACTGAGGCAGTACATTATAAAACCTCAGAACATTATTTTGGATTGACACAGGTAGAAAGGTCACTATCCTGAGTCTATGTGACCTTGGAGCCGCGCTCCCCATGGAATTGTTCCCTTTTGCATATCTATAAGAAGGTCTGATTATCTTAGCTATGCCTACAGATCCATTCCCCTGGGAGTCGCTAAGAGAATGTGGTCACCTTGACCAGCCATGACCAATAGCTCTTCAGTAGGCACGTGGGCAGGGAGACACCCTATCTTATGAAAGTAAAACATGTCTACAGAATTTTCACAGAGAAGGGCAAAAATCATAGGTGTCTACTCCAAAAGAAAAGAAAAAGTTGAGAAAAAAACGCAAGCCACTGATTAATCTAAGAGAAACAGGAATGATGATAAAAAACTGTTTAATAGGATATAAAGACAGCCATGATGAAGAGATGGAAAAATGCAAAAACAACACAATACAACTTGAAAAGAAGCAGTGGAAATAGCCTCTGATGAAAACTGAGTTATTTTTGTCTACATCTTTCTAACTAGCTGAATAGTCGGTGAACATGTTCTGGCACATTCTAGGCAACTTCCTTCATAGCTAGTATATATTTTTTTACCTGAATCAAAAGTTTTTTCTCATAAATTCCTTTCTTTTAAATGCTGCTGCTTTTCTTACCAAGTTTGCTGTACAAATCTACTGTACCTAATGCTGAGGCCCCAAAAATACCTATAGTGGTCCCCTTTGTGGTAGCTGTTCAGCTGACACTTGCTTTTGGGAATTTTTTCCCTACCCGCAGCAACTGCTGATGACATCCTGGCCAGGAATGTTGAAGGTGATCACTGCCTCCTCTGAGCTGACTGAACTGGGTTTGAAGGCTCAACTCAGGGCCATCCATGCAGAGGCTTAGCTGAGTTAGTCAGATGCTGGCTCCCAGAAATTTAAGTGGGAATGTTCCTAGAGTCCTGGTGAGCTTATCTGCAAAGTCAAGTAGAGGAAGGGCCAGTCTTGGCACCATAGGAAGCCCGAGTCCCGAGCTATTTGAAACTGTGGGGCAGCAGAAACAAGGGCCCTGCAGGGGGAATATGTGAGTAGAGAGGAGGGAAGCAAACATGCAGAGAAGCAGATTCAGACTCCCTGTAGCCCCAGGGGAAAAAACAGAGAAGCTGCCTAACATTCTTCGAGATCCAGTCAGGCCCACCTCCCTGCCCGGAGTAGCTGAGACCCTGTCGTCATCTATGGCAGAACCATGGCAGGCCCACAAAAGCACACCCATCCAAGTAAAGGGACCCTGCTGCCCAGCTGGGGAACCGCAAGCATGACAGAACCACCACAAAGTGCTGTATGTCCCAGAGGGACCGAATGTGAGTCTGGAAAGCAGCCCCATCAGAATTGGCTAAGGCGTCTTTATATGGCCTTATCAGCTTAAGTATTTATCGGCTCCAACAAACTGTGCACACCCATTCAGATTTTACATTCACTCTTTTGAAACTATCGTTGGTGCATGCATGCGTTAGAGAGAGGTGGTCAGATAGCATGCGGGGGTGAGGAGAAGGGCAGTCTCTGCAGCCAGCCATTTTCAACACTCTGTGAAGGCTTTTTCTGCAGGTAAGTTCAGCGTTCCTTGGCCCCTGTAGTGGCGGCTGTTGATGAGAATTAGATTTGCAATTCCTCAAACACAGTCCCTCCTTTTGCATCCATCTTCACATAATTTTTAAAAGTGCCTTATTCTTACCCTTCACCTCTCTAGCAATTAGACTCTTTTTTACCTTTTTTCATTTTAGAACCAGTCTTTTATTCTCCTTTAGATTTCTACACCCAATCTTAAATTTTAAACAAACAAATCCTTCTCTACTAAACTTTCTGAAAACACTTTTGCTGTGGTAGAGAAGAAAATATGACGACATTCATTGCCCCTGGATTAAAGTCATTCAGTTTTGACGGACAAAGGTGTTAGCCGGTAAGACGGCAGTCAATATATCGTTTAAATGTTCGGGGCCTGAAGTCAAATCAAATCAACACACATGAATTTAATTCAACACTTATTTATTGCATAACTGTTGTTTACATGCAGTGCACTGGGCATTGTAAAAAGAATTAAGGATTCTTAATATCCCACCCTCAACTTCCTCTCTCTCAAGTTTTCTCATTTCCTTACTCCCACTTCTGCTGCTCTCTGATAGCTCTCATGATAATTTCTTCTGTTCTCTGGTTCCTCAACTCCTCCCTCTTCTCCAGTACTATCAGCCCCTCGGGTCTCCCTCCTTCCCTTGCCAGCCTAGGAGACACATCATGTTAAACATTCTTTTGTTATCACCCTCAGCTCCCCGCTCTGTGATCCTTGTGTCTCATCTATTCTGGACTATATAAAACCAAGGACTGATGCCACCATCATTCTGTCCTTCCACATGGGGGCTCCCGAATGTCACTGGGGATGGGACTGATGCTACGACAAATTCCCAGTGTCCAGTCTCAGCTCTACTCCCAAAGCTGATTAGAAATAGCATCATGGGTCTCCTGCTTCTGTTCAAGCTATTCCAAGCTCTTGGCTTTCTCATCTGGATTTTGGTTGGAAAAATATAGACAGTAAATAATAAATACTAAGGGAATAAAAAAGGAATGGCCCCTCCGCCTCTAGCAAGCATAATAATTACAAGCATTTTTGAGCACCTATATACAAGGCACATGTTGACCTCTTTAAATGAGCATTATCTCATTTTATCCTCAAATAATATGTGGTAGGGACTTAGTCTCTGGATAAGAAAACAGACTATTAAATATTAAATAATTTGTCTGAGATCGAACAGTTAGTACATTTTGAACCCAGCACGCTCTTAACCACTATGCCTTAATGACTTTGTTCTCACCACCTCTAACACACACACCCTCCACAGTATTTTCCACAATGCTAGCAGTATGACTTGTAATGTGATCTTTGTTATCTGGTCATGTTGTTTTTTAGCTTTAAATTCTTCCCAGACTCCCTACACGTTTACAATATAATTTAAACCTTTGAACATGACCCAAAGCCGAGATTTTCAGGATCTGGCCCCCATCTACGACACAGCCTTGTCTCTCATCATGCCCCACCCCTTACACGAGCAATACTGGACTTGGTGTATTCTTCCCCATATGCCATGCTCTCCAATGCCATGTGCTTTGTGCTCTCTCAAATACTGACTTCTGTTCACTGAGCACATTCTTATTCTTCCTTCAAGAGGAGGTACAGGGGCCAGCCCCGTGGCGTAGCGGTTAAGTGCGTGTGCTCCGCTACTGGCGGACCAGGTTTGGATCCCGGGTACGCACCGACGCACCGCTTGTCTGGCCATGCTGAGGTGGCGTCCCACATACAGCAACTAGAAGGATGTGCAACTATGACATGTAACTATCTACTGGAGCTTTGGGGAGAAAAAGGAGGAGGATTGGCAATAGATGTTAGCTCAGGGCTGATCTTCCTCACAAAAAAAAAAAACAAAAGAGGAGGTACAAATACAGCCTCCTCTTAAAATATTCCCTGTGCTAATGGAAACATGGAAATGAGAGGCTTTACCTAATTTATGAACTAGTTGAGAAAATAAACCACATAAACGTGAAACAATCAGAGAATAATACAAGGCAGAATCTAATCAAGCACTAGATTGTGTGGTACATGTTGCACATGTAATACACCAAGTAAAAAGCTTTTGAAAAAAGAAATCTAGAAGGTACAAAAGTTGAGTACGACGACAGCTCAATTTAGGAAGTTCAGAGAGTACAGAGCAGCACATTCTTCAAAGATGAGGTTCTTAAGACAATGTGTAACGCCTGTTCTATATTTTGTTCACGTCTAACCATTTCATCTCTCCTCTGGCTTTTTTAATGCTTCCATTTCTACCTCTCCTTTCGTGTTTGATGATACCATTCTGATGTGAGTCAGATCACGCGAGAGCTATAAACCTGACCTCATCTTTAAGGCCTCTCACTGGGTTCTTTTCACTGAACTTCTCTTTGTTATTAAGCCACTGGCCTATGGAAGGGAGTTATAAGAAACAGATATTTATACTTGCATGGTTTTTACTGTCGGGATCTCATCTACCTCCGCAAAGAGTGTCTTCTGAATGAGGCACCATGAGGGAAATCTCTCTCAGGTCTTAGTACTAGGAAAGCTGTGTGTTTAACAACTGCCACTGAATCTTGCAGGTACTGTTACTCTCATAAAGTAAATGCATTTCCACTTAACGCTTTGAATACCACAAGTTTGTTGGGAAATTTATGACAGATAGTAATGGTTTTATTACTTTTCTACTTTGATTCTATTTTCATTGTTTCCTTTGGCTGTATACTTTATCCCTTTTCATGATATATATAATCTTGTAAACCACCTTAATCCTTTGTAGAAACAAGTTGCAGTGGGGGTGGCAAATCTATGTCTATCCTTATATCTCTGTATTACGTAAAATATAAATACTTTGTTAATATATTTTTTCCTTCACTTGATATCATCAGTTGACTGTAACAGTGGTTCTCAAACTGGAGTGTGCACAAGAATCAGCTGGAGGGCTTTTGAAGACACAGATCTCTGGACCACGTCCTCAGAGTTTCTGGGGTGGTCCCCAAGAATTTGCATTTCTAACAAGTTCCCTGGTGATGTTGATGCTGGTTGAGGAACTACGCTTTGAGAACCACTGAACTAGACTCTCTATTTCTTCCATCCGTGATTCTTCCTAGACTACACAGCTTCCTTTCCTCCCTTAGGCTAATCTCATACTTTTCCTTCCAGCCCTGCCCAGTGGTCACTTTTTCAGTGAAGCCTTCATTGAGTCCAGTAGGCAGAGGTAACAACTGCCTCATGTGTTCTCTTAAAGCATATCATTTATACCTCCACCAGGCACTAGAATGTCTGCTGTAGTTTATTGCCTTATATGCATGTCTCTCCCAGTAGACCATGAGACTCTAGGGGACATAGCGAGTCTCACTCATTTTCATATCACCATTTCCTAGGAAAATCCCTGACACATAGTATGCACTCAATAAATGTGAGCTGAATAATACAAGAATGGGAAGTCTCTAGCTTGGGAAACAAGATATTTTCATGTGAAAAATGTGGTAATTTATAAATAAAATTATTGTTTTTGTACCGGGAATAACGTGTCTTTGGTGTGGGCACTGTGCTCAATGGGCAGTATTTGAGCGGTGCCTAATGAAGATTGCTGATGAAAGCCTGCTTTGCTGTCTCCTCTGCAGCACACAGGCTGCATCTGTCCTGTGGCTCATTCATCCTCCTTCGGCCTTCTCAGCAATTAGAAGCTCTTGAGCTACAATGGCAGTGATTGCAAGAACTGTTGTAGAAAACTCCGTGTCAGATTCTCTGCATATCTCTGAAGACAGGGGGACTTCTGGTTAGAACCTTGCTGATAATAAATTGATGTCACGAGGGAAGACTTTTTCTCGTTCTGAAGTGGGCTACAAGTTCCTCGCTGGAATTTTTGAATCCAGTGAAATACAAGCTTTGCTTTATTATGTGCCTATTATGTGCCGGGAACTGAATATACCTTCCTTCAAACCCACGAAAGCTTGGCTTGATTTCTCTCCTTTGCACAGATGAAGAAACTGAGGTTCACAGAATTTCAATAGCTTGCCCAGGAGCACAACTAGTAAGCAGCTGAGCTAGGACTTAAACCTGGGTCTGTGAAACTTAAAGTACATCTTCTTTCTGCCCCATCAATAGCTCCAAGAAACTTTAGGACACTGCAGGCAGCACAGCAGGGATGGCCCTGCAATCAATGGATCGCCACAGCTTTTGGACTTGCCTTTGCAGAAAGGTTTAGCTGCTAAAAGAAAAAAATGAAAAAAAAAAAAAGAAGATAATAGTATCATACTTCATCATATCACCTCTTTTTGATACAAGAAGAACCATCCAGCTTAAACATTTAATAAACGTTTAATAAGCTAACCAAGAAAGTGCTTCCCGGGAATGCACATCCTCAGGTATGAATTGTGACCCTGAGGTCTTGTTCAGAACTCAGCAACTTTATACAAGTCAAAGATGTAGGTCTGTGATGCTGCTAAGCCCAAGGCTGCAGCCACTCCTACCCCTTTCTCCCCACCACTGACACCTTTATATAATATGTGGGTAATGTTTTTTGCCTCAATATAGAAGTGAGCCAACGTAGAAAATCACTTCTCAGTTATCTATAAAAGCTAATAAAAGAGGTAACATTCATGTATTCCATTTTTTCCCCAAAATATTTATTATCTACTAGATGACAGGTACAGTTCTAGGGACCACAGATCCAGTAGTAAACACAACTCAAACATCCCCGCCTTCATGGAAAGTACATTCTTGTGTTAGGAGACAATATATAAGGTATAAAATGGTGATAATTGTATCATATAATCTGTCAGGCAATAATATATTAAATGCCTTCCATAAGTAGTCTTTTTTATAATTACCTCTTTGATCTGGAGGCATTGAAAATTTTACAAAATATTGGCTTAATTTATTAAAGAGGTCGTTTAGTAAAGTTTATACCTGTTAGTCTATTTCAGCAAACATTAGGCAAATAGATATGTCCATGTGCCAGACACTGTCCTAGGCACTTTGTATGTGTTGTCCCACGTAAATATCATAGGAGCCCTATGAAGTAGGTACTCTCATTATCTTCACGTCCCAGAGGAGGGAAATGAGGCACAGAGAGATTAAATAATTTACTCAGAGTTAAGCCAGGAAGTCGATCCCAGAGCTCGCACTATGCACCTCTACAGGATCAATAAGAAAGTTTGTCTTTGTCCTTCAAAACAGTGATGCGATATCACCTAGGCTGCAGCATATGGCTGCATAAATTGTGTAAGGGGCAACTGTGAGGGGCAAGCCGACATCGTGTGGTGCAACAGCCCCGTCACTTCGTTGTCACTGATGGGCCAGTGAGGAAATGTGCTTTCATTTAAATGTATAACACAAGCATAACTAAAAAGAGGACACCAGAGAAAAATCAAGTATTCCAACATCAAACAGAAATAGGATTATTCATCTGTTATTATTATCTAATAAGACAACAATTGAAACCATGGAGATTACATACATATTTCAGAGACATAGACATGTACTCAATATATACATTATCTACACTTTTAAATAGGCCATTTAAAGTGAAAAATGCTAGAAACCTAGAAGAATTTATGAATTTCTCCACAGAAAATGCCCTTTTTCTCTGAACATCTCTAAGCTTCACCTGGAAATTTTCAATTTCTGCATGGCCCCTTCTCCTCACCATCTGCTATTTCTGGCACCGGGGGGCAATTCACATCGTTCAGGGAGGCATCCTGCACTACAATGATAAGTAAAGACCTGTAAGCCAAATGAAAGAAATAAGTTGGGGAGAGAACTCACAATAAATACTTCATTGGGGTGTCATCCGATGAGCAGCCTGCACTAGTGTTCCCTGTAGTAACCACTGCCCATGGCAGCTTTTCTTCTGAGCACTGAGGGGTATTGTTTCCTCTACATGAATCTGTGTTAAGGCAAAATTCCACTTAAGTAGGATTATAAATTTCATTTCCCAGCCAAATATATGGGCAACCTAAAATTCCAGCGGAGGAGATCTGAGCACAAGCAGTTGGTGGCGAGTGTGGGAGCTAAGTGTGTAAGTCCGATGAGAAGTGGCTTCACGTGGGAATGGGAAGGTTAAAAGGATGGTTCATTTTAAACTTGAAGAAAACTTTAGGATGCTTACTTAGGAAATGAGATTCAAAGCTGGGATGCTTTTGTCTTACTTCTTTCTCTTTACACAAGACGTCCAGATTTGATCAGATTTCAGAAAATGTCCTTACCATTGCCTTGAGCTTCATTCTAGCACTTAGCATCTTTAACTAGAAATAGGGCATCTTCTCTTACTACTCCACTGTTTGCTTGTGGGGCTTAGAGTTGTATTGTTTTCTCTTTCTCTTTGTTGTTGTTTCCTCTCTTCTCTGGGGAAGCTCTTTTAGGAAAAACCGGCTCTATAAATTGCAAGAGTTCTCCTGTTAAGGTCCTTGGCGTACAACTGGCAGCTACATCATCGATTTTAAACATGGTCAACATTCTGCATCCTTTAGATGAGGAAATCCCTTCTATCAAGATTTATTTTTATTTTTATACCCTGAGAATTGCTTTGGGTCACTGAATGTATGTGAAAAAACCTGAAAAAATAAATTGTGGAGAAACACAATATGAACTCTGTGAAAAGTGTTGGAATCCAGTGGCAACACATCAGAGTGTAAACTGGATCCATGGGTAGTGGAGGACTGCACAGGAAAATCTCCTTCTATACTCCCAAGGGATAAGAGAACCAGAATGGGAGACAGAGAGGGGATCTGCTTTGGGTGTCACAATTTGTCTCTCCTGGCGGTTGCTGGAAGTTTGAGGTAACTTATAACACTTGCACATGTTACACATGACATTGTCGTTCTTCGTCCGAGCCCACAGATCCGCTGCTCAGGATTCCTCACTATCTCTCCTCCCGCCACCACTGAGTCCTATACCTGGGCACTCACGGCCCTTTGGAAAGAATAGCATTTTAGCACTTTTTAAGCATTTCTCTCACTGAAGAGTAGGTATTTGCACGTTATTCTGTCTTCCATCTAAATGTGAACTGCTTCAGGGATTTGATTGCTCAGCAACTAGCCCAATGCCAGGCACAGAGTAAATGCTCAACAAATGTTGAATGAATAAAACAAGAGGAGGGGAAAAACTCCATCAGCTTGCTGGCTACACTGACATCTCTCATAAAAGAATTTGAGTGGGTACTCCAAGACCTGTAAAAGAGGAACATTATGCCTTTGGGATGCAGGAGGAACCACACATGACTGTGTTAGATTAGATTGGGTGGCTTGGAAGAAAAAAGGAATTTGACTTCAGAAAGCTATTTTCTCCAATGTGGGAGTTTGATGTAACAGAATCCTGCCTTGGACATCCCTTATTTGGTCTGTGGGTACCTATAATAGCAAAATGGGCAAAGGAGAAAGATATTCAGAAAAGGCAAAAAAGATTTTCTGTCCAAGTCCCACTGCCTCTTCTGTCACTCCCTCTACCTCATGTTCTGCATTCCTCCAGAATGATCTTTATACCCTCCTAATATGATCATGCCTCTTCCCTGCACAAAACTATCTCCATTTCCTTCAAAATAAAACCTGACTCCTTGTATAGCCTGTGCAGCCCCTCGCAGCCTTGCTGTTAGTATCCTCCAGCCTCATCTCTACCTTCCCCCACCATTCCCTCAAACCCCGGGCTACAACCACCAGACCACTTGCAGTTTCCCTCACCTGTCCTGCTGTCCCGTTTTTTGTGACTTTGTGCACAGTGCTTACTTCCTCCACTTGGGGAATCCCTTCACTGCCTATATAATGTCTATTCATCCTTCAAAATGCAACTGCTCTCCCTCCCATATCTCTTAGTCACCTCTCACACTGTCATCTCCAATACAGCTCTGCCATTGTTTTCTACACCCATCTTTCTTCTTTCTAGTCATTTCTTCTCCCACTGCGAGGGAGCCACGGTTACACTCAAGTCCAATACCCTTTCTACTTTAATAGTTCACTGTTCATCATTATGAGCTTTATAATCTCCTAAAACTATAAAAGCTGAACCACATGAAGGAACTTAGGAGTTGGCTGCCTAGGGACAGTGGTCTCCATGCTCCCGGCCATCAGACACATGATCTCAGGCTGTTAAGAGGTCAGTTCATCTCAGGGTGTAGCTCTGACAGGGGAGGAGGATCTGACACCTGACCGACCCTCCTAGATCCTCATATGGAGCAATATTTTACCACCTATGTGAGGGTATTTCCCATTGTATTTTAACATTTTTGTTCAGCCTAAGAAATCTCCCTCTTCATTTGGTTTTCTCAGAAAATAAAGGTAGGTTATGATGCTTGTTCTCAGCAACTAGAGGGAAACACTTCACACATATGGAGTGGGAATTAAATTAAACCCTAGAACTAAGATTTAATTTCCAAGTAATAATGAGCTGAGGCAGAAGTCTAAGAGAAAGTTGTCAACCAGCCAGTACTATCCTAAGATGTCCATAGCACACTAGATTTTTCTTCTTACACCGTGCAGCGTTCATTTGTGTGAATCTTAGCTTCCTGCTCAACCGAGCTCTCTGAGAACAGACGGTGAAGTTCCCCTTTGCATTCCCAGGGCCCGGCACAGTAGCTGGCCTACAGCAAAGGACCCTAGCACAGCGGCATTGAATCACGTAGGGAGCAAGTTATCTCCATTTCAATTCCTGTTTCTTGATGATATGTTTTTAACACCTCTTTCTGTTTTCTTCCCTTTTCAGCAGGTTTCAACAGACACAGCATCTACCTAAGTGAGTAACTTGTTTTGTTTTCCTTGTTCTTATTTTTATGGTTAATTTCTATTGGAAGTGATAGCATTTCTTTTTTTAAAAAAATAAATATATTTAAATTAGAAATGAATCTATTTGTAGAAAATTATTAAGGGAGAAAATAATACCAGTAGAAATGGATATGGCAAAAATCTTGGTGGTGGTATATAAATGTCTGGAAAACAGTGACATGAAGCAGGTGCTCGATAAATGTTAATTTAATGGATAAATGAATGACTCTCGCATCTCCTCTCTTCTTTTGACTTCTCTGTCTTCCACAGCAGATCTGGTTCTGCCTCTAGTTTGTAGTACTGTAATTATCTCATATTCTCAGCCATATTCCTGCCTCTACCAGCCCCCCCATGCACTAGCATGATCCACTCATAAACGGGCCCTAGTTCCTTCTCACTTAGCAATAAAGCTCTGGCTTCAGACATCCAAGGTCCTCCAAAAGCTGGCTCACATCTGTCTTTCCAAATGCATCAGCCCGAGTTCCTCTGCATAAACATGTGGATATTCGTGATTCCTAGACTATACCTGGTATCTTCTTGCCCTGAGACTTTAAGTGGAAAGCCCTCAGAATCCTACTCATCTTTTAAGGCCCATTCAAATTCTCCTTCCTCCATGAAGCCTTTGTTCATTCCATCTGGGAGTGATCTGCCTCTCCTCTGAGCCCTGACAGCACTTTGCCTGTGGGGGACTATTTATCATATGTACATTATATTAGGGTATTCCTTCAGTGTTTTCCTAAGTGCCTTATTTTCTCTTTCAGATTGCAGGCTCTAGGAAGGCAAGAACCAATTCCTACACATCTTTCTACCCCACTCTATTTTTGTTGACTAAATACCTTACTGACTGAATTAATAAATTAATGGAGATATTAGAGGATATACTGAGGGAAGGATATGTATAAAATCAGTGCACTGCTTACAAATGCTACCTCAGCTGAAGAAATGGACAGCAAACTCAGCACAAGGGAAAGCTCATTGGGAATTTGAATGTAGTAATTCACTCAATTTGTGGAAATCTACCTCCTTTTAAAAAAATGATATGTAATAATATTTTAAAAAATTATTTTTAAAATCAATATTATTTATAATCTAGTCCAAATCCTTCTATTTTATATGTAAGAAAATTGAGATAACACTATAAATATACTGTAGGGACATATATAAGTTTATATATGACTAGCACAGTGTTCACACTGCAAACATGCATGGGTAAAAACAGTCCTTGGGTTCTTTGCAGCCTATGGTTCAAACTTCAGAGGAACCACATTCTTTAAAATTCTGTTACCCTTAAATAGAACCATAAACAATATGAACTGTATTTCTAGTACGTAGTCTACTCTGCAGGGTCTAATATTTGTTGGTTGTTTATAGAAACATTGGAGAGAGCTGTCTGTGCGTTATTTAGGCTGACCATTCTTAACAGGGTGAAGTGAGATTATCATGAGACACATTTCAAAAATCTTTCTAAATAGCTGCCTCTAACCTCTAATTTGTTGTTTTGTTTCAGGGCAGATGCCTCATTAGAAAAACACCGATATTGAAAAGGCAAAGGCAGTAATGTTAGTAATATTAGTTTGTCTGGAACTATTCAGCAAAAAACACAAAAAACAAAAACAAAAGAGACTCTCGTGGGGATGACTATTGGCTGAGTAACGTTTATTCCCATGATCTCCCAGAGAGATGGATCACTTTTATAAGGAAATATCAGTAATCAAGCCTGAAACTCCAGGCTGGAGGCAAGGTTTTCCTTCCTGACCCTAGTCTGGTGAGAATTCCCTTTTGC
Organism: Ceratotherium simum simum; assembly: GCF_057802395.1. NCBI lineage: Eukaryota > Metazoa > Chordata > Mammalia > Perissodactyla > Rhinocerotidae > Ceratotherium > Ceratotherium simum. Next base: position 13,931,264 of record NC_141913.1, read on the forward strand.
TCCCCTTTACATCATCGACAGAATTGAGGCGATCCACCCTCAGGCACAACATTTACATAGAATGAATCCTCTAAGTCACCGAAGGCTGTGAAGGGTTACATGTGAGAGCAGTCTCCTTTTACAGGGCACTACCCAGACCAACACGAAACAGGCCATGCAGCCTTGCTCCGTAGCCCACTGGGCTGAGCAGCGCTGGGCATGGTCTAGAGCAAGTTCGAGTTGCTCTGTGGTCAACAGTGGCGGTACAACTCAGCAGGTGGCACTAAGCCTGGTTAAGTCTACAAACCCTGCAGCAGTGCTGGCGTGGCTTCAGAATGACCTAAACCTTTAAGGATACAGACTTTTAGAATTTTATTTATTTCTTTGGGGTCCTCAAGCTTGGGGTTAAGCCAAGGGTAGGCTGGGCCTCTGAGGATGCTGCTGGAGAAATGGAGCCCGTGAACTTCACCTGGTCCTGCCTCTGAACTTCAGTCTGTAGAGTCAGACTATAATGGCGTCAATCATAAGCATTCTTTTTTTTTTATAATTTTATTTATTTATTTATTTTTCCCCCAAAGCCCCAGTAGATAGTTGTATGTCATAGCTGCACATCCTTCTAGTTGCTGTATGGGGGACGTGGCCTCAGCATGGCCAGAGAAGCGGTGTGTCGGTGCGTGCCTGGGATCCGAACCCGGGCCGCCAGCATCGGAGCGCACGCACTTAAGCGCTAAGCCATGGGGCTGGCCCGATCATAAGCATTCTTGAAGTTGCCATTTGGTGGGTTTTCAGTGATGATTAAAGAATCTATTCAAACAAGGAGAAAACGCACTTGATCTTTTATACTTTAAAAGATCAGCATTTGAGGAAGAGACAGACCTCATAATTAAAGCAAAGCCGTCAAGACTAAATATTTTGTTTTTACGAGAGAGTATAACTTATACAATTCTTAGTTGATGATGCACTAAAATGCTATTCACTCCTTAAGAAATCTCGAGATCATTCAGTCTTTTAAGATATACTTTGGTTTTGCTCACTTATACTTTGTAGATAAAATATAAAAGGAATAAAACATGCACCCCATTCATTTGGTACAGATAAATACATTTTGTGGACTACTGAAGGTGCATGAATTTGCAAGGTTTCTTGATAGAAAGGCCCAACTCTATTATTCATTAGTATTATTCATTACTATTATTATCTCTAATCTCTGTTCCATTTTCTCTGTATAGCCCTTTCACTGACATGAGAAAAATAAATCGAGAGTTGAAATGTAGGTACATAAAGGGAAGGACCAAAGAACTAATAAAGATAATTTGGAGTCACCTCTATCAATACCAATACTGTATACAAATTCCTTTATAATTACAAAGTTTAGTGGTGGTCATTACTTGGCACAAAGGAAAACATCAAAAGAAGGTTCTGGTAACTTTCCATCCCCCTTTCTGACTTTGTTCAAGGTTTTTTCTTTTAAAAATGATCCCCATTGCCTCTCTGGTCATTTCCAATACCTTGTTTGTTAAAAGTCTCAATGAGTCAATGACGCAGGCCCCAGTGAAATAGTGGAGTTGGAGCTAGAAAGAACCACAGAAATAGCTGGGCCAGAATTTTTCCAGTGTGTTCTGTGGATCTCTAGTCCTGAAAGATTTTATGAAAAAAAGAAACTTGGTGCAATATGCTTAAGGGAAGCTGGTTATTACATCTCTTTAGAGATTCACAACACCCTTTAGCCTATTAAAGCCTGAGAAATTTTGCAGTAAAGAAACCTTTTTAACATTTTTACCCCCAGTATTTTGTAAAACTGCCTGGCCACTGAACTTTTTGAAGAATATCTCTTGCCATTTCTCAGAATGGTCATTCTATAGCACATACCCGAGGAATTGCTGATCCAGGCCACATCCCCCATTTCACAGATGAGGACACTGAGCATGGTTCACCCTCTTCTCACCTAAACCACATCTACCCACAAACACCTTGGGTAAGTATGGATAATAGGCTGTTTTTTTTTTTTTTTTTTGCTTAGGAAGATTCACCTGAGCTGACATCTGTGGTCAATCTTCCTCTATTTTCTTGCTTGAGGAAGATTAGCCCTGAGCTAACATCCATGCCAATCTTCCTTTATTTTGTATGTAGGTCACCACTAGAGCACAGCTGATGAGTGGTGTAGGTCAGCACCTGGGATCCAAACCTGCGAACCCTGGGCCACTGAAGCAAAGTGTGCAAACTTAACCACTATGCCACTGGGCCGGCCCCTGGATAATAGGATTTTGAAGCTGAAAAAACTTAGTCTATCTTTATAAAAGAAAAAACTGAACTCCAGGAAGTTTAATTGATTTACCCAAAGTCACCAATTAGCCAGTGTCCATGTCTAGAATCTAGAATTTCCTCACTTCTGCTTCCTCCTTCCCCCACCTAGAAAGTGCTCTTTCCACTAGATGAAGACACTTTTCTGAAATTATTTTGGCTTACATTTTGCTTTATCTTATGTCGAATTTTTTTCTCAGTACAGTAGAAGCTTTTTTCACAAAACTCCACCTAACCCACTCCCCAGCTTAATGGGCACTTTTCCTTCTCTCTGAAAACACAGCCAGGCTGCCCAAGGCACAGTGAATGCTCACTATTAAGCTACTCTAGAGCTTTTCTAGACTTTTCCTCAAATCTCTGTATGTTGATCTAACTTGGAATTACAGTTATGTAATTTAATTAAATATTACAAAGAGTGTTGAAGTATGAGTACAGAAGAGTCATTTCTCTAAAAACCCTGTAAAAAGAGTTGTTTCTCTTTCAATTAAGAAAGGCTTGTAAAGATTGAATAGACATGAGTTGTTAAAAATTGCTGCCAAAGTAGTTGTGCGTGAGACAAGTGTAAATAATAGAAAAAATAATGACAATTTAGAAGGATTCTGCATTCAGATTGTTTTGCATGTTGAAATCTAAGGAAAACTGACACGAGAATTCATAGATAATAAGCTATGAATGTGGTTAATGCAAGAAAGACAACTTAGAAGTCCAATCAATAGTCATTTTCCAAAAAAAAAAAAAAAGGCTTTGGTCCTTCATGAAAAAGTTAGTGAATGAATATTCATATTTATATGTTTTAAGTTAAAACTAAATGTTTGAAGAAAATATTTTTAAATGACTCTGCTTCATCTAGCCTTTATAAGTAGCTGACTACCAGTATATGTAAATCAAACAGTTGAGGGGAATTGTCCCTATGTGTCTAAACACTTAAAAATCCCTATTTAAAGTGTTAGAAAAGTGCCACATTCCTGGGTGGCAGGCTAAAATTTTGAATTGCTGTGTTGTACTTTATTTCTCTTGATTCCCTGGGTCCTCTGACCATTAAAATGAGGCCAGAGGGTGAAGCTAGTTGCCCCAGGGTAGGGAGGACACAAAGGGATGCAGAGGGAGCAGGGATGAAAATGCCCTCGGTTTAGATGCTGTCCTTATGAACGTCTTGACTTGAAAGTGGGAGGACCAGACACGAGAGAGAAAAGCCAGACATGGGAGAGTCTGCAACGCTCAGAGTATAGTTTACAAAATTAACCAGAGAATAGAGAGCTTGAAGGATGACACTATAGGAGTGTTTTCTTATTGGGAGAGGCAGAGATATTGAAGATAAAAACTCTTATTGGGAGACGAGAAGAGTGTAAAGGGGACAAAACGAGAGACCAGAGTTTCTGATCTTTTTTTGACTACCAGTACAGTAAGAAATATAGGATTTTCTTCTTGATCCAGTATTTAAAAAAAGTAATGCAGCAATATGTTCTATTCTAGTTGATCCTATCCTATCCTATCTACTGGCCATGAACACTAAATTGTTTCTTGACCCACAGTTTATAAAACAGTGTATAAATAACGAATGGCACTGCTAGAAGGCTCATTTTTCACCCTATCAACTCCTAGGGTCAACATGTGGTGTGGCAATAAAAATGTTCGGGTAAGATAGGTCTGGGTGCACACCAGATCTCTTGCCTGAATCCAAGCTTGGAAGGATGGCAAGCCTACCATAGAAGCCTCATAATTATGCTTGATTCACGCTGTAATTGGTGAGGGCCCAGGGCTGACTTGGTGGACGAGTGACCTCAGAGAGCCCCTCACTCCTTGGCTGAGGGAGGAAGGAACAGGTGACTGTTCTGAGCAGTTGCAGAAGTGTGCAAAGAACCAGAGGCCTACAGTGGGGCATGGAGAACACAGGTGCACTCACTTCATGATCAAAGACTGTGGCAGAGACCAGTGTCAGCAACAGTTGGCAGTATAGTGGACCCGAGGGCCAGGCAGGTGTTGCTACTTCTCAGCAGACACCAATGATGAGGAGGGATGAGCCACAGCTCAGAGGCCAGTGAGGGCAGCCTGTGAGGAGACAACCACGATCCGAATGCTGAGTAGGCCTCCCAGCGTGATGAAAGAATATTTAGTTTGACCAAATATCTATCTAAAAGAGGGACCCTTACACGGAGCGACTGTTACCTTCACGGCACCAGTATTCCACGTTCTTGGTCTTCACTGGAATTCTGGTCTCAAGAGGTAAGTTTAATTTACTTGTAGAAAATAATGAAAAGTTACATTCCTGCACATATGACTTGTAACTGTAGATTTTAAACCTGATATACCTGCATTGAAAGAATCTTTGGTGTATGAAAGCAACATGCAGTTCCTGCTGTTATTTTTAACACTTACTCAGTGCCAATGTTCTAGACACTGTACTGAACACATTTGAATGAGACATAATTCCCTGTTCACTTGGCTCACGGGCAAAATGAGAAGAACACAATATACAAAGAGACAGTGTAATGGGGGGAAGAGATATATGCACGATTATGAATGTGACATATTTAGGAAGTATAAATAAATAATCTCATGACATTTAGAGGTAATTGCTATATGGGACAAAAACTGGGCACTCATAAGTCATTGATTAAACATCTTAAAAACAGTGCATAACTATAGAATTTTGCTCTTAACTCCGGCTGGCTGTGACTCAGGATCAGCAGCAGCAGTCTTAAAAAATTACTTATTTCTGGCCCCTACTCCTGAAAACCTGGGGTTTGGCCTGGCCATCTGTATTTTCAGAATGTTCCCTTGGTGATTCTGCTGTGCAGCTCCAATTGGTAGCCACTGCCACAGAGGTTATATGTGTTTTTTTACAGATTTTATATTTATGTCCGATTATTTCATGTGGCATTCTTAAGAGGAGAGATATAAAATCATTCAGACTATCTCACAAATATGTTTTCTCAGTGAAAAAATATCCTTAAACATAATATTGTCATGTAACATCCGATTTTGCATTAATTAGACCATACTTTTAACAAACTTTCTGAAAAGTAATAAGTTTACAAAAACGTGTTTGAAGCATTATGTTAGGGGTAGCCTACTCCTAAATCTTGAATAATAAATGTGTTATCAGGCAAAGACTTGCATATTTCAGTTTTTAAGATGCTTAAACCACAGTAATAGGATTCCTTATTCATCTTGCTCTTCCTAGTTCTGGCGGCATGGTATAGTTTGTTTAGGAAATTCTAGCTTGAGTTACTGAAATCAGTAGGTAAAAAGCATATTACCTAAAAATGCGGTGGTGGTATTTGGGAGCACAAATTAGAGATAAACTTTTCTCTACATTGAAAAATTTAAGTAACAGTGATAATTCTGTATCTAAAACCACCTGGGTGTTTATTGCCATGACAGCCTTTTGCTATAGCAGCACAGGGTGGTAAGAGTAGTTTCTGTCCTAAACAGCTGAGACTAATTGCCGAAGGTCTTTCCTAAGGCAGATTTTTGACCGTAGGCAAGAAAGACTCATCAGAGTCATGGCTTACAGGTGTTTAGCACCTAAGTTCTCTTACTCAAGACCCGAGATCATATAAACCAAACGACTGGATGGAAATTAAGGTTTCAGTCCTTGATTAGTAATCAAGTTAATCTGCACTTTTGTCTCAAATTAATGTCACTGGTCGTTAATGTCACTGGATGAATCATTAACTGCAACTTGTTATATTCACAGGCTGGGTTTTATAAAGGATCAGCCGTCTAGTAATGACACCCAAGGACCCTGGACACTAGTTTGTTATTACTGACTATGGATCTTTTCTTGCTTTTGATTCATTAATTAGTGATAATTACTTCTTAAATGAGATAGTGGTTGAATAAAAAAAGAAAACACTTGGAATTGTGAAACTATAGATTTCTTTTTTTTTGGTTCTTCCAGTGAACAGTGTTAACAGTCGGTAAATTCCTTGAACAACAGAGACCATACATATGCTTTGGTTTTGGCGTCTCTATGGAGTATTGCACAAGGAAGGTGTTCAGTTATTGTTGACTACCTGCCTTAAAAGACATCTTCTATGTAATTTCACCTTTCTATTTACCTAGAATGCTAAAAACTCCACATTAGAAATAGATATTCCATACATGATTTTCTCTTGCCTACATATCTATGGTATGTTCAACTGGTTTTGAGTTTTCTAGAAGAAATACTTTCCTCCCCTACTTTTAAGCCAACTTAAGTTCAAGGTTCATATGGATCAACTACAGCTTTCTTGATCTAGCATTTTTTCTGATGGGTTCAATGAGAGGATCTTCGGAATGTACTTTTCGGTGGCATGAATAGGAAGTAATCATCTCCTATTTTTTCATGGTTAAAAACTTTTACAAGTTAGTAGTTGGACAATAAAAATGAATGCCTGCTGTCAGTGATCTAGCATTCCTAGCTAATATTAAGGAATAATTAAAACATGTTTTCAATGAGCATGTACATTATCACATTATTCAAGTGCTAAAGAGTCACAAAAGCAGTCATTTGGAGATGTTCTCTTATTATCCACAGGACAGCTTTCTCCCCGACACACCTATTTTCAAAGAAGTGAAATGTAATACATTTGCTAGCAATTTCTTTGTTGGTATTATCCACTGCAGAATGAGAGTAGATTAAGAGAGAGAAATTTAGTGATTTAAGACAAAGCACGCAGAGTGGGGGTTTGAATTAAAAAAAAAAAAATTCAAGTAGTTCCAGACCAAAATTTCCATCCATTAAAACCCGCTGCTTTCCATAGGCCAAATTCAAATTGGATAACCATTTAGGTTGAACGAACACGACATCTGGGTAAGTGACCTCAGGTGGACTAAAGTTTTACCATCTTCTTAGTGGACTGTAGAGCAATTAAAACTCTAAAAGTGACTGCTTGGAATAAGGGCAAAATTGGTGATTAGGAATAAGTGCCATCTGCTAGCGCTGACTTTGCACGATCCGGGGGATGGTGATTATGGAGCTGTATTTGTAGCAAGCTTCAATGGAGTGACTCACCTCCTCTCCTGGATAGAAATAAAGAATTGAGGAGGGATAGTTCATTTTCTAAATATGTGAAACTATTAAAGAAAATGAGAATAGAAATCTTTCTGATGTCATCAGTAGTGTCTAAAAAAACATGAACGCCAACAGAAAAGGCGGGGTGGAGGTGGGAGAAGATTTCTACAAAACCTGCAAGGATGATTGTTTGCTGGGAATTGCGAGGAGTCATAGTTCTAATCCTGGTTTTGGCCCATGAATTGCTTGAGGATAAGACATTTAAACCCTCTAGAGTTTAATTTCTCCAGCTGCGAGTTGAGAAAGCCCTAGCTTAATTAGATGAGTACAAAATAGAGCCAATACATAACTCCTATTAGAAAGTTTTAGATAGTAAATGCCTTTCTCTCTGAAGACTAAGTTTACTGGGCACCTACTTTCGAGTGACATTTGGGACACACCCATAGCATATATTCTGCAGGCCTTTAGGATGAAGGCTGGATCTACACATATTTGATTATTCTTAGCACCGTGGTAGGCTTATCAGCAGTACTCAATAAATATTTGTTGAACTGAATTGATTTTGCATGAATTATATCACACAAATGAAGGAAGAAAAACCTTTTCTCTGATGGTAGGTGAAGGGGATGACAGGCAGTAATCCTGCAAAGAAGGTCAAGATTGGATCCTTATTAAAAGTTAAGTTTTTTCTTTTTCCCTTACAATATGAATGAGTTTCCCTTCATTTTATCTGATTGTCAGAAGTGTACTCCCTAGACTCTCAGGAAATGGCTTAGAACACTTAGAAAACTAGCAAGTTATTGGTCACTTTCAAGTTGTTCAGTGACTAGAGTATTGCTCATTGTGAGGTACATAGTGACATGGTATGTTATAACTAACTGAATCACCCAGCGAGGAAATAACATAAATTCTCAGTCCTACAGCACGGCAATCTAAGTCTGTTTCCTAATGAGCAGATTGTCTCCTTTGTGAAATATTTAGCAGGAATTGAAATAAAGAAGTCCTGATTCCTCGTACTGAATCTTAGCACTTCCCCTTCCTCTCTGTTTGCAGCTGGGCTACCAAAGAAGTTGACATCTATTTAGTGGCTACAGGATCAGTATGTGACAGAGGTTGAAAATTTACTTAATGTCAAATTAGTATATTGCAATGACAGGTCAATGAAGGTTCTCAGAGTGTCTCTGGACCTGCAGCATCAACATCACCTGGGAGCTTGTTAGAATGCAAATTCTCAGACCCTGGGCCTATTGAATTAAACTGTTTTAACAAGTGCTTCAGGTGATTCTGACACCTAACATTTTGAAACCACTGATCTATGATATTTAATGTGCCAATTAACAACTAAGGGTTGTTAACTAAGGGTTATTCTTCTTAGGCCCACCTTTATTTTGAAAAGATTATGTTACATATTAATCTGTTCTATAAGGATAGCTAAACTTTAACAAAACAAAATCAGATTTCTCATATTACCAGTAACTCTAGTGCTATAACCTAATATGGCCCATCATTTCATGTGGGGCAACTTCAGTTCACATTAATAACTGTTGCCTGAACACCCACTCTGTATAAAGCACTGCATTGGGTGCTGTGGGGGAAATGTGAAGGAGTAAGACTAGTTCTTCCCTTCCAGGGTCTTACAATTGAGTGGGGATATTTAAATAGATAAATACATAAAGTAAATACACAGCATGCCATAAGCGCCCTGGAGAAATGCAAAGCCAGGGAGGAGATAGGGGCTAAACCTCAAACAGAAACCCATGGTGCTGTGGGAGGCTGGTGTGTCTACAGGCCTGACCAGTCGGAGGCCTCAGCTCTGCGGCTGGGCAGGTGAGTTTGGTCAAGTCAAGGCATGTCCCCTTTCTGTGCCTTTGTTTCCTTGCTTCTAAAACAGTCAAAGGAAGGGCCAGCCTGGCGGTGTAGTGGTTAAGTTCACATGCTCTGTTTAGGTGGGCGGCCTGGGGTTCGTGTGTTCTGATCCCGGCACAGACCTACACACAGCTTGTCAAGCCATGCTGTGGCAGCGTCCCACATACAAAATAGAGGAAGATTGGCACAAACGTTAGCTCAGGCTAATCTTCTTCAAGAAAAAAAAAGAGGAAGATTGGCAATGGATGTTAGCTCAGGGCCATAGCCAGAGGTGGGACTAGAACTGTGATTTGAGAAGGCCCCTTGCTGACTTCGAGGGGTTGGAAGTTGGAAGAAGCCAAACCAGGGAAACTCTGCGCCTTCTGCTTCAACTAGAAGTGCAACTTGTTTCTCTGTTTATATATCAAGCCCCCATGTAACTTTTTGTTTGAAAAAAGGTTTCCACAGCTGAAGAAAAACTAAACCTCTGAACTAGATGATCTCAGGTTTGTTCCAGCTCTGTGCTTTTATGGTCTCTATTTATTAGGGTTCTGGGAGGATTCATTAGTAGGAAGATATACCTTGAATTCTTTGCAGGAAGTTGTTATGGAACTACAAGATAAAATAAATATTTCTACTAAACAGCTTCTATTTATCACTCAAAATGGGATAGAAAAATACTGAATCCCTGGATTTTCCTTAAGAGGCATATAATTACCTTTTATACTTTCTATCGTGATTTAAGAACAGAGAATAATTTTTCAATGGCAGAATTGAAATATAGACCCTTCAGGACTTGGAAAAAAATTCAAAATAGATCAAAACCTCAACTGAAAGCAGAAAAATCTCTTACAGTTCAAGTTCTCATTATTATTGCTCCTTAAACTAAATCCCACTCTGCAGTTAGTCTTCTGTTTAAGAATATACAGTAACCGAAATTGTTCTCTCCCTAATCCACTACCATATGTCTTGCTAGCTTAAAAACATTTCAATAAGGATGAGATCTTTTTTGTTTCCAAACAGAAACCAAGAGATTAATAGTCAAATAAATGACAAATGGGAAACCCATAACTAGTTTGTACTGGAAAACTGTTACGTTTTACTTCCATAGCAATTTACCAGCTCAGCCTTAATGAAAAGCCCTTCCAATGGTCACTATGGTTTTTTTCAAAAAAGAATTTCAATAGTTTTATTATAAGCTGAGTGTAATAATCTCAGCTATGACAATTATGTACAAGAATAACTGAGAATACTTAAAGAGAGCACAGTAACTGAGTTTCAGTCAGAGGCCCTTTGAAGTGAACCTCATGGAGATTTAAAGTAGTGGGTCACCTGGTGAAGAAAATGGCAGTTCACTGCACCATTGCTCAAGGAATGAGTAGCCCAGTTAGGACCTAAGGAGGTAATCAAGAGGATTAAAAAAGAACAATGAAAGCTGGAAAGAAAAGAAAAGGAACAAAGATTGAAACTGGTAATTGCAACTGAAAGTGGCACTGTCAGACTGAATCCCAACATAAGATGTGATTGATTTGTTCCTCGGAATTCTTCTGTAAACTTGGAGACTTTCAAAATCAATTAAACTTGTGATTTTTGAAAATAGTGATCACAAGGGGGAAGAAACAATGAAACAAGAAAAACAGCCTACCAGCCCAGAATAGGCTATTTCTGAAAGATCAGTTACATCTGGACGCAAAATTTGCAAGTTCTCTCTGTTGGGAGAATGTCATTTCTGAAGACATTTTGCTGCCTTTGTGAAATAATAGTTCTGACAAATCTTAGACCTTAGATGAGAATGAAAGTCAATGAAAACAGAAAATTCCCTATTCTCTATAGCAAGATGCCCAACAGCCTGTAGAAACTGATGCTACACTAAACCATATTGCCCTTGCTCAAGTGAGCAAATTAAAGCCCCCAGAGATATCCAGACTCATAGCCAGACATCTGAAGAGCTTGCTTTGTCTCTGTGCTCTCCACCACAGAACATGTCCAACGTGCTGGGACCTTGTCTGGTGCTAAATAGCCCAAGGATAGGGATGCTGCTTGAGAGACACCCACGGTCATCAGCCAAATCTGTTCACATGCCCATCCCTTCACGGAGAACAGAGGAGCATATGGAAGGTTTGGGCTCCTTGCCATCTGTCAAGAGTGGGCAGGACTGCGCATGCAATCCCAATTGGCATGGATCTTGGGAGATAATGATTTCCACAGAGAAGGGTCTGCTGGCCTCAGATAAGAACAGGTTTCAAACGGGGACCGTGAGAAGCCACACAACAGAAACTTGGTTCCCCTCCTCTCAGATCTACCCCAACCTATATGACTTCGAGGGGAGAAAATCCTTACCTATTGCTTAGTTTGTACTGAGCTCGAACATTCATTCACATGCTATATAATATCATCATTATTATTGTAAACAATAACATTTACTGAACTGTTGTCCAGTAACTCCTTCCTGTAACTTCTAAAAACTTGTACAGTGTAATATCCTCATCAATGAAATTGAGATCCGTGTATTACTCTCTTCCATTACAATTTGTGCTCCTAACCAGAAAGGTATGAAAATGGCAGTGGAAATTATTTTAATTAGGAAAAACGGAATTCTGACTTTTCTAGCATCCCCCTTTATTACTCTAAAAATCTTATGCTTTCTTCTAACTTGGACCAACATCTATAAATGACCAAATGAAACAATACAAAACATACAGTTTACATGACCACCCTATGTAAGGAGGTGGTAATGGATGGCATACAGGGTTACCATGAGGTTTCTGTTAAAAGCATGTCCATACTAATCACTATGTACTTTGAAACTCCTGAGCTATTCCTCCAAAGTTCCTGCCAACGATTTGGTTATTTAGTGAGCAGGATACTCTAAAAGACTAAACCTCAGTTTCAGATGCCCTGTTTAAGTGCTTTATCTATTCTAACTCATCAAATCCTGTTAAGAATTCTACAGTGTAAGTACTATTAATTCCCCCTTTGAAAATGAGGAAAGTGCAGCACAAAGAAATAAAGTAACTTACCCCAATGGATGCCAGTGAAGGAAGGCTAGCTCCACAGTCTGTGCTTGTAACCATTAGGCTCCACTGTCTCCCACCTAATCTAGGAGCTGATGCTTGTGGAAGGGTGTGGGGAACTAGCTGTTCACTGTAGTAGGGAGTGCCGACAGAGGAAAGAGTGCAAAGGGTAGAAAGAGCATCGAGGACGCATGAGGATGTTGCCCGTTTCACATGCACTATAGTGAATTTCCCAGGGAATGACTGAGTGTCCATTAGAGAAGGCAGGGGTTTGCATTAGGGACTGAATGACCTATTGACAGCCCAGCAGCATCCTGCCCTTGCACCAATGGATAAGAATGGGAAGGCACTGGAAGTCAGTCTAAGAGTGATGGCTAAAGGCCAAAGAGCCTAATATTTCTCTTTCTTAGGCAGTTTTGTTGGTATCTTGATGTCCTCATTTCTGGAAGAGTCACCTAAAATATGATATGTTGTTTTATATCATTTTATAGAGTAACAAGCTACACTAGTATTTATAAATGTAGAAGTTTGTCAAATCATTAGACATATCCCTGGTCAATATCAAAGGTCTGCCCCATTCAACTGTCATTTGCTACTAAATAAATTGCAGCATAAATAAGAGGAGACTTCGGCTTTGACAACTGTTGAGCATATTTTGGGTGGTTCTTAATGCAGCATTAAGTATGTAAGGGCATGCAGTAAATACTCTGCTGGAGCAATAATAATCATACTAAGTTGCTTATATTGTGAAAATTGTATAAATGGGAAAGTCAATACCCGGAGGGAAAGGAAAAATAGATAAAAATATCAAAATAAGCAAATAACACATTTTCCCTTACAGTGTGAGGATATGGAATGGTGGTGGTAGTAAGGATTGTAGGAAGGAAGTAAAGAAACCAGGTTCAAGGAGCTTGCTTCCCTTCCCCTCACCCAAACAGTATTAAAGAGAAAGGAAACATTTTAACAGTTTTCCTCAAGTCTGACAATAAGCTAGAGAATCTGGTAGAGAAGGAATGCTAGAACATCACCATTCTGAAGGATGAAGATGCTGCTTGCACATTCGTGTTCCTTTGGTTCTTTGCAATCATTTCTATCCAAGCTGAGCTGTGAAACACACCAGACCTGTTATTACCAGGCTTGTGGACTGGCTGTGTGCTTTGTTGTTGTTTTAATAGCGTGCCTGTTGCTATGAAAACAAAGCACTCCAGACTGAGATTTGAAATATATAAGCTGAATACAGTAGAAATCAACACACACAAAAATTCTAGTTTTGAATGAATATATGCTAAATAAGTCATTTCACATCTTTGAGCCCCAGTTTCTCTGCGATAAAGATGCTCTGGTTAGATGTTTTCCAGGTTTTCTTTAGCCTCTAACAATTAGGTGGAGAGAGACTAACAACTAACTAATGACCAACCAAACACAGGCTTTAAAGGAGGATGAGGGATAAAATGCCATTCAGGGGACTGTATCACAGAACTTTGGATTCAAGAGCTAGAGGCCCTTGGTAAAGCCATTAATATGTTTCTGGATCATGATTTCCACCTGTGCTGCAGGTTGTTCCAGGGACTGGCATTCTGAACAGAGACTATCCTTCCTGGGGGGATGAGGGCAGTAAGAGAAGGTGGAAGGAGGGGAACCAGGAGGTTGCCTATTGCAATAGAGGTATTAGTGATAGGGCCTTGAACTAGGGTGGCTGGTGGTGGAGGACTGGAAAGGAAGGGGCTGATGGAAGAAATACTGTGCAGCTGAATTGAGGAGGAATGCAAGGCTCAGGAAAGAAGTTGCAAGCACTAGCAATGGGTATCTCAGGAACCTGTATGCAATGCAGGCACTGGACAAGGTACTCAAGAGTTATGCCCAGTCCAGATATGCAAGGAGATGGACAAAAAGAGTTTGGATAATTTGTGACATGCACAGCCCAATGAGAGTTTTGCCAAAATAACATACAATGCTGTATCAAGAAGATTCCTGAACATAGATAAAGTTGATCAACAAGAAAGAGTGGTAAAGGCCTTGACCTTTCTCCAGTACTCAATTTTGTAGGCACATTGAGTAGTTTTAATCTCCTTGGTAAGAACTTGGGAAGACCTGAAATTCACACATCTCAAATCCTTGAGCTTTCTTTGAAGGTTTATGTCAGCAAATCTGTATCCCTTCCTTGGCAGTTAAGGGAACCTGATAGCATCCTCTGATGGTACCAAGTTTTCATGTGCAAGGTAGTTCACTACAAAAGCACAATGCATCAGGTGCAGACCATGGAGATTACTGTGAGTTTAATTGGGAGATAAGCCTGGAAAGTTAGGTTGAGGCTAGATTATGAATGTGTTTAAATCTTGAATTTACTGGATTGATAAGGGGAGCTGTGGGGGTTTTGCACAAGGGGGTACTATAGTCATAGTATTACTTTAGCAAGCTAAAAGGGCTGCAGTGAAGAAATGGGTGGGTCAAGGGAGGGTTCTTGAGTCATGCTATCAAATAGACACTTGCTGAAACATGCTAGATACAGGTGATATGATTGTAATAGCGACAAGTGATTTGATGTGATGATATGCCAGGTACTGTGCTGAATAAAGTGCCTAACCTATATTATCTCACTTAATCCTTACAGCAACACTAAGATGTTATCACTCACATTTTACGGAAGAGTAAATAAAGGCTCAGAAAATTTAGAGCACTTGCTTAAGGCCACACAGCTAATGAGTGACACAGCCAGCTTTGACAAAGCTGACTGATTTGTAAACTAAGAAAGTGACAATGGTAAGGAAGAGCTAGTGCAAGAGGCACTGTGAAACAGCAGGGCACACAGTTAGATAAAGCTGCCTCGGAGGTGAGAGTCAGTGCCCAGATGGATTTTCTGCAGATGTTACAGGCCTGAGAAAAGACATCTTCTTTGCATCTACCACCTTGAATGTAAGAAAGAATTCAAAAATGCTTGGAGAAACAACTAGTAGGATGGACTATGGAATAGATCTGCCATGCTTGTTGCTCTCACCATTTCTCTGACGCATTATAAGCCAGGCTACCATGAAGCTTAAGAAAATTGTAGTGGATCATCTTCAAGTTTTCGATCTTCCCTCTGCTGCCACCTGGCATGTCCAGTTTATGCCCCATTTCTTTTCCAGAGTATATTTAGTGCTGCCTATCGCCACATGTCTCACCCTTCAAGTTTCCCCTGATAGCTGTGAGGTAAATACATTTATATTGTGTTGTATTATATTGGGCTTTCAGTTAGAGCCCAGCTCTCTCTCCCATCCCATTCCCCTCCTACTGTCTCCCCACCCCCAAGGATACATGTCAAAGTATCCATGAAGCAATGTGTATTGATATGAAAGGTCTTGTTGACCAGATAGCAATCAACATTCACATCTTGTTTTAAAGATGAGATCACTTTTTATCAATTGCTTCCCCTTTTCAATAGTTTCACTAAATATTTAGTGCTATATTCCAATTCATACAAGTAATTATATGTCAGTTTTCTATGTTCCTCTGGCAAAAGTGAAACTTGCAGTGCTGATAACTGCTAGAAAGGATTATTGGATAATTTTTACTTTTTCAACAACAGCCCTAATCATCAAAAATCCAACTTGTACGTTTATAAAACTGTAGTTCTGCTACATTTACAATCACTACATGGCAAAAGGGATTATTTAATTTCCCAATATACTGATGCAACTTGGGATGATTTTATAGTTCCACAGAAGTAGAGAGCATGAGCCAGGGAAGCATTCTTTTATGAACTACCAATGTAAAGAAAGTTTAAACTAGGAACCCAAATACCTGGTTTCTTGCTCTAGCTTTGTCACTTCTTATCTGAGTAATACTGGACAAAATAATTCAGTATTCTGAGCCACAGTTTCCTCAATTATAAAATGGGAAGACTACTTCAAGGTGTTGTAAGGATTTATTTGAGAAAAAAAATATGGATATGTGTGTGTGTGTGTGTGTGTGTGTGTGTGTGCAAACACTGTTTCCCTGTGTGTGATAGTAAACTCACCACAGGAGAAACTTAGTGCCTGCAATTCCCACACTGATCAGAAAGCATGACGTGGTAGAAAGCACATGGAGTTTGGAGTCAGAAGATACAGGTTTGAAGTCTGGTTCTATCAATTTCTATGCATATGAACTTGAGAATGTTGTTAAACTTGATGAATTTCTTGGGAAAAAAAGCAAGGGGTTAGTTGGAGAAGATTGCCAAGATAATCAAATATCAGTCAAACCACATTGTGAACGGTAAAGTTAACAAGTAAATGCCAGAATGAATAGCAAAACTCATGTAGACCTTTCTTAAGGGTCATGAGAGAACATAAGCACGTGTTGCTAGTCAATTAAATAGGTCATAGAGTCAACTACCTCCTGACCTAATTACTGAGCCCTGCTATGGAGATAAGCATGTTCCAGTTCTCTGCTCAGCATCAGGACAGTTCCTCTGCAACCAGTAATTGCAGTTAACTCTAATAAAATCTACTTTGGTTTTAGTGAGTGTAGGTGCCTGCGGGGCCCTAGGAGGAGATATCCAGCATACAGTTGGATATGAGGTTCTGGAGTTCAGAAGAGTGGTCTATTGAGAGATCTAGATTTGGAAATAAAGACATCTTGCTTTTGTTTTGTTTTTATTTTTTTTGCTTGTTTTGCCTGCCTTTTGGTTACATGCTATGATGATATCTAAAATCTGTTCTTGAGAGGTCAAAATACCTCATCCTGAGGTAAATAAATAATATTAATATTAAAATAAATAAATAAAACCAGCAGCATTACTTTACGTAAGCCCATTCTTTTTTTTTTTAACGTTTTGTCTTTTTTTCTGTTTACTTCTTTATTATATTAGCAATTTTTTTTTAAATTTTTTGTTTATTGCAGTAACATTGGTTTATAACATTGTATAAATTTTAGGTGTATATCATTATACTTCTATTTCTGCATAGATTACATCATGTTCACTGCCCAAATACTAATTACAACCCATCACCACACACATGTGCCGAATTATCCCTTTCGCCCTCCTCCCTGCCCCCTTCCCCTCTGGTAACCACCAATCCAATCTCTGTCTCTATGTGTTTGTTTATTGTTGTTATTATCTACTACTTAATGAAGGAAATCATACGGTATTTGACCTTCTCCCTCTGACTTATTTCACTTTGCATAATACCCTCAATGTCCATCCATGTTGTCACAAATGGCTGGATTTCATCGTTTCTTATGGCTGAGTAGTATTCCATTGTGTATATATACCACAGCTTCTTTATCCATTTGTCCCTTGATGGGCACTTAGGTTGCTTCCCAGTCTTGGTTATTGTGAATAACGCTGCAATGAACACAGGGGTGCATGTACCTTTACAAATTGGTGTTTTCAAGTTCTTTGGATAAATAGCCAACAGTGGAATAGCTGGATCATATGGTAGTTCTATCCTTGATCTTTTGAGGAATCGCCATACTGTTTTCCATAGTGGCTGCACCAGTTTGCACTCCCACCAGCAGTGTATGAGAGTTCCCTTCTCTCCACATCCTCTCCAACACATGTTGTTTCCTGTCTTGTTAATTATAGCCATTCTGACGGGCGTCAGGTGATATCTCATTGTAGTTTTGATTTGTATTTCCCTGATAGTTAATGATTTTGAACATCTTTTCTGTGTCTGTTGGCCATCTGTATATCTTCTTTGGAGAAATGTCTGTTCAGGTCTTTTGCCCATTTTTTAATTGGGTTGTTAGTTTTTTTGTTGTTGAGATGCATGAGTTCTTTATATATTTTGGAGATTAAGCCCTTATCAGATGTATGGTTTGCAAATATCTTCTCCCAATTGTTAGGTTGTCTTTTCATTTTGTTGATGGTTTCCTTTGCTGTGCAGAAGTTTTTTAGTTTGATGTAGTCCCATTTGTTTATTTTTTCTGTTGTTTCTCTTGCCCGGTCAGACATGGTGCTTGAAAATATGTTGCTGAGAACGATGTCGAAGAGCGTACTGCCTATGTTTTCTTCTAGAAGTTTCACAGTTTCAGGTCTTGCATTCAAGTCTTTAATCCATTTGGAGTTAATTTTTGTGTATGGTGTAAGGTAAGGGTCTACTTTCATTTTTTTGCATGTGGCTATCCAGTTTTCCCAACACCATTTGTTGAAGAGACTTTCTTTCCTCCATTGTATGTTTTTGGCTCCTTTGTCAAAGATTAGCTGTCCATAGATGTGTGGGTTTATTTCTGGGCTTTCGATTCTATTCCATTGATCTGTGTGTCTGTTTTTGTGCCAGTACCATGCTGTTTTGGTTACTATAGCTTTGTAGTATATTTTGAAATCAGGGAGTGTGATACCTCCAGCTTTGTTCTTTTTTCTCAGGATTCCTTTGCCTATTCAGGGTCTTTTGTTGTTCCATATAAATTTTAGGATTCTTTCTTCTACTTCTGTGAAAAATGTTGTCGGAACTTTGATAGGGATTGCATTGAATCTATAGACAGCTTTAGGAAGTATGGACATCTTAACTATGTTAATTCTTCCAATCCAAGAGCACGGAATATCTTTCCATTTCTTTGTGTCTTCTTCAGTTTCTTTCAGCAATGTTTTATAGTTTTCCGTGTACAGCTCTTTCACCTCTTTGGTTAAGTTTATTCCTAGGTATTTTATTCTTTTTGTTGCAATTGTAAATGGGATGGTATTCTTAATTTCTCTTTCTGCTACTTTGTTAGTGTATAGAAATGCAATTGATTTTTGTATGTTGATTTTGTATCCTTCAACTTTACCATATTCGTTTATTAGTTCTAAAAGTTTTCTGGTGGATTCTTTAGGGTTTTCTATACATAAAATCATGTCATCTGCAAATAGTGACAGTTTCACTTCTTCCTTTCCAATTTGGATCTCTTGTATTTCTTTCTCTTGCCTGATTGCTCTGGCTAGGATTTCCAGTACTATGTTAAATAGGAGTGGTGACAGTGGGCATCTTTGTCTGGTTCCCATTCTTAGAGGGATAGCTTTCAGTTTTTCACCATTGAGGATGATATTAGCTGTGGGTTTCTCATATATGGTCTTTATTATGTTGAGGTACTTTCCTTCTATACCCATTTTATTCAGAGTTTTTATCATAAATGGATGCTGTATCTTGTCAAATGCTTTCTCTGCATCTAATGAGATCATGTAATTTTTGTTCTTCATTTTCTTAATGTGGTGTATCACGTTGATTGATTTGCGAATGTTAAACCATCCCTGCATACCTGCAATAAATCCCACTTGATCATGGTGTATAATCTTTTTAACGTATTGTTGTATGTGATTTGCTAGTATTTTGTTGAGGATTTTTGCATCGATGTTCATCAGTGATATTGTACGTAAGCCCATTCTTGTTGCATTTCTGTTTAATAACAGATTCATGGGATTTTTTTTTTTTTAATTTTAAGATCCTAAAGAACCTCCCAAAGAACCTGCCCCAAGAACACAAACGTGGAAATTTTATTTTGCACTACCTCTAACATAATCTCTAATAGTGGTGTCTGTGTTAAGAAGTTCCCGTTTACCTCTAACTTAGACATGAAGGCTGAAGGCTGACCACTGGTTTTTAACCCTGAGCAGTCACTTTCAGGCCTAGCCTTAGGATGCCCTGGCCCCTCCTGCTATAGCCTCAGCATACCCTGGAACTGTCATAATTGTGAATCTTCACCTGCTCTTTTAAGGCAAAAGTGTAAGGTAAAAACAATATAATGAAAATAATTTCCTTTGGTATAAGAAGTTTAGCCAGAAAATCATACAGGCCAATAGGAATAATGTGTTTAAAGACCTTCATACTCCAGGACATACAGACCTAAGTAAAACACGGCTTGTTTTCAAAGCTACAGGTACAGAGAAAAGAAAACCAATAAAGCTCAAGTCGCTCTCATGCGTTAATTAGACTCCAGGGAGAAACCAACCCAAGTAACTTTAGAATGTGGTATTTTGACTATCTTCAGGCTGAAGACCAAAAAGAAAAAAACAAAAACAAAAAACCAAAAGTTAGAAAGAATAAAATCCCATCTAAATAAATACTGAGTTTCCGTTTGTAGGTCTGTTTTTCTACAGAGGTATGGGACAACAATGTCAGAAAGACCCTTTCTGTGTATCCAAGGATTGATCACATAAGTAAGTATACGGTGGCTGAAGGAGGCCATGTTTCTCACTGTTGGAGAAGGAAACGCAAGAGCGAACACTGCTGAGCTTGATCGAAACATGAGATAACAGTACAAGCCAGGGTTTCTCAACCTCAGCACTTTGACATTTGGGTCAGATAATTCTTTGTTGTGAGGGGCTGTGCTGTGCTTTGTAGCATATTTAGCAGCATCTCTGGCTTCTGCTCATTAGATGTGAGTAGTACCCTCCTCCTCCTCCTCAGCTCTGACAACCAAAAATGTCTCCAGACATTGCCAAATGTCCCTTGGGGAAAAACTGCCCTGGTCGAGAACTGCCGGTCTAAGCTAATGGTTTTTATTAGATACAAATCGCTAGAGATGTGTGTATACACGTGTGCATGTACGTATTTCCTAGTTCCTAGTCCTAGAGAGGACCTGGAAGCAATGGCACTGTAGTAGCGATGAACGCATCTAGCACCCAGGTCTTGGGTGCTAACTACTATTCTTGACTAAAAGGAATCAGGGCTGCTTGGAGAAAAGACTTCTCTATCATATCCAGGGCTGGGCCTGAGAAAATATGAGATGATCCTGGAACATACTGTTATGCCAGAAAGTAAGGAAAAGCTCAAAAAAATGATGGGGACATATTAAAACGACATAGGAGCTTGCTTGAAGGTGCTCCCTCTGCTTAAATCTAGGGCAACAGATTCAGAAAATTTGAGCAGCAAAACAAATAATAATTGAGTAAAATAAGAATACACAGTCCATACAAAATAAATAAGAGAAAGCTCTTCCTTACAGTAGGATATGAACTAATGAATGTGGAAGTGATGATGATTCCCACATTGGAAGATCACATGGTCCGGTAATAATTGATAAAGGCAAGAATAATCAATGGATGCTAAAACTAGTAGGCAAAAGAGGATTTGTAACAGTATATTTACATCCTAAAGTTCTTGGAAAACCACTGGCTTTATTGAGGAGCATATGATTGAATTTTTGTATAAATGCTTTTATTGAAAGAGTGAACAAAGTCTACATTATGGTACATTCCAGATTCAAATGAACATACATAATTATATTTATCAGCATCAATGCCTGGCAAAATAAATATTTTTTAAATGAATGTATGATGTATCCCCATTAAAGTATGATATATGGCTCTGGCATCAATATAAGAATCATAAATGTGCCACTGTGACATATGAGGAAAGCAACTAGTGGCAATTTTCTTAGCCTAAATAAATTTTTATCACATCAGCAGAGAAGTTTTAAATGTTAGACCTTCAGCTATACATATGAGTTAGGGTTTTGATACTGAAAAAAACCATTTCTACTAGTGGCGTAAGGATGGCAAATCTGAATTATTCCTTTTAATATGAAGTCCAGTAGAGTAAATTGATAGAGATACCAGCAAGTGAACTTGTTATTAAGGAATGCAAATTGTAAAATGTACGGTGTACATTATATCATTAAGTAATATGAATGTTTTTAAAAATGTAATGTTAGATTCATTTAGATTTTTGTTAACTTGTACACCAATAAAAAAGTTCCTTCCTATTATAACAGTTTTCAGAAAGCTGAGATGATCAGACGTGTAAGCCAGTCATGTAAAGCAAAGGACCTGGAAGATCTACCTGCTGAGGGATTTCCCTCCTCCGTGGCCTTCCCCACCACTAGCAGTCTCTCTACACTCTATGTAACTTACCATTACATGTTCCTCCACGTGAACTTTTCAGACCTCCCTCCCCAATCCACGTAGCTACTTCTTTTCTCTGCTGCTTCATGGCATCCGTCTGTATCATTTCCTGTTTGTGTTTGTAACCAGCACAGCATCTAGTGCTCAAGACATTTGCTGAACTAATCTGACTATAAGGACACACTTAGTTCTTCATTTTTAAGGATCTAGGCATCCGGTTTGTGGAACAAGACCTTCTGACGATCCCTTTGGCAGATAAGTTGTTGCACCTAAGCATTTTTCCTTGGAGGAGCATTTGAACATAGAGATGTATGTCTCACATCAGTCATCATGCTTAAAGTTCATTATGCTCCTTGAAAATATTCCAGGAAAGGAGGTTGGAATTAAGTGCTCTAATTTATTGATTATTTTATCAAAAATGAAGAGAGAAGTGAAGAGAGATACCACTACTACTAATAATAATTTAATAATGACGATGATAATAATAGTTGGCTTGTATAGAGACCTTACTATGTGCTGGGCATGGTTCCAAGTACTTCAGATACATTAGCTCATTTAATCTTGACAATAGTACAATGGAGTGGGTATTAATTATCCCTCGACTTTCTGACAGAGAAATTGAGCTATGGAGAGGTTAAGTAACTTGTTCAAAGTAAAAAAGCTGGTAAGTCATGGAACCTGGGCTTAACATAGGCATCCGGCTCCAGAGTGTGGGCCCTCACCGACTCCGCTGAATTTATGCGTTATGATTTCCAAGCACAATTTTCTTTTCTTGCCCTTTTGGATGATTTCATTTTTAGATGGAAGAAATTTAAGATGGAAGAAATTTAGTAAGGTTGCTTACCTAATCTAATCACACTCTAAGCCAAGACCTAGAAGTCTGAGGTTATCAAGGCATAGCATATCATCCCCATGGGTTTGCAAATGAACTTGCAATGAATAAGTTGACAGAGCAAATCCTACAGTCTGGACCATTCCAGCAACGATTTTGGGCCACTGCATCTGTGTCAGAAGAGAGAAGCCCTCCACAGGGCTGAGGTGTGTGATTCATCTGAGTCAGAGCCACATTTGTGGTTTTTTGCTCAAGTGCAAACATTGATGGCAATGTTGGAAAGTGCTCTCATAACCGCCTCTCAACCAATTATAATGTTTAGAGGCAGCAAGGGAAACCACTTTGTGTCACCTGGAGGCCATCTCCCAGAACTGCCCAGTCTCGAGGTGTGTGCTGAGAAAAGGCTCCATAGATTTCTCCCTGGGGGCAGGTGAATCCACATAAACATTTTCTATCCCTATGATATGTGTATTTAGCAGGAAAAACAGTAATATGGACCAAATTTATTTCTCTCCACTGAACTTTAAATTCTATGCTGTGGATTTTTGTTTATCTACCCATGAGCAAAACCGCCTCACTGTGTTCATTAAAGTTTTTACCAAAGGGGAGGTGTTCAGCTCTTGGTAAGAAAGTCTCAGCGAGGGCCTGGGGTGTGAAGTTGCCTTAAAACTACAAAAGAAACAAACCAGAGAGCCCAAGGTAATGGGATAGAGAAAAGTGCAGGAGAGACACACATCATGCAGCTTTTAGTGAACTAGAATACTTTCCACAGGCTGAGTAGTAGCAAGATCTCTCCTCAGAAAGGGAGGAATGAGTTTTAGGCAGTAACACTGAATAGGGGCAGAGGGCAGTATTGTGTGAATTCAGCTAAAACATTAGGTTCTTCAGAAAGTTAGAAGTATAATGAAAGATTAGCAGAGGTATCTTGAACTGACAAAACGTCTATCAAGGACTACGTATGTGCGGATGAGGAATATAGCACATGACAAAGTCAAATACCACAAACTAAATCAAAGGAGAGGAGGAGAGATCAGTCTCTGTGACTCCAGTCCTGCTGGCCTCAGGCCCCTTTCCACACAGCAAGAGACATTTCCACAGAGCAAGCCTCATCCAGTGCTTTCCAAATGCTCTAAGTCAAGTTGAGAGTCCCCGGCACAGTTTCCAAGACCTCCTGATCTGACTCCAGTTGACCTCTTTCCCTTTGCCTCCTGCCCACCCCGCCCCTCCTGCCCCATCTCCAGCACCTTCCCCACCTAACTCTGCAGCATCCAAGCAGAACTACCCTGGTTCCTTGCTGTACCAGAGCTCTCTTAACTGAATTCTCTGCATGTGCTATTCCTTCTACCAGCAACATCGACTTAAACTTGTAATCACCCTTTCCTCCAGGGAGCCTTCCTTTCTCTGGCTTCCCAAGTCTACGTTAGTGACCCCTCCTATATCTCCCTGTGTTTGAACATACTAAGCTGCAATGACCTGCTTCAGTATCTACACTGACTATCCTAATAATCCTAATATTGATCTTGACGCCAGTACTAAGACTAATGATATTGCTAATAGTAACACAAATACCAAGCCAAGAGTTAACAGCTAACATTTATACTTTTATTTCCAGCAGCAGCACAGAGTCTGGCATATAGAAGTACTCTATAAATATTAGCGGGATGAAAGAAGGATCCCAATGCAGACATGCATTTAAGTCTGGGACTATATCCTGAAGTCTGAAAGTCAAAATTGTTTATTGTTTTTCTTAATATAGAAGCAATGTCTATGCACTACAGAAAAATTAGAAATGCTGTTAAGCAGAAAAAAAAACCAAAAATTTATAATTCCACCAACCATAGACCATCGTTGTTATCACACATTATGATCTTTTTCTAAACTTTAATTCAGGTGTTGTAAGTTCCTTTTCCTAACAGTGGCTATCCTGACCATCTTTGCATGGTAACAGACAGATGGTCTGCAACATCATAGAAAGGTCTGAACGTCTTTACACTGTGCAATAATATACCTAGTCAAACCTCTATGGTTAAATATTTAGATAATTCCTATTTTTTTGCTTTTATAAACAACAGTGTGAGGAATATTCCACAGATAAGTATTTGTGCATGTTCTATATTTTTCTTAGGATGAACTCCCTAGAAGTGGAATTACTGCACCAAAGTATAGATGAACATTTCCGAAGTTGGTAATCTTGTAATGTGAGTTGGCAGATCACTCTATAGAAACGTCGTGAGTGTCTGGCTGCCCCCCAGCCGACCCTGGGTATTATCTTAAACAAAAAGCAAACTCTGCCAATTCAATGTGTGAGGAAAAGGTGTTTTGTTATTTTAATTTATACTTATTTAATTTTTAATGAAGATAATATTTTATATGCTTTATGGGCCATATGAACCTCTTTTTTTGTGAACTGTCTGCAGCGAACCCTTTCTTTTCCTATGTTTCTATTGACATGTAGCAAGCGTATTTCAATGACTACAATACCAGTTACAGTGTATCCAATAGTTCCTGTGGGCCTGGCCCTGTGCTGAGCCCACTGCTATCAAACACGTGGCGAATATTTTTCCAAGTTTAAAATACTTGCATTTTAAAATACTCTCCTATGAAATCATCATTCCTATTTCTTGAGACAGTTTTTGGAGCAGTCTGTTTTAGAAGTCTGCATTAGTTCATTTTTAGCATTTAACATCTTGAGTGGGGGACTGAGGCACAGAGCCTGTGTAGGCTGCCCCTGAGCTGGTGCAGCTCTGAGCGCGTCTTTCATTAGAAAGGCCCCAGCCTGACGGGCTGTACACTCGGTCACTACTCCAGATGCTCTGGCCTGTGACTCTCAGTGGTGAGCTCAGAATTAGGTCCCCGGTACTCTGTGGACGTCCCTCTGTGCCTGCTCTTTCCATGGATCCCAAAGGGACAGAACCACGAGAGTAGGTGTGATGAGGCGATAATGGCACCACTTTCCAGTAACACTAAGAGGTGGGGTAAGAACAGTCCAGAGAGCTCTCGGATATTTATCCAGGCACCTGTAGGAAACCATACAGTACTAGGATCAAAGAAGAAGGGCCCACTGGCCCTTGAAATATCATGAGATATCCTTTTTTGTGGTTTTGGAAACTGTCTACCCTGTTGTCATGGTTATGTGAAAGCTGCTCTAAAATGGCCCCTGTGTTACCTTCTGGGCAGGGCCTAACTACCGTATCCACCATTTTCTCTACTGCCTGCCCCTTCTCTCCCCTAAGGAGTCCCCTAGACACTGCATACCTTCTGGTGCAGTCACTGTGCCAAGCTAAAGGTTGGGCCAGACCCACGAACTGCTCCTGGCCAACCCTGCTCACTCCACCGAGGCCTGACTTGCTGGCAAATATGCTGTCACCTGTCTCCCTTCAGCCTCTTGCTGGTATCTAATTGGTAGTTATTGCCTTTCCTTGCTTTGAGAGGTAAGATGTAAGCTTTGGGCTTGGGAGTTGGGGTTGAAATGGCACAAGCAGTCTTTCCATCTCCTTTGGCCTTGACCCAATAGGCTGATGGGACTCAGGGAAGGAGCTCTTCATGCAGTCCTGCCTGATTCCCTCGGTTCTGGGCCTGGGAACCAGGAGTCATTTGCTTCCTCTCTGGGCATGTGCCTTCCTTGGGGACTGAAGATGAGGGGCAGGGCTGGAAAGTGGCTAGATAGTAGTTTTCAAATCTGGATATGCTTTGGAATGAATTAGGACACCTGTTAAAATCTAGATTCCTGAGCCCTGTTCCCCTTTGATGCAATAGGATGGGGCAAGGGAGTCGGTGTTTGTAATTAGTTAATTAATTATGCCCATGGTAATTCTAACAGCACCTCTGGCATTTGGAAAGCAAGGACTCAGGGCAGAACTGGAGCATTCACTAGTCCCGGCCAAAACAATCTAAAGGTGCATCATTTTCAATGTCCTCCTTCCCACAATCTGAACCGCAGTTTAGTGTTACTTTTGGACAGAGGATTATTTTTCAAAATGCAAAGTAATTATGGTGATAATTAATCCCAGTTAAAGAAGATGGCTTTTTGCAAGTACAGCCTATAAATACAGCGTCCAGGAAGTCATTTGGGAGTTCACATTTTGCTTCCTACATCATCTTGGCCTCAACTGTGACTCATCTCCTTCCAGCAATGGCAGGATGGATTCGTCTGCAGTCCTCCAGCTTGCGTGCCCTGGGGAGTGCCGCCTAAGTCTCTGGATCTCTGCGCGTTCCCTCCCATTCTGCTTCTCAGACTGCTGCTTTACCTGCCCTTCTCCTGATGAGGGCTTCTGTGGCAGACACTAAACACCCACAGGCCCAGTCACAGAAGCAGAAAGGTTGGGTCAGAGAGGCCAGAATGTATGTAAACAGCCTCCTTCCCAACTCGCCCACATGGTTGAATCTGAGATTTGGCATGTCGCTGTCCATTTGGGAAGGGCCATTTGAAAGCCACTGGGCTGATGGAGGTTGTCACAGCAGTTTGAGGTGGGGAGGTGAGTGAACACATACAGTCCAAACCAAAGAACTCATGACATCCCACCTCCTACAGATTGTGAGGTCAAAAAGTCTCCTTGTGTGTTTTTTCCCCTCTGGAGATCTAGCCAATGACAACAAAAAGGGCCTCACAGGCATCTTCTGAAGCTCAGTGGCAGATGGGAACAATTCCCTCTCCCCACCCTGCAAGGTTTGTGCCAGAATGAAGCTGTGGTATCAGCGTCTAAGATGGAAAGTTGCAGAAATACCCTCAGGAAGAGCTCAGGTCCTGCTCCCAGCTGACACCAAATCTCCACCTTCTGGGATCCCTGAGGGACTCGATGGGGTGTGACTGATGATAAGGTCAAAGTAAGGACATGACAAGGGCAGTAGGGACTGAGCCACTTTTGGAGGAGACTGGTCTCATCTCTGCCCAGCACATCTCACAGATAAAAATGGAATCAAGGGCATGATTGAAACACAAACAGACCAATGTACAAAATCACATTAGAATTGGCTTCCCCTGTCCCTAAAACTCTGATTCCATATGCTTTTGACCCCTCGATGCTAGGCATTAACTGCCAGAAATAGAAAACACTTAAATCAATTGCACAGGTCATTAGAAAAAAAGCTGAAAGAAAGAAAAATGTTCTCAGTTTCGAGAACATGAACCTGGGGTGCAGTGTGAAACCAGACAAAGCAAGCCAGGCCCAGCCTGGTTCCTACTGGAGGAACACTGGAAAGGCAGACTGGTGATCAGGTAGAGGAGGGGACAGAAGTCAGGGTTCAGCTTGCTGTCCAAGTGGGCTCTATAGTTTACAGATAACGAATGGGAAAATATTTGACCTTGGGAGTTGGTGTGGGTTCAAGATAGTGGATCACTAGGTGATATATTGCATTTGGGAATTCATTCATTTATGCAACTAATATTCTGTGGACTCAGGTCCTCTAACTTTAGAGGCTGTACTCTTTCTCCTTTAACTCTCTGCCTCCTGTTACTCTGCAGGGCACTCATTTAACTTGGAGCTGAAGATAAAACGAAAGATAAAATACAGATAGCCTAGCGGCCGGCCCCGTGGCTTAGCAGTTGGGTGCGCGCGCTCCACTGCTGGTGGCCCAGGTTCGGATCCCGGGCGCGCACCGAAGCACCGCTTGTCCAGCCATGCTGGGGTGGCATCTCACATACAGCAACTAGAAGGATGTGCAACTATGACATACAATTATCTACTGGGGCTTTGGGGAGAAAAAGGGGAAAAAAAAGGAGGAGGATGATCTTCCTCACAGAAAAAAAAAAAATACAGATAGCCTCTGCCTTCTTGTAGCTTATAGTCTGAGGGAAATGGACATGAATAAAATAATCACCAATACACACAGCAAGGTCAGAATTGATAGCCACAATCCAGGTGGCAGAAATGGAATGTTCTGTTTTTCTGTATCTGAACTCCATTTGTTCTCAAGACCCCTTTTCTGCTAAGGAGTTTACGGAATTTTTTTCATAACCTTTTTGGTAATTTCACAGTCAATTTAGAAATCAAGTTTGCTTGACTCAAAGTTTAAACTCCATGAAAGGATCTCCTCCATTCTCCAGAGTATTCCCTCCATTCTTCCTCTCTAGGCTTGCATTCAGGAGCAAGAAGATGACACAACAGCACGGCCCTGGGCAGGGGTCTGCTCTTTCTGGCTATTGATGATTCTCTTTCTGACAGCCTGGCCCTCCTGCTCATTGGCCACTGGCCTTAGTCACAGCCTCCTCACTCCTGTGTGCAAGCCCCTCTGGGAGAGGAACTAAAGACATGGTGTGAACACACCCCTTCTCACACCCTTATTGATTTGGGACCTGATCAGAGAGAATTGAGGGACATGCTTTGGGGGTTAGCTAAAAGGGGTGGGCCTGATACAATGCCTTCCAGTGGCTACATTATACAGAAAAGCTGGCAGACTCATCAAATTGATAGTCTTTTTAAAAAGAGATGGTATCCTCCTGCAAAACAGTCTCCTATGGACACTCTGGTCTGAAGACAACAGGATGCTGATTCTTAGGTCACTTGGGGTCATTAGAAGCATTCAAATGGGCTCCTAAACACTAATTTATGGATCCAATCTTTGCATCGTCCCAGGCGGGGAGCAGCTGTGTGGGAAGAACAGTCTCTCTGGGTAAAACTGCTAGCTAAGGGTTACTTTTATTTAGTGACTTTGCCTACTCACTAAAAATGAAACTGCATTTACTAAAAAAAATGTAGTGACAAAGGACAGTCATTTCCATTGCAGTTTCTTCATTCATTTTAATTAGTGATCATACCCATGACAGTGTAAAAGTAGATTGCAGTTGTGTGAACGTCCCTATAGGTTCTGGGCCGGAACAACTTTCAAGGCCTACATACAGCAGCCAAGCTAGGAGGCTCCCTGGAAAGAGGACGCCCTCCAGACGAGACTTACAAAAATGAGACTATTCAATCTCATTATCACTGACTCATTCATTCCTCCATTCGTTCAATAAATGTTTAAATATCTAGGGGCATCTGCCTTATGTTGGTGTAGATGGATCGATCAATTGATTGGTTGATAGAATGCTAGGCCTTATAGAGAAGGGGTAATCTTTGCCTTCAAACAACTTTCAGACCTATTGGTGACATAAGATTATACATACACGCAGAGTAAAATAATATTTTCAGAATTAAGAGTAATACCAGACAGCGGTACAAAAATCCCTCATGCCATCTGTATTATGATTTAGTGCCAAATAAAGAGTCTAGGGGCAAGGGAAGTGATGGATTAATGAGGTACAGCCAGAGCAAGTTCTAAACAAGGCTGTGAAGAGAGGATAAAAACTGGATAGACAGCAAGGAGAATAAGTGTCCATGGAGCAGTAGCTGGATCAGTCTGGCTGGAGTGACAGGGTATTTTAAAAGAAGGATGAGGCAGTATAATGAGAGATCAAAAGCACAGTTTGTAATTCAAATCCTTGTTTCCTTCTGGAGAGCTGTGTATCTTCGCCCAAGGGACTTAATCGCGCTGAGCCTCAGATTTTCTTAATCTTTGAAAACAGAACGAAAATATCTAATAGAGTTACTGTAACGATTGTAAGAAAGAATACATACTTGCCCGGCATACAGTAGGCCCTCAGTAAATACGATTTCCCTTTTTTCTTGTATATAGTGCTTTATAACACACAGAACACTTCTGCAGATACTGTCTGATTTGATCCTTACCACAACCTGGTGAGGTGGATAAAGCAAGTATAAATGTCCTCATTTTATAGGTTCTATGGGATTTCTACTATACTACCCTTCCTTAGGGAAACAGAAATGGAACAGCACTCCATAGTGAGCTCCAACAATGACTTGAGGATTAGTTATGGTGTTACCTAATTCAGTAGGTAATAGGGCACCATTGAATATTCTAAAACAGAAAAAATCAAAGATAGCAGTATTTTAGGAAGCTTAATCTGGCAGTGGTGAGCAAATTGGATTGAAAAGGACTTGGTCAAGTGTGCCTCACAAGGAAGTATTTTGGATGTTGCTGCTTATAGGAGTATTGGGTTACTATGGCCAACGATGGGCTGATGACACAATTTGACACATTTTCTCATCACCAACAAGATATGGGTGTACAGTGGTCCATCTGCTGCTCCTGTCTACCTCTTCTTTGCAAAGTGATGATGATGACAGTAACAGTAATGCAAATGACATAATAGTTACTGAGTCTGAATACCAACACTGTATCAGAACTGTGTATATATAGTTAAACATTGCAGATGAGGACTGCCGTGATCAGACAGGTTTGATAACTTATCACACAGCTAGTGCTAGAATACAGATCTGAACTTAGCTTTCATTCCAAAGTCCAAGCCTTTTCCATTCTGCCATTTTCCCTTCAGGGTTTGGAAGTCTGTCTTTTTACCAAGGAAAAGACACCCCTCACCCATTGTGGGTCCAATCTCTACACAGATATTGGACTGTATTTAAGCTGTGATCTCATCCTGACATGAATCTGCTGAAAGCCTCTGGCTCTCCGTGCCTTCACCACAGTCAAACCTCCTTGACTGGCCTGTGCCCGCCTCATCTCCACTCCTGTTCTACTCTTTGTTCTACAGTTGTCTCCTCAGTGACAAAATTCTGTTTTTTCCCACAGATCATGTCATTTCTGGCTGGTGCTGGGCCTTTCCCTTCTCTATCATTTTGCCTTTTCACTTGCCTGGCTCCTCCTACTAGGTCCAGCCTTTGAAAAGGAAGAGTTTACCCCCTTGTTCCAGGACAGGTGCTCCCTCCCCGAAGTGCCTCCACAATTGCACGACACTATTAAAATCCTCTGGGGACATTCTTGTCTCTCTCTTAGATTGTGAATGCCTTGAGAAAAGGCCCTGTTGTCTGTTTAATACCCTTGAAGGATTTCTGGCCTACAGTAAGAGTTTAAATATGATGTTTGAATGAACAAATGAGTGAGTGAATGAATGAAATGTTCTTGAATAGCATTCTAGAGAGGTTCCAGCATTCCAATATCTACAAAATGACTCACAATTTGGAGACATGGGGTAATGTGGCAACTGTCAGCTTATCCAAGAACAAAGAACCAGGAATGATGACCCACAACTGGGAAGTTCTAATCCACATGTTGAAAGCCAACGAAGGTGGATGGAGTGAGAGACACACACTCATTTTGTGTGGGTGTTTGAAGTCAGTCGGCACTGACACATAAGCTATGTGCTTCAGCCCTTATTAAAACCTAGTTTGCAGAGAACTCACGGAGGCAGCACATGGAGGGCCTATGATGCAGGGAGAGAATGAGCTCCGAATAGGGGCTGACGCATGGGTACACCCGGGAGAGGCCAGCTTCTGAAATAACATGTGGAGGGAGTGAAGCGAATGCTCTAGGCTGTGTTACCTTTTGTATACTTTCAAGTTACTACCTTGCATTTATTGCAAATCCGGCTTACAGAATATGAAACAACTTGCACACCTAGGGTTCAGCCACCCAACACTTTCACCTCGCTGAGATGCGGTGCTAAATAAGAAGTAACCAAAACGGGTATATCACACAATCCATGCACTAAAGTTTATGTCTTTTACTCATAGGAGGTCCCTCAGACACTTAAAGCCAATTTTTCTTTCTTTCACATGCAATTCTAGAAAGGGTTAGGCATGTATTACCGTGGTTAAGAGTGAGGGCTTTGGAGTCAGACTGCATTCATTCTAATCTAGCTCTGATATATATTAACTGAGTCACCATGAGAGAGCTATTTATATTCCCCGTGCCTCAGTTTCCTGAACTGGACAGTGGAAATAACAGACCAGAACTGATAGGGTTGTTAGGAGGATGAAACCACTCCTCAGACATTAGATGATATAAAGTGTGGCTATCTAGTTTCTTAGCTGGGAGTGGAATAGCAGCTGGTAAGATGGTGCTGCCAAGGGAGATATGCTGAGAGCCGAGTTAACTGAGGTCTTGGCAGCAATGCAGCATCAGAACACAAACACAAACATGAAAACGTCTATAGTTTGGGGCTATTGGCCAAATAACTAGAAAAAGTTAAAAAATGCCCTGTCCTCTTAGATCTTTCAGTCTGACCAGGGAGCTGGACAATTAACAGATGAAGATACGATATCAGATATGATAGGCGGTTTGAGGGAAAATAAAGCAGGGCGTCGGGAGAGGAAGTGGTGAGGAGGTCAGAGAAAGCCTCTCTGAGGAGGAGCTTGGGCTGTGACCTAAATGACGTGAGAGAGGGACCCATGTGAAAATCTGGAAAAGAGCATGCCAGGCAGAGGGAGAGCACGTGCCAGGCCGGCAGCCTTGGTGTGCGTGGTGGGTGTTCAGACCTTAGAACAAAAGTTCCATGGGGCAGGCCTGCTTGTCTGTTTAGTTCACTGCTATACCCCAGGTACCCAGGAGAATGTTGGGCAGATAGTTTTTGCTCAATTAATGTTCTTGAAGGAATGATTAATGCAAGGAGGTCAATGTAACTTGAGAATTAGAAGCAAGAAGATGTGTGGGGGAGGGGAAGTTCGGCAAGATAGCAGGGTCCAGACCTTGTGAGGGCCTAGGCCATTGTGAGCACGCTGGCATTACTCTAAGAATGATGGGGGGCCACTGGGGGCTTGGAGCAAGTGAATGACATGTGATGACTCACTTTTTAAAAGCATCATGCTGGCTGCCGGGTAAGAATATACTATAGGGAACGAGTGGAAACGGAGAAACCAGGTAGCAGGAGATCCAGGCAGGAGGTGATGGGGCTTGAACTAGGACAGTAGAAGTAAAGGTGGTGCTAAGTGGCCAAGCTCTGGGCGTCCACATGTTCATTACCGCATAACTTGAGGGATGGTGAAACTGGAGGAGATCTAGGTAACCAACAGTAAGGGAATGGACAGGTAACCTGTGACTGACGTAGCTTACTGAAAATGATGCGGCAATGAACTAGATAGGAATAGACATTTAAAACGTGGTGTGAGTATATATTTCAGAAAGAGAAAGACCTATGGTACAATTCCATTTATGTGAATTTAAAAATAACCATTAACCCTCATGTCTCTTACAGGGATACATATATACATACATGGATATCCACAGATAAACATCAAGGTCTTTTCAGTTGATGCTTACTGAAGGGAGAGTAAGGGAAAGAGGAATTGAGAAACATGGAATAATAAAATAAAAGAGAGCCTATGCCAGAACCAGAGGTGGTAACGTGCCATGAATGAAGAAACATGCCTACTCCTTGGCTTAACTCAAGATAGTCTTGACTCCTGAGGCTCTAATACAAATAACACTCTCAACCTCTAAGCACTAATGACCAGTTTTTCTATAAGGCCATATAATTTATAAGATCTTTTTACCTTTGTGGTATATGTGGTCCCTAGTCTCTAATATGTTCCCCAACCATCACTGCTTCCTACTATTCATGCCCTTGTATAGTGTTTTCTCACATGCAATAGGGCTGACCTGTGGACCAATAGGATGTTACAGAAATTTCAGTGTGTAACTTCCAGGGCTAGGTCATCAATGACATTCTGGCTCGTGCCCTGCTCTTTTGGATCACTTGCTCTAGGGGAAGCAGCTCTGTGGAGAGGTCCACAGGGCCGGGAGCTGAGGCCTCCTAACAACAGCCAGAAAAAACTTGCTAGCCATGTGAGTGAACCATCTCGGAATCAAATCCTCCAGCCCCCGTGAAGTTACACTCCTGCCAACATCTTGAGTGCAACCTCATGAGAGACGCTGAGCCAGAACATGCAAATAAACCACTCCCGGAAGTCCTGGTCCACAGAAACTGTATGGATAATAAATGGTTATTGTTGTTTTTAGTTGCTAAATTTGGGGGTAATTTGTTATGCAATAATAGATTAAATGGACCCCATTTAAGCCAGTACTTTGAAATCTCCCTCAGAACTACCTTACTACAACTTGCTAAGGAGTAAAACTATTGTCTGGCTTTGGACTGATTCATCTAGGATTGGTTCATTGCTTCTCATTATCTCCTCCTTCCCACCTATTGGGAAAGGTGCTAAAAGCAATAACTCAAGTCAAAATAAGTAACCACCTGGTTCAGGTAAAATCAAGTCCTGTAAAATCAGTGTTTGTAAATTAAGTGTTGGCATTGCAGTCAACCTTAGAAGCATCTTTAAACAGACAATTTAGTTTTAAGATTACACAGTTGTTTTCATTAAAGCTCCCTTTTCTTCATCATCCAGGCTTCTGAAAAATCATCACTTTGCTTTGAAACTTCTTTCTGTTTGTTCTCTTTACAGAGTTTTTTAAGACAGATGTATAGCATACATAATAAATACAGGAGCTTAAGTGAGTGAAATAATTTTGCATTTCCTGACTTTTAGTAAGGACTTAAAAATTTCCCACAGAGAGAGAGAGAAAGACGAGAGAGAGAGAAGAGAGAATGGCATGTGAAAGATCCTTTCATTCTATTAAGGAAGTTGGCAGGAGCAAATGAACACCTTAGTCCATCACAGCGGAGAAAGCCACAGGCTATGAGGCAGGAATAGCATTTTCTTCCTTTGTTGGAAATGATGTCTGCTAGTTTGCCATAACACTTTAAATGTACAGTAAAGACAAAACTGTAATGATTAAATTCTAGTAAATCAGAAGAGCAGGATGTGAAAGAAACTTGTAATCTGAGGCAAAAACATTTGTCTTTGATGGAATTCAAAATTTGCCAGTGATCTGCGGTTGGGCAATGATTTGCACTGTCAGACAGGGAACACGGTGCAGGACACCAGGCTCAAAATGGAAATGGAACCTGTTGAGACAAGGAGAGGAATGGGCCCTAGCTTCTGGAGTAAGCTCAGGCTCCAGGCATGTGTCACTCCTCCCATGGGGCCACATGGCCTAAACTGATGCTGGAAAGAGCCTTGAAGACGGGAGCCAAGGCTGAGCAAAGGTGGAAGGAGTCTTAACTGGATGATAAATAGAACAAGCCAGAAGAAAATAGGTTGAGACAGAAGGTTGATTCCCAGAATCTGGAGACAAAGAATTCCAGAGAGAGAGAGAGAGAGAGACAGACAGAGACAGAGAGAGACAGAGAGACAGAGAGAGATACCTTCATTATCCAAGACAGCAGTCATCAGGGGTCATCCCATCCAATGAACCATAACAGAAGTTAATATTTATTGAGAGCCTTCACTATGTACGAGGCACTGCCCAGCGACTTGAACACATGTCCTGACAACAACCCTCTGAGTGTTGTTATCCTTCCAATTTATGAATGAGGACACTGAGGCCCAAGGCCTCAGAACTAAAAGTGTTAGTGTCTGAAGGCAGGCATCTGACTGCAGAGCCTGAGTTTCCAGCTCTATATTATACGACCTCCTCCCTGGGAGGGGAAAGCTACAGAATATAACAAGTATTCCAGGTCCTGGAGACAGAAGAAATTATCTAGGAAAATCACATTCAGACTTGGAAGTGAGTGCTCAGGAGGATGAACAAATTTATTAGGTCTGAATTGGTGACAACCACATTTGCCTTAGGAAAGGCTGCAGTATCTTAGTCTTGCATCCATCCCAAACAGGATGGAGAGAACAACACGGGATGCAGGTGCCCCTTCACGGTGAGCCAAGCCAGTCTGTAGCCAGAGTTAAGACCAGAAACCTTGATCTGTTCTGGGATTTTTTCCCCCTTGAGGGCAGAAATTAATTTTGTACAATACCTAACACATTAAGAGCATTAATGTTTCTTGAACTGAAATCATTTGTTTTCAAATTCTTATAGAAAATTCTTTGTCCAAACTATGAAGAAAATGAATTTTTTCCTACACCTAATATACCCTCTAGCGATTGGATATAGGGGTAGTGGTTTGGGTAGAATTTGGGAGATGGGGCAACCGATAGGGAGGATTCACCCTAAGGATGAGAATCAGGACCACTAATGTTTTTAGGCTTTTCCTACCTAAGCCATCTCTTGAGGCAGCTATTAAAAATAAGAAGTGGTTTCATCTTCAGCTTGCTTTACCATTCACTTTCAAAGAAAATTGGTTACCATTTTTTTTGCTGCTCTCCATTTAGTTTTCTATTTCACATCGCTTTTCTGGTTATTTAATTCTCTGGGATCAATCTTCTGTCTTCCATTTCTGAATCTGCTCACTTCTGTCATTTTCCAAGGATCAAAGAGGTTAAATTGACAAATATATATTTTAGAAGGAAGGAAGGAAAAAAGGGAAAACAAACTTTACTTGGATATTTGGAAGTTTGGCTTCATAGATTGCCAGGCTTCACTGACTTAATTATGAAACACTATTTTGATTTTGGCATCTTCAAAGAAATTATTCATGTCATGGTTTTATATGTGATAAACTACAAAGATGGAGAATTATCTTCTGTGAAAGAGATTTTATTTTTCTGGCATGAAGAAAAGAACATCACTACCAGGAAATGATCTGGACCTAACATAGGATTACTCACTTTATGAATCTGCAAATCAGTAGAACTGGTCAGCCATTGGGAAGGGGAGATAACTTGGAAACTGCAAATCACACCTAAGAAAAATTGGCATTAAAAATAAACCGAAATTCAAATAACAACTCACATTCCAATTTTCTTCTTTCTAAATGATTCCAACTATTTGTATAATATCACTTTAATTGCTTTATTATTCTATCTTCTCAAATTTATATTTGTATCTCATCTCCTCAGTATCACAGTTCCTGGATTTGTGTCTCCATTGTGGGCTGAATTCTGTCCCTCCCAAATTATGTTGAAGTCCTAATTCTCAATACCACAGAATGTGACTGTATTTGGAGATAGGGTCTTTAAAAAGGTAATTAAGGTAAAATGAAGTCATTAAGGTGGATCCTCATTCAGTATGACTGGTGTCTTCACAAGAAGAGGAGTTTAGGACACAGACACACATACCAAGACAACCATCTACAAGCCAAGGAGAAAAGCCTCAGAGGAAACCAACCTTGCTGGCACCTTGATCTCGGACTTCCAGCCTCCAGAATTGTGATAATAAATTTCTGTTGCTTAAGCCACCCAGCCTGCCATACTTTGCTACGGCAGCCCTAGTAAACTAATACAGTCTCTCATACATATTTCATCACTTTTATACCCATTATACACACACACACACACACACACAGACACACACACACAATGATGGTGAAATATACAAGAAAAATGTCTTTACCTACCTGTTCAGTATCTCCAAAATGAAAGTACAAAATGAGTGCAAGTTGATTTTCGCTATTCTAAAAACAGCTGGAGCACTACTGACACCTCCGATCATTTCTAACACTGATTCTTAGCTGCCCCAGTCAACTTTCTGCTGAGGGTGTGAGCTGGGGCTGAGGCCCCATGACACTGACAGATGCCACCTCTAGCGAGCATGCACATGCCTGCTTTAAGAATTACTACCTGTAATGAACAGTTACTGAAGAAAGTGTATTTTCCCTCAGAATCGTGTGATAACAGCAAGAAGCTGAGAATTGGCTTTTCTTTGAGAGGGTCCCTGCTGTGCTTCTACCTTGGGCTTTTGGTGTGAACAGTGGGCCCCATCAAGCCTTCTGCCCAGGTGTGGTGGGATTGGAACCCGTCCACGGTATCCTTGGAGAAAAACAGAGAATGTGACTCTTGTTCTAACAACACAGTCTGGTTAATAATTGGGTGGCCTTTTGTTATATTAACTTGTGTTTTCTTTTCAAAAAAGCTGAGAATTCCTTACGTCTAGGGTAAGAATCTCAGAGGCAGCATAGCCATTGAAAGCCAGGCTCTGGGGCCAGAGAGCCTAGGTCTGAATCCCACATGTTCTTAACTAACCTTTCTGTGCTTTCAGTTTCCCTATCTCTAAAATGGGAATAACAATAATACTTACATCATCAGATTGATGTGAAGATTAAGAGAGTTAATATACGTAAAATCTTTAACAGTGCCAGGTATGTTAGTTCATGAACATCACCTCTTAGAATATCTCCAATTGTATTTAATACTGTGCTTTAGGAAGAAAATAGAACTCACCAGCCAAAGTATGAGCCACTTTATGAGACAAAAGCAAACTTGAAGCAACAAGCATACACTACTCTTCAATCTCTTCACCTCTCATGCTTTGGGAATATATAATAATAATACTTGAAAAAGTTTTGTTTGGGGCAGGATGTAGGGCTTAGAAGTATCACCGAGTGCTATGGTTGGTTCTAACATTTATGTAGAGATAAAAAATGTTCAAAGGAACGTCCAGGTAAATTTCCAAAGAGAAAAAATAACCATCAAGGATTCTTAAACATACTTGCTCAGTATCTTTTACATAAAACAAAGACAGTAACATCTTCTTTTGGGATTTCAAGAGTTAATATGTTCTATAAAGCAGTGATTTCAAATAACGAGGTTTCCTTCAAATATAATAAAAACATTAACATATTAGTTGCTGGAGTAGATGTGTAAGATAATTATGGGCTACATATCTAGAATCTCTATTGATGAAAATTATTAGATAAGCCAAGACTGGGGATGATACTATTGGCAACCTCATCTTTTAGGAAATTGAGTCCCAAAACTTGAATCTTAATAATTGTTTTGATTTTGGTAGAAAGCTATAGCAGGTATATTTAATATAAACATTTATCTGATTAGGGATTTTATAGCTTAGGTTACTTTATTCCCTTGTTTTTTCCTTGAATCTATTGGTTGCACAAATAGTTTTAAAAGAATGAAAAGTAGTGAGCTTCTCCCATGGAAGCCTCCTTAGTCTCCATTGCTGTCTTGGATGGCACGCCAATTGTGTGGATCTCCTCTGACCCATGGATGGTCCAGTCTGACAATGTGGTGGGTAGATATGAAGCAAGAAGACTCTGGCTTGGTTCATTTGCGCACCATGCTTCATAATTATTAAACCAAATTAGTCCAGGGCCTTGACTAATGTGTCAATGGCATGGTTCCCACAAGCAACAGGGATCAAGAAATCAAAGTCTTACATATAAAGCCAAACGTTAAGAAATTAAATCATCTCCCAAGCCAAATCAAAATAGTTTTGATCAGTTATCTATATGCTTTATTATCTTGTCAAATTACTTACATTATTATATCAGTAAAGACGTTTTTCTGGGAATTTACCTAATCTAAAACAAGCAAACAAAGTAAAAAAAAAAAAAACACTTAAAAGCAGAGTATTTCCTCTGTTCAAGAAAACTAGCAAGTGTTAAAATAATGTAGTCTCTAACTGATGAAAAT
Source organism: Ceratotherium simum simum (assembly GCF_057802395.1). NCBI lineage: Eukaryota > Metazoa > Chordata > Mammalia > Perissodactyla > Rhinocerotidae > Ceratotherium > Ceratotherium simum. Next base: position 13,971,126 of record NC_141913.1, read on the forward strand.
CTTTTTGGAAAAGTCCTATCATTTTCTTTGTGGACTAAAGTTATTCATAATTAACGGTTCTGACTTGTTGCTAATAAAAGATGCCAAAAATGATTTGAGTCACTGCTAAAATTAACACCGAATTTTGATTGAAAGAAAAAAATGAATAAATCACATTCATCTCAATTCATTTAAACCCTGATGTGCTTTTAGACCTTACTGCTTTAATTTGAAGATATGTTTATAAGATTTTCCACTAAGTTCTCGATATTGCTAGGGAGCAGTCTTATATGATGAATGGGATAAAGCTCCTGGTTTTATTCGTTGGATGGATGGATTCCAACAATAAAGAGGGCGGCTGGAGAGGAGGAGAGATGCCTCTAGGTTGGGTCTCCATGCTCCACTCCCTCCAATCCCAAAACCCACCATTTTTCCTATCACCATGACTGCATTCCAGTCTACACACATTGAGTTGGGTATTGACGAGGGTTTTTTTTTTTCTGACTGCTATCAGGGTTTCACAGAATTCTCCTTTTGCTCTATTCATGTGGGTGTCGACATTGCCTATGGCCTGGCTTCTCAAGCACTGCAGATTAGTGGATCTAGTTAGTGTGTTTCTTTTACAGGGGTAGAGCCGAGCATGAATGCCTACATTTGTGAAAGTATAGAAGGAAAAAAATAACACGTTCAGTGAGGAACAGTTAAGAATGGCTCTGAGGAAAGCTATTGTTTCGAAGAAAAGATTAAGAAAAAGAAACGCCAATGGTCCTAGGGCCCTGAATCCTTATGCATGGTACCATTCAGTGTCATTTTCTGGCTCTGTGCCAATCATCTGCCCTCAGGCTTCATTCCTTGCCCTTCCCTTACTCTGCTCTGCATCACAGGGTTGTTTGCAAACTCCATTTCCCAGCCTCCCTTACAACTGGCTTGAGTCGCTGGGAAGCTTGGTGGGAAACTGAAGGGCAGGAGCAAGGGAGAAGCCAGAGCGTTTATCCTTCCCTCTGCTTCAAGTGATCTCAGTGGTTGTAGGACCCAGCCGTGGCTTTGGGTTCTGGTAAGACCTTCTCCCTGTGTCTCCACCCTCAGCTCTGGGGTGGTACAGGCTTCCCGCAGCTACTCTGTTTTTCAGCTCTTGCCACCATCTTTGTAACCAATTCCTTATATTAAATTTACCACCATTGAGGGGCTGGCCCCGTGGTTTAGCGGTTAAGTGCATGCGCTCTGCTACTGGCGGCCCGGGTTCGCATCCCGGGCGCGCACCGACACACCGCTTCTCCGGGCATGCTGAGGCTGCGTCCCACGTACAGCAACCAGAAGGATGTGCAACTATGACATACAACTATCTACTGGGGCTTTGGGGGAGAAAAAAGGAGGAGGACTGGCAATAGATGTTAGCTCAGAGCCGGCCTTCCTCAGCAAAAAGAGGAGGATTAGCATGGATGTTAGCTCAGGGCTGACATTCCTCACACACACACAAAAAAATTACCACCATTGAATCATGTAGCGTGTGTCTTGTTCCTCACAGGACCTTGGCTGTAATAGCTCCATCACCTTATCTTAGATAATTTCACTGGTCAGAACACTTTTTTTGTACTTATTAAACAATACCTTTTTCTACATAGGACAACACTATCTCTTGTGTTATGTAGCATCAAACTGAGTATACATGGTTGACCCAATATAATATGTAATTATTTGTATTTAATATCAGATAGATATAACATTTGTGGTAAATACTAGTTTATTCTTTGTTCTCAAAAAGAAATCTGTTATTTTCAATCTTTCTAAGAAGATCATTTATAAAATGAGTGAAGTGTTAGTAATAATTAGACTAAATAGTAGCTTAAGTCACATTGGAAAAATATCTTATTGAAGACCACCTGTCTACACATTTTGTAGTCCACATGATATTTTGTTTCTTTAAGGAAAACAAATTTATTTATTTACATTCTAAAACACAGATGGTATATGCTAGGAAAAACATTAGAATAGATGCAATTTTATAACAATATCTGAGATCTGAAGGCAGAGTGAGAAGTGAATTCCACATTACTCAGAGATTTTTTTCATGCCACCAATTAAATATCTCTATGTTCAGGAACAAGCTGATCGCTGCTCTTTGCTTATTGGATTTGCCATTTAAGGCACAATTTTGATACGTGAACAATTCAATTGCTTGAGCATCCTTAAAAACCTTACAGGAGTAGTTAATAAACCTTACAGGACAGAAACTCCAAAAAAGAGGCAGAAGCCAATATTGCATCATTTGTGGAAAGTCATATCACCATCTTTGGTCTCGAAGGGGGATAGGTTCACACACATGTACTTCAGCCTGAAATGATGTTCTCTCTCTTGCCTAGTTAACGGCATTCATCCTTCAATCTGGGGTCAATAGGCACCTCTTCATGGAGTCAAGTCCCCTCTGTTACATGCACAGACCACACCTACATTCAGGAGCATGTATCACACTTAAGTCTACACTTGTCTGCTGAATTATTCGAAGCATCTCTTTTTCTACTACATAGGAAATATTGTGAGGACAGGGACTGTTTCTAACGTTGCTAATGTTTATTTTCTCAGTGAATAGCACATAATAAATATTTAGTGCAAACCAACTGAATGAGTGAATGGGTACAGAATAGACACAGAACTTCTCAAGCTTAGGAAGTAGTGACAGCACTGGAACCAGCCCTAACTTCTGCTGAAACCCCAGGTGACTTTTCTGAACTCTGCCTTCACTTGCCCTAGCCTGCGGCAAATTCACTTGGCAAAAAACTATCTTATCCCTACCAGCCTTCGAAAGGACTGTTTTTCACTGTGTTGTTTAGTTGTAGTACTACAATAAAACTGAAAGAGAATTTTGATAGGTCAACAATTCAAAAGAAAAGCATAGATATCATTGTGAATGAATTGTATGGGATGACAGTTATCCATGCTCAAAGAATGGAACAATTGGAGAGGAATCCAAATTCGGGAAAGAAGGTGAGAAATTGTTCCTTTAACAGCAGCACATGAGGGCAAATAATCATTCAAGTAAGAAGTTACCTTATCTGCCTTTCATATTTAAAAAGTCAAGTGTTTTTGCATCAGCAGACCTTAGACAGCAACTGAAGAAAGCTCATTAGTTCCGACATGTGTGCCCCATGCTATAAGGCTAATGCAATTTATCTAGAGCTTATTCAAGTCAGAACACAATGAGTGAATTAAAACATGACTGACAGTAATGGTTCTGCATTTTCAGTGCTAAAATTAAAAGCATCAAGTTACACACATATACAAATACATACATAAAGACACTTCTAGGGAAGAAAATCACTATAATACAGTGGAAATAGACATCTAATATACTGAAGTTGATATTTTAAAAGTCTTAAATGGTTGACTTTTAAATTTTAGTGTAAAATATGTCTTTTGATGAATATATTAGAAAACTTTTGGAAAGTAGTTGTCAAAGTATCTTGAAACTGGTGTACTGGGTTCTCATTTTTCTTTTGTTTATTGATTTACTGTTTGGTCTATCTCTCTAACCGAATTTAATTTCAAATGTATCCACTAAAATCATTTGTAATTCCAAAAACCTTTTTGGTTTACAAAGAGGAAAAGTTGACCTATTAACTGAGTGTTAATTTTCTTGAAGATTTAGTTTATTAGAATTACTGAGATATTTTATGGAAAACGCAGGATGGTAGAAAAATATACGACAATTGCTATACTAGAGGGAGATGGTTGCCAATGGTATATTATGTTCTTGATAATGACTAGCTGGTTTTTAAGACAGATTCCAATGCCATGTGTGGAGCATTTGACCAAAGTCAACTAACACTGACTCAGATCATACATTTTAGGGAAGAAAAACATTTCCCCTTCTCAGGGATGATTTTTACTGCTTTTATTCTTTGATGTCAGATAAAAAAAAGTCAGGGGAAGTTTCATTGAAACTCCTTGGCTCTCTACCACGATGTATCAAGTAATGGTGGTCTGGCATTGTGACCAAGCCTCCACCCCTGGAGGAGGTTTTCCTTTGGTAGCAAAGGCTGTTCTGAGTGAACTCCACACCGCTGACCAGTCTCCCTTGTGATACACATTTAGCAAGTGCCTGAATGGAGATAGCTGGGTAGCCTCTGACCCGCTGCAAGGGGTTGATTCTCCACAAGTGAACTGGCTGACCCTGGGCACAAACCTGCAGTCTTGACCCCACTAGCCTTGTATTTCAACTGACTGAGCAGAGAAGTGACACAAAAAATCACACATTGCCACTGTTCACAGAGAAGAGGATAAATTAATATTGATCATCTAACTGAACAAATACTCATTTGTCAAACTTCAATGAGACTGTCTTACATAAAGAAAGATGGCTATCAGGTGAATAATTACATCTTTAAGTATATGAAAGATTTTGGAGGATGCAGAGCAATTTATCTTTATTGCCACAGAATCATGAGCAATGTAATAAAACTATAGGCAGGAGAGAGTTTACAATAAGTAAAGAAGCACTTGGAATCTCTTTAAACAGTTCAGGACAGATTGCTACGTGTTGCTCTCTTGATGTCCAGGGCCATTGCCTACTTAAGCATGAAAGGATTCATCTACGTATTGTACTGAGTTCCTACTAAGGTTAGGCTCTGTGTTCATCCCTTAGAAGAGTGAAGGTCCTCTCCAAGTCTATTAGTTGTAAACCAAATATGCAGCATAGAAAATAAGCTAAGTCTTTACAAAAAATTAATTGTCCTAAGGAACTGCTTTATCTCAGATTTTTGAGTAAACAATCCTTTAAACTTCCTTATCTCATGGAACAGTACGTCCCAGTGTTCTTTTTTTTCCAAACAGAAATATTTCAAACATTGAAATATTGATGTTTAAATGATAGTAAAGTATCTGATGTTTCAATCAGTATAAAATACACACTAAGCTTTTAAGTCATTGTGATATTGTGATTTATAATAAGAAACATACTTTGTTTTCGTGCCTGTTTCTGGTGCAGAGCTTCTAATACTCCTAAATTTCCTAAGCGATGACAGCAATAAATGTGTCTTTTGTTATGTTAATGAGGTGACTTTTGGACTTCATCTAAGGATGAGGGCTGTTGCCAGGAGAACCAACTGTGTGATTAGTGGGTTGGAACTTCCTTTCCCCCCTCATCCCCTGCCGCTGGGGAGGTTGAGTTCAATCGCCAATGGGCAATGATTTAATCAAGCATACTTATTTAATGAAGCCTCCATAAAACCCAAAGTATGGGGTTCAAGAGACCTTCTGGGTTGGTGAACACATGGAGATTTAGGGAAAGTGATGTGCTAGGAGAGGGCATGGAAGCTCTGGGCTCTTGCCCCATACCTTGCCCTATGTATCTCTTCATCTGATTGTTGATTCGTATCCTTTAATATCCTTTGTAATAAATGAGTAACCTAGGGAGTAAACTGGCTTCCTGAGTTCTGTGAGCAGCTCTAGCAAATTATTGGAACCCAGGGAGGGGGTTGTGGGAACCTCTGATTTATAGCCACTTGGTCATAAGTACAGGTAACAACCTGGACTTGGGATTGGCATCTTAAGTGAGGGCAGGAGGGCAGCAGTCTTGTAGGACTGAGCCCTTAACCTGTGGAGTCTGACACTTTCTCCAGGTGGATAGTGTCAGAATTAAGTTAAACTGCAGGACACCCAGCTGGTGTCTGAAAATTACTTGGTGTGGGGAAACTGCTACCCCCCTCACATTGGAATTGGGTTCAGAACACTTTTTAGTCATCTCTTTGGAATTCTCATAAACTAGGCTCTGGTAAAATGGAAGAAAATGGCTGAGAAGATTCCATGGTTTGGATGAAGTTATTTCATCCAAGGCTTTTCACTTGGAAATTTTTATCTCCACCACTGTCAGGCTGTACTGAAGAAGGACAATTTTTTTTTTTTGATGGGGAAGATTAGCCCTGGGCTAACATCTGTTGCTAATCCTCCTCTTTTTGCTGAGGAGGATTGGCCCTGAGCTAACATCGTGCCCATCCTCCTTGACTTTATATGTGGGACGCCTGCCACAGCATGGCTTGATAAGTGGTGCGTAGGTTCACGCCCAGGATCCGAACCTGTGAACCCTGGGCTGCTGAAGCAGAGCATCCGAACTTAACTACCGTGCCACCGGGCAGGCCCCAAGGACAATTATTTTTAACATTATTATTATGAGAAGACACTTCATCTCTTGCCCTTAATATTAGGTAAATATTGGTATTTTGTTTTTCTCAAAATATAAAAGCTATAGGCAATTGTTTATCATTTGCAAATGCATAGGTATTTTATTTTATGGAAGGAAATGGTCAATTGTGGAAAAGATAAAGACTTAGAGAACTAAAAGATTAAATATATTTTAGAATAAAGCTGTCTTCCTAAAAAGATATTATCCTAAAAACATTTCTCATCTCATCATAAATTAGAACCATATGAAGCCACACAAGGGATGGGAATAAAAGGCCCTGTAGGGTACTGTCTCTACTGAGAAGCCTCTGATACTAAACTGCCAAAACATGATTTTTGATGTTAAGTGGTGTGAACAGATTTTATTTTTTTTTATTTATTTTTTTTTTAAAGATTTTATTTATTTATTTTTCCCCCAAAGCCCCAGTACATAGTTGTCTGTCATAGCTGCACATCCTTCTAGTTGCTAAACAGATTTTATTTTAATTCACACATTTGAAGATGAGTAATAGGATGAGTGACGGATCAAACAGTGAATGTACTTCAATGAAAGTTAAACAACATTTTTACTAATAAGTAAAATAATAAAACTATTTCACACTGGAAGGTTCCAGTCACACTTAATGATTTTAAAGCAAAAAGTTATTTGACTTATCTCTCTAGTGCCACAGCATTGTGTTCAAAGAAATGAAAGTCTTAGAATTGTCTATAAGAAACATGTGAAGGGGCTTTTTGAGATAATGATGATTATAAGATCAGGAACTTCTCAAAGGGTCCATAAAGTGCTAAAGTGATGAGGTACTTCTGCCCAAGGAGAGTCACGAGGGACCAGATTTAACTCCTGAAATAGCCTGAAACAACCAAAAACACTGGACAAAATATATGAAACAACAGTTTTCACAACACTCGACATCACGCAATGAAGGACAGTAACCCCCGAGAGATGGGAAAGAAATGAGTTAAGCTTGTCAGTTGCTCCCACTTATTCCAAAGAGAGGTTCCAGGCTCTGGTGCCTGGAGGGGAAATCCAGGCTGAGCCCAGCTGACTCCCTGAATTTAGAAGACAGAAAGTCCAGGGAGACCAAGGCAGATGGAGCTCTCAGGACGGAGTACCAAAGAGGAGAGAGCTACACAGAGAGGGAATCCAAGAGATCTGCAGAGGGTCTGACCAGCAAATCCATGTGAAGAAACTACCCACAGCTGGGGGAAAAACCATCAGAAGAGTGTGTGGTGCTCACTCAGGGCTGGAAATAGCGCCCATTCCTACCAGGCAGACTAGAAAAGCTCAGAATTCATGGGGCTTTGAGTAGAGTGCTCAGGAATGTCTTGCTTCAGAGGGGGGAAGAACTAGCCTTACATTGAGAACTGCTCAGGACTTGTCTAACAAATCATAAAAGCAAGATCCAAAAAGATCGAGCTGTTTCCAAGTGATTTAACTGTATCACGGAACAAAGATCCAGAATATTTACAGGAATACAAAAATATCCAGCACTCAATAAGGTAAAATTCACAATGTCTGCTAACCAATCAAAAACTTAAGTAGAGACACAGAAGATATAAAAGAGACTCAACTTGAATTTTGAGAGATTAAACTAATGTGTAAGATAAAAAATACACTGGATGCAATTAATGGCAGATTAGACATGGCACAAGAAAAGATTAGTGAATTTGAAGACATAGACATAGAAACTACCCAAAAATGAACAAAGAGAAAAATGAATTCCTCAAAAACAAATAAAAAAGCATTGCTGAGCTGGGGCTAATTTAAGCAGACTAATATATGAAATTTGGAGTCCCTGAAAGGGTTATTGAAGAAATAATGGTTGAAATTTGATGAAAGCTGTAAATCTAATCAAAGAAGTTCCATGAATTCCAAACATGAAGAAAACTATTCCAAGGTACATCATAATCAAATTGTAAAAAGTCAGTGATACAGAGGAAATCTTAAAAGCAGCCAAAGAAAGAGAGGACATTATATACAGAGAAATAGATAAGAATGGCAGCAGATTTCTCACAGAAGAAATGTAACTGAGAAGATCTATAAAGTACTGAAAGAAAAAAAATACTATTAACCTAGAAATCTATACTCAGAGAAAATATCTTTCAAAAGTGAAGGTGAAATATGTTTCACTCTGAACGAATTCCTCTAACATTTCTTATTTATTCGTTTCTTTTCTAGAAAGAGAAATTGTTAAAGCCTCAATTCAGGCTGCTATAACAAAAATACCCTAGGCTGGGCGACAAACAACAAACATTTATTTTTCACAGTTCTGGAGAATGGTCGGGTTTTGGTGAGAGCTCTCCTCCAAGTTGCAGAGTCATCACTGTGTCCTCACGTGGTGGAAGGAGAGCTAGTGAGCTCTGTGGGATCTCTTTTATGTTTTTTATTTTTATTTTTTTCTTTTTCAAACTATTTTTATTGTGGAAAATTTCAAATACACAAAAGTGAAGAGAATTGTATAATGAACCCTCATTACCCACCATCACTTTGAACAGTTACCAACATTTTGTCACCATGTTTCATCTATTCCTCCCACTCACCTTTTCTGTATATTAAAGGCAAATTCTATACATATAATTTCACAGTTATACAGTTAAGTATGCATCTCTCACTATAAAGATTTAAAAAAAAATAACTATGCTATTATCACACCTAATAAAATTATCAATAATTGCCTAATCTCACTGAATACTTGGTGCATATTCAAATGTTCCTTGGTGTCTTTTTCAGTTGGTTTTTTAAAGCAGGATCCAGACAAGGTTGTGGGGTCTCTTTTACAAGGGTACTAATCCCATCCATGAGGGCTTCACCCTCAAGATTTAGTCACTTCCCGAAGGCCCCACCTCCTAATACCATCACATAGGGGGTTAGGGTTTCAACATATGAATTTGGGGACGGGACACAAACATTCAGTCCATAACAGTTACCCTACATGGCAAAAAGGACTTTGCAGGAGTGATTAAGATAAAAATCTTGAGATCAGGAGATTATCCTGGATTATTTGGGTGGACCTTATGTAATTACTTGAGTCCTTATAAGTGAGAGGAAAACAGAAGAGTCAGAGCCAGAGATTAATTTGAAGATGTTATGCTGCTGGCTCTGAAGATGGAGGAAGGGGCCACGAGCCAAAGAATGCAGGTGGCCTCTAGAAGCTGGAAAAGGCAAGGGGAAGTCACCCCCAGAACCTCCAAAAAGGAGCACAGCCCTGTCAATACCTGGGTTTTAGCCTACTGAGACCCATTTTGGACTTGTGACCTTCAGAAATGTAGGAAAATAAATTTGTACTGTTTTAAGACACTAAATTTGTTACAGCAGCAATAGGAAATTAATACACTTACATTAAGGGGATGACGTTTGTGTTCTAATTGAATAACCAAGTAGATTTTTCATGTGTCTTATTTTTATTTTTTGGCAAGGAAGATTGGCCTGAGCTAACATCTGTGCCAATCTTCCTCTGTTTTGTATGCGGGACGCCACCACAGCATGGCTTGATGAGCGGTGCGTATGTCTGTGCCCAGGATCCAAACCTGCGAACCCTGGGCTGCCAAAGTGAATCGCACGAACTTAACCACTACACCACCAGGCCGGCCCCTCATGTGTCTTATTTTTAAAAACTTCATCGGTTTGTTAATATTCACACTGATAATTCCTTTCTATTTTGTATAAGTTAACCTTTAAAACATATTCAAAATTTTCTGCTTCAAAATTATTTTAGACATTGCTTAATTGAAAATTTAAAATCTCTGTTAAAAGTTTTTGCCATTGTAAGCAAAGCACTTAAATCCATAGTTCTCTCTCTAATTAAAGGAATTTCTTATGATCTTATTCATCTCTCTTTCATATTAAATCATGCAGAACTCAGTAGGGGAATATTAAAGTCTGTATTTGGTGGGAGTACGTTCTCCAGTGGGCTCATTTTAACATTCTTCCCTATTTCACATATTTTTAAACAACAATAAGGCAGAAGTGGTTATGCATGAAAAGTAGGTAGAAGAAGGAGGCTGGGAGCAGTCTGGTACCATAGCTGGGACTTTAATGCTGCTGTTGAGAAAGAATGAGATTTAGAGGCAATAAGATGCTACAGAACAAACAAGAAGTCATCTCCTAGCCAAGTCAAGTTTTTAGGACTGGCCAAGAAAACAATTGAGAAAAGGCAATTAAGAGAGTTCACAATTTGATAAACAGAAGGCTTAAAGACAGTTTAATCCTCTTTAGGAAAAAAGCCTTTGTGGCAGGTTTTGTGGAATTTAAGACTATGGAGTTATAAATAGGATGTTTTCTACATTATTTCTCTCAGCTGTGTTGCCTCCAAGCCTTGAGAAGAATATTTTGAGTGACAGCTTCTCAGGAGGTAACATGCAACTTTTTTTTTAAAAAGCCCTCAGTGGCCACCCTCCTCCTGTCTCCTTTAGTCATTGGTACTGGATTCTTACCAAGCAAGTCCTGTGTTTAGACATTCGCTGCATTTCTGAAATGGACTTGTCTATAATACCGCAAGGAAGACTTTCAGACAGCTTATTACGCTTTGACCTTTCCTTTTCAATCATGAAACCAGAAAAGCAAGGGATTATGTTTGGTCTTTTTTCTTCCTCCACCCACCAATAGTTTAGTTCAACCTACTGAAGATTTCTTTCAAACACAGAAGAAATTTCAGCACCAAATTACATCCTCATTCAATGAACTGAACTCTTCCTGTCAGCTTGAAGTGAGTAGCCAGTCTTTTACAGGATAACTTCTGTATCTTTATAATCTCCTTAAGTTCTTTTTCTTTTCAAGGGGCAAGAACATTTTTCTCTCAATATTTTAAGACACAACTTAACATGAGAAGAATCTTGAAACAATTGAATGTGGTGTTTCCCTTAGGCCTTTATGTTGATCTGAAACTTCTCAACTCTTTCATCCAGTTTTTCTCTAAACCTATTAGACTTCCTTTTGCTCTAGACCAGAGTTCTCCATCAGAAGCAAAATGTGAGCCACAAATGTAAATAAAAACGTTCTAGAGGCCGGCCCAGTGGTGCAAGTGGTTAAGTGCGTGCTCCACTGTGGCGGCCCAGGGTTCACCAGTTCAGATCCTGGGCGCGCACCGACGCACCGCTTGTTAAGCCATGCTGTGGTGGCGTCCCATATAAAGTAGAGGAAGATGGGCACGGATGTTAGCCCAGGGCCAGTCTTCCTCAGCAAAAAAGAGGAGGATTGGCATCGGATGTTAGCTCAGGGCTGGTCTTCCTCACACACACAAAAAAAATGTTCTAGTAGCCATACTAAAAAAGAAAAAAAGGTGAAATTCATTTTAATATTTATTTAACCAATATATCAAAAAGTATTATTATTCTGACATGTAATCAATATAAAAATATTAATGGTTTATTGTGCATCCTCTCTTTTTATACTAAGGCTTGGAATCCAGTGTCTGTTTTAATGGCACATTTCAGTTCAGACAAGTCTCATTTCAAGCACCCAATAGCCACACACGGCAAGTGGTTAATGTTTTGGAGAGCGCGGCTATAAATTTCTCTCCTTCACAGTCTTTGGGAAAATCTTCCCCTGAGTATCACTTTATTTCCAGTATCTTTGATTTTCCACTGGATTCTTTTCCTCTGCCTTTAAACTTCACAGGTCTCCCTTGAAAACCCTTCACTTGAATTGTAACTGCTTTAGGTTCCATTTCTCAATGTCCTACCCCTGATAAGCTCTTTAAATAAAACCCAGTACCTCTTCATTGCGTTTGATATTGCCAACAACTCTGCTTCCCGCCCCTGGTTGCTCTCATAGCTGCCTGCTTGTTCCCTCCTTACTTCTCCTTTGGGATTCCTCCTAACAGAGGGGAATCAGGGATAGGCAGTGGTTCTCAAACTTCAGAGTGTCTTGGAGGACCCTGGAGGGCTTGTTAGAACACTCATTGCTGGGCCCCACTTCCAGAGTTTCTGATTCCAGAGATCTGGGGTTAAGCCAGAGAATTTGCAGTTCTAAGTTCCCAGGTACTGCTGCTGCTGGTCTGGGGACCCCACTCTGAGAACCACTGCTCTAAGCTTCTGTCCTTGGCGTTCTCCCTGGAAGTGCCTGCTCAACAGTCATGCCCCCTCTTCTGGGTGACAGAGCCCTGATTCCATTCAGTGACCAGGTGGCCTGTGCTTCAGAGACAGCTGACCCTCACCAGTTTCACGGCCAGCCTTGTATTAGCCTAAGTCAGTCCTGGCCAATAGTAAATGTACTTGCTCTGGTCAGTGATAGGTTCTGGCAAATGAGACCTGGTGGTGGGGGAGATGGGGGAGCTTCTAGGAGCTTTTCGTACTCTTTAAAGGGACACAAGACAGACTTGCTCTTTTCCTGTTTGTGGACATTGTTGCCTAGTGCGTCCCTCAGAACTACAGTCATCATCCTGGGCCCCTGAGGGGACCGGCCAAAGAGGCTGAGCAGCGCACTGACCATGGACACAGAGAGGAAAGAAGGAAGGGAGATAGATTATTGAGGATTTCTCTGAGCCACTGAAAGAAGCTATCCTGCAGCCTCCCTCCTGTGGTATGAGCAATAATAAGTATACATGTCATTTAGGCCACTTTTAACTGGGTTTTCTGACACTTACTGCAGATAAGCACCTGACATTCCCTCTGAGAACTTTCCTTTTCTCCCACTCCAAGAGCTGTGTCCGGTTGGTGTTTTTCTTAAGTCTGCTTTCAACCTCACTTCTTTCTCTATTGAATTCTCTCTTCCCTCCCTGTCTTTCTTGGTGTCAAAGACGAGGTCAGGCCAGTCCCTAACATTTTGGGGGCTTAGGACAGGAACATAAATGGAGGGTCCCAGCTAGTGGTCTTGCCCATTCTCTTCCCACACCTGGACCCATTCCACGTGAGTGGCATGAACATGGGCACCTGCAAGTGTGTCCAAGTTCTGCTGTAATTCCCTGCTCCCTGCAAACCATAGCTCTTGGCCATCCTTCCGCCAAGGAGTGCACACATCGGTGCCTGGTCAGCCACGGGAGGGCAGACCTAGGGAAGAGCTATGCAGACGTTGGAAGCGGGCTCAGGACCACTTGACTGGGAGTTCCAGCATCCCACATACTGGAGAGTGGCCTACAAGTAGGGTGATGGAAATACGGATTTTGGGGGACCCACAGGCCCCTCATGCTACTGCAAGGGGCGCAACCAGAGGAAGGCCACAAGTGAGGCTTCTAAAGCAGGGTGCCCAAGGCAGTGGCCTCAGTTGCTCAGATTTTGGGGAGAACTGGATGAGGGATGCTGGTGTGACTGAGCAGATTCGTGGACTCTGAGTCACATACAGTAAAGGCTTCCATTGCTGTGTAGTAACAGGTCATATCTAATCCCCTGATCCTTCTTTGGAATAAGATAATACCCTAGTATATTGATTTTTTGATAAGATCTGGAAATTTTTGTTTGAGACTTTTTAAAAATTGTATTATATACAATCAGGCATTTAGACCTTAGCAGTAAGATTTTTCTTTTATTATCATTTCTAATACTTTTACTCTTTCTTCTTCCTTAGATTCATTTGCTGAAATAAATTCCCTAGTTATTTTTTCAGAAAGGACCTCATTTGGTAAACTATTATTTGAAAGACTCTTTGTTTTCCCATACTAAATTTGAGTATGAACTAGATACGAACTAGTATTCATTTTCCCTCAGCACTTGGGAAAACTGATCCCATGACTGTTGGCACATAGAATCACGGATGAAATGTCTGGCCTATCCACTCCTCACTTCTTTATAAGTAATCTGTGCCCACCCCGCCCTCCAGCCTGGAACATTTTATACATGCATATATTTATTTATATCTGAATCTTCTGGAAGTGAACCGTGCTGTGCCCTTCAGTTCAGGGAAATTTTCTTTTAATTTGCTCAGTATTTTCTCTTCTCCAGTTTTTGCTCTTCTAAAACTCCTATTAGACAAATGTTGGAGGTTTGCTCTATTCTTTATTCCTATATGTCTTGACTCTTCCCATTCTTTCTATCCCTATGTTTGTTTACATGATGTTTTAGAGAATCCTTCCAGAACATTCATTCTTTTAGCTCTATTTGTTCTGCTATCCAGTCTTTAGATTGAGAGCGTTTTTTGATCATATGGTTAACTCCTGGGAATTTAAAAAATAGTGGCTTGTTCTTATTTTATTAAATGTTATTGAATATTTGAGGAACATAATTATTTTATTTTCATGCTTATTTAAAAGTTGTCTTAGTTGTTTTCTGTTGACACTGTTTCCTTGGGATTAGTTCTTCAATTTGTTGAATTTGATGTCTCTTTGAAGGTGTTGATTTTCTTTCGAAGTTTGGTGATTCTTGGTTTTTTGTTCACACTTACTTTGAAGGACAGGATTGAAGACTGAATTCCTCAGCTCAAATAAGAAACCCTATTACCTTTTCTATTAATGTGCGTTCTGATCTCTGCTGTCTGCCATCTATAGTTGTGGGGAGGGTAGGATGCTGAGACTGCCTCGCTTTGTGGGGTGGGGAAGAGGGGATTGTTTTTTTTACCTGGAGCATAGCCCTGGGCCTCTCTTATTAGAGTCCTCACTTCAGAATACACGTTCAGTGCCTTCCCCTGGGGCCAGCAGAGATTCGATGGCCCCATTTCACATCCTGCCAGGTTCTACCCTGCTTCTCTCAAAGACAAACCAGCAGAGGAGATGCCCTTTGTTGAGAGAACAGTTGGGCCGTTAGCTTGGAGGAAAGTATCACAGCTGCCTGGGCTCATAGGTGCGTGAGGATGAGGTGCCCTACTTACCCTGCTCACCCCAAGGCCATCTCTTAATTACCCACTCACTTGCCCTGGGGCCCTTGCTTGTGTTTGGTTCAGTCTGCCTCTGAGCTTCTCTAGTGGGATTTGTTTTTTTTTTACTTTACCCTTGAAGGTCCATTCTCTGTGTATTTTGGGCTGTGGTGTTTTGTTTTGTTTTGTTAATTGAGATATAGTTGCCATATAACATTGTGTAAGTCTAAGGTGTATATGTTGATTTGATACATTTATATATTGCAATATGATTACCATTATAGCATCAGCTAATGCTTCTGCCACGTCACTTAATTATCACATTATTTGTGATGAGAATGTTTAAGATCTACTCTGTCAGCAATTTTGAGGTATATAACACAGTATTAACTATAATCTCGATGCTGTGTGTTAGATCTCCAGGACTTATTCATCTCCTAGTTGCAAGTTTATATCTTGGACAAACATCTGCCCAATTCGGGCTGTGGTTTTATCTTCAGTTTGACTCCATATGCTTTTTATAAGTTCTCTGTTGATAGCTCCCTCAATAATTTTCAGGGTGGTTATGGATTGATTCTTTGTTTTCATTGCCAGGACCTTAATATATGGCTGTATCTCTCATTGAAGCTATAGGTATATCCTTCCACGAGTGTTAGCCCCAGTCCAGTTCACCTCCTATATCTATGTTATTGAATGTGATAGCCACTAGCCACATGTGATCATTGAGCACTTGATTTTGAAGACTTTGTACAAAGAAAAAGGAAAGTAAAATATCTATTAATTTTTTTTTATTAATTACAGTTTGAAATCTTAATATTTTAGATGTATTGGCTTAAATAGACTACAGTCTTACAATTAATTTCACTTCTTTATTTTTACCTTTATAATGTGGCTATTAGAAAATGTGAAATTGCATATGTGGCTCATATTATATTTCCATTGGCCAGTGCTGCTCACACGCTGCAGGAGTCATTCCTGAGATAAAATTAAGAGGAGAAGGCCAAGATGATGAATTGAATACGTATAGATTACCCATCTATCCTCAAGTCTCATCACAAAAACACAAAAGAGTGAGATAAATTATGCTTCTGAAAGTGGCAGTGCAGATGGGAAGGAGAGGTCAGACCAGAGGTATATTCTTTGGTAGAATTTATATGATTTCAGGATCAGTTTATTATGGGTAGAAAGCTCAGGAAAAAATTCAATGTTTCAAGCTTGGGACAATGAGTCAGTAATAGTCCTGTTAATCGTGTGAATTGGGATGCCACGCAGGAAGAAAGGTGTCTGAGTAGACATGTCAGTGGAGATACGAAGATAATGAGTTTGGTTTTGGATTTGTGGTATTTGAGGAGTCCCTGGCTATCTACATGTCCAACAGATAGAGGACAGCATGAGCAATGCTGGGAAAAGAGCATGGGGCTGGGGATAAACAGATGGAGGTCATCAACGCAGGGGATGAAATCCCCTGAGGGCATGCACCTCAATGCTGGTGCTTTGGGAAACCCACCATTTAAGAGTGGGCTGATGAGGAAGAGCCTTGAAGGAAAAGGGAGTATTAGCAAAAGCGACCTTAATAAACTCGTACACTCCAAGACCTAGAATAGCAGTGGGACAAGGTCAGCCTCAGGTAGACACTTGTGCCAACAGTAGCTTTCAATACACTTAGTGTTTCAGGACTTACTGGAACATGAGGTATGTTTTAATCAGTGGAAGCTTTTATCAGTCAAGGGTTTTTAAGAGGTGGCACATAAATATGAGAAGGAGAAAGTGCAAACCTGTGAACAAAGGGAGTTTGCCATGGAAACAAGGGAGTCTCACCTTGGTTTACATGGGATGAATGAATCTAGCTCTTATTCTTGCACGTTCATAAAGGATTCTGCTAAGAGAATTAACCAGCCATGGTAGATACGAACCAAATTTATGTCAACTCCAAATCGAATGCAGAGTGCAAGGACATTTCAAATCCTAAGTACCTGGCCAAAAAGAGATTCTTATTGTTTTTAACGCTATAGCAATAGAATTTAAACTTGGGAGAAAAAAACCACAAAACTTGTAAACAGCGTGAGGCATGGATTCTCTTTATTTCTCTTCTGTGGCCTAAATTCGGAACACAAAATGCTGACCACCACCACAAAATATAGAATCACTGTCAAATATATTTGAGCTAGGGCTTCAGGTCAGTATGGGAACTTGTACCGACTTTCAAGTTAAAGTCTATCTAGAATTTTCTGGAGAACCTGAATGAAAAACTTGATCTTGTTTGTAACATTTTGAAAAATACTGCCCAGGGGGGGTTTATGTTGAGTTCAAAATATAGTCTATGACCTGGATTAAAAACAAATATGAAGGACAGCATAAAGACAATGGCATGAGATTTCTGTTAAGCAGCCCAAGCATCTGTCTTTGGAATTATGGCTTCTGGGATTCAAGAAAAACACATTTGAGTATATTTATCACTGATTGGAACAACCCATTATCCAGATATTGGAGTAGATTCTGACCAGATTATGAAATAATACCTAAAGAGGCACCAGCATGGTGTTGTAGAAAAACAACAGATTTAAAGTTCATCAATTCAACACGCTCATGTGGTGTACTATGTTCTAAAGAACATGCTAAACGATGCTGTGATGAAGAAGACAAAATCCCTGCCTGCTTGGAGTTTACATTCTAGTTGCCAGATACAGATAAATACTCAAACTACATAAATGATTTAAAATAAGTGCTCTGAAGGAAATAAAGATGGGATAGAGAGTGATGGTGTTGTGGGGAACCACTTTGGCTGATATGGTTGGGAATGGCCTGGGGTTGGAGGAGGGCACTGCAGGCAGAGGGAACAGCAGCTGTAAAGGGAGAAGACCCAGAGGCAGGAGAAGCTTCTTATGTTCAAGAGGGAAAAAGAAGGCCAAGGTGGCTGGGTAGGGAAGTGGTAGGAGATGAGGGTAGAGAAGTAGTGCCTACAGGCATTTCATGATAAGAGAGCTGGATTTTATCCTATCCCTGGAAGGAAACTTTTGGCAGGTTATAATCAGAGAATTGTTATGGCCTGATTCACTCTCAAACAAAATCACTCCAGCTGCTTGGTGAAACATGGAGCAATGGGGGTGGGAGTGGGACCCGGGAGATGAGTTATAAAGCTATTGCCATGGATTAAGGGAAGAGAGAAGTTGGTTTCAACTGTGGTTGCAGCAGATGAGATAGTCCAAAAGGGGCTGGACCAGAAATCAGTTTGGGGGCAAAAACTGATTAGAGGGTTTTGTGGAAAGATAGCACATGAAAGGAATCCAAGATGATACCTAAAATTTTGGCCTGAGCAACTGATAATATGAGTGTAATATCTACCAAAACAGGGAAGACTGGGGAGAAGTAGGTTCGAGGCAAATAAAGATTCTGTTTTAGACCTGTTACATTTGAGATGCTTATTAGGTATTCAAGTGGAGATGCCCAGTTGACAGTTGGATAAATGAGTGTGGAGCTGAGAGGGCAGGTCTGGGCTGGAGATGCAGATTTGGGTGACATCAGCACGTTGGTGTTATCTACAGCCCTGGGACTAGATGAGATCATCAAAGGATAGAGGAGAAGGCAGTCAGCAAAAGAGCTCCCTGGGGCATGCCAACATGTCAAGGTCCGGCAGAGGAGGAGAAAGCAGGGGCTTATAAAAGAAACAGAAGGAAAACCAGGAAGTAAGGTGGCAAAGAGCCTATAGGAGAATTGTTTAAAAAAGGACTAGTCAGGGGCTGTCTGGTGGCTCAAGTGGTTAAGTGCATGCGCTCCGCTGCAGCAGCCCGGGGTTCGCTGGTTCGGATCCTGGGCACGCACCGACGCACCGCTTGTTGAGCCATGCTGTGGTGGCGTCCCATGTAAAGCAGAGGAAGATGGGCAGGGATGTTAGCCCAGGGCCAGTCTTCCTCAGGAAAAAAAAAAAAAAAGAGGAGGCTTGGCATCAGATGTTAGCTCAGGGCTGATCATCTTCACAAAAAAATAAATAAATAAAAAAGGACTAGTCAATTGACTCAAACGGCTGAATGATTGAGTAAGACACAGAGAGAAAACTGTGAAGGGACCTGGCAAGACATTATGTCAGGGGTGACTTTATGAGAATTAAGACTGTGGTCCTAGTCCTAGTTCTGCCAATAGCTATGCCCAAGTTACTTATGATTTTCCCTAAAATGTAGATTACAGTACTAAATAGAATGTCTTGATTAGAGGAGCATAGGAGCAAATAATATAACTTTTGACATTTTATAGTTTTCAAAGATTTATATTTTTAGTTAGTTGTGACCTTTTATATTCTTTATACAGCACTAAGATCATATTCTGAAGTAAATGTTATTAGTCTAGTTTAGGGTATGTCAATAACTTGGCATTTTATTCCTTTGGCAAAGAGATATATCAACCAATTAATGTTTTGGTGTATGTGGAAATGCCTCTGCATTCACAGAGAGAACGTGCCTGCCACATTCGTAGAGAGCACTCAGGAAATGCTAGTTTACCTTCCTTCCTCAAAAGAGGTCTTGGGTGCCAATTATGTTCCAGGCACTGTAGTTGGCTTGGGGAGAATCAGCAATGAATGAGAAATAGATCCTGAACATAGGAGCTCCAGTGACTTGAACCATTGCAGCTATTTGACCTGCTGTTGTAGTCTGATTTAGAGCAGTGATTCTCAAGATATGGTGTGTGACCAACAGCCTCAGCAGAACCTGGGAGCTTATTAGAAATGCAAATTCGAGGGTCTCATCCCAGATCTACTGAATCACAAACTTAATCAGCAGTCTGTTTCAAAAAGCCCTCCAGTTGATTCTGACCTTCAAGTTTGAGAACCACTGGTAAGGAGAAAGGCAGGCTGTATTTTAGCTCTGTTTAAAAATTACAGTATCTAAAGAGAAGATATCATATATAGAGGTAATGGTGGCATTTATCTCTCTGTTCCATTTCTGAAGCCCATACTTGGTTATTTTGGATTAAGTCATAATTGAGTCTACTTTTGGCTTCAGATTATGTGGAGCTATTTAAAATTTTTTGGATTTATTTATTTCCATTATATAAGTAAAACTGAGAGCTTCTTAGAAAATCACCCAACTGTGCAGATTGGTCCCAGTATAAATGTATGGCTCAGCTGCACTGGACACTTGATGCCAAGCGAGAGCCCACGTTTTCCTTGTCAGCCCTCCCTCACTTTCTCCCAGCAGCTGTTTTGAACTTTCTATTTGCCTATTTGCTTATCATTCCCAACAAATAATCTTACCTTTTACTCTTCACAGGTAAAATAACTTATTGGGAAAATTTCCTGACACTGATCCTGAAAATTTACCTAACTCCATCACATCTCTCCTTCTTCAATCACGCTTAGATGAGGGAGCTATACCTGCTCTAATACAAGGATAAGTTCACCAGGTCCTCACCCTCGCCTCTTCTTTCTCCTGCATCTTAAACCCATTTCTGTCCATCGCTGTCTTTCCTTCAGCATTTAAACATGCTAAGGGGCTATTTCATCTTAAAATGAAAAGCCAAATCTTGTCTCAACTTCACATCATTTTCAAGCTACTGATCTCAATGTTTTATTTTTTGCAGCAAAATTTCTAGAACTTGTCTATCTTCTTCTCTTTAAAGCCCCAGCAACCAGCATGTCATTTGGCTCATGGCAGGCAGTCGACTAATATTTACTGAATAAAATGGCTGAATGTACACCTTAAAGAACACTTGAAAATACAGAAAGTTACCAAAAAAAAAAATATCGTGTATCATCTCTTTACGCAAATAAAACCATCATGGAAGTTTTAAATAGTTAACAACTTTATATTCCCAGACTTCTAAAGACAAATAGTAGTTTCATGAAGTTTTAGAAAGAGCACAGTAATGTTTAGAGGGTGATTTAGAACTAGTTTTCAATTACTGGTGCAAATATTATCTAGAAAAAGTAAAGATAATTGAAATTCAAAGAAAATACTTTTCCTTAAAACTTTAAATTATCATACCCGATCAAATCATTATTTGAACAGCTCATAAGTAATATCACGTAAAGGAGGTTTTTTATTTCTCCTTCCCCTGCCTAACTTTATGGGGCTAATAATCAGAGTAACAGACAACATTTTGCATCAAGAAGAAAAGTAATGAAAAAAAACTGGTAACAAACAAAATGACTGATTTTTTTTTTTGAAGAGCATTCTTCTTCCAATTTTGTTTTAAAAGACATATGTTGCAGGTGGCAACAGGCCAATGAGACAAAAAGGGGAAATACATAATTAATGAATGAGCAGCACCAGGAAATAGGGAGTGTATTCTAAGAGAAATACTATTTTCTCTAATTATATTCAAAGAAAATAATGACTATTTATTTTATTACTATGAAAGAATTTAGAAGGAAAAAATAGATTAAAGTAGTTTAATTCTCCAAGTCAAAGTATTTTCATTTACATGTACCAAATTTTACAGTACCCCAATATTATGGAGCTATATTAGAAATCTCACTACTTATCAGTTGGCCAATCAACACACCCAATAATTCTCAACTAAAAAGTAATAGTCTTTAGTCACTCCTTCTTGAAGACTAAATGGCAGAGGAGCACAACAAGGTTTCCTATTTTATAGCTACCACTGGGTTTTACAAACACCCTGCTGCACAATCTGTTCCATTGGTACCTCCTGAGTTACACCACTGACACATTCCAGCCTTAGGAAAAGAAGATAAAGAGAGAAGCGTGCTTGTTCTCAAAACAAAAATGATACACCTAGAAAGAAGAGAGTGATCCAGGACCTAATTTGTAAAAGGGATCCAGAATAAAAGAAAGATACCCATACTCGCAGAAAAGGAGCACCATGGCCCAAGGTACAGAAGTTTCACCATTTCAGTCTGTTCTTAAAAAAATTCTACCAAGAAAGTAGCACAGATCCAGCTCTTCAGGTCTTTATTTTAGCCATGAACATCCACAAATCTATGCAAAATCAGAATTACTGCCTTTAATAAGATTGCCAACTTCCTTCTGCCAACCATTCTATGTCTGTCAGCTTGCAGCCAAGGAAGCACTATCCAAAGATGATGTTTATTTAATATTTTAAATTATGCTTCATGTAAAGGGCCTTTCATGTGTAGAATATATGTAAAGGAAGACTCTAGGACTAAATATCTCTGATAAAAGGCTCTCTTTAGTCTGTCTTGTCTGTCTGTTAAGATGGAAGGCACATGTAGAGAACCTAGCAGATTTGTTGTGTTAGAATGTGGGCGTTTAATCAGTGCTTAATAATAATGGTAAGTTTGATTAATGTTTGTCACTGTAGGTAGAGCAATAGAACACAATTTTTCATAGCAGGATGAAGTAAACACATCACAAAAATGAAAATGCAGAATTTAAGATGAGTTGAATACCACTGTATTTATGCAGTTTATCCCTCCCTTCTTTCATATAAAAGTATGATTTTATTGAATTTTACTTTGGCTGAATGATCAGAGCTTTAGTTTTAAAGCTCAGAATATATGAGCTGATTTGTTTGCATTTGTCAAACTCTGGGGCTCCAGGAAAATATGGTAACTAAGAAAAAAAAAGACTTCATCCTGGTATTCTTTTTGGAGCCATTAGGATCAATTATGTAGCAATGACAATAAAAAGTCCTCCAAAGAAAGAGTGCCTTGGTAATGAACACACTTTGTACTATTCAGGTACAACTGTCACACGCTATTTTACAACAAATGTCATTGCTACAAATTATAGCAAATATGGATTGCAAACATATGGGAGATGAGGGAGAAATATTGGACTACTCAATACAACAAATCAAGTGATGCACCTTTTAGAAAATCTTTAGGGCAGGCCCCGTGGCTTAGCAGTTAAGTGCGCGCGCTCCGCTACTGGCAGCCCAGGTTCGGATCCCGGGCGCGCACTGACGCACCACTGCTCTGGCCATGCTGAGGTGGCGTCCCACATACAGCAACTAGAGGGATGTGCAACTATGATGTACAACTATCTCCTGGGGCCTTGGGGAGAAAAGGGGATAAAAAAAGGAGGAGGATTGGCAATAGATGTTAGCTCAGAGCTGGTCTTTCTCAGTAAAAAGAGGAGGATTGGCATGGATGTTAGCTCAGGGGTGATCTTCCTCACAAAATAAAAAAAGAAAAGAAAATCTTTAAAAAAGAGAAACGAAGGAAATAAACATCTTGACCTTTTATCAGACTGCAAAATAGTAATAGAGTTTTCACTCTCAGTTTTCAATCAGTTAAACCTCAAAAAGCTACAAAATCTAGAACTAAGGATATTTTAATTAAATCATGTTAAAGTATCTTGGTATTAATATTAACGTTAAAAATACGCAAAGGAAAGTTTTTTTTCCCAATGGAATCAAAATCCACTTTAGTATGAACTGAGACTCAGAAAGTGAATATAAGCCTGCTCCCTTGCCCAGAGGACACCATTAGAGTCCTGTACCCTGGGGCCTATGAGGTCTGCTTCCATTCTAGTCTCTGGTCTAGCTGTATATTTGTTTCCTGAAGCTAGGAATGCTGGAACACAGGCTTTAGGCCTAATCAAGCATTGAGATGGCTATCCCAGCCTTCGTCCGGTCAGCCTTCGTCAGATGCCATGTCTGTCCCAGACCACCGCGACCAAAGACAGCTACGCCACCCACCTTCTTTCAGTAGCTAGAGGAGAACCTTGAGTTGCTTTTCTCCACCCAGATTTCAGTCTTAGCCTTGACCCAGAATAGGAACCAGACCTTGGGCCTGCACATGAATTAGGTTTGGTGCTCCCAAAGGATAACAACAAAGCAGCATGAGCTGAAGTCAGCAGAGTCTTGTCCTATAAGCAGGCTTGTCGTGTCTGACGGTTAATTTAAAAAAGTCTCAACAAATTGCTCCCCAAGAAGATTTAATTTTGGCAGTATTAAGTTATCATCTGGCTCTCTTCATTCAAATTAAGTAATCAAATATTTATTGAATACCGACTAAATACCAAGCACTTTCCTAGATTTTATAAGGAACACAGAGAAACATAATACTGGGTCCTGCTTTTAAGCTGCTTATATCTAATTAGAAAAAAACAATTTTCAGTAAAAGAGAATAGGCACAGCGAAAAGAATTACCTGGTTTTTCTTGTCTGTATTAGTCAGAGTTCTCCAGAGAAATGGAACCAATAGGGCATGCATGTGTGTGCGCGCATGTACGTGTGTATACAGAGATTTATATTAAGGAATTGGCTCATGTTATTGTGGAGTCTGATGAGTCCCGAATCTTCAGGATAGGCCTGCAGGCTGGAGACCCAGGGGATGCTGCAGCTCCATGCTGAAAGCAATCTGGAGGCAGAATTCCCTCTTCCTCTGGGGACCTCCGTCTTTTTTCTCTTAAGCACTTCAACTGATTGGATAAGGCCCATCCACATTATGGAGGGTAATTTGCTTTACTAAAAGTCCATTGATTTAAATGTCAATCTCATCAAAAAGATACATTTACAACATCATCTAGGCTGGAGTTTGCCCAAATATCTAGGTCCCGTGGCTTAGCCAAGTTGACACACAACATTAACCATCACATTGCCCTTTGCAAAAAGTAGTCAATAAATTTGTTTTTAATTAGGACGTACAATTTTTTGGAGCCAATGACAAATAATAACAAGCTATGAGTTATGAGTTATTTCACTCCTGGAAGCTGCAATTCATCTCAGTTAGGAAGAACTCTGTTACCTTCGTGCCCTTTACTGGGTGATCAAATAGCCTGGTTTGGAAATCGGTCCCTCTTTTGGGAGGGGGAGGTAGTGCAAGAGCTTATATGGCCCTGGCTCAGGTGTCAGCAGCTGTAGGCTTCCCAGATATTATTATCATCATGACCTAATCTCTGATGACATATTAAAAATATGTTAATTTAATAGCAAAAAAATTGCATCTCATGATTTAAACTTGCATTTCTTTAAATTACTAGGGATGTTAAATCATTAACATGTTTCTATATGACTCTTTTGTAGCTATATTTTCTCTTTTTAAAATTGTCTTGACACATATTTGTTGATGTTTTTATATGCCTTTTTGTTAATACTTTTCATTTTATTTATTTTAAAGCCATACTGAAATATTAAAATGTTATGAAATCAATTATGTTGATTCTTACTTTTATGGTTTCTTCTATTGGTCCAAAGCTTAAAAGTTCTCACTCTAGAACTTTTGAAGACTGTTTCATTCTTTTCCCCTAGTTTTCCTTTTTTTTTTTTTATAATTTTATTTATTTATTTTTTACCCCAAAGCCCCAGTAGATAGTTGTATGTCATAGCTGCACATCCTTCTAGTTGCTGTATGTGGGACGCGGCCTCAGCATGGCCGGAGAAGCGGTGCATCGGTGCGTGCCCGGGATCCGAACCCGGGCCACCAGCAGCGGAGCACGCGCACTTAACCGCTAAGCCACGGGGCCGGCCCTCCCCCTAGTTTTCTTATAATTTGATTTTGCACACTCACCTCCTCTTCCATTTGGAATTTACTGTGTATATAGGACAGGTTCTGACAGGCAGGAAGATAGAGGAGGGCATATAAACTGGGGGAACAGCACACAGCAAAATTTTAGATGTCGGATTAAATGAAGAATATGTGGAAAGCATAAGAATAATCCACTTGTCTGGGTAAGGTGGTTGCACTGAGTAATGAAGATATGATGAGAGGTAGAAATGGTGAGAAGGGAGAAGAGGAATGGACAAAAGAATCTGATCTGATGCATCTTAAGTAAGTCTACTCCAGAGGCAGCACACATGGCTCTTGGCTAATTGGAGATAGCAAGACCTGGGAGCTGTGGCTCAGCTTTTAGCAGGTACATCAGCCAGATAAGAAAGACTTTGCCAAATTAGAGATATCCGGTTTTGGAGCAGTGCCTGACGAGGAGGAGCAGGAAGTGCTCATGGCTTAATAATTTCTGTCCAAAATGAGGTGGGATTTGCATCTTTGCCCATAGTAATTTTGTTCAATGTGATTTAAATTGTGTTTGCAAAAGGAAGGATGTTTTCCTAATTTCTAGCAGAATAATTGAGCTTTGCATTAGATGTGCAGGTGTTACTGCCACATATCCATCTTATTCCTCTCTGAAAAAAACCTATGCAATTTTCATTGCATTGTTCTTTCTGTAGGGTCCAGATAATACGTCCATATGCTCAATACTGCTCATTTTCTGAGGTTACTTTTTAAAGATAAGATCTTGGTTCATTTTTATATAGACTCCTATTTTTAAAGAATGCTCAAATAACAAATACATTGGAAACAGTGAAACTTCAAAATAGAAGAAAATTAAAAATTAGAAATGCTTTCCTACAAAAGGCCCATATTTCTGAATAGGAAGAGTTCAAGGTATTGCTCCTGTGGGGAAAATGCACTAATTTATTAAATCAGAACACCTCTTAAAAGACTCGGATCATAGTTATTTTTGGAGAAGTCTTGATTTTCCTCCCCTTCTTCTTCTGCCACCTTTTGTGATATGACTCAAAGCTGGCAAGGAAATGGACACACCAGCATCACCCAGACATGGCTGAGATGACAACCCATGCTGGAATCACATACAAGAGGAGAGGAGGCATGGCTTTGGCATGAGGGAGTTAAAAGGTTATGAGAGGATTTAGGGACCATAGGGGAAGGGAAGGAAAAAAGAGTTCCTGGAAAATGTTCTCTGCTCATTGTAAAGAGGTGGCCCATCATGCTGCAGAAGGTCCGAAAGCTAAGGGCGGGGGCCTGGCAAGAGCTTAGAGAATGAGTCAACTGGGTAAGAAAAGCTCTCCCTGAATCTCTAATGCCTTCAGTTTCTGTTTGGGTTGGAATAAAATGCTTGAAATTGAAATAAAGAACCAATTGAATATTGTCTAGTTGTCCCTGGATGGACTGGACTGGATACCAGAGAATTTTTGGTGTATCGTACCACAGATATATATATATAGGATAGAGTGTTGGGTTATATTTTGTAGGAATTTTCTTGATTATCCTAATCCAATGATTCTTTCCTCCCCTGATGTCCTAAAACACATACTTTTCGTCACTATTACCATATGACAACTCTTTTACAGTTATCTTGACTGTTCTTTATTATGTTGTTGGTGGTTACTGTTTAACTTTTCACAATGGCTATTATAATACAGAAAATACTTATGCTTTTAGAGCAGAACAGACACACTTGTCATGTAGGGCTGGTAATTTACCTTCTCTGAACATCAATGGGGATAATGTCAGGCACCTCTCAGAGATGTGGTGAGGTTTCAACGGGATAGCCTATGAGAAGTTCTTACTATCTATGTGTCTGACACACAGTAGGCCCTTCAGACATTCATTGCATTTATATCCCTCTTTCCTTTCATCCTTATGCCTTTTCTCCTCAGCTGGCCTGGAAGCCCAGTGATAGCAGGCAGCCTATTCTTGACTTCTCGGTATATAACACAGCCCTCTAGCACAGCGCCTTGCAGAGTGTAGGTGGTTAATAGTTACTTATTAATTTAGTTTGAGACTATGATGGAATAGTGAAAGACGAAAACAAGAAACCTCAATTGCTTACATATTTTACAAGATTTTTTTTTTAAATTTTTCTCTTAGAGGTAATTTTCTATAATTATTAAACTTTAATATGATGACTGAAGAGTAAAATGGAATTAATATTGTTTGTATCTAAGGAATTAAAATCACATATCAGGAACATAGATTCCTATAAGATTTACTTACAGAAAATATTAGAGTAATCAAAGGAATACAGATGAATATTTGTTTTTTAAGAAGGAAATCCATATGTGACAACCTGGAGGACACCAAGCTAAGTAAAACAAACCAGTCACAGAAGGACAAATATTGCATTATTGCAATATTCTACTTAAATGAGGTATCTAAAATTGTCGAACTCATAGAAACAGAAGTAGAATGGTGGTTGCCAGGGTCTAGGGGTGGGGGGGAATAGGGGAGTTGCTGTTCGCTGAGTATAAGGTTTCAGTTGAATAAGTTCTAGAGCTCTGTTGTACAACATTGTGTCTATAGTTAACAATATTGTATTGTGCAACAGATCCAGAGTAGATCTCATGTTAAGTATTTTTACCCACACAAAAAAAAGAATATTTGTTTTTTAGATTTGTTTTGCCTTAAGATCTCAGAGCAAAGTTATAAGCATATTTCTTCCTCATTAATCTAGTATTTGCAAGAGTTTAGGGGATATCCAACAGGAAAAGGCAAAAGATACCTTGAATTAATAATAATCATCTCAACAGCTGCTATTTCTTGAATCAACTTTATGCCAGGTACTCATTTAATCTCACAACAACGCTAGAAGGGCAAGTTTACTTGTACGTTCTAACAGGACCCTGAACTCAACATTTCCAAAATAAAACCCATTTTCCTAGTGTACTCAGCACTGTATCAGTCACTGCTGTGAGCAGATGACGCAGCTAAGTTTCCATTAGCTGGTTACTAGGGGGTGAAAATATATTTTCCACTAAGTAACGTACAAAATGAGCTGTCTTGGAGTTCCAGAGTTTAACTAAGACACATTTCGGTAAAAAAAAAAATGCTTTCGGTTCTCTACTGAAAGAAGTGAATACTAGATTAAATCTGTAAAAGAACATAAACTGAGCAAAGATGTAAGATTATGGCGTTCCTCACACTTCACCCTCCTGCCAAGAACAAAAACATCTAAATTCCAAAAAAAAAGAAAATCTTTCATTGTGAGAAAAGTATTTGCAACACTTATCAGGATGAGGAAATAAATCATTAGCCCACTCTAAAGTCTATAGTATTTTTTGAAGAGATAATGCAATCAGCAGGAAGGTTACAGTGGGCAGGTTTTCAGCGAACAGCCCTATAATGACGGCAGGTACCACTGAAACGCCTCCACAGGAACCAGGAACTGCGACCTGAGGTAGAGATATGAAAAGACAGGCGATTTGAAATTCCCAGTGGAAAGAAAGGCACAGAGGGCCCTATTTGGTCAGAAATAATGGAAAGAAGAGAAGAGGCTCCTGTGAAGAGACAGAAGAAAATAAAAAACACCCTCACTGAATGGAAAAGCTTTGGAAACTTCTCCAGTTTGTCATCTTTTGAAAGAAAAAATCAGAAAACCGTTAAGACAAAGCATACAGTATCTTAACCACTTTTTCTTGTGATTTTCATCAGGATTTTAGGATGCGGATTTTACTGATATAAAAAAATTGCCTCATAGATGTTAGCTGAGAGCTGGTCTTCCTCAGCAAAAAGAGGAGGATTGGCATGGATGTTAGCTCAGGGCTGATCTTCCTCACAAAAAAAAAAAAATTGCCTCAAAAAGTAATTCCACTGAGACGTCATTTATGCTTCTCAGCTAATTTGGTACACACATATGCACATTATTTAGGTCATTTTTGACTCAGTACAGGCACTATGCTCCATGGTACACAGAATAGAAAAGATGCGATGTTAAAAATTAACTTCGCAATGTTGTTATATAATGGGAGATGTTTAATGGGGCACGACCTCAGAGAACGCCAGTTCTGGTACCACTTATACAAACAAGAAGAGGAGTGTGTAATTTCATCGTCCTTTGCTTCTTGTTAAAGCTTTAATGCTCCTTCTCTTCCCCATTTATGAGTTTTGTTACCTTCTGTTATGGGTTGAACTTGTGTCCCCTCAAAATTCATATGTTGAAGTCCTAACCCCCTAGTACCTCAGCATATGACTGTATTTGGAGATAGAACCTTTAAATAGGTTATTAAATTTAAAACGAGGTCATATGGGTAGGCCCTAATCCAATATGACCAGTGTCCTTATAAGAAGAAAAGACCATATGAAGACTTCCATCTGCAAGCTAAGGAGAGAGGCCTCAGGAGAAACCAACACTTTGACTTTGGACTCCTAGCCTCTAAAACTGTGAGAAGATAAATTCCTGTTGTTTAAGCCCCCCAGTCTGTGGTACTTGTTATGGCAGCCCTAGCAGACTAACACACCACCTAAGCGCAGGTAATCTTCACCAGTTGCCCCTCCGGTCTCAGAGATCTTGTCACTTCAGTTACCCAAAGTCTCACCTCTACTAGATTATTCAAATAGATATCCTAAGTCCCCACTTAGCTACTGACTGCAGTTCCACATATTTTGGATGCCTTCGAGACTGTTACATGTATTTGTCAATAGAATGAGCTGAGCAAGCACTCTAAACCCACTTTATCTAAAATCACTTCTCGTCAGATGAGACAGATTTACTCACATCACTGTCATCCAGTCACCCAGGCTTCAGAGTCTAACGCCATCTCTGTTTTTTTCTCTTGAGGCTTCTCACAGCTTAATAGTCATCACCTCTCCTTGCTTTGACTTCATTTTCCGTTCTTTGACATTCTGTCTGCCTCAACCTTGGTGAGTCCTGTCATACCTTTCTCCTAGGCCGTCTACAGCAAACTCCTAACCAGATTTCTGCTTCCAATCTTGCCATGTAGCCAGACATGTTGCACTCAGCCCAGAACAGTCTTCCCACTACTAATCCATTTCAGTCTTTCAGCTGTACACACTCCTTCCCACAGGATTTAGCAGCCCCGAAGCACTTGATTCCTGACTACTCTTGTCACCCATTAGTCCCCATATGTGTCTTCCATTCTAATCAGATGGGCTTGTTTACCGATTCTGAGCACGCCTGTGTTCAGTCAGTGAGGAGTGACTGTCTCCTATTTCTGCCTCACTGTTTTTGCTCAGGCCATTTTCCCTTCTAGGAAATCCCTTCCATTTATCGAATCTTACCCATTCTTCAAAGGCAATTTTAGATCTAATTCCTGTGTAAGCCCTATTCAAAGACATCAGCCAGATGATCTGCCTCCTTGAGATCCTGTTTCTTTTTCTATCTTGATTAGCAAGTACTTCTGAGCCAAATGTGATGCTCATCCCAGCAGCCATCTCTTATCTCAGGCTACTGTCACACTTCTCTCCTTCTCTTCTCAATGTGATTTATGATATTTCTTTTAGTTCCATTTTAAACTCTCTTTGGAATACATGCTTTCCTAGCAGAAGGCCTCGAATGCACAAGGCCTGGCTCATAGTAAGCTCTCAGTAAATATAAACTGTTAATTATAAGCTATTAGTAATTATTATATATTAATTATGTTAATATATAATGTAACATTAATTTAGATTTATATATTATATAATATACATTAATATAATTGTAATACATGATAATTATATATAACTAATATATTTATATAATTAATGATAATAAGTAAATAAAAAGTTATGCCAATTTGTAGCCCATGGCACTCATATGTTGTCATTTTTAAAAAAAATCACTTTTTAGGGCCAGCCCCATGGCCTAGTGGTTAAGTTTGGTATGCTCTGCTTTGGTGGCCTGGGTTCGGTTCCTGGGCACGGACCTACACCACTCATCAGTGGCCGTGCTGTGGCAGCGACCCTCATACAAAATAGAGGAAGATTGGCCCAGATGTTAGCTCAGGGCAAATCTTCCTCAAGCAAAAAAAAAATCAATTTTCATTATTAGTTATATTTTTGGGATATATGATATAACTTTCCTATCAGACTTTACTCCTTAAAGGCTGGGGCCTTTATCTTCCTTTTTTTTTTGCAGAGAACAATGCTTGGCATAAACTAAGTAATCTGTAAATGTTCTCTGCTCAATGAAAAATGAATGTAGTACTTCTTAAGCAGACTCACATATGTTTTCATATAAAGTGATAAACCTGAAGGAAGAGCTTACTGTTCAGTAGTACTTTTTTCATAAATGCAGTTAACATCTGCTTTTGGATCTTAGGGAGACTTTTTTTTCTTTACATTTTTACAGGCTTGAAAAATAGTTGTGCTCCATAAATATCCCAGTATGAGTCATTTGCTTAACCAAACAGCTGCTTACTCATTAGCCAAATGCTCTTCATTTTAAGTCATACACTTAAACGAATTTTATCCCTTGCCTCTCTCCTTTCCCCAGGAGCCAGAAAAGTGATGCACAGATATTTTTCTGGAATACTAAAGAGGTACAGATCTGCTTTTGACATAGGGGAGTCTAAACTTCATGAAGTCACAGGAAGCCACTCTAGCTCAAATTAATAAGCTGTTTGTATATGCTTTGATTGTCCCACTAACACACACAATGCTTCATCTCCCATTCCCATCTCTCCCCATACACCTCTGGAACATCCTCTTCCCATTGAAACCCAACCTACTAATTCTCCCACTCAGGGCACTCTGCAAGTCTTTGTTCTTTTTTTCCTCCTGTCACCATCACCTGCCTATTATGTGGGTAGATAGGTGGTGTCAAGAACCACTGGCAGAAGTCATTTATTTCAATAAGTACAAGGGAATGACAAGTATTCTTGTAAATTCTTTTGTAAAGATGGAGCCACAGATCAACTCTTATAATTACTAGCTTTTAGCTGTCACTTTGGATTCTTCAACTTATTTTGAATGACCACTACAAAGCAATCATTTTCAATTTCTATCCCAGACAACTACTGTTCAACTGTCTGCAATGACCTGGGTTTAAGAATTTTATTTTAACTTAACAATACTTCTTTACTATAAGTAAATTCATTTATGGAAATGGCTATTTGGTTCACATTATTCTCTCCCATCTAAGATAGGTGATTCATACTGTTACCTTCTTTAAAAATGGTGAACATCATCAGTAGTTCCTTCTTTTGGAAGACAATAAATGCCTAAATGTTTTGGATGAGGCCAGAGGAGAACAGAACTTTAATTTCTAGAAAGACCAAATGAGAGGAACTAGATAGTGTTCTCCAGGGTTTCTGTTTATAGTACAGCTATTTTCAACAGGGTTCCAATCTGATGTAGATTTTTTCCAGCCTACAGAGGGCATCTCAAACACCCAGAGCAGACATTTAGTTGGTGTGCCTTCAGCAGGACTGCACATGGCTGAAATCAACAGTTGTTAAAATCACTTTTATGCTATTATCCTGAGCCCCCGGGCCCCCCAGCCCTTCCACTGTGACACCCTGCCTCCCACAAAAATGCTCTGTAATTTAGCAACTAACTAGCTAATGCCTAACATCAGAGGGATCAACAGCACCAGGCCCAGGCTAGGCAGAGATATTCTGGTTGGTTACCTGTTAAATATTTTCTATATTGCCCTGCAAAGAGCGTTTGTCTCCAGGCAGATTAGATACTACTTATTTTCTGGAAAGCAATCTCAATGTGCTAGCTTTAAGAATGAGGGTATTTACCTCCCTAGGGTTTATTTTCCTCATCTGTGAACTGTTGTGGTGTTTTGGCTTAGTTTTCAGACTGTGTTCCAGAGTTGCCTCAAGCGGAGACTGCTGATGATGGGAATCTGGGCCCCATTTCAAGCCGAGAGGCTCCTCTTTATCTGGCCTGCTCATTGGGGATGCACTCTACCTTTTTTGTTTGCAGAAAGGACTTTTGAAAAATGCATTTTTCTGCAAAAAAAAAAAAGGTTGAAAACAAGTGACTTGAACACTAATCTTTCATCTTATTTTAAAATTCTAAAATTAAATTATTACCATAATTATAAAAAAATTACATCTCTATAATAATAGCTAGTACTTACACTGGGCCTACTCTGTGCCAGGCATTGCTCCAAGTGCTTTACATATTTAAACCCACAGAACAACACTATGAGCTAGTGTTGTAATTATTATAACTATTAAAGTTTAAAAAGAGTGTGTTCAGATATATTTATTTGTACTTTATAATTTTCTTAGATACATTTGAGTTCACAATTTATTCAAAGGTCATAATCCTATGATGCCTATTTAATGAAATATAATCATAATATTTCCTTTCTTATGTACTCTACAGATTTTTAGACACATTTTTAAGACCGTATTTTTAAATACAGTCTTTAACTCTTGGATTTCATTAGAGAGAGTAGTGACTGTGTACATACTTTGTGGCTTGTATGGTTTGTTTCTTCACTTTCAATCAAGATTTGGAAATTGGTTTGTTTTTTTTCTTTTTGGTGAGGAAGATTCGCTCTGAGCTAACAGCTGTGCCAATCTTCCTCTATTTTGTACGTGGGTCGCAGCCACAGCATGGCTTGATGAGTGGTGTAGGTCCATGCAGGCGATCCAGGCTGCCAAACTTAACCACTACTCCACGGGGCAGCCCCTGGAAATTGTTTTTTTTTTTGTGAGGAAGATCAGCCCTGAGCTAACATCCATGCTAATCCTCCTCTTTTTGCTGAGGAAGACCGGCTCTGAGGTAACATCTATTGCCAATCCTCCCCCCTTTTGTTTTTTTCCCCCCAAAGCCCCAGTAGATAGTTGTATGTCACAGTTGCACATCGTTCTAGTTGCTGTATGTGGGACGCGGCCTCAGCATGGCCGGAGAAGCAGTGCGTCGGTGCGCGCCAGGGATCCGAACCCAGGGCCACCAGTAGCGGAGTGCGCGCACTTAACCCCTAAGCCACGGGGCCAGCCGGAAATTGGTTTTCACTGACAGTCTGTGCACATGGGTCCAGGTAGCTGTAAATGTGCTTGGAAATTTCCTGAGTGCCAGTTCTTGACTTTAAGTGGTTAACTGAGATAAACAACTGGGTGTAAATCTGAGCATGAAATTCCTCATTGTGATCCTTTCCACAAGGGTTTATGGAAGAGACTGCAGACTCCCTGCCCTCCACACCCGCCCTCCGATTTTTGCGCTTCTTAGGTTCTTGGGTGCTCAGTCAGTATCTTCTCTGCTTCTCTCTCCCACAGCCCTGTCAAAATACGTTTCTGGTGGGAAGGGAGCCAGT
The DNA here is from genome assembly GCF_057802395.1 of Ceratotherium simum simum. NCBI lineage: Eukaryota > Metazoa > Chordata > Mammalia > Perissodactyla > Rhinocerotidae > Ceratotherium > Ceratotherium simum. The sequence continues at coordinate 14,005,655 of NC_141913.1, forward strand.
CTGGCTGTCGTTCAGCGCAGCTCAGGTCCATGCTGGTGGTCGGCATTGTCTTTTCTGGGTCCAGCAGAGGTGTGGAATGGAAACTGAAGCTGTATAGGGCCAGGAGGAGAAGGTTCAAAGGCTCCTGTGTGTTAATAAAGTGGAGCACAGGGGAGACTACACTGATTCCTGTAGCCGCTGTGGGCAGGAATGGAGCCGATGAGCGGCCAGGTGTCAATGGAAGAGAAGGAAGACGTAGGGTACTGTCCCCTGGAGGTACCCACACAGAGGCAGTGCCATAGCATGCCCCGGATGACAAGTGAATTCAAACAGGTTGTGTGAATAGAGTACTCCTCTCCCCTGATGGCTAATCCAGTCACATAGTTCCACAATAAACAGAATAAATCTAGCTTAATAAAACTGTGTGTGCAGAAAAATCCCTTAACTCTTAGCAATTTCTTTCTATATGCCTAAAAAATGTTCATTAAAAAAGTCCCTACTTTATTGGCTTACCTCCTTAGATTTGTTTCCTCTATTTTAATGATTTAAAGCATCTTTTGAAAAGATTTCTTGGTTGGAACATCCTTGGCCAAGCAACTCTTTTGCAAAGTAGGGCTGTCTAGTGGCCCTACTTGCTCCTTTGAACTGACGTTATAGATATTTTTTTTAAGGCACAGATCCTTTAGCTTTTCTCTTCACTTTCTCCAAAAATAATAATTCACATAAAAGCTACCTATTTAAATTAGGTCTCATTGTTAGTAACTTGTACAACCTGTACAAATAAACCGAACTATAAATATTGGCATTGATAACTGCACAAACATTTAAAAAATAATTAAAATTTCTTTGTAATAACTCTCAAGATTATTTAGCTAACACTGGTCCCTGGAAAACTTTTAAGATCTATTTATAAAAAATGTGAGAAGATGTACCCTGGTAATCACAAGAGAATCCAGCAATATTAAATTCGCCCCAATGCAGGTAACAGAATCCAGTTTTTAATTTTCCTGAGGACAGTTAGAAAATAGTCAGTTTTGCGATTGGGTTGCATATAGGAAGACTACAGAAGATCACAAAATAGCCTCACCCCTGGAAGAAATCTACAAACCCATTCCATTTGTTTGCATGTCTGCCAAGGATTTATCTTCAGAAGCAAGTAGACGAAGAGACAAAGCCTACTGTGCAAAGCCCACACACACAGGACCCACTCAGTGCACCAACGATGCAAGTGGGAAGAAGAGAGGAATCAACAGTGCAGGGGAAAGAAAAGGGAAAGGAGTTTGGAAACAAAATAAAACAAGGCTTCCTTTGAATAATGCAGAGGACGCTTAGAAAAGAGAAAAATAACAGAATGAATTTGTATTGACTGATAAATTTCAGGGCAGAATATGTTTTTTGAAAGAAAGTCATTGGCTTTAATCAATTGCTTTCTTACAGAACTTTGTCCATACATATGCGACAAAGCCATCAGTCATTTAATGATAGTGTAATTAGAATGAAACCATCGAGGTCTCCTTTTCTTTCATCCTTTCAGTAAAAATCTGGAAGGGGAGGTGAGGAGGGATGGGGGTGGGACACAATGAGAGCAATATTTTATGAAAGTGACAACATGTTTTGCATTTGATTTTTTTTTCTGCTAGAGTTTCAAGTAGATTATAAGAAGGAAAGAAAAATCTATAAATTAGCCAAAGAAGGTGAGATTCCAACAGTCCAGGCTGGGGATGATTAGCTTAGCTGGGGCTTCAACCGAAACTCCTTAGAGATACAGGAGACAATGAATCCAGTCTCCCTTCTTGCCAGAGCACTGACTGAGCTCCAGGAGCAGCGACTCCACTGAATCCACTTAAAAGCTCGTCAGGTCGAGATGCTGAAAAGGAAAAGTTCTAGACTTTTATGTCACAGAAAATTCTTCCTTTCGATTCACACAAAAGACAAGATATATGAGATAGGGAATAAAAGTTCCATCTAAAAGCCTGACATTTGTAAGAAAGGGTTTCCTTAAAATATTGGTTTCCCGGGCCGGCCCCGTGGCTTGGTGGCTAAGTAAGCGCGCTCCACTGCTGGCGACCCGGGTTCGGATCCCGGGCTCGCACCGACGTGCTGCTTCTCTGGCCATGCTGAGGCCGCGTCCCACATACAGCAACTAGAAGGATGTGCAGCTGTGACACACAACTATCTACTGGGGCTTTGGGGGGAAAAAATAAATAAATAAAATCTTTAAAAAAAAAAAAAAATATTGGTTTCCCTTTGGTTTGCTAAGAATGTGGTGAGTGAAGTAAAAAGCTAAGGAGGAACCATATAGACAACCTCCGATAAATAGTAGACTGTTTTCATTGAGTCAGTGCATTCAGTGGTCCTCTTATTCTCCATTTGCTGTGGCCACCCCTCCCTCAGTTGTCCCCCCTTCCCTGTCTAGCTCTGGGTGGTCAAGTGAGGCAGGAGCTGAAGAGCAGAGAGTGGGAGGACAGATCGGTCTGGTCTTTCTGCCCCACTTTCTCCCAGCATTCGTGTTTCAGTAGTGATTCCTCTAGGACAGCAGCTCCTTTACAGGTCCAGTCCCCACAGGCTCTGGAAATACTATTCCATCCCCTCTTCTGTCCCTTCAAGCCAAGGGTGGGGACTGCTTCCCAATGTGCTTATTTCCACGTAACTCAACCTCTCTGGTTGCTTTCTCTTACCCCTGCCCACTGCTTTGTAAATAGCCCTTTCTTAAATCTGCATTTCAGTCCTTTGAAGTGAGGTCTCTTTCCCACGGGATTCTGACTGATATGGTGAGACGAAAAATACCTCAAACCTGATAGAAACCATGGTGAACCACAATTTCTAATTGCAAAAAGCTAGATGATTGCCACTACATGGAGGAGAGCAAACCATTTCTTGTTTATAAAATCCCAAGACAAACAGGCTATAGAAACTCCAGGTACAATTTCAAAGCCAAAAGATGTGAAGAAATGAATCAGAATCAACTAGGATTAATTATATTAATCATGCACTTTTATAACTACCTGAACCAACTGCTGCTAAATTATATATTCGAAATAGACTTAGAAAATTGTTTAAAATTAAACAATGTGAACACTCTAGAATGATTCATTAAAATTTAAGTAGGTCAAACTCACAATTCAGATCATAGCTCATATAGTACTTATAGATTCTAATATTCTAAAAGGAAAAAGAAAAAAATTGATTTGTTGCCTAGATATTAGAAAATTCACTGCATATTAAAAAGGCATTGGCACTTAGGAGTCTGTTCCGAGTCTGACATGTAAATGTTTATCTTATTATCATATATTAAGCATCTATATAGACTGTACCCAATACTCTTTGCAAAGCATACCATATAGTCACTGCTCCAAGAATTTTATGTTCTTAATATAGACACTAAGATAATTTTAGAAAATGTAAAAATGTTTTTATAACTTTTGATTTTTTAGTTTTGACCTTTTAGTTTTGGGCCTATTCTTTTTTGTAGGTACGTAGTGACATTATGAGTTAATTACTACACTTGGTCTTGGCCAAAAGTCCGAGAAGCGTTAGGATTAATTGCTTAATACACTTTTGTTGACTTGGAATCCAACTGAGTTAAATTTAACAGAGCATGTCACCAAAAGATTGTCACCAAGCTAAAGGGCTCAGAATTTCTGCAAAGTCTCTTCCAAGAGATCGTGATTAACATGGGTATGGTCCATATAACTTCAGCAAAGGAAGGTTAAACAAATTCTTTTGTTGCTATCCGACCCCGTTTATCGCATTAGCGAGTGGTAGTTAGATTTGTGCCGTCCTTTCCAAACCTCATGAGATCTTTGCGCTAACAGCACTGCCCCCTAGTGTTCGCTCACTTTGGTGCAGCGTGAGTGAAGGAAAAGAAAATTCCAAGATTTATTTTCTATATATATACCGTATTTATCGGTGTATTGCTATATGGGTGTGTAAGATATCTTTCTGTGGGTTAGTCAGACATTTTATCATATTTACTTGGCCAGATAAAAGATTAAAGCATGCTAACCTCGCATAATTTTTTTCATATATGAGTAAAAATAGAAGTAAAAGTTTAGATACCATTAAATAATTCCTGATTTAATGAACTGAGAGAGAAATTACCTAATATTTTTGGGTGCCTATTATGTTAGGTATGTAAGAAATATATTAAAATTGAAGTCTGAGTAAACTTAATTCAATACCTAACTTTTAAAGTGTCTGACATTTTATAATACATTTATTAATTTGATCTCCAATTTGGGGAAAATGGTAAAGATGGAGGACAGAATGGAGAGGATTTTAAAATTTTACATATCTAATTTGGTTTTGTGTTATATTTTAATCAAGAAAATTAAAGTTCATTCTCATGAGATATAGGAATGCTATTTGGAGCTTTAGGACATAGTGAATTTTAAACAAAGGCTTTCTAGTAGTAGAGAAATAATAACTATGTATTTATGTTTCTGATAAAACTGAGATAATAAAGTTTTCAGATTTAAAAATTAAAATTTCAGGAAAAATAAGTTGTATATCAGTGTTTTCCATAGTGTAGTTCACATACCACTGGTGATAAATTAATTCAGGTAATGCAAATATATACATTTTTAATTGTTATGCACTTATTTCAATAAGCAACAGAGAAAATGTAACTGAGATGTCAAATCTATGATTTTATAGACATTAATATTTAGGACTATTTTATACATGAATTATAATGCTCAGACACATACATTTTTAGTAACTGACTCTCATTAAAATGGATTAGAAATATGAATTGCACTGTTTCTGAAAGCCTGGATTTTGCTGTTTCCATTCTTCTGGTGTCATTTAACATGTTCCTCTGTCCAAGGTCTTTCCTGTAAATTGCTTTCCTCTAAGCACAATTAGAGCAGTGCTGTCCAAATAGAAATATAATATTAGCTATAAATATCATTTTAAATTTTATAATAAGACATTTAAAAAAGAAATAGTTGAAATTAGTTTTAATGATATAATTTTTAAATCCAATAGATCCAAATCTTATTTTAGGAGGTAGTCAATATTAAAAATTATTGAGGTAGTTTACATTCTTTTTTTCACACTAAGTTTCTGCAATCCGGTGTTTATTTTACCCTATAGCACATCTCAATTTGGCCTAGCCACATTTCAAATGCTCAATAGCCACATGTGGCTACTAGTATTGAATAGCATAGATGCTATAAGATTAAGGTTCAATTTCTGGCAAAAACAACCCCTAGGTGGTGCTGTATACCTCCAACCAGAAGCATGTCTGGTGGCTTTTTTGTGATATTGGCAGTCATTGATGACCACTGTCTAGATCAAATAATTAATTCATTAAAGGCTGTAAAATGGTGATATTGTAATTTTTAAAATCCCTCCATTTATTAGATGGAATACTTCTATGGGAAGAAACATCTCCTCATCAACTACTTGGTTACTTGCAATGGTTTCTATCGGCAAGGCAGAATAAATATTTGATCTCTTCCCTCTATTTGCTAGTTTGTAAAGTAATGATTTTGCTTTTCTTGCCTTTCAAGGATGATCAGTAGTATCTTGTTTTCACAGTATCAGTAGGAATTCACAAACTTTAACACATCTGATGTGTTTCCATCTATTGCTGTTATTATACTTATTGTTCACATTTTCTCATCTTTGGCCACTGGGAGCCACTTTAACTTGCTATCAGAGTTCTGATATCACTAAAGCAGCCTTTGATATTCTGGGATCATCTTGTATATTTCCTGCCACATACCTGGAATCAGCTATTTCTTCAAGGAGCCCTTGATGCCTTTTAGTGGAAAATGGTATGTTGGGACCATGATCTCAGTGTGCGGGATTGAGCACTGTTTCTAAGTGGTTTCAGAGGACAAAGCTAGGAATCCTTTAGTTTAATAAAATAATATGCATCAGGAAATAATATTTCTTATTCAAATTCGACAGTAGAGAATTTTTTGTGTGTCCTTTTCCCATGTCAAATATTCAGGTTTTTAACGTCATGAATATAAATTACTCATTTGCTTTTATCTATAATACACACACACAACTGTCTCAATAAATATTAAGACTACCACCAACAAAATGTTTAAAAAACCAGTTCAAACTTCTTTGCAGTTTTGTCCTTATGATAACATCCCACTTAGGATAAACAGTGAAATCAGTGTGTTTTAGAGTCACTTAGTGTTGTTATGCCACCTACTGGATACACAGGCACAGTTGTCTCACTTTGCTTTTGATGTTCAGAGATTGCTTTATTTTAAATTTAATTTTGTTTTATAATTATGTAAGTTTTATATGACTCTAAAGTCAAATTTACAAAACAAATCAGTTTCTATTTCTGTCTTCTCTGTCCTATTTCCTTCCTCTACCTTTATGTAACTATTTTATTTTTAAATGTTGTGATTTATCCTTTCATTAATATGTTAATACATACTTATATATAAATCTGTAAAACTAATTCATATATATTTTTATCCTCCCCCTTTATTAGATAAAAGGTAGCATAATTTGCAGACTCTTCTCACCTGAAATAATTATGTATATTATTCCAAATGGAGAAAAGTATGTACATATATAAAATAATATGTAATAATAATAATAATATATATATATACCTGGAGTGTTGGATTTTACTTTGTTAGGTAATGTGAAAATCCTTTCTTAAAAACAAAGGTGAATTAAGCTCTTTTACATGTTTTAATAGGATCTGAATGTTTGACATGGTAAAAGATAAACTGAGGCATATTAAAAATTTTAAGAGTTTATTTGAGCAAAAATCAATTCTAACTGGGCAGCGTCAAAGTGGAAGTGGTTACGAGTGCTCCAATGATGGGAGCCTGGGGAGGGGCTTTTAGAGAGAAAAGTCAGAAGCAAAGAAAGGAAATTACTGGTTGGCTGCAGCTTAAAGCCTAGTTGGCTGTTTGTGATTGGTTGTCCTTAGGTGTCAGTTTTGTAACCTTGAGGCATTTCAGGCTTAGATTTTGGTGTGCTTACATAGGCCACCAGGCATTAGAGCCACCTCAGCCTAATGGCTTCCTTGTTTAATTAATTTAACAGACCTCAGTTTTGTCGTATTTATGTTACATATATTTCCATATACACACACACACACCCCTATATCTATATTACGTTTACATTCCTATTCTTTCACTGTGCTGTCTTGACTAGAGCTGGTCCATGAACTGTTTGTTTCCAAGCTATGATATAGGTACAGAAACTAAAAGAGAACATTTAGAAACATGTAGGCAATCTGCCATCGCTAGAAAGTCCAAGCATGTGATTTTGTCTTTTACAAAAGTATCAGCCTGTCATTGATTGAAAATGGAAACAACTGGTCCTTCACTACAGAGTTTGAGAAGCACTGGTCTATGTTACTTGCTTGCTCTCTCTCTCTCTGTTTTGCATATCTTTTTTATTTAGGAAGGTTTGTGTTTCTTTGTTCTGATGCCTTTTATTAATATCTTTAAACGAGTTTATATTATATGACATGATTTTATTAATATCTGTGTACGATAACTTTAATCTCCTTTTTACTTTCTCTTGATATCCTACTAACAAATAAAATTGAAATTAGCTATGGTCCCTTCTCCACCCTTTCCCCCATACCCCAAAATCTACTTCAACTCGTTGTTTACTCCTCAGTGATATCTTTGAGGCAATCAGGAAGCTCATTCTACTTCTCGTATTCGCTCTCTAATCCATCCTCCTTCATTTTTAGACAGTTCAATTAAGTGTAGATAAAGCAAATGACCATTTCATTTTATACCCTCTCCTTAAAACCTACAGGTACTCTGAGTTATACAAATAAATGTACATTTAATGTTCACTACCAGTTCTACTGGTGACGTCTCTTTAATCATTTTGGTGGTATGAAGATTGTTGTAAATTCCCCAGGAAAGGCTCAGAAGAAGAATACACTCGAGTTCTTACACGTGTATAAAAAATTGTAATGAGGGATCAGCATGGTGGCACAGTGGTTAAGTTCGCATGTTTGCTTCGGCGGCCTGGGGTTCGCCAGTTCAGATCCTGGTCACGGACCTTCTCACTGCTCATCAAGCTGTGCTGAGGCAGCATCCCACATAGAACTAGAAGGACCTACAACTAGGCTATACAACTATGCACTGGGGCTTTGGGGAGATAAAAGAAAAAGAGGAAGATTGGCAACAGATGTTATTAGCTCAGGGCCAATCTTCCTCAAAAAAAAGAAAACATTTGTAACGAGTACATTTGAAGGTCGGTGTAGGGGGATATAAAATCCTTAGCTCACATTTGCTTTTCTTGTATTTCTTAAACATACCCCATTGTCTTCTGGCATAAAGCACTGCTGTCAAAAAGTCTGATGACAATCTCATTTTCTTTCTTTTATAAGGGATTTGACCTTTTAATTGGGTGCCCAAAGGAATTTTTTCTTTTTCAAGATCAATAGTTTTACTAGACTATGTTTAGGTGTCATTCTGGGTTAATTTTGTCAGGTACGTCCTACAATATGTAATGCAAGTCTTTTTTTTATTTAGGAAAAGTAGTTTTGAATTATAATTGATAATTTGTTCTCTTTCATTACATTGATTCTCTCTTTTAGGGATTTCTATTATATGTACTTTGGGTCTTTTTCTTATAAATATCATATATATATCTTTTATTTATTTATTTCAAAAATATTCATTCTTTCCTCTTCTATTTTTCTTAGGGCATTTTCTGTGGTGTTCATTCATCATTTTGTTTCTTCTTGTTTGGTCTCAAATTTTGAAATGAATTATTCTTTCATCTCTAATATTTTCCTAAATTCTATAAAGTCCCTTTCCAAGTCTTTGCTTTCTCCAGTTAGCTTCTTTTTGAGTTTTTCTAATTCTGAGTGATGCTGTTCTTTCAAAGCTTCTATCCTTTCTTTCAAATTTTTTAGTTTGATTTAAAATATTAGATGGTAATTTTCTTATTTTGTTGTGTGTCTTTCTGGCATGCTTTTAGTGTCTGCAGAGACATTATTGTGTTTCTCAGTCCATTTTTCCTTATGATAGCTTTGGTTGCAATTTTTTTCTTTACTAATGTTTGTCACATGAGTTTTCTCGCACCCTTAGAAGGGAAGGGTGGGCCAGGATAACTTCCTAGCATCACAGAGCTCCCGTGTCTATTGTTTGGGGAAAGTGTTTACAAATACGTCTTTATTGTGTCTGACATCTGCTGGCTCTTCCCCCCTCCCCCACTTTTATCTGGATCTTTTCTTTCCTTTGTCTCCTTTGCCTCTATTGTCTCTTTCCTGCTCAATTTGGATTCCACTGTTGCTCCTCAATGTGGGACCTTGTCTTGGAGGGGATGTCTGTTAAGGGTCCATGGGTCCCAGGCTGTTCCAGCACAATGTGACCTTACCAGGGTTCTCTTGTGTTTACCCACAAATTGGAACCAGCAAGACTTTATAGCCTCTTGAGGCCATCGGAAGCCCTTTTGCTCTCTTTCTGTTTCCCCTACTATGTCTGCTGATACCATGCAGGTCTTCAAATCACCAGTAGTTTATATCAAACCAACCATATTTAGAGGCTCACAGGGATGTGTTTTCCCATTGCTTTACTGTAGATGTTGTCTGTGGGGTGTGGGGATTTGCTTTTGCTCTCTTAGTTGCTCTGTTTCTATGGGTTAATTCAAGGAGGTCAAAAATTTATGCCACCTTGCTGCCATTTTCCAGATCATTTTTAAAGAGTCAAACTTTTAGTCTTTTTTGGTTTTACTTGTTGGTAAACATCTATATGCCTATGTCTACGTGAACAGTTTTTCTGATGCATCATATTGTTGAATCATCCTGGTCGTGTTGATATCCATGAACGTTAATATTCGACTCCTCAATAATGAGTATCTTCACAGTTCAGGGATCTACGATGTCTTTTCACACTGCCAGGACTCCATCTAACTCTGCCTTCTCCAGTCTGTGAAAAATCTCTGAGCAGCTCATTCCTACTATAGTCCCAAGTGTCCTGGATGCTGACACTGAGGCCCATGGAACATGATTTGCCCTTCTGAAGTGCCCCTGAAAGATCACCAGGCTATGGGACATCATAAACATCTCTTCTTCTTTCCTACCCCAACAGGGTGTTAGCATTGATTCTTAATTGGGGAGGTAGAGGATGAGGCTTAGAGGAGCATGGCCCCAAAGGGAATATAGATAAATGAGGAGGGAATACACTGGAAGAAAGCAGTAGATTTATTAAAGCTTCCCAAGGGATTCTAATAGACCTCTAATAGGATAGTATTTGGATTCTCTGCTCTTGGAGGTGGAGAGGGAGAGGGTGCCATAAGAATTGGCCCTGGGTCCACATCACCTGGGCAGCATTGGGCAGAGGAATGGGAAGAGAATGACTTAAGAGATGGGAGAAATAAAAGAAAAGAAGACAATGACCCAAGGATCTAATTTCTTCGGGGGCCCGTTTTCTTCTTCTTCAGGCAGCTTAACATCTGAAGCTGATTTATCTTCAAGGCATTTAAAGTTATCCCTGATATTCAGCTTAGAAACTCAACTCTAAACAGAAAACAAAATCTTTCACTTTACAGATAGAGATTGGCTCAAATAGGCATTGAATGGGAAAGTTTGAAAGAGGTGCCATTTGATGTGAAAGTGTTTCTATCAAAGACAAACTGATGATATAAAATCTGTTGCTGTTTTAATAGAGGGAGAGAATATAGGAAAGCAAAGAGGTTGGGGAGAGCAATACCATAGATATGGAAAAAATTCCCAAGAGGAGAATAGGCAGGAGCAAGCAGACATTGGAAGTGGTCATTAGCTCTGCCAATTTCATAAACGTGTTTATCATCATTTGTACACAGACAAATAAAGGTGCTGTGTGGTGCATTAACAATCTGTATGGATGCCAGTGCTGGTACTGCCTTAGGCTCTAGGAAGGAAGATCATCAAGTATCCAGTAACTAGTTTGAAGGTAGAGATGAGTCAAAGAACTGACAGCTTGACTGTAGCCCTGGTGGGTGATTTAAGAGCTTAAAGCATAGAATATTCAGGATAAATTCTGAGGAATCCACAGCAGCTACAGTTTCCAGGGAATATTAATAACTTAAGGTCATATCATAATTAAACAATTCATATATATGATGCATATGTAAGTTAAGTAGACTCTTCTTCTGTAAGCAAGAATATTGTCATTTTGACTTCAGAGGGATAGGTAGCTTTATATTCCTGAGCTGCTTATGTTTTCTCTGTTTCAGATGCTGTTTCTTCCATAATTAAAGAAAGATCACAGGACTTGAGGTCGTTGAAAGTTAGTTCTCCTCTCTATGGTATTAATATTTTTTGAATCCTTTTCTTTTTCTTGTTTCCTGGATATGACAAATAGAGCAGGTGGATTAAATACTGAAAAGCTAGGAGGATTTTCCTCCTCTGTGGTCTCTTTTTCTCCTCTTGTTTATCAATTAACCAGTTCTTCTTCACTGAAGAAGATAATACTAACATTATCCAGCCCTACCCTCAGTCAATGATAGTTAGTATTCTTTTTTTAGCCCTAAAATATATATGAATTAGACTACCGGAATATTCACTGATCCACATTGTGGAAAAACAAAATAAAAAGGAAAACCACATGAGGCAGAAAAGAAAAAATAGTCACTAAAAAGAGGGTGTTTCTATTCTATTAATTTCAGCTTCAAAGTATATAATAACCAGTGTGCAAGATTTTCAGCTTTCATCAAAGTAACCTATACAAAATCACTAAGAAATCAACCAATAAATAATGGGGCACATTTTTAAAGTTGAAATGTTAGTGGTGAGCTTGGAGAAATAGAGATGCCATTGATTTCCGATTGTGTGTGCACTGACCTTTTCCCTCAGGCATTTCTTTCTATATTATGGTTCCAAGAAAAGTCAGGTAGGAGTTTACTCAAAGGGCTCTTTGGGCCCATAACTGCCTCCAGGGGTGTGTGTGTTGGTGGTGGGATGTGCTGGATTGTGGAGGCAGAGTAGGAAGCTGGCAGTTTGCTTTGCAATTTAGATATACGTTCCTATGACGCTAATCCTTTCCTACTGTAATTTAGGCTATCTGCAGTTCCCGGGCTCCATTCTTTCCACACTGCTCCTCCATGGTGACTTACTGTTCCTTGCATCTTTGTCATTCAGTCAGGAATTCTCTACAGCAGATACCAGACCCTCTAGTGGCACTCAGTGGATCCCACTGTAGATTTAGCCTGTTAGAAGCATAATGCATACTTTGGTCTCCTGGTCTCATACAAATGAAACAGGAGGGGATGATGGAAACTTACAGAAACTCAGGAGCCCTATGAATTTCCTTCGTACCCGAGACAGATTTGCCAACTGTTTGAACTCCTATTATCATGTCAGTTTACTTGAATTTAGTAAACCTAAAACTGAATTTGCATTTTTTTCTTTATACATTTATCCGAGTTTCCATATTGTGTCTGGTGATACCATATTCCGCAGCCCGTTTCCAGATTTTTTTCATACATTTACTTGATTCAATTATTTATTCAACAAATACCTATCCAGTTCTCAAACTGTGTCCCTCATGGTGCTGGCATTCTGGGGTGGGGCGGTGAATGTGCAGAGTCAGCAGGCTCCTGTTTGCGTGTTCTCTCCCTCCATCCACTCCGCCATGGCTATCAGCGCACCTATGTCTTGAGTTTCTTCCTTTCCATCCCCCCTTAGCCTTGCGAATTGGGATCCCCCTCCAACATGCCTGGTCCACAGCAATCAGCTGCTTACTGGTTTCAAGCAGTCTGAAACTTAAAGCCTCTATAATCCAGGTTCCACTCTCTGATCTGTTCCAGTAGTTCTTAACTCTGGCTGTGTATCAAAGTTTATTGGTAAATTGGTCTGTTTATTTATTTATTTTTCTTGTGAGGAAGAGTCGCCTTGAGCTAACATCTGTTGCCAATCTTCCTCGTTTTTTGCTTGAGGAAGAGGAGCCCTGAGCTAACACCTGTGCCAGTCTTCCTCTATTTTGTATGTACGTTGCTGCCACAGCCTGTCTGACGAGCAGTGCAGGCCCACACCCAGGATCCAAACCTGCGAATCCAGGCTGCTGAAGTGGAGCACACTGAACTTTAACCACTATGCCACGGGGTGGGTCTGTTTATTTTTAACACAGATGTCCAGGAACTCACCTGTAGAAGAGGTGATTCAGTAAAGTTCCCCCTTGGGGTTTCTCATGTGCAGCCAGGTTTTAAAAGACTGAGTCTCTTACTGGTCACCTACCTGAGCTTTCACCTTGTGCAGGCTAAACACATCCACAATCACCGTTCTTCAGAAATGTCACACACACCCCTGCCTCTGAGTCTTTATTCTACTTAGCAGCTGGTGTTTCTCCTCTTATCTAATCCCTAAATTCTTGCTCCAGCTCTAAGGGCAAATGCCATGCCTTATTCATCTCTGACTCTCCAAAGGCTTAAGAATTGTTTATTGAATGTGAAGGGTGGCAGAATATGCCATCCTAAAATATGCCTCTTTGTCATAAGGATTATTTTGGGCTGAAGGCAACTGAAAAACAGCAAATGGAGGCAGAGGCTTTCTCTGAACTTCCCTCATCTGCCTAAAGACAGATCCTCCAAAAGGAACTCAATTGTCATCATTCCCCTCCCGGGAGTTTGATCAGCCCGGGAAGATGGACTCATCACAGGAGAGGAGACTAGAAGGCAACACCACACCCAGACAAACTTTGTCATAACTATCATACTTCCCATCTACTCTTCTAAGGGCCCATTCGTCTTTCCTAAAAGTCATTTACTCTCCCTTAAGTGGCCTACATCCCACCCTCTTCCCCTGTTAAGACAGTATGTAAACTCTCGCATCTCACATCTTTTTGGGTATTCACTTTTTTTCCCTGTGATGCCCCCGTGCATGTAATATTACAAATTAATAATTTGTAAATTTTTCTCCTGTTAATCTGCCTGTTGTCAGTTTATTTCATAGACTCAGCCATCGAACCTAGGAGAGAAGAGGGAAAGTTTTTTCTCCCCTACAAATGTGTGGGAGATCAAGATTTGGCCACCCTGAAATATATCTCTTTACCTTGATTGTTTTCTCTGATGGACATTTGACCTCCCCTACTACCTGGCTAAAGAATTTGACACAGTAACTCCTTCCTGGAATAGATCTTCTATCTGATGGCTGTAATATAATGTAAAATAGATGTTACAATAGGAAAGGCACCAATAAGCTCATCTTATCAGAAGTTCTGTCTCTCTGGCCACATTCTCTGGATGGCCCTGGGAGGAGCTGCCAGACAAACATTTACATTTATAAGGGAAATCTCCATTTGCAAAGGTATCTCCCTCTCTGTCTTGGGAAGAGGGGGGATGACCTCATTTCTAGAAACTTATCAATGTGGAAGGTGAGGTCTTAAATCTGCATATTAACCTTACTCTTGTTTACTGTGCTTTAGTGGTGATCTCCTGTAACTGACTCCCCCCACCCCCAACATCCTCCTTTGTCTTTAGATGAAGATGGTATTTAAGACGAGAATTTCTGCTATTGTGTTGAGAAACGCAGTGTCCCTGCTTTCTCCCATGTATACATGTTATTAAACTTGGTATTATTTTCTCCTGCTAACCTGTCTTGTTAATTATTTGGCCAGCCAAAAGAACCTTAAGGGAAGGGGCAGAGGGGGATTCTCCCTCTTCCCCCAACAAATGCATGGCCCAGCTTAAATCCCACCCACTCCCTAATACTTACTCTTCAAACCTCAGGTTTTACTTAAAGCCTTTCTCTTCCTTATCTGAACAATTGATCTCATACCTGAACTCCCCAAGGGACTCAGTGTAAGTTCCCTTATCTTATTTTTTATTACATTTTTATTTTGTACATTCTCATTTTTTTTCAATTACTTTGTACATTCATTGGATACAGACAGTACCTTGTATCTTCTTGCTCCCCTGCACATCAGACTGTGCACTGCACATCATAGATTCTCACCATGCTCTGGGCCCCTTTCCTCCATCTAGATAGCCAGCAATGACAGGCTGAATCCCTTTCATACTTCTATTCTCTCTTCCTTCTTCTTCCATCTGTAATATTGTGATTTATAATAAGAAACATATATTTGGTCTTTGTTCCTGTTTGTCGCACAGAGCTCCCAAAACCCTTGGAATTTCCTAAGAGATGAGAGCAATAAAAGAGGTCTTTTGTTATGTTAATGAGGTAACTCAGATAGCAGCGAGGAGGGGGCTGGTTGCCAGTGGAACCAACCATGTGATTAGAGGGGTGGGACTTGAAGTTCCACCCTCCACCCCCCCAATCCCAGCCCACCACCTGAACTCCTGGGAGGGGAGAAGGGCTGGAGATCGAGTTTAATCACCAATGGCCAATGGTTTAATCAATCATACCTATGTAATGAAGCCTCCAAAAAAACCAAAAAGACAGGGTTCGGGGAGCTTCCAGTTTGGTGAATACATGGAGATTTGGGGAGAGTGGTGTGCTCGGAGAGGGCATGGAAGCTCTGCACACTGTCTCTGAGTTGTGTGAGCTGCTCTAGCAAATTAATTGAACCCAAGGGGGAGGGGTAGATCATTGGAACCTCCATTCTGTAGCTGGTGGGTCAGAAGCACAGGTGATAACCTGGACTTTTGACTGGCATCTGAAGTGGCAGGGGGGTAGTCTTGTGGGACTGAGCTCTTAACCTGTGGGATCTGACACTATCTCCAGGTAGATAGCACCAGAACTGAGTTGAATTGTAGGGCACCAGCTCGTGTCAGAGACTTGCTTGGTGGTGTCTTGGAAAAAAAACCCTATGTTGGAATTGGAGTCAGAAACATACCTCTCATCCCTCTCACCCACCTGTGAAAGTTTCTCTGATTTTAAGGACTCATGTGAGTAGACTGGGCTCACTTAGATAACCCAGCATAAACACCCTATTTTAAAGTCAGTGGATTAGGAAACATAATTCCATCTGCAAGCTTTATTATTCCTTTTTGCTGTGTAGTATTATATATTCACAGGTTCTGGGGATTAGGACTTGGACGTCTGTGGACAGCCATTATTCTGCCTACTGTATCTATGATCATAAAGATAATGATCAAAACCTTAAATTCTAAAATTGCAAGTCCTAAATTTAAGTCACGGCAGAACAATAACTGCTACCACTTACTGAGCAGTAGCTCTCGGCCAGGAATTGTGCTTTACATATATGAACTCATTTCAACCTTATTAGCGACTCTAGGAGGTATTTTTTTAAACCTCATTTTATAGACAGAGACAGAGGAATAGAGAATTCAATGAACTTGTTTTGGATCCTGAGCTAGTGAATGTCAGAGCCAAGGTTCAACCCAGTAGGCTAGTCCCAGAGTTTGTCCTTTTAACCCCAACGCCCCATGTTTCCTCCTAAAAGGAATCACTCCAGAATTTCCTTTAAAGTCGTGATCCTTTTGGAAATCTCTATTTGATAGACCTACACTATATTAATAAATGTAATCCATTTTACAATTTATAAAGCATTTTCATAAATGTTATTTCATTTAATTCTTCAAATAACCAAGGAATGTATTACGACCATTCCTATGTTATAGATTAAAAAAAATAATAACTAAGGCTTGTATAGTTTAAGTGGTTTCTCAAGGCAACACAGCTAGTAAGTATCTATAGTAGGAGCTGAGTAGTATCTCAAAGCTGGGCTCTGTGGCTCAAAATTCCAGTGTGAGGTGGTGGCATAGGCGTAGCTTTGGGGTGTGAGTATCAGACGTGATTTTCAAGCCTGTGATGTGGAAGGCATTGAATGCAGGGGCCAGCTCCACTTCTGCCATCGAGACTACTGTGTGGCAGCATGCAGGGTGGCCTGAAGGGGAGGACAGCAGCCCCCGCCTCCCTGCCGTGCACGTGCCCCTCTTCCCCTGCCACATCACCACATTCTTCTCTTCTCAGTCGTCTTCCTTCCACTGCTCAAGTCAATTTTTCTGAAACAATTTTACCCCATCTTTCATGCCTAATGATGAAGACGAAATTCTTGATATATCTTCATTTTATCAAGTACTCAGGTCTCGCCTTTTTGGTGAAAGGGAAAATAGCAACTATTGGGGACCAGCCAGCCTCTGCACCCTGTTTGTCTTTTAGGGCCAGAGCAGGTCTAAATTATGTTTGAAAAGACAGAAAACAAGTTATTCCAATCTTCTGTTACAGAAGGTCCGAGAAGCACTTGAAATTCTGGCATTCTCTGCTCTCATGGGAGTGACCCTTCTATTTCTCATTTCTTTATTAACACTCTCCCCTCCACTCCCATGAACACTACTACTCTATTCCCACCAACTAGTGTAAAGTTAATTTGGTCCTTGATGAGAATAGACGTACACTTTAAGAGCGCTACTCCAGCTGTGGATCTTTGCTGAATTTTTGCAGTCACAGCTGTCACTGCAAAAATTGTAATAGCAGTATTACAAGTATGTATTACAGTAGTAGTAGTATTACAGTACGGCTGTAATAGTAGTATCATCAACATACTAACCATTCAATACTCCTGAATTACACATCCCTGGAAAAATCAAGGCCTCTGTTCCCTCTTTTTTTTTCTATTGAGATTTAATTGACATATAACATTAAATTAGTTTCACATGTACAACATAGTGATCTGATATTTGTATATATTATGAAATGATGAACACAAATCTAATTAATAACCATTGCCACAATAGTTATGAATTTTTTTGTGTGTGATGAGAACCTTTAAGATCTATTATTTAGCAACTTCAAATATGCAATACAGTATTATTATCTATAGTTGCCATGCTGTACATTAAATCCCCAGGTCTTATTTCTTTTATAACTGGAAGTTTGTACCTTTTGACCGTCTTCACCCATTTTGCCCACCCCCTGCCTCTGGCAACCACCAATCTGTTCTCTGTATCTATGAATTCAGTTTTCTTTTTTTTCTTTTTTGATTCCTCGTAAGTGAAATCATACAGCATTTGCCTTTCTCTGTCTATATCACTTAAGTCCATCCATGTTGTCACAACTGGCAAGATTTCCTTCTTTTTTATTGCTGAATAATATTCTATTGTGTGTATGTATATATATGTATACTACATTTTCTTTATCCATTCATCTGTCCACAGACACTTAGGTTGCTTCCGTGTCTTGGCTATTGTAAATACGCTGCAGTGAATGAACAGGCAGAAATCTTCTTGAGTTACTGCTTTCATTTCCTTCAGATAAATACCCAGAGTGGAATTGCTGGATCATATGGTAGTTCTATTTTTAATTTTGAGGAAGCTCCATACTGTTTTCCATAGTGGCTGCACCAGTTTACATTCCCACCAACAGTACACAAGGGTTCCCTTTTCTCCACATCCTCTCCAACACTTGTTATCTCTTGTATTTTTAATGACTGACATTCTAACAGGTGTGAGGTGATAGCTCATTGTGGTTTTGATTTGCACTTCCCTGATGACTAGTGATGTTGAGCACCTTTTCATGTACCTGTTGGCCATTTGCATGTCTTCTTTGGCAAAATGTCTATTCCATTCCTGTGTCCATTTTTAATTGGATTGTTTTTTTTTTTGCTATTGTCATATGAGTTCTTTAGATATATATTTTAGATATTAACCCAGTATCAGATATATGATTTGCAAATATTTTTTCCCATTCCATAGGTTGCCTTTTCATTTTGTTGATGGTTTCTTTGCTGTGCAGAAGCTTTTCAGTTTGATGTAGTCCCACTTATGTATTTTTGCTTTTGTTGTCATTGCTTTTGCTGTCAAATCCAAAACATTATTGCAAAGACTGATGTCAAGGTACTTACCACCTATGTTTTCTTCTAGGAGTTTTATGGTTTCAGGTCTTATGTTCAAGTCTTTGATCCATTTTGAGTTGATTTTTGTGTATGATGTAAGATAGTGTTCTCATTTCATTCTTTTGTATGTGGCTGTCTGGTTTTCCCAACACGATTTATTGACATGAATAACCTTTCCCCATTGTATAGTCTTGGCTCCTTTGTCATAAATTAATTCACCATATATGTATGGGTTTATTTCTTGGCTCTCTATTCTGTTCCTTTGATCTATGTGTCTGTTTTATGCCAATATCTTACAGTTTTGATTACTATGGCTTTGTAATATAGTTTGAAATCAGGGAGCATGATACTTTCAGCTTTGCTCTTTTTTCCCAAGGTTGCTTTGGCTATTCAGGTCTTTTATGGTTCCATACAAATATTAGAATTGTATGTTTTATTTCTTTGAAAAGTGCCGTGGGAATTTGTATAGAGATTGCATTGAATCTGTAGATTGCTTTGGGTAGGATGGACATTTTAAAAATATTAATTCTTCCAATCCATGAGCACAGAGTATCTTTCCATTTATTTGTGTCTTCTTCAAATTTCTTTCATCAATGTGATATGGTTTTCAGTGTACAGGTCTTTCACCTCCTTGGTTAAATTTATTCCTAGGTATTTTTATTCTTTTCTCTTTTTTTTTTGTAAATTATTTTATTTATTTATTTATTTTTGTGAGGAAGATCAGTCTTGAGCTAACATCCATGCCCATCTTCCTCTACTTTATGTGGGACGCCGCCACAGCATGGCTTGACAAGCAGTGCATTGGTGTGCGCCCAGGATCCGAACCTGTGAACCCTGGGCCGCCGAAGTGGAGCACATGCACTTAACCGCTTGCACCACTGGGCCAGTCCCCTATTTTTTTTCCTTAATTTCTCTTTCTGATAGTTCATTATTAGTGGATAAAAGTGCAAGAGATTTTTGTATGTTAATTTTGTATCCTGCAACTTTACTGAATTCATTTATTCTAACAGTTTTTTGTTGGAGCCTCTGGAGATTTCTGTCTCTATCATGTCATCTACAAATAGTGACAGCTTTACTTCTTCCTTTCTAATTTGTATGACTTTTATTTCTTTTACTTGCCTAATTGCTCTGGCTAGGACTTCTAATACTATGTTGAATAAAAGTGGCAAGAGTGGGCATCTTTGTCTTACAAGAAAAACTTTCAGCCTTTTACCATTGAGTATGATATTAGCTGTGGGTGTGTCATAAGTGACCTTTACTATGTTGAGTACATTCTCTCTATACCCACTTTCTTGAGAGTTTTTGTCATAAATGGATGTTGAATTTTGTCAAATGCTTTTTCTGTCTCTATTGAGATGATCATATGATTTTTATCCTTCATTTTGTTTATGTTGTGTATCACATTTATTGATTTGTGGATGTTGAATCATCCTTGCATCCCTGGCAAAAATACTAGTTGATCACAGTGTATGATACTTTTAATGTGCTGTTGAGGATTTTTGCACATATGTTCATCAGGGATATTAGGCTATAGTTTCTTTTTTTCTTGTATCAGGGTAATTCTGGCCTTGTAAAATGAGTTTGGAAGTGTTCCCTCCTCTTCCATTTTTTGGAAGAATTTGAGAAGACTTGGTATTAATTCTTCTTTAAATGTTTCTAGAATTCACCAGTGTAGCCATCTGGTCCTGGACTTTTGTTTGTTGGGAGGTTTTTGATTACTGATTCAATCTCCTTAGTAGTAATAGGTCTGTTCAGATTTACTGTTTTTTCTTGATTCAGTTTTGTTGGGTTATATGTTTCTAAGAATTTATCTATTTCTTCTGGGTTGTCCAATTTGGTGGCATATAATTGTTCACAGTAGTTTCTTATGATCCTTTGTATTTCTGTGGTATCAGTCATAACATCTCCTCTTTCGTTTCTGATATTATTTGAGTCCTCTCTTTTTTTCTTGGTGAGTCTAACTAAAGGTTTGCCAATTTTGTTTATTTTATCAAAAAACCAACTCTTAGTTTCATTTATCTTTTCTATTGTCTTTTTAGTCTCTATTTCATTTATTTCCACTCTGAAGTTTGTTATTTCCTTCCTTCTACTAACTTTGTGATTCATTACTTCTTCTTTTTGTAGTTCCTTGAGGTATGAAGTTAGGTTAAGATCTTGCTTGTTTCTTGATGCAGGCATTTATCACTACGAACTTCCCTTGTAGAAGTGCTTTTGCTGCATCCCATAAGTTTCAGTATGTTGTATTTCCATTTTGATTTGTCTCAAGGTATATTTTGATCTCTATTGATTTCTTCTTTGACCCATTACTTGTTCAGTAGCATGTTGTTTAATCTCCACATATTTGTGAATGCAATTTCACATGTTTTCTTCTTGTAATTGATTTCTAGTTTCATACCATTGTGGAAAGAAGATGCTTGATATGATTTCAATCTTCTTAAATTTATGAAGACTTGTTTTGTGGCCTAACATACGAACTATCCTGGAGACTGTTCCATGTGTGCTTGAGAAGAATGTGTATTCTGTTCCTTTTGGATGGAATGTTCTGATTATATCTTTAAGTCCATCTGGTCTAACATATCACTTAAGGCTAATGTTCCTTTATTGATTTTCTGTCTGGAATGATCTATCCATGGATGACAGTTAGGTATTAAAGTCCCCTACTATTATTGTATTGCTGTCTATTTCTCCCTTTAGGTCTGTTAATATTTGCTTTATATATTTAGGTGATCTATGTTGGATACATAAATATGTACAAACATTATATACTTTTGTTGGATTGACTCCTTTATTATTATATAATGACCTTCTTTGTCTCTTATTACAGTCTTTGTTTTAAAGTATATTTTGTCTGATATAAGTAAAGCTACTCCAGCTTTCTTTTGGTTTCCACTTGCATGAAATATCTTTTTCCATCCCTTCACTTGCAGTTGTGGGAGATCAAGATTTGGCCACCCTGAAATATATCTCTTTACCTTGATTGTTTTCTCTGAGGGACATTTGACCTCCCCCACTAACTGCCTAAAGAATTTGACATGGTGGCTCCTTCCTGGAACAGATCTATCATGATGGCTGTAAAGATAATGTAGGATAGAGGTTACAATAGAAAAGGCACCAACAAGCCCATCTTATCGGAAGTTCTATCTCGCTGGCCACATTCTCTGGATGGCCCTGCGAGGAGTTGCCAGACAATCATTTACATTTATAAGGGAAATCTCCATTTGTAAAGGTATCTCCCTCTCTGTTTTGGGAAGAGGCGGGGATGGCCTCATTTCTAGAGGCTTATCAATGTGGAAGGTGAGGCCTTAAATCTGCATAATAACCTTACTCTTGTTTACTGTGCTTTAGTGGTAATCTCCTGTAACTGACTCCCCCCACCCCCAACATCCTCCTTTGTCGTTTGCTGAACATGGTATTTAAGACGAGAATTTCTGCTATTGTGTTGAGAAACGCAGTGTCCCTGCTTTCTCCCATGTATACATGTTATTAAACTTGGTATTATTTTCTCCTGCTAACCTGTCTTGTTAATTATTTGGCCAGCCATAAGAACCTTAAGGAAAAGGGCAGAGGGAGATTCCACCTCTTCCCCTGACACAGTCTGTGTGTGTCCTTACATCTGAAGTGATTCTTTTTTAGGCAGCATATAGACGTGTCTTGTTTTTTAATCCATTCAGCCACTCTATGTCTTTTTTTTTTTTTTTTTTTGTGAGGAGATCAGCCCTGTGCTAACATCCGCCAATCCTCATCTTTTTTTGCTGAGGAAGACGGCCCTGGGCTAACATCTGTGCCCATCTTCCTCCACTTTATATGGGACGCCGCCACAGCATGGCTTGCCAAGCAGTGCGTCGGTGCGCGCCCGGGATCCGAACCAGCGAACCCCGGGCCGCCGCAGCGGAGCACGCGCACTTAACCACTTGCGCCACCGGGCCGGCCCCCACTCTATGTCTTTTGATGGGAGAATTGAGTCCACTTACATTTAAAATAATTGTTGATAGGTATCTACTTATTGCCATTTTTGTTAACTGTTTTCTGGCTGTTTTGTAATTCTTTTGTTCCTTTCTTCTTCTCTTGCTTCTTTTGTGATTTGATGATTTTCTGTAGTCATATACTTAGATTCCTTTCTCTTTATCATTTGTGTATCTACTATAGGTTTTTGCTTTGTGGTTACTTCATTACATAAAACAACTTATCACAGTCTATTTTAAGTTGATAACAACTTAAGGTTCAATGCATTCTAAAGTTTTATGTTTTTATCTTCCTCACATTTTATGTTTTTGATGTCACAATTTACATCTTTTTATCTTGTGTATCCATTAACAAATTATTGTAGTTATAGTTATTTTCACCTCTTTTGTCTTTTAACCTTTATACTAGATTTGAAGTGTTTTAACTGCCTAGCTTTATATAATTAGATTATTCTGAATTTTACTATATATTTACCTATACTAGTGAGATTTATACTTTCATATGTTTTTATATTACCAATTAGCACCCTTTCGTTTCATTCTAAAGAAGTCCCTTGAACATTTCTAGGAAGTCTGGTCTAGTGGTGCTGAACTCTTTCAGCTTTGCTTGTCTGGAAAACTATTTCTTCTTCAAATCTGAAGGACAACTTTGCCAGGTATCATTCTTGGTTGGCAGTTTTCTCTTTCAGCACTTTGAATATATTGTGCCACTCCCTTCTGGCCTACATAGTTTCTGCTAAAAAAAAGTCTACTGATAATCTTATGGGGGTTCCCTTGTATTTAACAAGCTATTTTTCTATCGCTGCTTTTAAGATTCTCTCGTTGTCTTTAACTTTTGACACTCTAATTATAATGTCTTCGTGTGAGTCTCTTTGGTGTATCTTATTGGAATTCTCTTGGCTTCCTGAATCTGGATATCTATTTCCTTGCCCAGGTTAGAGAAGTTTTCCATCCTTTCTCTCTCTCTTCTCCTTCTAGGACCCCTATAATGCGAATGTTGGCCTGCTTGATGTTGTCCTATAAGTTCCTTAAGCTATCTTTCCTCTTCTTCATTCTTTTTGCTGCTCTGATTGGGTGAGTTCCACTGCCATCTTTGAGTTCACTGATGCTTTCTTCCATTTCATCTAATCTGCTGTTGAACCCCTTTAGTGTATTTTTCAGCTCTGTGACTTGTCTTTTTTGAAAGTCTCACTTTACTCATCCATTCTTCTCATGAACTTGGTGAGCATCTTTATGACTATTTTAAACTCTTTATCAGGTAAATCACTTATCCTCATTTCCTTAAGTTTTTTTTCTGAAGTTTTATGTTGTTTTTTCATTTGGAACATGTTCCTCTGTTTCTTCATCTTGCTTGATTCTCTGTGTTGGTTTGTATGCATTAGATAAAACAGCCACCTCTCTCATTCTTGAAGGAGTGGCCTTGTGTGGGAGATGAACCTTATCATTCATCTCTGCCCTAACTCTTGGTTGTCTCTCAAACCCTTGTGATTGTTCAAGCAGCCAGTTTTATTTTTAGTGGCTCCCAGTAGCTGAGGGTGTGTCAAGACCTGTCAGTGTCTAAAGAGGAGGATCTCAGTCAGTACTTAGATTCAGGCTGATTGGAAGCCAGACCCTCAGGCAGCAGCTTTTAAAGTATGCAAATATATCTCTTTCAGGGGGAGACTGGCAGATGGGTGTTTCTGTCTGTTCTCTTTACGCTGTGCCCTGGGGTGATAGCTAGTTAAGAACTATTTCTTTCTTTGCTACTGTCCCATTAAACCTGTGAACACAAGTCCTGCTGGCCACCAGAGCTAGGATATCAAGGAATGTGTCCTCTGTGTGGCAGACATCAGAGTTGGGGTGCCTGATGTGTACATATGCTCCTTTCTTGGGGACACGGATGATGTGGGGCAGGGCAGAGGGAGATAACAAAGATGGCACCTGCCCCCCTCCCCTGTCTCTGGAGAAAATTATAGTTGGCCCCTAGATTTGTGTTTAACTAAAAGCCTGCCCCTCAGGCCACAGCTATGAAGATAAGCTAATAGGCTTCTTTCATAGAAAGACTGAGGTGTGTTTCAGTCTGCTATCTCTGTGCTGTGCCCTTTGTGCCCATTTTAAGAACTTTTTCGCTGTTTGTAACAGTCCTGTGGGGCTTGTGAGTGCAACCCTCACTGGCTACCAGAGCCAGGCAATATAGAGGAGTTCCCTGGGGGGCAGCCACAAAAATTAGGGTGCTAGATGAGTGTACAAGCTCCTTTCTGAGAGATACCAGTGAGCTGGAGCAAGGCAGAGGGAGACCACAAAGATGGCACCTGCCCATGGGCTGAAGCTTTAAGATAAGCAAATAAGCCTTTTTCACAGAAAGACTGGATACTTTTCAGTTGGCTGTCTCTGTACTGGGCCCTGAAGTGATGAGTCCATGCAAACCCTTTGAGAACTGTTTTTCAGTTTGCTATAGCATTGTAGGTCTCATGGATGCAAGCCCTGGTGGCTTTCAAAGCTAGATGTTTTGGGGGCTCATCTCTCAGGTACAGGTTTAAAAGTTGGAGTACCAGATGCAGGTTCAAACCCTTTGCTCCTCAAGGAGAAGCTTGGGTTGTGAGTTCCCTCTTGATTATGGGTGCTACACTGGAGGTGGGGTTTATGGCAAGACTGTGTCTCAGTCTCTCCTACCTGCTTCAGTGTGGTTTTCCTCTCATTTGCCTGATGTGTAGGAGTTGCTCAGCTGGCTTTTGGGTTTTTTTCAGAGGAAATTGTTCCATATGTAGTTGTAGTTTCAGGGTGTCCATGGGAGGAGGAGAGGTCAGGATCTTCCTATGTCGCCATCCTTAAGAGGAACCTCCCCTCTGTTCTCTCTTCTATGACATGCAGGTAATGGCAATGTTTAACTCAAAAAATATACAGTAATTGTATAGAGATAGGGCTGTATTGAGGAATAAATGGGATAACACATGTTAAGACATTCAGCATAGCACCTCATGGCTCATGCTAAGCATTCAATCTAAGAACAATTGTAGTAACATATTATTTTCATCATAGTAAGATATTCTGTGTTTATGTATTGGTTTGCTATTCTGTCATTATGTGATGAATTATCTCAAGTATTTATATATGCTTATTGCATAAATCACATGAATACCAGTCAACCTTCACTTAGATTAGTCTCTTTGCAGTTATTTCTTATCTTTTGTTTTAGGTTGTCTTAAGTTTGCTTTCTTTTATAGTGTTTCCTCTATCTGGGCACTTCACTCATGAGGATTTTTCAGTAGAACTTTATGATATAACAACAGCAAAGTTACCATGTCCAGCTACTCTGTAAAATGAAGATAACTTGTCATCTTTTTACAAAATTAAACACCTTGCTTTATATTTTTCAAGTATAGTTAAATAAACAAAAATTCCTATCTTTACAAGGTGTTTGCATGTTCTCTTAGTTATTATCTTAAAATCCAAGCAGCAAAAGACTTACCAAAAATTCTATGCAGTTAGCTGTAGAGGCTTTCATTATGCTGCAATTTTTTTAAAAATCAAGTTTTTCAAAGACAGGTACAGTTTTTGGATATAAATAGCTTCTGAAGATATATCACATCTGTCTGAAAATGAAAATCATTTTTCATGTCCAGTATTTTCTAACTTTCTGAATTGTTCTGTGAAAGTGTTATATTCTCATGCTGTGAAAGGCAGACAAACCAAAACCAGTGATGGGGAAAAATAATGATCACAATTTCTATACAATTACCATACACTGCTTTTTGAGGGTTCTATTTAACTTTTCTGACTTCTGAATCAATGCACAAAATGGGAAACTGGGTTATTCAAAGGCAGAAGGAGAACAAAAGTGCTGATAAAGCCTTGCTACAAGAAATAGGAAGGGAGTGATAGCCAGCAATTCTCTTTCATATGCTCCAGATTCCTCTTGACTTCTGCTCCTTTCCATGAACGAGTGGATGCAGATGACAAGGTTACTGCTTTACTGTCTGGTCTTAGTAAGCTTTCACGAACAGCATTAACCAAGAAGCATTCATTGAGATCCATTAGCCCTCCCGTGTTGCAGCTGATGCTAGGACAGCAACCACACCAGAGCACACATTTGCCTAGGTATTACATATTCATTCATTCCCTCACTCATTCATTCATTCAACAAATAAATGACAAAATGGTTGAAGTGTGCCTGGCACTGTCCTTGATATTGGGGATGAGGAGGAGTAACAGAGTACTTTCCCTCAAGGAACTTACAGTCTAGTGGAGGACACAGATGCCTGTGGCAGGATAGGATTCTCTCTTCCCTTTGTTCCTTCCTCTCCTTACTCTACTGGAAATGGGAAATTTTAGCATAATAACACATGGAAGTTATGCTATGAGTGTGATTAGTGTTCTCACAATAGAGATAGGTTTGTCTTGCAGTTATACCCATTTAAAGAATGAGTGTCTGTTGGTGGGAATGTAAATTGAGCCAATATGTAATACAGTATGGAGGTTCCTCAAAAAATTAAAAATAGAACTACCCATATGATCCAACAATCCCACTTCTGGATATTTATCTGGAGGAAATGAAATCACTATTTTCAAGTGATATCTGCACCCCTATGTGTACTGCAGCATCATTCACAATAACCAAGACATAGAAACAATCTAAGTGTCCGTTGACGATGAAAGGATAAAGAGAATGTGGTATAAATTAATTAACTAAACAAATAAATAAATAAATGGTATAAATATATTATTCAGCCATAAAAAGTAAGGAAATCCTGCTATTTGTGACAATATGGATGGAACTCGAGGGCAACATGCTAAATGAAATAAGTCCAACAGAGAAAGACAAATATTGTATGATCTCACTTTATGTGGAATCTACAAAAGTCAAATTCATAGAAACAGAGTAGAATGATGGTTGCCGGGGGTAGGGGAAATGAAGAGATGTTGGTCAAAGGATACAAACTTCTAGTTAAAAGATGAATGAGTTCTGGGGATGTAATGTACAGTATGGTGACTATAGTTAATAACACTGTATTATATAACTTGAAAGTTGCCAAAAGATTAGATCTCAAACGTTCTCACCACATACGCACAAAGGGTAACTATGTGAGGTGATGGATAAGTTAACTAATCTTATTGTGGTAATGATTTTGCAATATGTAAGTATATCAGATCATCATGCTGTATACCTTAAACTTATACAATGTTATATGTTCATTCTATCTCAATATAGCTGAGAAAAAAAATGACAGTGTCCACCATCACCCTCTAAGAAACAGAAACCACTGGGCAAATGAGTCCCTTCCTCAGACCACCAGGAGCAGCAGCAGGATGAGCTGGGGCACGTAGGGAGGACAGGGCAGTGGAAAAGACGAAGAGAAGGATTCCAAGGGAGAAATGGATTTTTGGACTGCCATATATCCCTGAGTCACTCAAGACTGAAGATGTAGAAAAGGCAAGAAATGATTTGTCCTACGTCCTAAAATTTGAGTGTGTTTGTAACCAACAAGGAGTACAATTGTGCTGTTTTCCAGTAATGGACTCTACCTGCAGGCCCTTCCAGACACTGCAGGACACAATGCAGGGTTATATATCATTTCTCTGATTTTCCCATTGACATGAAAATTTGTAACCTCCTGAGCATACACTACAGTAAACTATCTGGCAATCATAGTAAAATTAGATTAAGAATCATCACGGCGCTTATGTTAGTTACCAGAAGTTAAGCCATACTGGATAGTATTAGGTTTGGTTGTTTATAATAGAAAACCCAAAATAATGGTGGCCTACACATAGAGATATAACTCTTTTTCAAGAAACGCAGCCCAGAGCTGGGTAGTTCAGTGCTGGTATTTGGTAGTCAGGGACTCAGGTACTTACTGTCTTTATGCTCTTCCTTCCTAGAGCTACCCTCCAACTTAAGGTCACCTCATTTCAAGACAGCTGCTGGAGTGCTAGCCACCAGGCACAGGTCCAGAAGAAGGAGGAAAGAAGGATGTTAAAGGAGCAAATCTCCCAGCTGACAGCTCTTTTTGAAGAGCCACGTAAAGTCCCATACTATCTTTTCACTAATATCTCACTAGCCAGTACTTATATAAATGGCCACCTTTCACAGCATTGCATGCTGGGAAACGTGGTCATTCGGCTGCCCACATTGCTAGTCCAAATAAAACTGGGGTTCTGATACCAAGAGAAAGGGAAGAATATATTGGGTAAACAGCTAGAAGTCTAGACTCCACAACCTGTGAAAAAGTATATATGCCCCAAGAGTAATGGTCACCTATTACCCATTTCACTATGTGGGTGTGAAGGTTATGTTTACTTAAATATGCTGTATATTTACAATTCTGGAAAACTCTGGCTGTTAGAAAGGCAGGGTAATTTCTTTTTTTTTCTTTCTTCCTCCTCTGCCCCCAGTGCAAGTGTGTTTACATGCTCTTTCTCCTAAGCAGTTTTCTTATATGATAATTGTGAAGCAACTAAAAGAACAGGAATCATACAACTGTGTAGATTGTATATACTTGTTGCTTCAACCTCAGTTATAATCTTTTTCATGCCGTCAGTTCTTCCAGCTGTTGCTATTTGGCCTCCTTGATTCTTATGAGAATGGAGGTGAGGATGGTGCTATTTCAAAGTCCATACCTTTCTCCTGTCCCCTTATTCTCATTAGCTAATTAGCTCAAACATCTACTGAGCACCTATTATATTATAGGCCCTCTGCTAGTAATAAGACACACAAAGATGAAAAAAGAAAACCCTAGCATCAAAAAGCTCCCCATCTAATTGTAGAGATGTCAAATGAGCACGTGGACCACATTTTCATCAGTGCAACAAGAGAGGAGAGCACAAGGAAGAGAGAAGGCACAAAGGAGGAGCAACCACGCTTGTCTGGAGGAGTGAGACAGGCCTTCACAGAAGAGTTGATGCTTGATGTGGGGAAAAGGCAGCTTAGGAACCTTCCAGATTGTCAAGGTTGGAGGACAGAAAACAACTCCTGAAAGGCAGAGATAAACAAAACAGCCAGAAAATAGTTTGACACAAGACAGATTACAGGATGTGATGGTAGAGAGGGTGCTAATAATGATCTTCTAATTTCACAGAGAAAATAGAGGCCATGAGGCATAAGCACCCCCCAAAGTGCTCAACATTCTCAAACTAAGGACATCTGTATCCATCTTTGTTTTTTGCCCTGGCATCTCAACTCCCACACCCAGCAAAACTGTTGAGTCTATCTACCAAAATTTCCTTTGTTGTCTCTCTCTTCCTTCCATCCAGTGAAGCTGCCTCAATTCAGGCCTTATCCTTTTTCACCTGGGTGGTTATATAAGTTTCCTAACTGCTTCTGGCCTTGGCTTTTGCCCCCACTCCGCCCCACCTCACCTGCCCTCTTAGATGTCCTCCACCCAGCCACAGGAGGGGATTTTTTGAAATGCACATCCGCTGATTATACTCCCCTGTATACAAAACCAACACTTCAGCAGATCCCCATGGCCCCAAGACCAAGTTCAAACTCCTAGTGCAGCACTGGAGGTTCTTGTGACCTCTGCCCATCTTCCCAGCCTCCCCACTGCTATGGCCACAGACAAACAAGACTCTGACTACTATAAAATACTGGCCATGGTCTCACAGCATAGAGGGCTGGGCTTGGGAGTGACTCACATCACTTCTCAGGTTCCACTGGCCGGAACTCACACATTTGGCCCCACCAACTGCAAGGGTGGCTGGAAATGCAGTCTAGCTGTGGCATGGGAAGAAGAGAAAGCCGATTTTGTTGAGCAGCAAGCAGTCTGCCATGGATCTGCTGAACTGGTCTTCTACATATTTTAGCTTTGTCCTTGGATGTCCTGATCTGCCCATCTATATTTTATAGTTTTGCCCTTTTACTTCTCATGCTCTACATTTTCTTTAACTATCTTGTTAACAAATTGCTCCTTTTTCATATTCTTGTTTTATGATTGCAATACCTTCTCAATGTTCTGTGAAAATTTAGTAATTTTATTACTAATTTAGTAATATTAAATTCTAATTTCTAAAAGTTTTCTTTTTTTAAATTTAAAAAAATTCTTATTTTTTAATTTCTTTTTCCATTGGGGTCGTTTATTTGGAATGTTCATTTTAGCTTTAGTCTCTTGTGCTGTTGGCTTTCCTCAAATAATGGTTGCTAACAATTGCTTACTGTCTATCAGGTACTATTGTAAGCATTTGCATATATCAATCATTTAATATTTAAAACACTTCTCTAAGATAGGTCCTATTATTTGCCCCATTATACAATGAGGAAACTGAGGCACAGAGTGTTAAGTTACTTGCCCAAGATCTCATAGCTAGTGAGTTAGTT
Organism: Ceratotherium simum simum; assembly: GCF_057802395.1. NCBI lineage: Eukaryota > Metazoa > Chordata > Mammalia > Perissodactyla > Rhinocerotidae > Ceratotherium > Ceratotherium simum. Next base: position 14,036,584 of record NC_141913.1, read on the forward strand.
GGATCCAAATCTGGATAATCTGACTCTAGAATCTTATGGTATACTACTTTTCAAATTTGTAGTACATTTTGGATATCGGTTCATGGTTAAAAATTAAGCATTAAGTTGATTAATCTAGGTAGTCCACAGAGGTTTTCTCTGCTTTTGTGTATGAAGGACCAACTACAGTGATAATTTCTAATATGCTCTACCCTCTTCAACCTCTGTCATTTCTCCTTTTCCTTCTCTATTCTCAGTGAAGCTTTCTCATACTTCATGGAGAAATAGAAACCAATCAGATGGGAGCCACCATACATTGCCATCACACTTCTATAGGATAGTTCTAACAATTGTAAAATTAAGGAACACAACATTCCTTAGAAATTATCAATTTGTGGCTTCCTTTTACGGTGAACATTAAATATTTAAACATAAATTTAATAAATCTACTTGTAATTATTGTCTGAGTAATCTATTCTCTGAATGTTGCACATGAAAAACTGTTTTATGGTCAGTTATAAACAGTATATTTCTATAGTTCTAAGCTGGAAAGATGAATTTAGATCCATCTATATTATGAACAACTTATTTCTATATTTCTAAACTAATGTGATGATTTTAGATCTGTAAAAGACTCTAAAAATAAATCCTGCATACTTGCCTATGCTTGGCGAGAATTTTGGAGACGTTGTTCTTTTGTTTGTGTTCTGGAAGATACTCAGCTCATTTTTACGGACAATTTCAGCCCTTCTGTCCTTCACAGCAAATAACAAAAATAGTAATTAATTATTGTATAATCATTAGAATAAGCCGAATCTGTTCAGCACTGTGTCCTCATTTTCTGGCATAAAGCACATACTCAAGAAATATTTTTGATAGGTTCTGCCTCGCCCTCTCCATGCAAAGGTGGGTGTCAGTGCCAGCCTGCACCAGGCTCTTAGTTCTCACAAGACTGCGGTGGCCGACTGTGGCTTTGACCATCAGTGCATATGGCCCTGCCTTTAATCAGCAGCACAGAACACCAGCCCCAGGCCCTTGCCAGAGAGAAGGCTTTTGAACTGTCTGCTGCTCACCCTTTATTGAAAGCTCTTGACAGAAATATTGAAGCAGTGTTTGAAGGACCTGTGGTCAATGCATTCCTTACTGTGATCTTCTCATGAACTGGAAACTCTGCAGTCTCTTCCTAGAAAAATATACTTAGAGACATACACATAAAATGGTGTGCATCATTTCAGAGGCCAGTACCCGCTGAAGCACAGATTGACCCTAGAGAATCCAGTTCACGATGACAAATAGCCTTCAGTTTCTGCCAGTTCTAACCAATCGGTAGCGACGGCCAAGAGCACTATTTTGTAATGAAACTGAGCCCAGTCTGGCCTCAGCAGGAGGGTTCTATGACCTAGTTGCACACGCTATGTATGGGTGAGGAAAGTGCCGGGCCAGGTAATGGGCTATGTTTGGCATCCTTTTTCTGGCAATTAGGTAGACTATCGGCAGGCTGTGTCTGCTGACCACATGCTTTCTCATTTCTCCAGCAAATTGCTTCCACCTCAGCTGCTATTAAGGAAAAATTGTTTAAAGCTTCCTATGTGACCTGTCTTTACTTTTGTTGTCAGAATGTCATAAGAAACGCTGGCCACCACACGGCAGATAAGATGTCCTCGTCAAACCAAGGTGTCAGGAAAATCTTTGCTTCACTGAAGAATGCTGTGCTTTCAGGACAAAATATGAATAATACACAGTTTTCCTTTTTGCTTCAGCTTTAGGAATATCAGCTTAACGTCAGTAACTACTCAGGGCCCTAAATTCAGGCTATAATGATACTTTTATTTATATCTTGATGGTTTGATCTATCAATCTATCACTCCATTGATCTCACTATCCTTATAAGCCATCTCAAATCCATTGTGGAACAAAACAGGATATATAAACAAGTAATATCCTATATACGTAAATACCTTAAATCTTCCATGACAAACAAAAAAAGTTCTCCTCCTTTGGCTTCAGACAATTCATTAATTTTACAATTTTAAGATTAAAGAGCAATAAACACATACTATAAACAGATTTATGTATCTAAGTAACTAGTATACAGTTGGCATCTTCCCCTTTCACATTCTCTCTCTCCAGCATGACCAAACAACTTTTTTCCTGTAGATAGATATTTAGCTTTTAATTTTATAGATGCTTAAAAATGTAGGGAGAAAGAACATAAAATTTTTACAAATATAAAACCAACATAAATTTACAGTGGTTTTCAGAGTTTGTTCATCTTTGATAGAAAAAAACCATTAGTTCAAATAACTTCTCCAAAACAAGTGGCTCAGGTCTGCGAAGACGGCTGCCAGTGGTCTGGCTTGCCTGTTGTCTTCAGGCTTTGCCTCACCCCCTCAACTCATATTCAAGTGTGGAATTACTCCCAATTCAAAGATACATGAGAGGGAGGTGGCTGGAGGAGGATACACAGAAAATCTAGTGTACGTTCTCTGGGAGAAGCTTCTGTGGAAGAATCTAAGATGAGCACATGTGTGGGGAAATAGAGCCAGGGTTCATACTTAAAGATGAACTGTGAGGAGGTGTGTGGCAGTCATCATGAAGGAAGCCTCAAACATTACATCAATATTTGCCATACTTTTCTTCTGAATTTCTTATGCCCACGAGGCTCTATCGCTCTAATTCATCTTAAAGTACATTGGTTTCAAAGCCTGAAAAGAATGTTTACTGAATTTAGGGAAATTGTTTCTCCAGCTCTGGGTGTCATGATAAGTTTGGGAGGCTGGGGTGTGATGTTTCTACCTGCAGAATCAGCACAGCAGGGAGAAGGCAGGTGGACCTGGGTTCAGTCCTGGTTCAATCACTTATTATCTGTGTGATCTCCAGAAGGTTACTTAAACCTATCTGTATGCCTCAGTTTCCTCATACATAAAATAGGGATAACAATAGCATCTAACTCTCAGATTCTCGGTGTAGATTAAGTGCCGTATCTTATGAAAGTGTGTGGAGTATACGAAACGCTCAACAAAGATAGTTCCCTCCCTTCACCTTCGCAGCCCCTCATCACTCCAGCAATACTTACAAAAGATGAAGAAGGGGGTGAGAACTTTAATTCACACCAAAAATCACATTTTGATAGTCAAAATAAAGTGACTATATAATCTAAGCAAATGAATAAGCCAAGTGGTCTGGGAGTAGAACAGAATAAATAAACCAACACCTGTGTGTGCAGAAAATCTAGAAATATGTTACATATAATTGCTACATCCTTTCCTATCTCTCTCTCTCCCATAGCAAGCAAAGAGAGTGGACAAAGGTAGGAACTCAGGGCAGGATCTGTGTCTGTTCTGTTCATGGATGTATCCCAAATGTGTAGGCCAGGGTTCTCATAAGGATTAGGTGCTTAATAAATATTTGGTTAGCAGAACTAAATAGTGAGAAAGAAAAAAGGAACATTCTGGGACTTGATGCTCTGTTATCCTTGGAGTTCGGGGATGAAAATAATTATTTTCTAACAAACAATAGAAGAAAGTCTTTAACTTTCCACCACAGAAAAGGTGCTTGATCTTCATTTTCTTCAAGTACATACAAAAAACATTAGTCAACTGCCTTTGGAACCCCAGCGTAACCATAGCTACATATCAAGCAAAGCGTGGCCCAGCTGAAACTGCATCTCTTTAGTTAGGAGGACTTCACTCTCGGCCCACCCAGCCTGAACTCATAAGGTGCAAGGGCTGAGGCATGAGACAAAGTAGTTCATTCGCATCGTAAACACAGATGCTCAGATGAAATGGTTTGCTAGTTCTCAGTGTCTGCTCTCCTGATTGGTGAAACAGTCTACAGTGAAGTCTACTTAAAGCATAATGTGGGCCAGCCACAGTGGCCTAGTGGTTAAGTTTGGCACACTCCACTTTGGCGGCCTGGGATTGGTTCCCAGGCGCGGACCTACACCACTCATCAGCAGCCATGCTGTGGTGGGAGCCCACAGACAAAATAAAGGAAGATTGGCAAAAGATGTTAGCTCAGGGCGAATCTTTCTCAGCTAAAGAACAAAGAAAGCATAATTTGCTGGGTGAGAAAGTTGGGTCCGTAGAAAGTCAATTGGAAACATTCTGCTGGACCAGTTAATGATTCAGTTTGCTTTTCTAAAGAAACTGGCACTGAATATCAATCTTATCACTCTTTTTAAGCATAATCTGGACACTGATAATCACTCACATGCCACAAGTTAGATTGCAAAGTTTTCGAGGAAAATATCAGAATATGTATATGTATTTTTCATAGCTAGCATCTGATAAGCAATGGATATTTTGGTAACAAAAACACCGTGCTGCTCTGGCTACTAACAGAGATGCTGGAAACAATAGAGGGAACTGTGAAGAATAGCTCTGACAGGTGCTGCCCTATGGTTTATCATGTCTTAGATTGGGTTCCCTGAGACTCTGAGAAGGGCATTTGAGAGCAGGAGGTTCAATGGGGGCTGCACTGGGGAAAACCCTACTAAAGTTGAGAGAGAAGAATTGGGTGGAGGAAAATGAACTCTGGAGCTGGGATGGCCCTTCAGAATTGTTTCAAATTGAAGCAAGGTGGCTGGGCCTTTGTATTCCCCTCACTGACCAGTCACTGGATGTGGGCTGCCTTGGGGAGGAAGCATAATCTTGAGTGAAGCAGCTCCCTTCAACCAAAGGTAGTTCCCCAGAAGGGAGGCAGCGGAGAGCCATCAGCTGCCAATATTCCCAGCATCAGGTAGAATAAGTACTTTGGTCCTAAAGGGGTATCTGGGTGGCCAATTACAGCATCCAATAAAACTGGCAAGTTTAAATAATAATGTATTAAAGAGAGAGTAACTGACATGTTGGCGGTCTAGTGGTTAAGATTCTGTGCTCTCACTGCCACAGCACGGGTTTGTTTCCCAGTCAGAGAACCATACCACCTGTCCGTCGGTTGTTATACTGTGGCAGGGGCGTATTGCTGTGATGCTGAAAGCTATGCTACTTGTATTTCAAATCCCAGCAGGGTCACCCATGTGGACAGGTTTCAGTGGAGCTTCTAGACTAAGATAGACTAGGAAGAAGGATGTGACCACCCACTTCCAAAAAAAATTGGCCATGAAAACCCTGTGAGTAGCAGCGGAGCATTGTCTTGATACAGCACTGGAAAGCGAGAGGATGGCGCAAAAAGTCACGGCAGGGTTGCACGCTCCAGAGCACAGGGTTGCTAGGAATCAGAATTGACTTGACAGCACTAACGACAACAAAAGTGATACGTAATTTTACATATAAAGGATGTCTAATAAATATCTGTTGGATGAATGGTTATTATGAGGGAAGAATGATAAGCAATGGATTTAAACTTCATCAGAAGAGATTTAAATGAGGCTATAGGAAAACACAGAATTACAATAAACAACTCAGAAGCCAGAAGAATTTCCAGCACAGATATCTGTATTGTGACTTTGTCATTGATTTAATCATTAAAATTATTTAGATTCTCTGAATTTATTAAGCCTTGGGGAAAAAGTAGAAGAAAAAGTTCCAAAATGGCCTTTGATTTGGGAAGTCAAGGTTCAACAAGTGAGAGCCCCCTCCCAACTATAAAATGGCAATTATTCCACTACACAAGAGTTGAAAGCAAATTTTATGCCTTTAAAGAAGAAATAATTAGTCTTGTGTGAAGCAGCAGACAGAAGTGAAAAGCATCATTGATTGAATCTTTCCAAAATTACCACTCTTCCTGTGTGGAGCTGTTTCAACTAACATAATCATCATCTAAAGCTCTTGGTGAAGGTCATTTCTGAGCACAATCTATTCCGCTCACCCTAATGATCCAGCACCTCTTCCTCTGAGTGTTTGGACCTGTTCACCTTGCAGCCAGCAATTTAATCACCAAGACATTTTTCCCGACATTACGCATTCCTGCATTAGATGGTGCCCCTTACTTCACTCAATGTCCACATAAAAAAAACGTTATATAAATTAGATGCTTGCAATGAATCAGTTTCATCCAGGGACTTATATGGTAATTTCAAGGATGCTTCACCTTCTTTTCTCAGAAGTCTTCAAACTAAAGATTCTAACACTTAGCCCATAAGCATTTCTGTCCCTTGACATTTACCCAATTAAAGACTTAAAAATAATTTATTAGGGCCAGCCCAGTGGTGTAGTGGTTAAGTTCGCACACTCCGCTTTGGTGGCCCGGGGTTTGCAGGTTCGAATCCCAGGCACGGACCAATGCGTCGCTCACCAAGCCATGCTGTGGCGGCGTCCCACACACAAAATAGAGGAAGATGGGCATAGATGTTAGCCCAGGGCCAATCTTCCTCAGCAAAAAGAGGAGGATTGGCAACAGATGTTAGCTCAGGGCTAATCTTTCTCAAGCAGAAAGGAAGATTGGCAATAAATGCTAGCTTAGGGCCAATCTTCCTCACAAAAAAGAAAAGGAAAAACGACAGTCAGGTCTTTTCCAGGATTTTTTGTTCTAATGATAAGGGTTGTTAAACAAGATACTTCTATATTACAGGGCTGACCGGTTAGCCATGATCACTGCATTAAGCCTATGCAGAGACTCTAGGACAGGAGACACACAGACACACACCCACACACCCCAATAGCAAATTACATACCCTTTGTATAACGATTAGCTCCTCCTTTGGTCGCCTGTTAAGATATTCCTAAGCAGGGTATCATTAAGGTGATGGGGGGAGGCAGAGGCACAATAATATGTCTATTTCCTGCATTAGAGGGAAGAAGTGCTAAATTTTGCCCAGATATGTGTCTGATGCATGAATCAGCACTGAAAGAAATTCAGAATAACTCAAAATAATTAAAAAATAATAATGGAAAATTTAACATTATTATTTACTGATAGGTACTAATAAGGCATAAAATACTTTTTTTTAAAAAAGCCAGGGGTAAAAGACAATAGTTGACATAGCACTGTGATGATTTTATAGATTTTTTTTCCTTTTCTACTGTCAGTAACCTGCACTCTATTTTCAAGTATGAGAATGACAAAGTCTTAAAATAGAACTATTCCTTTTATGTAGTCATAAATGAAGTCACTGCTTGGCTAAACCTTACTCTTAATCCAGCTTCAGTCTAAATAAAGGAAATAATCTGAATTCCTATTCTGAGAGATTTGACCCATAGTATAAATCAAGGCGCAACTACCACAGGTCTCTAGTGGCTGTAAATGTCAGGATGAGTTCCAATCTTACTTTCAGGACTTTTCCATTGGATACAGCTATTACTTTTGATACAGTTTACTTAATGGAAAAACCTCTCTCATGTTTCAGAATTGCCCCAAGGCTTAGCTACAAGAATAATAACGTTTGTTATTAAAATGTGAATACATTCATTCTACAGATTTGAGTACCTGTTATGTGCCAGCTCCTATGCTGGGGCAGAGGACCCTCAAATGAGTTAGTTAGATACAGTTCCCACCCTCAACTGCTATGACAGCAACAAGTTTTTATTGCCTTTGCTCTCCGCAAGTGAGAATGACCAACCCTCTAAACTACTGTTAATTCAGTGTGCGAGATTCAAGCCCAGCTTTCATGAAGACTCTCAGAGTTGGTGTTTTTATGGTTGTTTTCTACATGTTCTTAATTTTGTTTTTCTTAACTTTTAAAGCTTTAATTAAAGAAAAAAATGGACCTCCGATAAGCAAACTTAAGATGATTGTGGACTTGCATTTATGACATTTTATTATCGTCAATCTACAGAATACTCCTCTTTTATTTATTTACTTTCCTTTGGCTTTGCTTTTTTTCTCTATTATCTTCTGTCACTAATCTCACATCCCCTCTCCCACCATAGGCAGCTTTTATAATATATTTAAAGTATGTCTTTTATTTCATCTTTTATATACAGACACACACACATGCATGAAGAGAAGCTTTGAAAAACTTTGGCATGGAGCATGTTTAATTTACATAAATGATATTGTGGTTTAAATATCTTTCTGTTTCTAACTTTTTCTTTTCAGGTTTTTTTTTGAAGATCTACCCATGTTGCTGCATATAAGTCTAAGTTATTGCTTTTTATACCCCATAACATGCTGTCCTATTCATATATTGGTAAGTCTACCAAGAAAATAGCTCTGTCATAAATATCAACATATCTTTTTCCTTGAGGACCTGAGTGATTTATCAAAGATATACCCAGTAGTACAATGCTAGAGTGTGCACAATCGTCAGGTGTGTGCATATTTAATTTAAGTAAATTCAGTGAGATAATTTTCCCAAATAGCTGATTAGATAATATTCCCAATTAGGGTCTCCATTTTTCTACATCTTTACTAGTATTTGATATTGCATGACTTTTTAATTCTTGCCACTCTGATGATTATAGATTGGTATTTTATTGATGCTTTAAATAGTATTTTCCTAATTTCTAGAGAGTTTGAGCATCTCTTAATATTTATTACTCATTTAGAATTTTCTTTCTGTGAATCGCCTATTCAGAGACATTGCCTATTTATTTTTTTCTCATTTTTTTCAGGAGTAGGGATAAAATAACTAATCCTGTCAAGAATATTATCCAATTTATCCTTTTATTTTTAAGTGCGTTACATGGAGAATTTTTTTTTAAGCCTTTAATACTAGGGAAGCTGTAGGCTTTTTTGAAAGCTATATAACTGTCATGGTGAACTTTTTTACCATGGCTTTCAGGAAACTTATAGCCATATTTGACCTGTAATCACAGCTATATTTACTCTTTCACTGAGTATATTTGTATTCTTGTATTTTCTTTGAACCCAAATTTTTACTTAAATGTTGTTAACTTTTTTTATGTCTCTTGTCATAACCTAACTAACTCAAAAGATGTTTTGAAGGTGTCAGGCATAAGTAAACTAACGTTTATTTTTTCAACATGTATCCGTTTAATTTGGTCTTCTTACTAGAACAAAGTGTGTTCCCAATCACCTTAGAAGGACAATAGGATTTTAGAATTATAAGGCAGTAGAGATCATCTAGTTTAGCCACACACTTTTTACGTAGTAGATGGAAGACCATAGTGGTCACTTGAAACTGTTTAGGCTGTACAGGTAGGGAAAAACTGGAATGGCTTGGCAATGAATCTGGTTTTTAGTTTCTTTTCATTTATCAAGTTATCTTAAAAAATTTACTTGTGAGTGACATCAGCATCACGGTGGAGTGAGAGGTTCCCATTGTCTCTCCCCTCTAAATTACAACCAAATAAACATCCATAGACGAACAAAGGATTCCCTACACAGCACAACAGGATGCCTAAGAGATTGAGACAGCTATACAGCTGAAGGTGGGCAGACTGGACCCCTGGAAGGCAGTGGAACTAGGGAAGCAGCCCCACCTCCACTACCGGCGCAGAGTGAACCAAGGTGGGGATCCACACGCAGCAGTACATGTGATTGTGAATGGAGGCAAGGGTGGCCCTGCACTGTGCACTTGAACACTGGCAGGGTGGCGGCAGCTCCACATGCCCATGAAAACCTGGGAGGAGGTGGTGGCAGTGGCTCAATGCACATGCAAATGCCCCCAGGGAGGTGGTGGCAGCAGCTGCCAGTGGTGGCCCTGCATGCACACAAACAGCAGCCCCTTTGTGCATGTACGAAGGCCCAAGAAATGGTGGCAGCAGCATGACAGCAACCCCACCCCACAACAGTTGGTGGAGCAGTTGCAGAGGTAGTGGACCAACCAGCAAAACTGGGAGCAGACAGGGTGGGAGTACCCAGCTCCCAGTGGCAGCATGCCCGACAGCAACTCCACCAGCAGCAGGGGCTGCATACAAGTCCCTGGGTCCCCAGGCCCCCAACAGCAACAGTGACACCCATGAACCCAGCACCCCCAGACAACTGGGGAATAGCAACACAGGTGGTGCATGGGACAATAGCATCCAATCCCACAGAGAGCCAGTAGAGGAACACAAGACCCAGGTGACATAACCAAAGTAACCAAAGACATACCCAAATAAGATAAGGTGATTACTACCACAAATGTACTGGCAGAGGATCAATTCATCAAATACCATGAAGAACTATGGTAACATAGCAGAACAGAAGGAAAATGACAACTCTCCAGAAACCAAATCTGAAGTCACAGAAGTTTATAATCTAACTGACAGAGAACTCAAAATAGTTATCATAAAGAAACACAATGAGTTACAAGAAAGCTAAGAAAGACAGTTAATTGAGCTCAGGAATAAGATTAATGAACAGAAGGAATACTTCACCAAAGAGATTCCAGCACTAAAAAACAACCAAACAGGAATTCTGGATATGGAGAACACAATTAGTGAGATAAAAAATAATGTAGAAAGGATAAAAAGTAGAGTTGACCTCATGGTAGAGAGAAATAGTGAGCTCAAAGATAGAAACGATTCAGGTGGAGGAGGAGAGAGAACAAAGATTTTTAAAAAATGAAGAAATTCTTTGAGAAATATCTGACTCAATTAGGAAAAGTAACATAAGGATTATAAGTATTCAAGAGGGAGAAGTAAGGGAGAAAGGAGCAGAGAGCTTATTCAAACAAATAATAGCTGAGAACTTCCCAAACCTGGGGAAGAAACTAGACATACAAGTACATGAAGCTAATAGAATTTCTAATTACATCAATCTAAAAAGACCTTCTCCAAGGCATACAATATTTAAACCGTCAAAAGAAAGTGACAAAGAAAAAATATTAAGGGCAGCAACACAGAATAAAATAACCTATATAAGAACCCCCATCAGGCTTTCAACAGATTTCTCAGCAGAAACCTTACAGGCTAGGAAAGAGTGGAATGATATATTCAAAATATTGAAAAACAAAAACTGTCAGCCAAGAATACTCTATCCAGTGAAATTATCCTTCCTATATGATGGAGAAATAAGAGCTTTCCCAAACAAATGCTGAGGGTGTTCATTGCCACTAGATCTGCCCTATGAGAAAGGTTGAAAAAGCAAAGGGTTTACTAAGTTTTGAGGAAGGAGATAAATAGACAGACAAAATCAGAAAATTGCAGCTTTATATTAGAATAGGGTTGCAAACAATTATAACATAAAGGCTAAAGGGAAAGAAAGCATCAAAAATAATTATAATAACGTCAATTTGGTCACAAACTCACAACACAAACAAGAATAATGTGTGACAACAAAAACATAGAAGAGGAAGAGGAAAGGGCTGGAACCGGCATAGGCTAATGGAGATAAGTGCTATCAGAAAAAGGAGTATCATCTATGGGATCTTTTATACAAACCTCATGGTAACCATGAAACAAAAAATCAGAGCAGAGTCACAAATCATAAATAAAGAGAAAACTGACAAAACCATCATAGAAAACCACCAAAAGGAAATGGCACACAGAAATACAAGGAAAAGAAACAATGGAAATATAGAACCACTAGAAAACAAAGATAAAATGGCAATAGTTAGCCCTCATATATCAATAATTACTCTAAATGTAAATGGATTGAATTCACCAGTCAAAAGACACAGAGTGGCTGGATGGATTAAAAACTAAGACCCAACAATATGCTGCCTCCAGGAAATGCATCTCAGCTCTAAAGATAAGCGTAAGCTCAGAGTGAAGGGATGGAATATGATACTCCAAGCACACGGCAACCAAAAGAAAGCAGGTGTTGCCATACTTATAGCAGACAAAGCAGACTTCAAGATAAAAAAGATAATGAGAGACAAAGAGGGGCAGTATATAATGATAAAAGGGACATTCTACCAAGAAGACATAACACATTAATATATATGCACCTAACACCGGAGTACCAAAGTATGTAAAGCAACTATTAACAAACCTAAAAGGAGAAATTGACAGCAACACAATAATAGTAGGGGACCCTAACACCCCACTTACATCAATGGATAGATCATCCAGACAGAAAGTCAACAAGGAAACAGTGACCTTAAATGAAACACTAGACCAGATGGACTTAAAAGATATATATAGAATATTCCATACAAAAGCAGCAGAACACACATTCTTCTCAAGTGCACATGGAACATTCTCAAAGATAGACTATATGTTGGGAAACAAGGCAAGACTCAATAAATTTAAGATGATGGAAATCATATTAAGCATCTTTTCTGACCAACGCTATGAAACTAGAAATCAAGTATAAGAAAAAAGCTGGGAAAGTCACAAATATGTGGAGACCAAACAACAAGTGACTGAACAACTATTGGATTAATGGAGAAATAAAAAAATACCTGGTGACAAAAGAAAATGAAAACACAACATACTAAAACCTACGGGATGCAGCAAAAGTGGAACGAAGAGGGAAATGTATAGCAATACAGGCCTACCTCAAAAACAAGAAAAATCTCAAATAAACAAGTTTATACTATACCTAAAAGAACTAGAAAAAGAAGAACAAACAAAGCCCAAAGTTATGAGAAGGAAGGAAATAATAAAAATCAGAGCAGAAATAAAGACTAAGAACCAAGACTAAGAAAGCAATAGAAAGGCTCAACGAAACTGAGAGCTGGTTCTTTGAGAAGATAAACAAAATTGACAAACCCTTAGCCAGACTCACTAAGAAAAAAAGAGAGAAGTCTCAAATAAACAAAGTAAAAAATGAAAGAGAAGAAATTACAACAGATACCACAGAAATACAAAGGACTATAAGAGAATAGTATGAAAAGCTACACGCTAACAAACTTGATAACCTAGAAGAAGTGGATAAATTCTTAGAATCATATAACCTCCCAAAACCACATCAAGAAGAAATAGAGAATCTGAATAGACTAATTACAAGTAAAGAGATTGAAACAGTAATCAAAAACCTTCCAAAAACAAAAGTTTTGTCTGGTGAATTCTATCAAACATTCAAAGAAGATTTATTTCATATCCGTTTCAAATTATTCCATAAAAATGAAGAGGACAGGAAGCTTCCTAACTCATTTTATGAGGCCAACATAACCCTGATACCAGAATCAGACAAGGACAACACAAAAAAGGAAAATTACAGGCCAAATCACTGATGAACATAGATGCAAAAAGCCTCAACAAAATATTAGCAAATCAAATACAACAATACATTAAAAGGATGATACACCACGATCAAGTGAGATTTATTCCAGGGGTGCAAGGGTGGTTCAACATCCACGAATCAATCAATGTGATACACCACATTAAGAAAATGAGGAATAAAAATTACATGATCATCTCAATAGATGAAGAGAAAGCATTTGACAAGATCCAACATCCATTTAGGATAAAAACTCTCAATAAAGTGAGTATAGAAGGAGAGTACCTCAACATAATAAAGGCCACATATGACAAACTCAGAGCCAACATTATATTTAACAGTGAAAACCTGAAAGCCATTCCTCTGAGAACAGAAACAAGACAAAGCTGCCCACTCTCGCCACTCTTATTAACACAGTATTGGAAGTTTTGGCCAGAGCAATTTAGGCAAGGGAAAGAAATAAAAGGGATCCAAATTGGAAAGGAAAAAGAAAAACTCTTACTGTTTGCAGATGACATGATTCTATATATAGAAAACCCTAAAGAATTCAACAAAAAACTATTAGAGATAATGAACAACTACAGCAAATTTGCAAGGTACAAAATCAACACACAAAAATCAGTTGCATTTCTATACACTAACAACGAACTAACAGAAAGAGAAGTCAAGAACATAATCTCATTTGTAATCACAACAAAAAGATTAAAATACCTAGGAATAAATTTAATGAAGGAGGTGAAAGACCTATACACTGAAAACTACAAGACATTATGGAAAGAAATTGAAAAAGACATAAAGAAATGGAATGACATCCCACGCTCATGGATTGGAAGAACAAACATAGGTAAAATGTCTATGTTACCTAAAGCAATCTACAGATTCAATGCAATCCCAATCAGAACCCCAATGACATTCTTCACAAAGAATCCTAAAATTTATGTGGAACAACAAAAGAGCCCGAATAGCCAAAGCAATCCTGAGAAAAAAAGAACAAAGCTGGAGGCATCACAATCTCTGACTTCAAAATATACTACAAAGTTATTGTAATCAAAACAGCGTGGTACTGGCAGAAAAACAGACACATAGATCATTGGAACAGAATTCAAAGCCCAGAAATAAAACCACACTTCTATGGACAGCTAATCTTCAACAAAGGAGCCTAGAACATACCATGGAGAAAGGAAAGTCTCTTCAATAAATGGTGTTGGGAAAACTGGACAGCCGTGTGCAAAAGAATGAAAGTAGACCATTATCTTACACCATAGGCAAAAATTAACTCAAAATGGATTAAAGACTTGAATGTAAGACCTGAAACAAACTCCTAGAAGAAAATATAGGCAGTACACTCTTTGACATTGGTCTTAGTAATATCTTTTTGAATACCATGTCTACTTAGGCAAGGGAAACAAAAGAAAAAATAAACAAATGGGACTACATCAGACTAAAAACCTTCTGCACAGCAAAAGAAGCCATCAATAAAATGAAAAGACAACCTGCCAACTTGGAGAAAATATTTGCAAATCATATATCTGACAACGGGTTAATTTCCAAAATATATAAAGAACTCATACAACTCAACAACAAAAAAACAAACAACCTGATCAAAAAACAGGCAGAGGATATGAACAGATATTTTTCCAAAGAAGTTATACAGATGGCCAACAGGCAGATAAAAAGATGTTCAACATCACTAATCATCAGGGAAATGCAAATCAAAACTACAATGAGATATCACCTCACACCTGTCAGAATGGCTATAATTAACAAGACAAGAAATAACAAATGTTGGAGAGGATGTGAAGAAAAAGGAACTTTCATACACTGGTGCAGCCACTATGGAAAACAATATGCAGACTTCTCAAAAAATTAAAAATAAAATACCATATGATCCAGCTATCCCACTACTGGGTATTTATCCAAAGAACATGAAATCAACAATTCAAAGAGATTTATGCATCCCTGTCTTCATCGTAGCATTATTCACAATAGTCAAGACATGGAAGCAACCCAAGTGCCCATCAAGGGACAAAAGGATAAAGAAGATGTGGAATGGAATAACAATGGAATAACTACTCAGCCATAAAAAACACAAAACTGTGCCATTTGCAACAACATGAATGGGCCTTGAGAGTACTATGCTAAGCGAAATAAGCCAGAAAGTGAAAGACAAACGCCATATGATTTCACTTATACATGGAAGATAAAGAAATACATAGATAACGAGAACAGATTAGGGGTCACCAGAGGAGAAGGGGTGGAGGGAGGGCGAAAGGAGTAAAGAGGCACATATGAATGGTGACGGATAAAAACTAGACTATTGGTGGTGAACACGATGCAGTCTATACAGAAACTGATATATAATAATGTACATCTGAAATTTACTCAATGTTATAAGCCAATATGACCTCAATAAAATAGTTAAAAAAATTTATTTGGCATTTTTTACTTAGTAGAAAAGGTATATATATGGAGACATTTGTCCATGTGTGTGAAAGTGTGTGTGTGAAAGTGTTTTTATATTTTGTAAAACTCATGAATTTCTTTTTTTTCCCCTTTGGCATTTATCTCTATGTACTTGATCTGAGCTCTCTTGTCTTGGTACATCTCTCATCTTTTCTAAAGCTTTTCACAAAATTTTAATCTAATCTATAAGTGCAAAATTACAAGTCAAGCTTTGGAAGTCAAATTTAACTCCCTCTCTTTGGTAATCTCTGAGATAGCATTTAAAAATATCATCCTACTTGCTAATTATTTGGTTGTTGGCTCTGTTCTTAAATCAGATATGAATTACTTGTCTTTCTAGATTAAGTATCAGCATCAGAAAAATTCTCTCTCAGCTTTAGGACTGGAAGGGAAAGCTGTGGTTGAGTCTGGAGCTTCAGATGGTGGAGCCCTGACCTCATGTAATTGTGGAATCCCAGCTTCCTTGATGAGGCCTGTGCAGACAGAGAGCAACACAGCTGGGCAGGATTCCAGTATTTCTGACTTGGATCAAATGAGTATTACCCCTGGCAATATCAATTCTAAGGCTTTTCACTGAATATTTGCTTCCATGATCACCAAGACAAGAAAAGAGACGTGTCAAATCCTCCTCTTCTCCGAATGCTTGAGCTCAGAAGTGACACATCCATTCACACTCACATGTCCTTGACCAAAGCAACTCACGTGGCCACAGCTAACTAGGAAGGGTCAGGGAAGCGTAACTCTTTATGTACCAGAAATGGGTGGACTAGAAATATTTGGTGAAGGGCACCATTGACTACCACACTCTGAAGCCTCACTTTTGATGGGTATAATGATAAAAACACTTTGTCCTTGTAGAGTATTGCTGTGTCTACTCAAGGGGCACCCAGGGCAGATCTGGAGATGGGATCACCTTCTGAGGAGCATGGACTTGACACGAGAGGGTGATGGGACTTGATCAGGGGCTGTAGTGTCTGAGACCCAGATGGTTGACCTAGGAGACAATAATCCAGGAGTAAAACAGAAACCAAGAGCCAGGCAGGCAGTGCTGCTGAGTCATCAATGTGAAGGGACCAAGCAGAGAGAGCGAGACACAGACACCGGGCAAATAGGATAAGAGCATGCACCAACCTACCTGCTTGCCCGCCTTCCACAAATACTTCTTATGCACTAAGGGGCAAGCATAATTCTAGGTTCTGGGGATTCAGCAGTAAATGAGACAATTGGAGGGAGAATGATAATTAAAAAGGACACCTGAGGCTTGGTGTGTGTACAGGGAAACAGCTTTGACCCTGTCTCCAAAGTCAGGTGTGTACATGCTACGTTTCATTTAAAACACACATCTCATGTGATATATGCAAGAACTCAGTGGGGTGAGTATTGCTGTTATAACCATTTTACCAATATGGCAACAGTTCTTCAGGGTCGTAAAGTGACTGGCCTATGGTCACACAATTGATCCAAGTCTTGGTTCTCTGACTCCAAAGGCCCTTTTCACTTTACTTTTGGACTATGACACTGCCATTCTCAACAGAACACAAATATCAAATTAAAAAGTTTCCTGAGCTTAGATCTTTACTTTCTAAGGTTGACATTTTGCACCTGAGTCCTATTTACTGCTGGTGACTACAAATTTTTAAAAAATATATATAGAATGTTAATATCACCATATATATAGGACTCTTCTTGGATTCTTGAGATGAACACTGAAGAATTCTTCAAACTGACATTTTAAGCTGCCAAGCGAATCTATCCAAAGTATTTTTAGAAAATGGTTACTTTGATTTGCAACAATCTCTTGCTATGATCGAAGTAGTCCCATCTCTAATATAGGCAAATACAGTCAGCCACGAGATGAGTAAACCTGAATCTGCTTCCTCGTTGTGGGGAGGGAGTCTAAGTGTCAAAACATTGCCTGCTCTTCCCAGACTTCTGGCATCGACAGTGTTATGTCAAGACACGCTGTCAGGTTCATATGGTTACAACAGTGCTTCTTTTTTTAAAAGGTGAAGATGTTCTTAAGTTGATTCCTCTTGACCTCTGCCACCTCCACACGCAAACACACACACACAGTAGTAGGTTAAGTTGAACTTAGTATAAGAAGTGCTAGGAAAAGGCTTCTATACTGTTGAAAACCATTCTAGGGGTTGTTGAAACCATTTCAAAAAGTCGGTGGCTTTTTGTCTAAAAGGGTCACATAACATCCCTAGCTCCTTCAATTTGAGGTACCCAGATTCTCACATGCCATTCTGAGTAGGAAGTAAAAAGAATTGAAAAGTGGTGCATCAAGAAAATAATGAAGCCAAATCTATCTTCTCTAGTTTAGAATTGTTTTTGCACTTTTCAGGGTAGAATACTTAAACCTCAGAATATGCTAGGTAATAAATACATAGAGACTGAGTGTTATCAGAAAGTTAAAAAAATATCAAAAGAGAATAGTTGAGAGAATAAGAATTTTCTGAGTCTCTAACACATTCTATAAGATGGAACTCTGATTATAACATCATTTCTGGTTCTCTAGGTTGGAAAAAGCACCGGGAGATCCTAGTTTCCTCTATTAGCTAGACGATTATTGGTTCAGTAGTATCCAGTTCCCTATTTCTGATTCTTTGGTCACACAATGAGACTTTTCTGGGCTATGATAGAGACTACTCAGTGAAATTACCTATCAGAAAGGGGATGCAAAAATCTTTTCCTTGGTCTTAGTCCTGGAATATCTCACAAAATAAATGTCTAAGTTGGCATTTGGCCTTGTGAGTCCATCTGAGAGTTTTGTTACCTCTCGAATTTAGAAGCTAACTGTCATTATTATTAAGATATGAATTGTAGGGGTGGTGGCTCAGCCCCAAGAGAGACCCAGCCTGAATAAGCTAGCTGTCCCAACGGTGCAGAAATAGTGTGCACCCTGGCAGAACAGTCAGCTGCCTGCTTCTGGATCCACCCTAACTCTACTGCAGCCACAGTGCTGCTCTTGGGTTTAACGTCAAGCAAATACTCTATCAGTACAGTCAGTGGCTAGATAATGGATGTCAGCATGCTTTTACTGGAAAAGTATGGAGATTTTGGAGATTTTTACTATGTACTGATTGTATGACTTCTCTGAGTTTCAGTTTCCCCATTTTAAAATAGCAATAACAATATACAGTACTAAGGTTAAATGAAATGGCATATTTAGTGATATAGTCCAGAATCTGAAGCATAGTAAGTATTCAAAAAATGTTAGTTCCCTCATATTCCCTCCTTTCTCCATAGGAAGAGGTAAGTTCTACAGTTCTTGTCAATACAGATCCACTCGCTATATAAAATTTTAATTTATTTGAGATCACCTTAGAATACCATTGCTGCAAAAACAGAGATATAGCAAAATATAAGATAAAAAACACCTCAGTTTATGGTGACTTGCGTAATTTACCTTCCATCTCAGCAGTGTTGGGCAGAGCTTGAGTAATAAATGACCTTGAATCTGATTTACTTCACACAGAGCTGAGCTTTAAAACCATTCTTCGTGGTGCCTTCATGACGGTTTTGCCTAAGCGGCACATGATGGCGATGCCTTCCTTAAAGGGCCCTTGATAAGCCAATCCGTTTCAATCTCATCTTCTTCAATAAAAATGAAAAAACATTTCAATCTGGAGAAGAATAATGTGTGCTTCTTTCCTAGAAACAGATGTAAAGTGGAACCAAATCGAAAAATCTAGAAATAAACCCAGGGCTTCTCAGAAGACTCTAAAAATTCAGCTCCTCCTTTCCCTGATGAAGTGCTGTTAGTGCAAAGACTGTCTCAGGCCACATGGATTTTTAATCACCAAAGGTCACCCAAAGCATGTAAATATACAGGGAACGATCTCTCTGCATTGACATAGATATCTATTACGTTTATTTGTTGCTCTATGCAAAGTGTATTTTTAAGGAAATATAAAAGCATATGACAGATCATAAAATTAACATGTTGAGAGCAGCGTGACTTTGATCTGTTCTATAGGATGCCAGCCTCCTAATCTGCTTGTATACTTCAATTGATAGCAAATAAATTACTATCAGACCTTGTACAGTTTTCAAAAATGCACGGACCACATGCAGAGCACACCACACCACATGTTGAAATGATGTGCCATATCAAACTAAATAGGAACTTTCATAAGACTAACAGTGCTACTAACAGGTGAAAAGTAAAATCTATTTATTACCCTTACATCCCTTTATCCTTATCACTCCCAGTACCACCCTACTGATGATCAGTTTCACTGAAGTGTTTGGCGTAATTACGTTTTGCAGATTATTGAAGTTTAACATTTAAGCACTGAACCCTTTTATTGTAAGCATTTGTGATGGAGAGTTTTCTTAAATGCATCATGTATTTCCCTGCCTCGTGAATTAAATGTGCTAAATGCCATCTAACCTCCTCTTAATGACTCAGTTATTAATGAACAAATCGTTATAGAATTTTAGAGCAGGAAAGAAACTCAGAAATGATTCCATTCCCCAGGCCCATCCCCATATTTTATACTTGAACTTTAGAAATGCTAAGTGACTTGCTAATGGTCACACAGGTAGACATTACAGGAGTTCACCCTAAAATCTAGGTTTCCTAATTCCAAATTTGTGCTTTTTCCCAATTATATTGGATTTTTGGTACTTGCCATTCCCGTTGCCTGGCATACTCTTCCCTTAAAGTCACAGATGCCTCACTCTCTCAACTATTTAAATTTGCAACCCTCCCTCCATCCCCTGGCATTCCTTTCACTTTGCTCTGATGTTTTTCTCCACAGCATCTGTCACCACCTAATATTCGATGTACGCAATCTACTTTATGTATTGTCTTTCTCCTCTCACCAGAATGTGGGCTCTGTGAAAAAAAGATTTTTGTCTGTTTTGTTCACAACTGTATTCCTAGTGCTAGAACAGTGCCTGGCAAATAATAGGTGCTCAGTAAATATTTGTTAAATAAATCCCTGGTCTGAATGATTAAAACTTCACAGAAGTTTGATTTCTGAATAAGTCAGGTGTTATAACGTTCAATAATATGGGTTTCTGGGTTATTTTCTCTTCTTGTTGGTAAAGAAGGTAAAGAAATTAAGTAAAGTCTTCTGGTTAAAATATAAAGTTGAGTTAATCTGTATCTATAAAAAGTTGATTTCTTTTTAGATGATACAAGAAAATATGTGTTGCATTTACAAATATATTTCCACTAAGCTATTGAAAGCATTGATGACGATGCCATCAATAAAACTAAATTTTGAACTAAAATGATGACCTACTTATGAAAATCCTCTATAAGTGTACCCAGTAGGTTTGCAATCAATGCTGCAGTCTGTCTGCCCAAAAGCGGTCTTGCTTGTTCAATAGGGAGCTCATGTGGCCACTTCAAAGCTAATTGATGGGAAATCAACGACAGCTTGTCAAAGAACCATTTGTAAAAACCCTAGGGGCTGCTGAATAGTTTATAGAGTACTCTTCAGGAAGGTACATAAAAGAGCTTTACAACAATGAGTTTCAAAGGACGATGATTCTTTGAGGAATCTGAATGAAAATAATGAAAAATATGATGAATGTTAAGATGTTCTTTGCAGTTTTAGAGTAGGGGATAATTGGAATGAATCTAACTCTTTAACAATAAGGAAACAGTTATGTTGACTGCTGAGTGGCAACTGATGCTTCAATTAAAATGATGACTATAAACACCATAGAGCAACTTAGAAAAATTCTATGAAATAATATTAAATTCTTTATACATTTAGAACCACATGTGGTGGCTGCAGCCACGTAAAAATATGCATGTAGACAAACTTGAACACGGCATTATGAGTAATGAGCAAAATAATTTTTTTCTGTATTTCCCCAGCTTTGATACTTCATATTATAATAAAATAAGAAATATATTGATCATGGAGCATAAGTGATAGCAGTTTAAGGAAAATTTGGTTCATATGGAGGGCATTACTGATATTTTTGGACTGACATTTGAAAGGGATTTCCCAGACTGTGTCTTCAGGATTTTCCAGATAATAATAGCTGCATTGTTCACACATAAAAGGGATGTGAGGTTAAATAAGATTTTACCCCTATTGGAGATTCATGAGGCAACTATTAATTAAAGGCTCTGAAAATTTCTGTAGTAAAATAAAGGATTCAATTACACTTTATTTATCCCACAAATCACTTGACCAAGTGTTATTTTTTTCATGTTCTACCTATGGATATTCTGAGAAAGACCACTGTTTTGCAGAGCACCCTTAGGGAACAGTACTTTAAGTACATAGCTATCTTGGTTTTTCTCCAGTGAAGTTTCAAACATAAGAAATCAAGAAAAAAAAAGAAGAGGTTGAGTAGTTGGGTCCAGGTTGCCTTATCCCTGAAAGCTGTCTGAAGAAGACGTGCTTTACATATAACTATTGGAATCAGGAGGCAAAGAGGAAACTTCACTCTAAAAAGTGAAGACTGAAAGGCTCCTGAAAGCAGTCAAATAAAAGCCCATCCATAGAGACCTTTCATAGCAGGACTGAGTCAATTCCAGAGGCAGATGATCATGTCACACTATTGGGAGATGAGCCACTTAGAAGCCAAAGATTTAGGGATTAGAGAATGGAGTTAGGAGCTCCTAGGAAGGTTCTGGAACCCATGTACTCCCATCATACTCTCTACTGATCACTCTTAGAGTATTATTAATTTTCTTAGGGATTGTTTTCAATAGATTGTAAGCCTCTCCCTCCCTCCCCTCCCCCACAAGCTGCTTCTTTTTTTTTTTTTTTTTTGTGAGGAAGATCAGCCCTGAGCTAACATCCATGCCAATCCTCCTCTTTTTGCTGAGGAACACCAGCTCTGAGCTAACATCTATTGCCAATCCTCCTCCTTTTTTTCCCCAAAGCCCCAGCAGATAGTTGTATGTCATAGTTGCACATCCTTCTAGTTGCTGTGTGTGGGACACCGCCTCAGCATGGCTGGAGAAGTGGCGCATCGTTGCACGCCTGGGATCCGAACCCGGGTCGCCAGTAGCAGAGCACGCACACTTAACCGCCAAGCCACGGGGCCAGCCCCCCAAGCTTCTTAATGACAGCAACCATTATGGTCACCTTTGTATCCACAGTGGCTGGGACTTAGTTGATGTTGAATAAATACTCAATGAATTAACAACAGAAAGAGTGAATGAATGAATGTTCTTGTCTCTACAGAATATTGGGCCAGATGAACTCAAAATTCTTTCCAAGTGTAGCTCTTAAATATAGTAGTCCTTAATTAACTTTCTACATTTCCAGTAGATTAGGAAGTACTAGAATAACAGTTCTCAACCTCTCCCTAATTTCTGTGGTTCCTTAATTTAAAATTATACTTATTTTTAATTTCATAATATATGACATTGTAAAACATTCAAAGATTTCAGATAAAGCTAACTCATCTTCTGACTATCAGCAACCAGGCTAGAAATCTTATAGTGGTTTGGCACACAAGATCATTATCTTTGAGGTCTTTCTATTTTAGTAAATATAGATTACTTAAATTTTTTTCAGTGGCTGTAGAGAATTCCATAAAATGGTCGTGTGATAAGTTTTTTAATTTTCCCCTACTGATTGATAGACATTTATAGAGTATTACCAAGATTTGCTATTATGGGAAATGCAGCAGTGAACATCCTTGAATTTACATTGGGTATTGATAAATGAAACTGAGCACAAATTTTAACATTTAAATACTGCCAAATTGCTATCCAAAAAATGGCTCACTAAATTTACATTCTTCCTAGTAATGTAGAACATATGCACTTCCTATACTTCTGCCAAAATATTTTTGTTATCAAATTAAAATTTTTTCTAATAATTTGGGTGAAAAATGGTATTTTCTTTTATTTTGCACTTCCCATATTACTATTGAAGTTTAGCAACTTATTATATAATATTTGTCACTGTATTATTAATATCAGCCATTATATTTTTAATAATATTAAAATCATAAAAACATAAAAACCACAAGTAACCACTATAAATTATCCAGTCCTCTTGCCTTGTTGTAACAGAACTGTACATTTCAACTATTCACAAATATACAATTTTCTATTCATGTGGCTCCTGAAAAAATCTCTAGCATTTCAGGTTTTATAATCTTTCTCAGGAGGTTACAATGCTCAACACTTTTACAGCAAAGTTGGTCACCTTTCTGGACAGAGTCCTTACTTCAAGGAAACATCACTTCTTCCACTTTGTAAGTGAATCTCCCCTCACTAATATTACCTTCTTGTGGCCAGGCATTACCTTTATACTTCTGTAACCTTTGTGCCTGGCATATTGTTAGGTACATCGAGAAAAAATATATTATATTTGTAATGGATTTAGCAACCTGATCATAGTAAACACTCAATGCTAGACACAACATACTCTCCCTGCTTTTCCTCACACTAAACTATAACTCTACCATCATTTGAAAGAAAAATGACTGAGTCTTCTTGTGCTGTGAAGTAGCATAATTATGATCACATGTAGAAGACTATTATGCTCAAACAGTAAAAAGTTATCCGTTGACTTATCTGATGGCTAATAAAAATCTCTCTTTTAGAAGCAAAACTGAATGCACAGACAGTGCTTGGGTAAAAGGGAATAAATGGAGACATAAAGTTATTAATTAAGATACTTTAACTACACACACACACACACATACACACACCCATACTGAATGGTAATCAGACCATGTAATGCTGGGTGTTTTTTGAACTAATGATTTTTTGGAACAGGGATTATTAAGGTAAGAAAATGATTACAAAAAGGAGAAACTTATAGTTCTTCTTTACTATTTTTTTTTGTGTGTGTGAGGAAGATCAGCCCTGAGCTAACATCCATGCCAATCCTCCCCTTTTTTAGTGGAGGAAGACTGGCCCTGAGCTAACATCCGTGGCCATCTTCCATCTTCCTCTACTTTATATAGGAAGTTGCCACAGCATGGACTGACAAGCCGTGTGTGGGTGGATGCCCGGGATCCTAACCTAGGCTGACAGCAGCGGAGCGTGCGCACTTAATCGCTATACCAGGATGCCGGCCCCTTCTTCTTTATCATTTTTAAATCATATCTGTCATGAACAATTCTATAATTTTTTTAAAGAAATGAGTTTGTTTGTATTTAAATAAAAGATCAATGACAAGAAGAATGCACATTCTCATTGTGCTGGCAACTTAATGTCTAGACTCTGAAGTAGTTTTTTTTCCTCTTTATGTTACATCAAAGTAACTTTTCAATTAGTAAGTATAAAAAATTTCCCTATATCAATCATTATTCACTGATTTGGTGAAAATAAATGAAACAGTTTCAGATTCAAAAAAATTTAAGTACTTGAGTATTTTTAGAAAACCATATTTTACTCTAGCTCAACAAATAGTATAACTTGAATTCTTCCAGCCTCCTTCACTTATAAATAACCACCCTGAATTTCATAACCATGTGAGAAAAAGCTTAAACCAAGAATCAGGAGATCGCATTCAGCTCCGACATTCTGACACTAAACATCTGTGTGGCAATTCTTGTGATAATTTTTCTGAACTTTTGTGTTTTATTGAGTAAAAGAAGGGATTTGGTTAGACTAAGGGATACAAAATCAATTTCCTTGCTTTATCTTCCAGCATTAAAAAAAGTTTAGAGATTTCACATGAAGATAAGTATTTTCAAGTGTTTCTTGAAATCCTGGGTGATTGGCAACACGGGTCCATCGGTCCTACATTTTAACCACCAGCTGGAGCCAGGGCGCAACTGTCCACCTATGGGGCACAGACATCCCAGTTCACCTAAGCCTCAGCTGCCCTGTTTATTTATTTTTATGCACTGTAGACCCTACACTCATTCAATGTCTGACTAAAGGCTGGACGAAGGTCTGTGGAGCCTTTATGATCTTAAATTCAAAGGTTGGGATCCCAAAGGACTTACTGGTGAGATATGAGGAAAGACTCAAGACTAATGTGTCCAGATTGACTCCTTTTCTTTCTCACAGAGACTCAGTTACAGGCTTCTCTGGAAAGCTTCTGCCTCCCACCTCCCCAAATACCCCACAGGTCTCTCGAAGCTCTGCCTTTTGTGCCTGCCCAATCATTCTAACCTTACCATCTTTGCATACTCTCCTCTGATTTCCAGATTTTGTTCTCAGCTTTCTGATGGACTTGATATTTCAGTACTCTTCTTTCTCTACAAAGCTGCTTTACCAAGGGCAGGGAGTCTGGATTCTCACTGCTCATGCAGGCAGTTGGGGACCAGTCCTGTCCAATTCCCCACTTAGCCAAGGCTCCTAAGACCCCAGCCTGTGACACTGCACCACTCACTGCCAAGGAGAGTCCCATGATGAGGGGGCAGAGCTAGAGCTACACAGTTGCTATTGTGCAGAGAAAGTGTGTTGTGCAGAGAAATCTTGTTTCTGGGATTCATTTCATAAAATTCTCCTCTTTATGTAAATGACACAGATGTCCTGAGAAAGGAAATGATCTGCTTTGGTTTCAAAGATAAACTTTGAACAAAGATTTTTTTAATTTTTTGACAAGAGGCAAAAGGAAAATTGAGCATTGAAAGCAGGACGATGGCTTCGAAGCAGGTGAAAAGTCAGGCAAATAAAGGAATAGAGTGTGTGGGTAAGAATGAAAGAGAAAAGAGATGGGCTGGGAGCTAAAGCAATTTTCACCAATTGATAACTCTGCCTTGACACCCACTTGAAGAAATTTATGTTATTTTCTATTAGGTATCAATAAGAATCTGTAAAATTCTGAACTGTTTTAATTAGCACTTCAATAAGGAAAAGTAACTTGAAGAAGCTTTGTAACAGCGGGCCCTCCAGAACTGGTTCAACTGAGCCCATCTTATCAAAAGAGTAATTAAGAGTGGTTTTTCACGAAGTGACACCCCTTGTCCAGTTCAGACCGGTTGAGACCACCAACACCTCAGCTGGGCCTGTGCAAATGCTTGATAATGACCTTTTTGATCAAGGAGCTAAAAATTCCACCCTCAGATCATGGTAATGCTGCCATTTTGTGAACATGCATCTTATGAAGAGGCATGAAGCTTGACTATGCTTGCGCAGATCATCAACTACCTCATTTCTCCTTACCTGCAATCATTTATCTCCACACTTCAGACCGCCCTGCCCTTCATCCATAAATTGTGCCCCAAACCCTGGATCAGGCAGACAGATTGGAGAGTATATGCCCCTGTCTCCTTGCAGATCGATTTAGCAATAAAGGTGATTTCTTTTCCCAAAAGCTGATGCTATAATTGGCTTTTTTTTATGTGCATCAGGCAAAAGAACCCCCATGTTATATGGTAACAGCTTTAGAAGCATAAATTACCAGATAGAAACAGCTTTAATATATTTGAGATGAAAGTCACAAGCAGGAACACAACATGTCTCTAGAAGTCTATTGACTCTAGTCCCCCCTCAAGGAATTTTCAGCGTGATCACAGAAATATGTACTTGAATAACATAAATCAATTATTTTTCAGCAACTAGCTACACAGCCATTTAATATTTTCTATTCTCAGATTTTGAAGTATGTTGGCTCTTAGAAACCAGTGTTTAAGTTCAACTTCTATTAACAGTATGTATACTCCACCATTATTTCCCATTTACATTCATATCATGCCTATTTCACTCATTTTGGGTATTCTTTCTGAAATATTCCATATATAATCAAATATCTACCCTCAAAATTGTACCTATAATTTCCAAAATGTAATTGGAATGAGACTTTTTCTTTTATCTGTACAAATTTCCACTTAGCTGTCTTACCCCATTGCACTAAAATTTACTTTTTTTACAACAACAGAGAAAAGAATACCTATTAAATTACAGGTTATAAGGTCTCTCAGTCAGTGTTAAAGATACTGAAATGTCATTATGTGAAAGAATGTAAGTCAAATGCTGTGTTCTGGGGGTGTTTCATATTATATGGCTATTGAAAAAAAGAATTTTTAAAAAAATCTTCAGGGACGGAAAGACACAAAAATTGATCATTTACTCCACAGAAAATAATATCTTATCTTAGATGAGGGGAGATATATACCTTCACCTCACCAGGTTTTGGGCCTTAGGAATGTTCCTGAAATAAATCTGTTGAGCTGAGAACAACAGGAAATTGCCACTTACATACTTAAAAAGCTTTTATGCTGCCAGGAAGCCACCTACTCACTTGACACTGTATCAGTTGCTAATGGTTTCTGGCTAAGAATTTGATTTTCTTTGTCTTAATCACCAAGAGATCACCTCTTTCCAATTCTATCACAGTCCACTGGCTAATTTGATTCTAAAATGCAGCATTCAGTTCTGTTCTGTTTTGAAAATTCTTAAGTACATGATCAGTCAAATTTCAGTGACAATTGATTCAATACTTACAAGACTTACAACTCATGTTCACTTCTTTGACAAATATTACCTGGAAAACCTAAAGGTATCATTAATATGTTGTTTGGGAAAGGTTATGGGTTATTTATTTATTTTTCTGTTACGGAAAAATAGGCCAGATCCCTTTAAAGCTAGTAGTTTTCTATGACAGCTTTTAAAAATTGTTATTAAGTTGATTAGATACTACTGTACAAACCAAGTCCTTGATATGAGGTAATGCTAGAAGGAACACAGCTGGTCACCAATTTAGCCATCTTTTAAAAGCAGGTGTGTTAAAACCCAAAGCAGGTGTGAGGAGAACATGAAAATTAGTCTTGGTGTAAAAGCACTGCATTTCAAAATGCAGCAACTGGGAAGGATGCTGGAGAGCATTTAATTCCACTTCTCACTTTTCAAATGAAAAAACTGAGTCCTAACATGATTACAAAAAGACGGAAAAATCTGCTGTAGTGGCCCCTGCCCCAAATTTTATAGCTCATTTAACTTGAGTAGACTATTACTCATTTCCACATCTGTATCTCTTTCTCAAGAAGACTTTGAAAGTATAGGATGTCACTTCATAGATTCTTTACCAAAAAACATGAGTATTTTCATCACTGTACATCTTTGTTCTAAATACTTTTTCAAAAGAAATTTAAGATTATCACATTGACACAAAGAATGTAGTTAGCTTGTTTGCTCTCTCAAAATAGATTACACATTTTAAGCCTCAGTTGGGGACTATTCAATCCACTACAATTTAAAATTTTTTCAGGAGGTGAAGTGGAGGAAAGGGGGGAGTTGAAAATTTGTCATGCTTAAGACTGAGAAAGAAAAATTCAGAATAGAATTAAGTACCAAAATAAATAAAGCTCAATATAAGTATTCAATGGACCAAAAGAAAAGTGGCATTATTTTCTCTTCAGTATATTCTATCCTTACTCTAGTAACATTTCCTTTGCTAATCTCAGCAAACTGACATGAAACTGCTTTTGCGTGATAGAATTTCTTTGAGAATTCTGTAAACTGTAATCTCAATTTGTGTCACTTCATACTGAGAGATTCCATACGGTACAGAGCCACAAACTCTCTTTACTTATTGAATTGTGAGAACTGATCACTGGCGGGCACTAAAATACTAGAAGGCAATGTTGTACTTCAGAAGAAAGGAGAAAGAGTTGAGAAAAAGAGCGGCAAGGTGTCATTTGTGAAACAGAGTATCCAACATGTCAGAGGGATCTGAAACATCATTTTTGGGTCAATTTGTAAAGTATATTGCTCTTCTTGCAGCTACAGACATTTTGTAATGTATATTATTAATATGGATATATGGATACAGGGTCTATGCTAAGAAAAATGGCCAGCTTGTGAAAAAAAGAGGAGAGGATAGTATCCATTGTTTCAATTAATATATACAGTGAGTGAGTTGAACTTTCATTTGTATGTATTATATGAACATCTCACTTTAAAACCTCTTAGACTTGGTTAAAGCCACACTAGCTAATAAATATTGTATCATTGTACCCAATGTGTACATGGATTTTAGAAAGGTGGGAGCTCATCTCTTACCCAACTTTTCCTTTTGTTCTGAGTTGAGCCATGCCTTCTCTCTTTTGGGGGCTATTTAGCAAAGATAAAGCTTAACAGATCTCTGAAACTTTGGATTGAGCTTTTCAGATGCAGAGAACATAGACTGAATTTACTCTTTAATTGGAGAGGCAAAGACATCGCTCTCATATCCATAAGTTTCTTTTGATAGTTTTTCAATTATAAATTTGCTCACTCCAATAACTCTAGATGTATAATTAAGCAATGTGGGCATAATTCTCCATAGATCTAAAGAGTGATTTCTTAATCCTAGATGCCATAGTTACAAAGAAGCGAATCAGTCCCATATCAGGGCAAGAGACTTGATAACAAACTTTAACCAACATTAAATAATGATTTAGACATGTATTAACTCCAACTTATAAGCATACTCATTCAGTTGATTCTGGTTGTTGCTTCACGCATTGATGAATACATCTCATGTATGATGTTGAAGGATGGGGAACCTGTAGCATGTTTCTTGGATCTGGAGTCATTGTCAAGGATTTGATACTTTCTCTGTCCTCTCATATTACCTGATTTTTATGTGGCTGTGCCAGTAGTCTTTAAGTTCCTGAATACCTGCTGGCTCACCACACTCTCTTTGGAGGGTAGAGACACTTATGGTTTGATACCAGGTTGCCCTACTTGGGCTCCAAATGTATACTTACTTATCACTTGGACTTCTGGATACTCAAATACTTGCCTTCGGTTTTTGGGTTTAAGTACTGTTTTGGGACCATTCTTTCAGCCAGTGTTGGTAACTTTCAGTAACTTATTTTCATATACACTCACATAAACACACACTGTTGAAGGCATACATATGGGTCTTCAGTCTATGGGGCCTATGAATAATTCATTTCATATTTCACAGCCAATAGCAGAAGCCTATAGGAAAGCAGTTAACAGAAGAGCGAGAATGAAAAACGCCTGCAGATAGTTCTGTTTTATCTCCCTCCATTCAAATCTTCTATTTTATAAAGAAGGTTTGTTTAATCTTTTCATCTTATTCTCTTTAATAAGCTGTAAAACAGACCAAAAAAAGACTATGAAAAGAGAGAAAAGGAGTATAAGTAAGGGTGTAGATAGTCCACAAACAGTAACTAATATTGAATGAATAACCAAGACACAACGTAGAAAATATTTTCAAAATACTTTACGGGTTATTTTTCCTCTTGGTAATTTAGTTTTCTTCCCCCTCTTGCCTTCCCACCATTGAGACTCATTATCAGGCACTGGGAACATGGGTCAGTCTTTTAACTTCTTAGAGGATGATGCTTCAAATGTAAAATGGTGATGGTGATAACACTGTCTAATTTACTTATTTTTTGAGATGGTTAAATAATATAAAAAAGAAGCAATGACAAAACAGTAAGAACCAATATTTTTAACCCTTATGCTATTTTCCATGCATTTAATATTTCAATTCTCACAGAATTAAGAGGATTCTATGTGAAAGCTCTTTGTATAATGTTGCAAATGTTAATTGTAATTATTATTGAAGATAGACTACTTTTGAGTCAGCACCATAAAATTACATGTTACATGGCCAAGAGGTATATGAAAAAATGCTCATCATTAGTGATCATGTTGCTCACTAATCATCAGGGAAATGCAAATCAAAACCACAGTGAGATGTCACCTCTAACCTGTCAGGATGGCTAGTATCAAAAAACAAAAGACCAGTGTTGGCAAGGATGTGGAGAAATTGGAACCTTTGCACACTGTTGGTGTGAAGGTAAAATGGTGCAGCCACTATGGAAAACAGTATGGAAGTTACTCAAAACATTAGAAATGGAACTACCACATGATCCACCAATCTCACTCTGGGTATATATCCCAAAAAATTGAAATCAGGATCTTGAAGAGATATTAGCACCCATATTCATTGCAGCACTATTCATAATAGCCAAGATGTGAAAACAACCTAAATGCATATTGACGGATGAATGGATAAAGAAAATGTGATATATACATACAATGGAATACTAGTCCGCCTTAAAGAAGAAGGAAACTCTGCAATATGCGATGACATGGATGGACCTTGAGGATATTATGATAAGTAAAATAAACCAGACACAGATAGAAAAGTACTGCATGAT
The DNA here is from genome assembly GCF_057802395.1 of Ceratotherium simum simum. Classification (NCBI taxonomy): domain Eukaryota; kingdom Metazoa; phylum Chordata; class Mammalia; order Perissodactyla; family Rhinocerotidae; genus Ceratotherium; species Ceratotherium simum. Next base: position 14,067,985 of record NC_141913.1, read on the forward strand.
TCCACTTATATGAGGTATCAAAAATAGTCAGATTCATAAAATCAGAACTGGAATGGTGGTTATTAGGGGCTGAGGAGGAGTAACAAGGAGTTATTAACCAAGAGGCATAAAGTTTCAGTTAAGTAAGATGAATAAGCTCTAGAGATCTGATGTACAACATTGTATCTATTGTCAACAATAATGTACTTTAAATTTAAAAATTAAGAGGACAGATTTCATGTTAAGTGTTCTTATCACAATGAAATTAAAAAAATTAAGTCAGATTTTATTGTTGAAAATGTATTTATAATGTATAAAATATAAATGGAGTTTTATTCAGTTTAATGGCTTTTTTCCTACAGAGTTCTCAAAACATTTTATCCATAACAAGGTATGGTAGAGAGAGTTCTACCTTTACTCAAGTAAAGGGAGAGAGAGAGAAAAGAAATATCCCATTTTCACAATGGGGTGAAAAGCTGCTAAGTGAGGCTGTAAGTATAGTTTTTCTCTTTTCCTGCTGTCACACATATCCTGACATGCCATAAAAAATTTGAGTGACTTGACTCATTTTAGCTAAGATGCCACAGATTGGTAATAAGTTGTGCTCAACAGAAAACTGTTGGGGAGATGTTCAAGAAGAAAATATCTATTGTTTTAGAAGCCAACAAGGGGCTGGAATCTCAAGATGAGTTTGGGATTTCAACACTGTATTCTTTTTAGGTAAGTTGCAACAAGACAAAGGGCTGCTTAGCTCCCTGAATCAAGAAGCATCTTTCCTATTGTGGCTAAAAGTACCCCCACATATTTGCCAGTGAGCCATCTGCCCCAGGATGGCTCCCAAGAAACTAGGTGTTAACAGTGTGACAGTTACAATCCTCAGAGCTCCATACCTTCGCTTACTGGATTGAACCCAAATTCTCACTCCAAAGTATAATAGGCTATAGAAGAATTTTTAAAGGAAACAAAGCAGTGCCTGAATAGACATGGGGTCCACCTTTCCATCGCCCTAGGTGCATACTCATAAGTAGCAGAGGAAAGCAAGAGCAGCAGCTAGAACAGAGATCAAACATGGCACCCAAAAGGTTCCTCCGACTATATAGAAATCCGGCTTTGCAATAAAATCGTGGGGAGATATCAGTGTAAAACATGTTCTATTTCCCTGTAGTTTATTGACTCAATGACTCATTTTAGGGAAGAAAATGGAGACATCCAATGGGTTTTGTTAAGATGCTTATCGATATTCATCATCATCATAACATGTTACACTATATTTATTAATCCTCTTCTTTTTTTTTTTTTTTTTTTTTTTTAAAGATTTTATTTATTTATTTTTCCCCCAAAGCCCCAGTAGATAGTTGTGTGTCATAGCTGCACATCCTTCTAGTTGCTGTATGTGGGACGCGGCCTCAGCATGGCCGGAGAAGCAGCGCGCCGGTGGGAGCCCGGGATCCGAACTCGGGTCGCCAGCAGTGGAGCGCGCTCACTCAACCACCAAGCCACGGGGCCGGCCCTATTAATCCTCTTCTATCTGAAGGATGAAGGACAATCCAGGATTGTCATATCAGTCCTTGGAATACCTTTTATAGATGAGGAATATAGATGGGACATATTCCTCCTCAGGCTACAGTTACAGAGGTCATATTGTTACAAGATTAAGAAACATTCTCAACGTCACAATGTGGCATGCTTATGGAATCCCCGGCCATGGTGTCTTCTTTATCTAACGATCCATGTTTAATTTGAGCAATGTTCTCTTCTAATTGTCCTATTTCTAACTTGAAAGTATCTTCTGTACTTTTACTGATGCCCCCAAAAGAAACATTTTCAGATTAGCATAGCTATTATGTATGACAAAAAAAGCTAAACAATAAGAATGGGCATCCTCACCTTCCATTCACGCAACTTTCCTTTCTTTAATATCCCACCCATGAACCTGGACCATTAGCAATGGAGAACCCACTAGTTCTATTGCTGAATGGGAAAGAATTTTTCCCCTAGGGGACTCCTACAAAGGATGGTGATTAAATGTTTTTCATCTCTGTTAGGCACGTAAACAATAATTTCTTAACACATTAAAGAGTATACGAGGTACAAAGAGACTAACAATAAAGGTTTTGAAATCTCATTTTGTGAATCTCTTTTAAAAGAAAATACTCTAAATCCCAAGTTGATCTAATTGCAGCCTTGGGCAGAGGTGTCAAATGGCATAAACAATAACTTGAGCTGATTTTTATAGAAAATAATTTTTTTTCATTCCAGTGTGTTGTATAAATGTCTTGATGAGACCTACATTTCTAACAATCATGTCTCCCTTTACAGAACAATAGAGTAAATAAATGTTCCTAAACTTTTTTTTTTTTTTTTTACAGATTTGCCATTCTTCCCATAATACTAGATTAGACAGTTTTGGTTGGTGAATTTCATAATGTACTATATTCAAGTCACTTGGAAAGTTTGCAAAAATCAAATGCCTCAAAAGTCCTAGTTAATGTAAATAATATTCTCTTCTTCATTCCCTATAAAATGTAACTTACTTCAAATTTTTGGTTTAATGAAACACTGCAAACTTTCTAAATTCCTTTTGATTATTGTATTGCATGGTATTTGCTGAAACTTTATGAAGTTTATATCGGCAAGACTAGAGTTCACAGGCAGTTTATCACCAACATGACGACAGCCTTCAGATAGCTGTATTACAAGAGTTTTGTGGCAGGCAGAATTCCAAAGATGGCTCCACGGTTCCCAGGTTATTCAATCAAACACCAATCTAGGAGGTGCTGTGAAAGAATTTGGCAGTTGTAATTAAAGTCCCAAATAGGGTGACCTTAAGCTATGGACATATCATCTTGACTAGATCTAATCACAGGAGCCCTTTAAAAGGCAGAAGAGGAAGGCAGAAGGGGAAGTCAGAAGGGGAAATTGGAGAGACTGGCAGCACAAGAAGGATTCGGCATGCCATTGCTAGCTTTGAAGATGCAGGGGCTGCGAGCCAAGGAACGTGGATGTACTCTTGAAGCTGAGAACAACTGTTGGCCAACAGCTAGCAAGGAAGCCTGAACCTCAGTCCTGTGATTGCATGGAACTAAATTATACCAATGACCTGAATGAGCCTGGATGCAAATTCTTCCCCTAGAGCATCCAGGTATGAATCCAGGCCAAGTGATACTTTGATTTCAGCCATGTGGTACCCTAAGCAGAGAACTCAGCCAAGTCTGCCTGGACTTCTGACCTACAGAACTCTGAGATAACAAACAGATGTTATTTTAAGCTCCTAAGTTTGTGGTAATTTGTTACACAGGAATAGAAAACTAATACAAGTTCTGATACCCCTACGATTACATATTAGTTAATTTTTTAATAAAAAAATTATGGTTCAAAGCCACAATGTAGAAAACTTCAGTTACTTTTTAAAATTTTTGGACTAAAACATCCTAATTCTCCCAAAAGATCATCATGTTGGCTAAAATAAATATCCTAAAATATTCAAAGCTTATATATGATTAATAGTTAACAGCAGAATATTGGGTAATTTTTCTCCTCTAAAAGATTCATTTATAAGATTTGAAATCATTTGACATGAAATATAACATTTTATATTCCAACCACTAAAAAATGTGTTTATATCTCTACCCACCAAAAACTTAGACTTTAACTTTTCTCTTGATCTTTTTTGTTCGAAGCAGAGTGAAGAACAGACTTTCTCATATTATTTTCATTACTGTAGTAATATTTGCACATACTTAATTTCTATTGGAAATATTTACTATAAATATAATTTTACTATAATATAATTGCCCAGTATAGGCAATACAATCAAATTTAATTAAAGAAAAGTATTTGCATAGCCACTCTGGCTGGACATGATGCAAATATAGAAAACAACAAACCTGAAATTAATCACCAAATGTCTGACAATTAAACAGAAATTTGTCAAGGCAGAAATGTATGAGTCATAACAGTATCTAATTCCACGGTTCTTGGGCAGATCCCCTTCTGTATTCTGAAGAAACTACCATTTATTTATCTTAGAACTCTACAACAGACTATATCTTATGTTTCGCTCAGCCACTAAAATCCCCGGGTGGAGAATATTCTCTACGTGGAAGATTTCAAAAGGCTGCTCAGTTTAGATGTAACCTACATCTTATTTCTTGCCTTTCATCTCTGAAGATTGTCTTGGAAAGACAGACACATTTTCCCTTTTATCCTTCAACATCCCCAGCCTGATTTAATAAGTTAGACCAGCCAAGTGCATTAAGCTTTTATGGACCACTACTCTGATTTATAATATCCACAGAAGCAATTTGTTTTTCCCTTTGTGTGTATCTCTCAAGGATACATCGAAGCAACAAGACTAACAAATCTCAGGAGAAACTTATTGAGAGGAAAAAAAGCTGAGTCAGAAAGTTGGTGGCGAGGTACCAATTTATCATTCTCCCAAGCGCTAGTAAATGAGAACTAAGTGGGAGGAAATTGATATGACTTTTGAATATTATCTTTGCAGTCAATAATGAAGACTGATAAATGTCATAACTGCACATTTAAAAATCATTTAAAATTAGTACTAAACATAAACTGAGTAATGTAGAATATTTCTTCTATACTGTGTATTGAACGCAGAAACTGTAAAGGTAATTACCAAGAGACACACTGGGCACCATCAGTGAAAGGGCAGAAAATAAGCATAAGTGAATAAGAAATGAGAAGGGATGCAAAGGTCACCCCTGGCAAACCAGAATGCTTTCAAAAAATTTAAAATCATGGGGCCGGCCCAGTGGCGCAAGCAGTTAAGTGCATGCGCTCCACTGCGGCGGCCCGGGGTTTGACGGTTAGGATCCGGGCGTGCACCGATGCACTGCTTGTCCAGCCATGCTGTGGTGGCTCCATATAAAGTAGAGGAAGATGGGCACAGACGTTAGCTCAGGGCCAGTCTTCCTCAGGAAAAAGAGGAGGATTGGCATCAGATGTTAGCTCAGGGCTGATCTTCCTCACACAAAAAAATAAAATAAAATAAATTTAAAATCAAAAGACAACAAATTTCATACAAAAGACAAGGGCAAAGTACAAAGGACAAGTGACAATTCTTTTACAGAGTCTACTAAAGTCTGATTTCTCTTTCCTAGAGAAGTCAGTCACTTCACCTAATGCCTGGTTTTGGAGATAGTCACAGTCCGGCCACCCAGAGTGAATGGGCTCTGTCTAAAAGCTGTTTCGGGCCTCACGTAAAAGAGGTGTAACTTCCAATAGTAAAAAGCCAGGAAGAACATCTTTGCACACCCCTATTTTCAATACCACAATGAATCAGAGCACAACTAAGCAAGTAGACATTTCCCCAGGTGGTCAATGTTGAGAATGAATAGGCACACTTGCTAAACACGCACATCCCCAGGGTTGATCTCAGATTAAATGAAGAGTCTCGCAAAGAAAGAATCCTGGTAATCTGCATTTGCACAAGGAAGCTTCGGGAAATATTGCATGTTATTACCTCCCCTCCCCACAAAGAAAACAAATAGCAACACACACCAATATAAATGAAATAACTATATCCGTAAGAGATGAATAACTCAAGACAAGTTGTTATAATAATTAACCCAAATTGATTTCCCAAGTCAACATTACATTTTATCTCTTATAAGGGATGAATCTGTTCCACTGGGCTACAAGATTCCAAGGCTAGCCACTCTCATCACTTACTGACTTACGTGCCCCCCTCACTCAGGTACCTTAGTCTCTCCTTACCATAAGGGTAAGGAGAGCCTCTTACTCACCCTCTGTGCAAACTTCTTCCAATTGTCTCATTCCTCTATTTGAAAAAAAATATTAGTTTCATATAAGTCCAAAATAAAGGAAAAAAGGAACTGATAACTTCTTGGTATCTTTCAATAATTCTTGATCATTGGCTTTCCAATCATTGGTTATCCCAAAATTTTGAGTTTCTAAGAAATCGAGATCAGATTGTAGCAAATACTACATAATTTTAAAAAACATCTTTGCTATCATAATCTTATTACTGCATTTCCTACCATTTAATTGATTAATATAATGTTAACTAGAATTTTTTGTTGTTGATCATGGCACGCATAACACTTTACCACCATTTGGCATTCTTTGTTTAAAAAGGCTAATCTTTTAATATTCTTTTAGAATCTTTTAAACTTTTTTTTATATATGTAAACTAGACACTATTTTAAACAGTTACTAAGAATAGTGGTGACCTCATAGGAGCCAAATCTACCTTATACACTAAAACTGTAAGATTCCACAAGAAACTTCAGTTTACCTGCAGTCTGTGTGTCTCCTTCTGGTGTTTACCTGCCAATTATACAAAGGTGCTAACCAGAACAGAATTGACCTATAAGCTGATTATTTTCAAATTTTGATCAACAAAATCATATACAGCTTTGTTTCTTTCTTTTTTTTTTTTTTTTTTTTACAAAATTTACTCCTCGTGGTTGGTTTGTACAATTGTTGACTTACTGGTAGAGTTTGTAAAGATTGCATGTGGTCTATTGTCCAAATCTCAGCAATAATATTTACCTAATTGTACATCAGAGGGGAACAGGATCATCTGGAGTGAGTACAGTGATAAATGATTTAACAGACCTACTGTTCCTAGCCTAGGAAAATTGGGTGTCTTTCCATATCCTCTTAGCATTCAATAAATGTTGACTGCATAATTCTTGGGAAACTTAAAAATGAAATTTTTAAATATGCCTGGGGCCTCATATTCTCAAGATAAATCATGCAGATCAATGAATAATTATAAATAGTTAAAATACAGGTCTTTGCACCAGGCTGAGATTGAAGTAAAAGAAATGCTTAAATCTGGGTATCAGGGCATTATCTCTTTGTATGTCTAGCTAGCACATAGCACAGTACCTAAGGTGTTCTCAATAAATGTTTCTTGAAAGAAAAAACCTAAATAAATGACTAAGTGATCTTACATCAATAGTAATAAAGAATGAATTGGGACTATTTAGCCTTGGAGGATATATGGACTTGATAGAAAGTTCTTTCTTGGATAGGCTGAGTCTGAAGTAGCTGAGTAGGCCCAGAAGGCCAGAATTGCAAGAGGTGTGACAAACTTTGATTGTAAGATTGATAAGACCAGAATGAGATTCTAATGACCCTCCAGGTACCTTGTCCTGAAACAAGGGATTTTTTTTTTTCCCCAAGGAAGGATTTGCCCTGAGCTAACATCTGTTGCCAATCTTCCTCTTTTTTTTTCTCCCCAAAGCCCCCCACTGCATGATTGTATATCCTAGCTGTAAAAGTCCTTCTAGTTCTTCTATGTGGGCCGCCACCACAGCATGGCAACTGACAGACTGGTGGTGTGGTTCTGTAGCCAGGAAACGAACCCAGGCTGCTGAAGTAGTGAGCACCCTACTTTAACCACTAGGCCATCACGGCTGGCCCAGGATTTCTGTTATAGAATTATAGGAAACCATATTTTTCAGCCTACTGTATTCCAACGTTTGATTTTCAGAAGAAAATTAAAGTCAAATCTTCCTTAACCTCCTCTGAAACAAAGCAGAATGAACATTTACATTGTTATTATGTTACTATTTCTAATTCTCCTCCAAGAGCTTCCTGTCTTTATAAGAAATGCTTCAGCAATCTTTCAGAGAAATAAAATAGCTTACTTTATCATAACACATGCATAATTAGCATGTTAACTGGCATATAGATAATAGTGGAGTAAGAAGTTGCAGATTATCCAAACATATTTATTTCAAAAGATATTTTATAAATACTACTTAGGTGAACATAATGGGACTTCTTAGTTATACCCCAAAATTGTATTTGCTTACATCATGATCAAGCCTTATGTATGGTAACCAATAGCAATAAAATAGATACAAGAAACATCCCAGATCTTATTTATGAAATGAAGACTGTTTAGCTACCAAATATAACTTCAAAGGGGCCTATGATAAGAGAAGCTGACACACTAGAAACCAAGCCCATATGACTTACGTGTCAGTAGCTGGGGAGGATGTTGATGTTGTTTTTAGTCCATTTATATCAGATGTCTCAAGACATACACTACCCTGAGAAAATCCTTGGTCAACCACCTTCATCTAAATTAAGAACTGAGTTGTTATGTGGTGCATGCATCTGCTCATTAACCCTAAAATGGTTTCTCCCATTAGACTGCTGAGATTTGATGAGGACCAAAAACTTCTATTTGAGTTAGAAGGAGACTATCCATCCCAACTATTCCATGTTCATTTGAATAGATTATTAGAAAAACAAATATAAAAATTGTGAATTCCATCATACTAGAGTATATAAAAACTCTTATTCAGCCATTTTCAAAAAACGTGTTAGTTTTTGAAGAAATTGCTCCGATTTAGAAGGAAAATTTGAAACACTAATCTAAGCCATCAGAGCCCATTTTTGACATTTTAAAGTAACGAAATTCAAATTTTTCTTTTTGTGCTTATCTTGTACCATATTGATTCTAAATTACTTGGAGTTTTTCACAGTATGACAAAGCATGAAGCACACAGTCTGCCAAATCTTCTTTTGGTCAGAAGCAGCATTTTTCTCAACTAGTCCTGTCAGTCAAGCAGTGCCCACTCACCCACACAGTATAATAATCTAAGCTGGAAATAAGGGGGATTTTGATCATTTTATTCTTTTCTTCCCTTGACAGTTTAATCCTAGAGCATGGGTGGACTGATAGAAACTGGAAACTGTGACCTGATAAACTTGTGGTCTCTGCTAAGTCAATCTCACCCCAAACCAGGGGGGTCCTGGGGACAATTTTGATTATAAGTGCCAAGTCTGAATATTAGTTGCCAAGGCAAAAGCAGCAGTAAAAGGCTGGCTTGCGATTGAAAAAGAAGAGCTGACATTTGTCACTGCCTCTTTCATAACACCTTTCTCAGTATAAGACATACTCTCTAATCTAGGAACTACTTATATGCATAGTTCTTTAAAATGTTTCTATCCTTTGCAAGCCATTAGTCCACATGTAACCTTTAATCTCACATCAGAATTAAAAACCCGATACCCGTGGGGATAGATGATTATGCCACACAGATGGCAATGCCTGGGCTATTTTTAGCTCTGTGTAGCTGTGCTCGCCAGTGCTGCCCTCATGCCAACTCAGTCTTGCCCAATTCGAGAGTCAATCCTGGCTGAGCGGCTTCAGGTCTCCTCTTCTTATTCGGCCAAGCCACTCATGCTGGTTATCACATCTGGGGCCTCTGTGCTCCAGAAATGATCCCCTTGGTCCAGCCTCCCATCATTTCCTGTTCTCAAAATTATGCTCTTGCTTGGCCCAAACTTTCCCTGTGGGCTCTAATTCCTAAGTCTTGGATTTTGCCTCAGTCCCCTTATGAAATTCCTTTTCTGGTAAAATGGTAAGCATCCCACTCCCTTCTGGGAGCTGAGGTATCTGCCTTAGTCCCATTTCTGAGTTTGCCTCTTGCTGGCCTACAATCTGAGACCCTGCCTTGCTCTTGTCAGTCCTCATCTCCAGCATGTTACCCGAGGACAGACTCCCCAGGTATGTGCTGCCTAGTGGGCCACACTACTGGGTGCCAGCCCTGCACTCTCTTTTAGGATACCCCATTGTAACCATGGGATTGGACTGGGTTTTAACTTTTCCCCTGACTGTGGTCATAATTGTCTCTGAGATTATCTATCCGTCCATCCATCCATGCACACACCCAGCCATCCATCCACCCATGCACACACCCACCCCTCTATACATCTCTGCAAGCATGTATCCATCCATCATCTTTTCATTCTTACTTATTAAGGGCTTACTCTATGCCAGACCCTATGCTTAGTGCTGGAGATACGATGGTTCCTAAGATAGACATTATCCCTGCTCTAGCAGAGGAGAAAGATAACTAAACAATGACAATAAAGTGTGATAAGTGGATCTCCATACATCTGCTTGAGTAGGTGGGTCCAGTGCCAAGTTCCCATATGTTCTTTCTTGCCCTGTTTCTCTGTGAGAACACAGCTATACTCTGTAGAGGCCAAACAAGCTAATATTTTTGGTTCTTTTATTGAGAACTTTAGGGGAAAAATACAACTTCAAGTCAGAAAAGCAAGCATTAATATTATATGCATATTTGTATAATAATCCTTTTTGGGCCAGCTCCGTGGCTTAGCAGTTAAGTGCGCGCTTCGCTACTGGCAGCCCAGGTTCAGATCCCGGGGGCGCTCCGACGCACCGCTTCTCCGGCCATGCTGAGGCCGCGTCCTACATACAGCAACTAGAAGGATGTGCAGCTATGACATACAACTATCTACTGGGGCTTTGGGGAAAAAAAGGAGGAGGATTGGCAATAGATGTTAGCTCAGGGCCGGTCTTCCTCAGCAAAAAGAGGAGGATTAGCATGGATGTTAGCTCAGGGCTGATCTTCCCCACACACACACACAAAAAATCCTTTAGATTTGCATTGAGTTTTACAAAATGCAAATTCTTTTATTCGCAGGGCTTATTTGATCTTCAGAGCATACCTGTGAGGTATCTGCAGGGTAAGTATTATTTTCATCCTCACTTTACAGAAGAGAAACTTATGTTGATAGTAGTCAAAATAGCTTTTGCAAAATTGAGAGCTGAAACTACAAACAAGCCTTATTATTGCTAATATGAAATGCTATGACTATTAATAATTCAATGGAGACTTGCACAGTTTCTAAAATCTTAGTAATGCTCACAGGACAGCCTTGTATGTCACCTATTCTGGAGAAGTGACAAAAGATAATGCACAGAACTCTAAAGTGTTGGTTTATCTTCCATTAAATGTTTATTACTTTAATCTATGAACCCAAGTACGTAAGTGGAAAGATGAAAATCACTTGTCTCTTATCTTGGAAAGATGTGGGATCATTACTAAACGCTCACAAAATCAGCAGGTAACTCTTGAGACATTTTCCAAAGAACACTTGGAGACTTTGATTCTCGGCTGAAGCTGTACTGTGGCATTTTCCTTTCCACCATCTCTTTATGGTGAAGACTCATCCTTTTATCATCTGTTGTCATATTTAATTAGAGTCATCAGAATGTGTCGTTAAATGTTGTTTGTTTATCCTTTTCTTTTTTTTTCTTCATATGACAATATGACTTTCATGTCTCCAAACAAATTGCGGTCCTTGAAACCGCAATTGAGAGTTTCCTTTTTAGGTCAGCCTCCTTCAAGCCACCAGAGTGAGTAAGTTTTTAAGATGCCAAGCCCATTTGCCCATGGGCTTGCCATGGCAAACCAAATTTGCCCATTTAAGCAAAATTCAATGGTGTCCCATACTACCGTATCTTGGCCAATCCATTTTTCTATTTACTTTATTTCTGGAATGATGGGAAAAGTCTAGTATTTAGCATCACATACTTAAAATATGGAATTTTTCATTTTTATGTGGAATCTGTACATGCAGATAAATCTTTTTTTTTTTTTTTTTGGTGAGGAAGATCAGCCCTGAGCTAACATCTGCCAATCCTCCTCTTTTTGCTGAGGAAGACTGGCGCTGGGCTAACATCTGTGCCCATCTTCCTCTACTTTATATGGGACGCTGCCACAGCATGGCCTGACAAGCAGTGCATCAGTGCACACCCAGGATCCGAAGCGGCAAACCCCGGGCTGCTGCAGCGGAGTGCGCGCACTTAACCGCTTGTGCCATCAGGCCAGCCCCTGCAGATAAATCCTAAAGTGATTTTATGATACCACAATTACTTTAAAGCAAAAGTATTATAGAAATTTAAAAAGTCATTTTATAACTCTCGAATTCTCTTAAGCAGAGAGCAGCCTGACAACCTGAGGGCAAAGGGAAGTGGGACAGCCACCCTGTTACTTCTAGGCCATTTGACCTCACGTGACTTTGTCACTTGGTTTCGCAGAATGGAGAACTTTCTCCTGATGGTTCTCAATTGCTCTCTGATCCTTTAGGTATAAATATCCATTCTCTGAAGACTTTCTGAGTGGTATTATCATGAACTTCTCACCATGGGAGCCCCATGAGGGATACCATATCAATAGGGAGGAAAAAAAACCCAAATCTCTCATGATGTAGGATCTCTTAAAATTAATTTTTTCTCAAGGGATTTAATCAAAAGCCTTCTCACGATGGTGAAGTAAGCCACTGGCCTCTTTTTGAAGAGTGTAAAGCCATTGGTCTCTTTTTGAAGAGTGTACATTTCTTCCAAGTCAAAAAGAATCCCTAATTCTCTATGGATTAGATCACAGTTCATATAATATCTCCATGTACATAACTATAGAAAGTCAACAAGTATAAATCATAACTATATAACAGTATACACAGAGAGACAAAAGGGATGCAATGTTCCTTTAGGAAGAGAAGCAAACACTGGTTTAGGTATTAGCATAAATTTAATGAATAGAAAATTCCCTGTAACTTTACTGATTCTTTTAAATTATTTTCTCAAATATTACACAAAGCATAAGAAGACCAAAACACACTTAAGATAATGATGATCTGAATAGTGATTGCTCATATTTAGTAACATTTAAAATTTGGCTCAATTTTCAGCCACAATATCCAATTGTCATAACAACCTTCTTTAATAACATTTTACTCAAAGAAAATGAACATTATGTTCATTATTTGGGCAGTGGCTTTGGAAATGCATACTTCTAGAATGGTTAAAAGAAAACCTTCTTTTTATATTTAAGAGGTAGGCATCAAAACCTTGAATCAAGTGTGATCTGATTTTATGATTTAAATACTTTTCATTAAGTATTTATCCTGAGTATTATTTTATGTGCTTTGAGAGCAGAAAGTTGACGGAATGTTTTCTGTTCTTAAGGAGATTTTTAGTGGGGAGAGACATGTGTAGCATACGCTGTAATACAAATAATTCCAAACCTCCCAGTGACTTACCACAACACAAGCTTATTTCTTGCCCACACGACAAGACCACTGAGGTTGGCGGTGGCTCTGGTTCCCACAGTCACTGAGGGGCACAGGCTGAGAAAGGTTTCATCTGGATACATGTTTCCGAGTTCACCATAGCAGGGGGAGGAGATTGGGGATTGCACACTGGCTCCTAGTTTCTTCTCAGGAGTGACACGGCACTTCTGCTCATATTTTGTTGGCCAAAGCAGGTCCCATGGTCATATTTAACTTTAAAGGGTGCACATGTAATTCTACCATGTGCTTGGAGGGAGAACTGGCAATATTTGGTAAACAGCTACCACAGAATGGTAAGACATGTGTGTGCCACCCAAGTGTCCCCACTGCCACCAGAGATGCCAGTTAAATGGGCCATCATAAAATTTTAAGAAAAATATCAGAATGCCCTGGATCCCTTAGAATTATATTGTCATTGTCATAAATAAGAAAGGTGAGAAATGTAGATGGAAGCATCATCTTCACCCACTGTTGCCAGAGTTGATTCTCTCAATGGCAGTCAGAGATGATGACTTTCCCAGAGGAGGACTATACTTTTACAAAGAGTGTGTCAACACAGGGAAGATGGAAAAACAGAAGGTTGACTGTCTTCGCCTTAAAGATAGATACATAGTCACATGATATGTTAATTCAGGTCTGCTGTGAAGCAGATGCCAAAGATGAGATTAGATATGAGCCTAGAGGTTTATGGAGGAGGGAGCACGAGAAGGTGGGGAGAGCATTCAGACTTCAAAGCAGGTCTGACACCTGTGGAAGGAGAGAGGGAAGGAAGGAGGAACCTCAGACTGTAAGGCATTTCTGAGAAAGGTTTGGGTAGGCTGATGGGAGGTCCACAAGCCAAAGCCACCCTCAGGAAGCATCCCCCAGTTCGCTGGACAGGCCTGTCTCTGTGCTCCTGATGTGCTCAATCACTGGCTGGAAGCAGAACATGGAGAACACAGAGTTGGCACAAATGTGGTGGCTGCCCACAGTGGGCAGCTGAGCCCTCAGACAATTGTACTCCTGCAACAAGAGATGTGAGTGCTGTGTTTTTATGGCCACCATACACGGTGTTTACAATTTGTCAATTCTTGCATTAGCACTGGTCTTACTTTGATAGTACAATTCCAAAGGAAGCTAACAACTGGTGCACTAATAACAAAACTTTAGAGGTTAAGGAATATTAGTTCATCATTGAAACCAAAGTACTGTCATCTGAGACTGCAATCCAAGGCCTTGTATAGTCTGGAGAATTCCAGAGAGGCTGAGACCCCCAGGGCCCACCTAGGAATTGAGATGTTCATGAAAAAATATCCAGTCTAACTCCAGGCAAGGACCTACAAAGAATCTACAGAGCCCCTTTATTTTCAGCGGGTTTTCCAGGCCATTCTAAGCCCACTACACCTTACCATCTCCCTAATTCATAGGCATCTCCAGATGCCACCTGGACTAATTGTGGGTTAGATTTGGTAGCAGAGTGGAGAGGTTGACTAGAAACTTTCTTTTTTTTCCCAGTGCATTTATTACCACCAGACATACTATATATATTTCCTTGGAAACATTCATCCAAGTATACTTAATGCCTTTTATTAAGTTTAGATAAATAAATCAATAAAAAATTAACATAAAATTAGAGACTCAGAGTCTATACATTATGAATAAATGTGGTATCCAAATAGAAGTTTCTAGGTGATAGAAACGAGAGTAGAATTCCTCTAATGGGAAAAAGCTAATGGCTAGCATACAAAACATAGCAAAGTCACTGAAACAGTATTACACTTACTGGTACCAGTATATAATGTTGGGGTTTGCTACAATCTATTAGGGGTTGGTTTTTGCTTTTGTTGTCCAGGAATAACCTTATATCTCAAGCCCAAAGAACTGGAAGACCATTTGCACATAAACTTGACTTAGTCAATGTTGCACAGGAGGGAAGTGTCTTTTCTTCATCTGAATATATAAGATGCAGAAGAGAGAGGATTTTATATTCATTTTCAAATCCAAGCCTTTTCTCATATAATTTCACCCACCTGGAATGCCCTCATGGATCTAAAACTTATCCAGTCTTTTAACGTCTATCATCAGCATTCCAAAGCCTTGATGCCCTTGATCTGATATTCTATAGAATTGATATTCTATAGAGATTTTCCATACCACACAATCTAGTACTTAGGTTCTACCCTGGTTTTCTCATTCACTCTCATTTGGATTAAAAGGATAGTATCTTGTATATATTTTATACTTTCTAATTAGCTTTTATCATAAAGCTATATATAGATTAATATATATAACATGCATTATAAATATATACAAAATAGGATCTAAGCAGATCCTCCTTTCCCACATAAACATATTCCTCTTCCTTGATTTTTTTCTCCTTTTAATTTATTACCATCTGACATACTATATATATTAATATACTCTCTTTTTATTCAATTGTCTGTTGCCCCCTCAATGTAATGTAGGCTCGACAAGGGCAGGATTTGTTGTCTATGGGTTTACTACTGGATCTCTAGGCTTGTAACAGAGCCTCACTTAACAGGTGCTCAATAAATATTGAATGAATGGGTGAAGTATACACTTTGTATTTTGGTATGAATTTTAAATCATATGTATTAATGTTATGTATATTTATATGCATATAAATTTGTATGTATATCTATGTTACATGTATATATAGTATATATAGTTATGTATTTTTATGTGTTTACATATTTAAGCCATAGCTTTATCTTGTGATTTCCAGATATTTAAAATATCAACAACACTGACTGTTTTAGATGTTTAGGTTATTTGCGTATATTGATAAATATGATGTCCAACTATATATTTTTAACATATATGATAACATATTCTTCACGGAATACATTATAGTATAAGAATGTTTTTACATTTGTGGTCACTCTGTAAGAGCTAGTAACAGAAATGAAGAGGAATCATTATTCACAGAATCATAGGGGCCTGAAGAGAAGGAACTGGGTTAGCTGGTCTTTGCTCTATATTGCCATCTGCTGTGTGCTGGTAAAACAACAGTGAACGTGTTAAATGTCTAAAACCTGAGAGCTGGGAAGGAATTGAGAAATCATCCTAACTAACTTCGGGATGTACAGGTGAGAAAAGAGAGACATGAGAGATTAAGTGACTTGCAAGTTTGTTGTCTGTCTTATTATTAGCAGAGCAGAATGTGGAGGAAGTGCTGTTTCGTGGCAAAAACATGAGTTCCGGAGTTAGTCTTAGTGTAGCATTTTGGCAACACAGCCTTCAGCAAGTTACTTAGCCTTTCTGAGTTTCAATGTCCTTTTGGGGTTAACAATATTTACATTATATTATTTCCATGAGAATAAAACGTGAGATATATATATCTCACAGCACACACATGACCGTGCTTAAGAAATAGTAATTATTTTTATCCCGCTTGTACGTAAGTTCTTCCAAAAGCATTTTACCTAAAATTCCCAGTGAGATAAAGTGTCTGAAGCAGTTGGTTCATAATGAGTACTTAATAAGCTTTTCTTGAATAAATGAAAGAGCAGTCCCTCAAATCTCATTACAAATTACACTGAAAATCCTATATTGGGGATTGACAAGTCTGTGTTATAAAGTGCAGGTAATAGTGACCAATTTATTCTCTTCATTTGCTTTTCATGAGGTGCCCTAACCTGTGAATGTGTGTGTTTCATGCAAATCATATTCATGTTCACCACTACTTTTTGATTCAGAATTTACAGACAAACGCTTAATTCTACATTTTCTACCCTGATCTCTTTCACAACAGCTAAATATCAGATTTGTTTAGTACCTCCATAGAAACCATACATTTATGATGAATCATATTTCGGAAAGAAGAATATCAGTCCCATACAGCATGGCAACTACAGCTAATAATACTGTATTGCATATTTGAAAGTTTCTAAGAGAGTAAATTTTAAAAGTTCTCATCACAAGAAAAAAAATTCTGTAACTGTGTATGGTGATGAATGTTTAAATTTACTGTGATGATCATTTCACAATATATACAAATATTGAATCATGTTATGCACTTGAAACTAGTATAATATTGTATGTCAATTTATACCTAAATTTAAAAAGAGGAAAATTATATGATTCCAGGTACAAAGAACTTATATGAAAGTTACTTATAAAGATAAATATTTTTGCATTACAACTTTTCCAAAATATGATATATACAAAACAGTTCTTCATTTTCAGAAATCTAAGCTCAGAGAAAGAGCAGTCAGAAAAACCGACTAAACTTGGACTAATATCAGTGGCTAACAATCTACGTTTTAAAATACTCGTGGTCAATGACAGCAAGAAAACAATGAGGATGGCAGTGAATGAATTGTAACCGAATAGCTGTAAGCATCTTAAAATATAATATTCGTTACTCCCTAACGTTATTTCTTTAGATATAATATAAATAATATTATTTTGTAAACTATTCTGTGAGTTCTTTAGGGATTCTAAAATTAAATTTGATGAAGTATCTAAGAACAGAATAAGCAGAGGAGTGCTTATAAAATGGATAATGAATGGTTGGAGAAGAATGTTAAATTAAGGATTTAAAAATTTAGAACTTATGCCCTTTAAATTGGTGAGGTGTGTCAAGGCTAGGTAGGAAATTTGTTATGGATGGTAAACTAGTCACATTTATCTATCATATCTTTTGCTGCAAACCCTGGGAAATTATAGAAAGAATATGTTTTTAACCCTCTCACAAAGATCACCAAAAAAAAAAAAAAAAAAAGAAGAAATCCCCAGACTGATCAACTGGGGAACTACTTATGCGGGGGCTGAGGGGCTTAACATAGCACGTTTGCCCCCAGAAAAACTATTGAATGTAGCACTGGGAATGGAGAGGCCCCAGGTAGCCAGTGCTACCTAGAAGGCAAGGTCCTGGCATATTGACTGGCATCAAGCACAAGTTTGTTTCCCATAAGCCAGATCTCACAATCAGAACCTGCATCCTTAGGGATGCAAACAGACATTTGCAAACACAAACATGAGCAGAGAGCCAAGGATAATTGAACAGTTGCTAAAAATCAATACCGTCAAAAAAGAAAGACAAAACTCAACAATAAGGAGAATACCCTAAGACATGTATAAAAGAGCAAACAAAAGGCTATATAAAATGAGTATAATTAATATCTTTATACAAATTAGAATATTACATGCACTTAACAAGAATACATTGATTAGACAAATAAACAGAGAACTTAGAAACTTTAATCATGAGTATTAAAAAAAATCATTAAGTTGGCTGACTGTTACAATAGAAATAAGAGAAGTGTATTAGTGAGCTGGAAGATGGAAGAGGAGGGAATCTCCCAAAACACAGATTTAATGAACAATGAGATAAAAAGTATAATAAAAAAGGTAAGAGATTTAAAATAATTCTACAAGTTCTAACATCTGTTTTATGGAATTATATACAAGAGGATAGTGGACGAGTAATGTAAATAATTTAATTAACATATCCTAGAAGTCACAAGTCTTCAGGTGGAAAGGATCTTCTACTACATGCCAAGAAGAGGGATTGAAGAAACTCAAATCATACATTATGCTGATATTTCAGAAAGCAAGGACAAATATGAACTCTCATAGGCTTCCAGGGAGAACAGACAGGTGACTTACTAAAAAAGAGAATCAGTTTGACAGGATTTCTTTCTTTAAGAGCCCTGAATATAATGGAACAGTATCTTCAAAATTCAGGTGGAAACTGGTTTTGAAACTATAATTTTATTCCTAGCTAAACTAGCCTTTTTCTTGGGTTTTCCATGGGTTTGTACTCTGGCAAAACAAGATGTATCTAAGAAAAAGAAAGCTGATTATGAAAAATAGTGATGATTAAAATAACTTGTTAAACATACATAACAGTAAATAATTGTTGACGTACAATGTAAAAAAAATAATAATATTAAACTGAGATCCCATAGGATCTCAATGTGGGACCAAACAGGAATGGGGAGTGAGGAAGGTTGTAGAAAGGAAGTAAAAACATGTTAATGTTCTTATTTTAATTGCAGAAGGATACAGATACTGACAAATCAATACAGTGATTAGTATGCTAAAGAATTAAGTGAAACTCCTACAGGCCTAGAAATAAGATGCTTGAACATTAGGAAGGAAAAAATCAAAACTGGTGAAAACAATAAAAGTAAGAAAAAAGAATTATAAATAAAATCGTGATTCCAAACGTGAGTTATCACAATAAATTCAAATGGATAAAATTACCCGCTTAAGAGATACTCTTACATAATGTGAAACAACAAGAAAAAACAAAGAACAGAACGCCTGCCTACAACGGACACATCTAAAACTAAATGACACAGAAAGGTTGATAGTAAGTGGATTTCAAAAGATATACCAGACTAATAACAACAAGAAGAAAGGAGGTGAGGAAACATTAATATGAGATAGAATTCACGGCAACATTAAACAGGACTAAGATAGATATTTCCATAGAGATAAAAAAGGTTTAATCCTTTATTAAGGATAAGAAGATATAATAATCATAAACATATAGAACAACAGAGCTTTTCACATATATGAAGCAATAATAATAGGTATACAGAGTCAAAAATCATGTTTGGAGACTTTAATACATGCCTCTCAGAAATCTACCTATTAAGTGATTTAAAAAAAAAGTGAAGATTAAAGCAGTGTTTCTCAGACTTTAGTGAACATAAGAACCATCAGAAATCAGCCCTACATAAAAAAATGGTGTTATTCTAAGGCCATAATCTTTATTCTCATCTCTGCTCAACCAAGATATGCCTTTTCGGGGACCCCTAATAATTTATGAGGAATGTGATTTTTTTATCAGAGATGATCCAAGCTAATGTGGGAGATTGAGTAAAAGATTATTTTTGTCTATTTTAGATATTTCAAAATTTAACTATTATACCTAATTCTGTAACTATGAGCATAAATATTTGACTTATTTCCTAGGATTGATTTTTAGACATGGGAGAATATTAATTTAAAAACTAAAAACTAAATATAAATATATACATATGTACACATGTGTATATTTGTGTATGTCATATATATGTATATATATTCAAATACATGATTAAAATATTTATTGGAAAAGCAAAATTATTGAGAAATCTTTGGCCTCGACTTGAATCTTTCTTTGAGATGACTAAATATTAATATAAACACTTTCTCATACGGAGTGTGGTGTTTATTCCTACTGCTCCCAAGCAATGTATGTGAGCATCATTTTAGGAAAATGATGTGGCTGACACCACATTCTAAGGTAGAATTACCTCTAGTAATAGTTCCATTACTGTAGTGATTACTATTTCATAATGTGCATTAATGCACTATTTTGAAATCCCTTACAACAAAGAAGTTTTTCTCTGACATTGTAATAGGTCCAAAAGGCAGGCCTGCTTGTCTGAGCTATCCTGAAGGAGAAGAGCAAAAGGCAATGATAGCCTTCTTCTTTCCAGCCTGTCATTACGATTTCTCTAACTCTGTTCAAATATCCCTTCACGTTACAGAGATATGTCAACTTTGTCATTCAAAATTCCCATTGTTCCTAAGCATATTGCAGCCCCTAGAGCTGTATTGCAAGAGAAGAGTTTCAGTCTAACCTAAGGTTATATACTTTCCTCCCATTGAAAAGTATTTCTTTATACAGAAAATAAAGAATGTGCCCACATATGGGTGTCTAAATTTTAATTATCTTTTGATTCCTGCAGCTGCCTTGTAAAGACTGAGGGCATATGCTGTGCCTGTGTTCCATGCCCCAGTACAAGGGACAATGAATAGTAAAGAGGTAACATCCATTTTGTGTAGACATTCAGCATCGTGGAGCAAAGACTCTAAGTCTATGTTTTTCCTCTGACGTTTTCCATAGAAGAATTCTCTTAAGGAGCCCAGATAGGTTAGAGGCACAAAGCAAGGGGACTTGACTGCATTTTTAGGTGAAATCTGACTCCACTGGGAAGGTAAAACAGTTTTTTTTCCATAAATTGAGATTGACTTCTCTTAGATGTGCTCTTTCCTAAACAGTCAATGTATTAATCATATTGGAAATCAGTGTTCTTCATCTTCATGTCATCATCATCATCATTTTCATCATCATTATTTTTATAGTTATTTTTACTTTTGTGAGTTACATACAAGCGTTAACTCCCTTAACTCTCCCAACAACCCCATGGGGTAGGTATTGTTATTACATCTTGAACTGATAGATGAAGAGACTAAGGCAAGGGAATTTAAGTAAGCTGCACGTGGTCATAGAGTTAGTAATGTTGGAGTCAAACCTTGGGATCTGGAGTAAGTCTGCTTGTAGTCAAAATCTGGCTCCCCCACTACAGTGTGACTGTAGGCATGTTTCTTAATGACCCTGAATCCTAGTTTCCTCACCTGTAAAAGCAGCACATAATAATGGACATATTCTATGGAGATTAAGACGGGATGGAGAAGAGGGAAAGTATAAACTGTAGAAAGAGGGAAGATTGGGAAAACTGGATGGCATAACCCCACATTACTAGTCATCACTTTTTATATTTATGCTGTTCTCTATAGATATCGAAGTAACCAGGCTCTTAACTCATAACCAAACTAAAAAAATAAAAGAGCAGCATTTGGTAAATGCCAGTTTCTGATGCAAAGCAGGCTCCAAAGTAAAAATCAATACAGACCCTAGAAGACACAGCTGTTCATCTAAGAGGAAAATGCAATTAGGAGTTCACACTTCCGTAAGGCGAGAACTTAAGGTATTAAAATGTCCTGTCATCACTAATATAGCATGCTTTTCCAGAGAGTAGACGAATTCATTTTAATCCTCCAACTTCACACTTTCAAATCAGGAAAGTCACCTTCAAGTAGTGCTATCTGAGGATAACGAAGGGGAAAAAAAGAGATAAAAGCAAATCTAAAAATTCCGACACAAGTATTTTAATGCACAGATCAAAGTGACTTTATTTTAATGTTAGCCAGAAACAAAATAAATAAGCAAAGAGGTTCTTGACACACAGCAAACTAAGTGGATAGAAATTCTAGTAATTTCCTATAAATGTTTTTTTCAACATCAGCTGCTTAGTAAGAAATAGAAAAAAACCCGTCTGTTGACACTGAGAGGAAATGACATTAGACACTAACAATCAATCACCCTATTTTGGAGTTCCTTAGGCAGATGAGCCAACAAAATTCAGATTATTTATAGTAGAAATTTTCTTAGTTCACAATTTAAACTCTGATAATTTAAACACCACAAACACCTAACCCAATAAGACTGTTTTGGAGATAAAAGGAATGAAGCGAGGTCAATGTTTTCAACAAAAAGGCATAAGGTGATGGTGAAGGCATTGGAGAACATGCTTTATAACTTATTTCTGAGCAGATAACCTTATTTATGGGAATAGATTATTTTGAAGAAAATAAATGAAATATATCTTTTCCCCACAATCAACACCATATAAAGCTTGAAATATTTATCAAGAGATGTGCACACAATAGAGAAGAAGGGAATGCCTCAGGTGAAATAAAGAGCTTTAAAAAAGGAGCCAACAGATATGGATTCTAAATCTAGTTCTACTAACTGTCTAAATTTGGGTAAGTTACATATTTACCTCTTTATGCATCGTAACTTTTTGGGGGGTCAGATTGTTAGAGGGATATATTATCTCTAAGGTTCTTTCTACTTCTAATACTCTCTCTAGGCACTGTTGAATTATATTGTATCTCAGGGCTTGAAAGAGTTCAGCAAGTTTCTCTCACTTAAATTTTCATAAAAATGGCTGTCTGCTCTATTTAGAAGGAAGGGAGGGAGAATATGTTACCACAGAAATAAATCTATTTTACAGTCTCACCCTTGCCAATTTTCTATAATTTCAGCATGACCTCCAGAAAGTCATTTTAATGTTAGTCTTAAGTTTGGAAGGCAAATCAATTGCCAAAATTTTTAAAAGTTACTATGTAATTTAAAAATAGTTCAGCCACTTATATTATTATCATGCCAAATGTATTCTCTCTCAGGGCTCAAGGAATTTTTTTTAACATTTTATTTAAAGCAACAAATAGCTAATCTATGTTCACCAAGCTTAACCAATATCACAAACTCCAAATTGAACAAATATAATAGGCAGTGTTCTGAAAACCTGAGATAAAGACCATTTGTAATATCAAAATTGTTATCCTTTCTTGTCTTGTAAATGTAAACATAAGTTTTCATTGAGTACATCTTATACTGGCACACTGTTGGCACTCAGAAAGTGTTTCCTGAATAAATGGATGAATCACCACACCTAACACACAGGACAGAGTATTAAAACTTCCCGTCTCTGCTAAAGAAACTTTGTTTCCTTCTCGGAACATTTTTCTCCTTTTTCTATTAATCTAACCTTTTGAAGGTCAAGTCTTTAGTCTCATTAGTTTTCTTGACTGTAAAATGACAAACGTTTTCCACTTCAGAATCATCAAAATTTACCAATGGGAATTTTCCTCTTGTTTACTTTGTGGGGGCGGCCACTTGACATTAAATAGCTTTCTCAGCATCACCTCATTAAAAAAAAAAATCAGTGGCAATAGTTCCTCCAGATATGCTTTTTCTTGTTTCAATACCATATGGTATTGGTGAATAATAGCCAGAAATCGTCAAACATTTTAATATGATTGCTAGTTCTAGGCTTCTGAGCTGTGACTGGGTCAACCTTTATTTATTGTGTAAAAAAGATAACTAGGAAACAAATAAAAATACTTTCTTTTCTCCAAGGAAGATATACAGATGGCCAATAGGCACATGAAAAGATGCTCAACATCACTAATCATCAGGGAAATGCAAATCAAAACAACACTAAGATACCACCTCACGCCCGTTAGAATGGCTATAATCACCAAGACAAAAAACAACAAATGTTGGAAAGGATGTGGAGAAACAGGAACCCTCATACACAGCTGGTGGAAATGCAAATTGGTGCAGCCTCTATGGAAAACGGTATGGAGATTCCGCAAAGAATTAAAAATAGAGATGCCCTATGATCCAGCCATCCCACTACTGGGAATCTATCCAACGCACCTGAAATCAACAATCCAAAGAGGCTTATGCACCCCTATGTTCATTGCAGCATTATTCACCATAGCCAAGAAGTGGAAGCAACCTAAGTGTCCCTCGACTGACGATTGGATTAAGAAAATGTGGTATATATATACAATGGAATACTACTCAGCCATAAAAAAGACAAAATCGTCCCATTTGCAACAACATGGATGGGCCTGGAGCGTATTATGTTAAGTGAAATAAGCCAGAAAGAGAAAGACAAACACTGCATGATCTCACTCATATGTGGAATATAAAACAACACATGGACAGAGAAAACTGGACTGTGGTTACCAGGGCAGTGGGGGTGGGGGGTGGGCACAAGGGGTGAAGGGAGTCATATATGTGGTGATGGACAAACAAAAATGTACAACCCAAAATTTCACAATGTTAGAAACCATTAAAACATCAATAAAAAAAAAAATACTTTTCCTTCCTTGCTTAACAAATACAACAAATAAAAAACACTCAACGAAACGGAATAAGAAAAGACTGGAATCTCTAATAACTAGAGAAAATTTTAGCAACTATACCTCAGCTGAAGGCACCCATACTTCCTGATCCTGATGGCTACATTTACATGGGAAAAATGTGACTGAGCCCTCAATTAGTTTGATTACTTCAGTCACAGGTACACTGTTCCTAAATATGGATGGTAAATAAAGAGTGACAAGGATCTCATTGAACAAAACCAGAGACAGCTTGTTTTGTCTGGTATCATTTGTCTGGGAAACAAAAGCAAGCATAGAATACTGTTCAATTATCTAGAATATAAGTATTAATAATAGCACTAAGTGAGAGAATAACAGATTCAATTTTGATATTCCTATCTAACAGCAACAAGTCAAGCACTGTTTCTCATTACAGAGTTGTTCTTTGTTCAATTGTATTTAAATGCAACATGAGTTTATAACACATCACCAGAGACATGCTGATTATCTAAAAAGAATCTAAAGATTTTTTTTTTAGAAAATTGGAATCTGTTGTCTGTAATCTAATAATGGAGCTTACTGTTAGACCTGAACCCACTATCACTCTAGGGTTCTTTTCACAGTTGACTCTCAATATCTCATCATATCATCTCTCCTCTCCTCTCTTTCCTCCTCCTCTTCCCTCTCCTGCTCCTGCCCCTCATCCTTCGCTCCCTTTCCCCCCTCTCTCTCTAACAATGCCATTGCATTTCTAAGACTCCTGTTTTCTGAGGGTTCTCTCCTCTCCAGCTCACCTCACCCCCTCACTCTCTCCTTCCCTCCCGCATTCTCTCCGAAATGAGTATACATCTCATTGCAGTGAGGTCACATGGTGTGAAGTGCAGAAAAATGTGCTGAAGCTTCACTTTTTGATTCTCAGCTCAGTGTAGTTTCTCCCAAATATGCTGTTTTTCTTGTCTCCTTAGAACAATACCATATATTTTATTTTTAAAAAACTATGTATAATGGAAAGAGCTCACTGTAGTTGGTACATTTGACTGGATCTGGCATAAAGTTGCTAGAACTGAGAGTTAACAAAGGTACAATAAAAGCCTCATCTACCTAATCCATACCATTTAAGTGTTGAAACTATATTTTCATGTATGGAATCGACTCAAAATGAAGAATTAATACAATGAAGTAGAGAAAAACAAAAGAAAAAAACTCTAATGCAAAAGAGCAAAGTTTTCAAAAACAAAGAGTTTGCATACTTACATATTTGGAGGCATCAGTACTAAAGCCTTGTGCCTTGATGTAAACACTTTGCCCTCTCCATTTATATTAAACTCTCCCACACACTCTGTTTTCTTTCTCCCTTCCTTCATAGTGTATATCACTAGTGGTTGTTATTATACAGTAAGTGCTTGCTGGGTGTTGGCTTCCTTCACAAGACTGAAGGAGGCGGCGAGGGCAGGAACTGGTTCTGCTCAGAGCAGGTCTCCAATAGATATGGGACATCCAATAGATATGAATGGATTACCTTCACTCTATGCTACCCAAAGGGTCATAGTTAAAGATCAAATTTTATCCTTTTGGTATTTTATCATCTAAATGCATGATTAATGCAAAAACGTTAAGGGAATGGATTAAATAAATTGGTTAAATATTCCGTGATTTTTTTCTGATACTCATTTAAAAGGATTCAACTCTAAGTAGACAAGAGCCATGTTTGAAATCAACATTCCCATTGATGTTTAACTTGCTAAATCTTAAAGATGATACTAAAAAAGTGAGCTGTTTAGGTGTATACAGGTGCCAAAGCCCTGTGTAAATTTAAATGTGTTATTAGGTCATCTTTGCAAGTCATTTAGGCATTCTGTGAAGGAAAGCATTTGGTACTCAAGAGCTCTGAACCACAGGAAGTGGCAAGTTCACCTAATAGGAATTTAAGCAGCCCATGTAAACAGGGCGATGCTGAAGCCTGCGGTGGACTATGGTCTAGACATTGAGGGCAAGGGTCTGACTGCTGTGAAAAGCGCCATGAGCTTTTCGGTGTTAGGAGTTTCCCCATTCACTGAAAATAACAGATACTTCCCTTGGTGCCTCTTAGTTGTCAAAGTTTAAGGTAAACTGGATCCTTTTTCAGAGAAGTAAGTTATTAAAAGCTTAAGAGAACTGACAGAGTTACAATGCGATCTAATCTTTACTATCCTCATACATATCCTTCTAGAAAGGCTATTCTGTATAACTAATAAAATTAACACTGAAATATTGAGAGATTAAAACACCTACTATCAATAACTGAGGCAAGCAGGACCAGCATTAGATCAGCTGATTTGACTCATAAACTCCATGACACATTTTCAAAGTTGTACTCATTGATATTTAAAAGAAATCATTGAATGAATGGCCCAGTTTAAGACAAGTGGCCATAAAGCACACTCAGAATCTCTGGGGAGGACCCATGAATTGGTAATTTCAATAGCTCCCCATGGTGACTCATGAAACGAGGGTTGACAATCTCCAGCGCAGCTCAAAGTATTAATGTGAAGTGAAGCACTAGACATTTCACACATTTTGATTAAATCCTCAAAATCTCCATTTTTCAAATGAAAAAATGGTGCACAAAGAGGTTAAATAAATGCATATGGTCATGCCAGTGCCACAATTTTACACAACACCAACAGTCTTTCTAACTTACTTTGAAGTAACTTTACATAATCTCAAAACCTAGATTTCAGTAATGTTTCTTGAGTGGTAATTAAAGAGTTTGAGGGAAAAAGGTAGAGACACAGATGGATGTATATAAAGATTTGTGTTTCCTTGAAACCTGAGAACTCAGGTAACAATCTGCCAAGCCCAGGTTTATAGTTCTGTGATAAAGAGATAAAGACCACAGATTCAGTCCCAAAGTGTACTAGTTAGTTGTTCTCTATTTTATGGCCACAGATTATATTCCTAAACTTTGACTGCTTTGCAAATAGGTTCTCTTGTTCACAAAGCTTAGGTGACGGAGTGTGGTTTGATGAGTTGAAAGACCATCATCATTGCCAGAAGGCACCCAGGGTCCAAGCCCATACAGGGGGCTGATCAGAAGCATCAACTTCCCATGTAAATTCAAGGCAAACCAAAGGTGGATGGGGCAAATTTGAGCTGTCTGCCCCTTTAGGCACATGCTCCTGGACTACCGTCCATCGGCTTGTGGAGAGAAAGGAACTAGGAGAGAGAGAATCGGTGGGAGGGTATGTGTTGGAATTCTTCCCATGCATATGAGCCAAGGGGCCACTTTCAGGTTTCATTTTTTTCAGATCCAGGATGTGGTGCTTGGTTTAGGGAAAAAAGATTCTGCATATGGAGTCAAAGGAGCAGAGGTAGACCTGCCCCGACCAGGGGAGAGAAAACAAGCAGAAAGAGCTGTGCTTCTGATCTTTACATGTTCTAAATCACTCATCTTTCATCTATTTCCACATGAATGAGAGGTTATTTGAGTGTGTCTGTCCAACTTTAATGTTGACAAGATTCACTAGCTTGTTAGCAATGAGATTTCTGCATCTCATCGCCAGAGTCTCTGCCTCTGTAAATCTAGAGTGGAGCCAGGAATCTGTGATTTAAACCATCTCCCTCAAGTGAGTCTTACACACTCTCAGAGAAACTATGGCCCAAACCAACCATTAACCAGCAGATGTATGTCTCATAATAAATTTGTCATAGTTCAATTCAGAATATTAAAGTGTTTATTCACAAAATTCTTCTTGGTTAAGAAGGTTCAGAAATAAGGCAACAACAAATTTGATGTCATAAACTACCTCAGAGCCATTTCTTTTCCCTTTGCTAGGTAATTTCCAAGTTTAAAGAAAATTTCAAGTTTGATTTTGTTCTATTAAAAATTCTTTATGACATTACGTTCCTATTTACCAAGAATGTGAAGTGTGGGAACAATAGATTTAAAGTTCTTCTTTATGGCTAAAAATAGACATATTGTAGCACTTTCCTCTATAAAATTTGCTTTTGAGGAACCAGGATTTAATTTTAAATTCTATTTCACTGTGCCACACTGTTGCTCTTTGTGAAATCTATTTTTGATAACTGAAATTATTATCCCTTTTGTTTCTTTTGTTTTTGCTGAGAAAGATTTGCCCTGAGCTAACATCCGCTGCCAATCTTCCTCTTTTTGAATGTAAGCTACCACCACAGGATGGCCACTAACAGACAAGTGGTGTAGGTCTGCACCAGGGAACTGAATCTGGGCCACGGAAGTGGAGCACACCAAACTTAACCACCAGGCCACTGGGGCTGGCCCAATAACTGGAATTATTTAAAGTGAAATATAAATTAAGGAAATGAGCAAGACTTTTCCAGATGGTTGTTTTTCTTGTTCTTTGCCTTTTGATATGAGGGAGGAAATATGTGTTTAGAGAAGGGGAAAGAGACTATAATTTATTGAGCACTGTGAGCCCATGACAAAGATTTTCTCCTTGACCAAACTATAGTCAGGCTCCTCTGAGCCCTCTTCCTGACTAGGCCTCAACTTTGGCCTATAAAGACTTGAACAAACACTAACATAGTTTCTAATAGCTCAAGCTTGCATCCCTAGGTGACCCTAGCCCCCCTTAAAGTACCTGCCAGAGAAAACTCAAGGCTGCCAAAAGAATTTACTGTTTGTTCCAGCCAACACCTGGAGACGGGGCCCCTGTCTCCCAGCCTCTGTGGGAGGGCAGGAGCCTAACTTTGATAAGTGCCAGTTAGCAAACCAGATGGACCAATCCTCCTCTTTCCAATTTTTGTAATTTTTCATTTCTCTGACTCTACAAAGCCCCAGCTTGACCTTCTTCCTACTTCCTCATTCTCCCTTTAAAATACCCAGGCACCTTGGTACAAATTGAAGTTGAGTTCAGTTCACACTGGACTCTTTTCCCTACTGCAATAGTATATTACTGAATAAAATCTTTCCTTAGCCTTTAACTAGTGTCTAGCTTTGTTTATCTTTGATATCAGAACAAAACAAAAAACAAGAAAAACAACCATCTGGAAAAGCCTTGCTCATTTCCTTAATTTATATTTCACTTTAAATAATTCCAGTTATTGGGCCAGCCCCAGTGGCCTGGTGGTTAAGTTTCTTGTTTTCTTAATAATTTTTGAGCAAGAGGCTCCACATCTTCATTTTGCACTGAGCCCTGCAAATTATGTAGCTCGCTTCACTTCCATGGCTTGCTTCAGGATAGGAACCCTCAAAGTTAGAAATTCTGATGAAGTTCTACTCAGAAGGGATAAATGTACATAGGATCCCCACTATAAATAGGGGGCCAAGTATGAACTTGCTCAGGGAAACCACCTGGAATATTCCACTTAAGTGTTTGTAAGGTTTTATGCACTAATAGGGACTTGATCGCCTATAAATCCTGCTGTTTAGGTTTCTGACCAAATGACCTTGTTCTAATTTTTGTTTTATTTCATAATATTGTGTTTTAATTTCTTCTGGTTACATTAGGGGAAAAGCACCCTTATTAGATGCTCATCTTTTCTTTCTGTAAAAACAATGTGTCTTTTTCTAGATTATAAAAGTAATGCATAGTTCCTCGGGAAAATATGAAGAAGAAAACAAAAATTACCCATAATTAACCAAGTGGAGAAAATATTTTGGTATACATCATTTTTTCTTATGCATTTATATATGTATAGATATATATTTTTATTTTTACTGATGTGTGTCAATTGATCAATTGATTAATGGATCAATCTATCATCTCTCTATCTGGTGTCATGGAATTCATGATTTGAATTTGAATCTTGTAGTTTTCTTTTTTCATTTAATTTATCCTAAGAATTTCCCTTATGGGAAAAGTGATTCTTTACAACAATTCTTTTCAACAATCTCCCCATTGTTAAAAATTTAGATTTGTTTTCCTTTTTAAACCTTGTTTTTTATGATTGACTCTAAATCAGGGAAAACATGCAAGGAGCAGGTATCAACTAAATTCAGGTGGTTAACGGGGAACATATTGTATACTCAAAACTGCAGATTACAAGTCTATGAATCAGGAGGGTTTTCTGTACTTACAGGACATAAATATAGAACAGATCATTCTATATTTTTCTATATATACCAGAAGAAAATTACTGAGGCAGGCCAGGCAATCTTGGTGCAACTGAATGGTAGAATTAAATGGGTAAATGAAAAAGGAGAGGGAAAACACTATTTGCAGAATCTTTCCAAATGCCAACCTCTTTAAAAATCAAGAAGCTAATTATTTACTGCACAGACAAGTCACCAAGGCAGAAAAAAACATGGGCGGTCTTGGGGTTTGATTATTTCCCCCAAGCAGCGATTACATGCATCAGCATCCGATTCACTTACAGGCTAATTAGAGGCTTTATCTTCATTGAAGAATCTGCTTCCTTTGTTTAATTCAGCAAAACCAACTTAAATCAGAAGTTTGGTACTTAGGAAACCTTTATCCTTTCTGTCACAGGACAAACTTCCTTCACATTTAGGACAAGACTATCCATTTATACTTAGTCCAGATCTAGAGTTGTCATATAGTATCTTTATATATAAATTGAATAACATATGGAAATAGTTTTAGAGTAAAACCTAACTATCAATTTCTGTTTTACAAACTTTACAAGCTTGTGTTCCTTTGATGTAGCTTTCAAATCACAGGGCTGCTTACTGGCAACTCATCCTGCTTGATCTCAGTCTCTGACCCGATAGAAAACAAAATGTATTTTTCCACTTTGAATACACAGGGGATTTCCTTAGACAACCTCAGAACATAATTACCTGGTCCAATCGAATGATTTGAAATTAAGTCCTGCAGTTTTCTCTGACCTGACTCTCTCTTCCTTCAATGTTTCAGAGGTCTTTCTATTTTTGCTCTGTCTTGAATTCCCAGTTATCTCTATTTTGCTTACTGTGGGAACTTCTTTTGAAAGTGATTATTTACTTTGCCATCAACATAGTTTGATTTAATAATTTGGTAACTTAAAGGAAACTTAAGCTGGGCAGAAATAGGAAAAGAAGGTCATTTGTGCCAAATAATTACCTTTCATTTATTTGCAAGGTGGAGCTTATAGAATGTTCAACTCTGCTTCTCAGCGGTGGGGATGATCCAAGCTATGATAAAGCTTAGAACTGGGACACAGTGCAGGAGTGGTGTGTGGTACCATGTGGGAAGGGTGGGTAAAGGCTTGGGGAAGCTGCTGCATCAAACTTTAGAAAAAGAAGGCTGAGAGGGCATTCCAAAGAGCAATGGATTTTGAAGTAGGTTTAGTTTGCCATTCGCTAAATCTGGTTTGGATTTAATCATTAAATTGCTCTCTTGGTCTTGGTCTGCTCAGAGTAAAGACCGAATAAAGCTGCTCTCTAAACTGTGAAGTGTTAAATAAAAATAGCATTATTACTAATTCACTTAGTGGATTAAGTTAATTAATAACTTATTCATTAATATAAGTATTTAATGCTATAAATTTTCGTATAAGTACCACATTAGCTGTGTCCTACAAGTTCTGATATGCTGTGTTTTCATTTTCATTCCATTCAAAATGATTTCTAAATTTCTATTGTGACTTTTTCTTTGACCTATGGATTATTTAGTAGTGTGGTTTTTTTTTCTTCTAGCTTTATTGAGATATAATTGACATAAACATTGTGTAAGTTTAAGGTGTACAATGTGATAATTTGATCTATGTATACATTGCAAAATGATTACCACAATAAGGTTAGTTAACAAATCCATCACCTCACAGAGTTATAATTTTTCTGTGTGTGGTGAGAACTTTTAAGTTCTACTCTCTTAGCAACTTTCTTTTTTTTTTTTTAAAGATTTTATTTATTTTATTTTTCCCCCCAAAGCCCCAGTGGATAGTTGTGTGTCGTAGCTGCACATCCTTCTAGTTGCTGTATGTGGGACTCGGCCTCAGGATGAACGGAGAAGTGGTGCCTCGATGCGCACCCGGGATCCGAACCTGGGCCACCAGCATCGCAGCGCGCGCACTTAACCACCAAGCCACAGGGCCGGCCCTTAGCAACTTTCAAATATTGTAAAGTATAGTCACTATGCTGTACATTATATCCCTAGAATTCATTTGGCTTATAACTGAAAGTTTGTACCCTTTGACCAACTTTACTCATTCCTTCCCCACTCCCCACCCCTGGCAACCACTAATCTACTTTCTGTTTCTATGAGGTCTATTTTTTTAGATTCCACATATACGTGAGATCATACAGTATTTGTCTTTCTCTGTCTGACTTATTTCTCTTGGCATAATGCCCTCAAGGTTCATCCATGTTGTTGCAAATGGTAGGATATTCTGCCTTTTTATGGCTGAATAATATTTCATTGTATGTGTGTGTGTGCATGTATACATATATATACACTTCTTTATCCATTCATCCATCAGTGGACACATCGATGGACACATCCATACAATGTGGTGTACCACAGTGATTGATTTGCAGATGTTAAACCATCCTTGCATCCCCAGAATAAATCTCACTTGATCACAGTGTATGATCCTTTTAATGTACTGTTCAATTCAGTTTGCTCAGATTTTGTTGAGAATTTTTGCATCTGTGTTCATTAGAGATAGTGGCCAGTAATTTGCTTGTAGTGTCCTTGTCTGGCTTTTGTATTAGGGTAATGCTGGCCTTGTAAAATAAGTTTGGAAGTGTTCCCTCCTCTTCTTTTTTTGAAGGAATTTGAGAAGAATTGGTATTAATTCTTTAAATTTTTGGTAGAATTCAAAAGTGAAGACATCTGGTCCCGGACTTTTGTTTGTTGGAAGGTTTTTGATTACTGACTCAATTTTGTTACTAGTAATTGGCCTGTTCAAATTTTCTTTTTCGTCTTGATTCAGTCTGGTAGGCTGTATGTTTCTAGGAATTTATCCATTTCTTTTCAATTGCCATTTTGTTGGTGTATAATTGTTCATAGTAGTTTCTTATCTTCCTTTGTATTCGTGTGGTATCAGTTGTGATGTGTTTTCTTTCATTTATAATTTTATCTATTCCAGTTCTCTTTTTTCTCATTTAGGGTAGGTAAAGGCTTATCACTTTTATATTTTCAAAGAATCAACTCTTAGTTTCTCTATTGTCTTTTTAGTCTGTATTTCATTTATTTCTGCTCTGATCTTTGTTATTTTCTTCCTTCTGCTAACTTCGGCCTTAGTTTGTTCTTTTTTCTAGTTCCTTTAAAGTTAGGTTGTTTGAGATCTTTCTTATTTCTTAATGTAGGCATTTATTGCTATAAACTTTCCTTTTAGAACATCTTTTGCTGCATCCCATGTTTTGGTATGTTGTGTTTTCATTTTCATTTGTCTCAAGATATTTTTTGATTTCTTCCTTGACCCATTGGTTGTTCAGGAGTACACTGTTCAAGCACCCCATATTTGTAAATTTTCCAGTTTTCTTTTTGTAATTGATTTCTAGTTTCATACCATTGTGTTTGGAAAAGATGCCTGATATGATTTCAGTCTCCTTAAATTTATTAAGATTTGTTTTGTGGCCTAACATATGTTCTATCCTAGAGAATGTTCCATGTGCACTTGAGAATAACGTGTATTCTGCTGTTGTCAGACAGAATGTTCTGTATATGTCTGTTAGGTCCATCTGGTCTAGAGTGTTGTTCCAATTCACTGTTTCCTTGTTGATTTTCTGTCTGGATGATCTACCCATTGTTGAGAGTGGAGTATTAAAGTCCCCTACTAGTACTGTATTACTGTCTATTGTTCACTTCAGATCTGTTAGTATTTGTTTTAGACGTTTAGGTGCTCAGATGTCGGGTGCGTAATTATTTTAATTATTATATCCTTTTGATGAATTGACCCATCTATCACTATATAATGAACTTCTCTGTCTCTTTTGACCATTTTTAGTTTAAAGTCTGTTTTGGGTATTTAAGTATAGCTATCTCTGCTTTCTTTTGCTTACCCTTTGCTTGAAATATCTCTTCTTATCACTTTACTCTGTCTATGTGTGTCCTTAAAGCTAAATTGAGTCTCCCGTAGGCAGGATCTTGTTTTTTTTATTCATTCTGCCATTCTATGTCTTTTGATTGAAGAATTTAATCCATTTCCATTTAAAATAATTATTGAGGGGCCGGCCCGGTGGCGCAAGCAGTTAAGTGCGCGCCCTCTGCTAAGGCGGCCTGGGTTTCGCCAGTTTGGATCCCGGGCGTGCACCAATGCACTACTTGTCAAGCCATGCTGTGGCGGCGTCCCATATAAAGTAGAGGAAGATGGGCATGGATGTTAGCCCAGGGCCAGTCTTCCTCAGGAAAAAGAGGAGGATTGGCAAATGTTAGCTCAGGGCTGATCTTCCTCACACACAAAAAATAAATAAATAAAATAAAATAATTATTGATAGGTAGAACTTATTATTGCCATTTTGTTGACTGTTTTCTGACTGTTTTGCAGATCCTTTGTTCCTTGCTTCCTTTCTTGCTATCTTCCTTTACGACTTGATGACTTTTTGTGATGCTATACTTTGACTCTTGTATCATAATCTTTCATGTATCTACTACAGGGTTTTCCTTTGTGTTTATCATGAAACCAACATGATAATAGCTATGTCTTGATTTCACGTCTTGATTTTAATTCTTAGTTCTTTATAACATGACAGTTTTGGTCTCTTTCTTTTTATTGGTATGGTGAGAACTTCCAGAAGAAATAAAAACAATAATAGCAATATATGACACATTTCTGATTTTAATGAAAATGTCTCTGTGGTACATAGTTATATATAATGTTGGCTGTTAATCTAAAATTAATTTTCTGCATCTTTGTCTTGCCCTTCAAAATTGTCATCTCTGTGTAATGTGCTCTTGATGAATTTCTCTTGTTTGTTTTCTCTATCATGTGTTCTTTTTTTGTAGAATTTAATCTGTTCTTATTGCCTTATATAATAAATTCAGTTTTTATACTTTTAATATACATACTATTTTTTTCTTATCTGACATTTCTCTTTTGTTTCATTTTCCCAACCATTTAGTAGAATTGTATTTTGAGTAATAAAACAAAGGTGTCCTACTCCACACCATTCTCCCCTTTCAGTCAGTCAGCCACATCACCTTAAGGGGTGGCTAATTTAACCTAATACAAAGAGTAAGAATCTTGGATTTTGTGCTCTAAAATTCAGAGAAGACAAAATCTTAAAACCAAAGCAAGATACGGCAAAAGAAGAGAGAGAATTTCTCTTTTTGAGAGAGAAATTTTGTTTTTAAGTATCAATAAATTTACACTATTAACAATGGTTTAAAAAAAGTATAAATAGAGACACTGGCCACCCTCCTCCAACTAGATAAATATTTTCAAGGCTGGGCAGAGGGAGATTTAGATAGAGGGAGAACTTAGGCTTCGATGATTTTAGATATCGAACAACAAAACCCCCAAAGAGGTCTAGACATCTGGAAACAGGGCCCAATTGTACCTCATTTTGCACGAGTGCTTTCTAACCTTGTAGAGACATCTTCCCTAGCCAATGTGTTGTGGCAAGGGTAAAGGAGGGAAGGTAGTAAGGGGTTACCAAGCAAAGAGAACCTAAGATGCCTTCCAGAGAGCATCGGAAATTTCCTTGTGCCCCAAGTGGGGTGCAGAAACAGACGGGACTGGTGGTCCTGGAGGAGCTGTATAATCATGATGATGGTGTGCCTCTGGAATTTGGTATTAGCCTTCAACTAGAAACGACATAATACATCTCAATGGATGCCAATTGGGATACATGTTCATGAGTACAGACAAGAAAGGAAGGAGAACAACTTCAGATTCATCTCTTCTTTCCAATGCTGTGAAGCCACATTCGAGTTCCCCTCCCCTTGGACCATACGTGCCTCTTTAGAGTGAAGGCGGGGTAGGGAGAATCTCTGAAATGATTTAATTTATGTCTGAAATCATTGAAAATAATAAATTCTAAAGAGACTGTGTTTACCTGAACCTACTTAAGATTAGTATTATTTTTTTACCTTTGGGTAGAATGTAGGGTCTAGAAAATGGTAAAAATAAGTTATAGAAAAGTAAAGAAAGTTACATTACTTTCTCAATTGAGTTAATAGTGGTCTGTGAAAATTTACACTCACTATATTTTGTCCAAAAATTCTATATATGTTCTTGTCTCTTGTCATATGTCCTTACCACAGACAGCCTTTTTCCTTTGCTTAAAGCACTGTTTGAATTTTTTTTGTGGAATCTTTTCACATGTTTCATTTATACGTCCTCGAATGAACAAAGACCTAGTCAACTGACATGTATTTCCTTTGGACACTCACAGTTCTGCAGGATGTTGCCAGATTTGCTCTCTTTGATCTTAAGGTGGAATGGAGCTTGATGGGTTCAGAGTTCCCTACCAGCCTTCCCATGTCTAACAGGTATTTTTAACATCTGTGTCTACTGGACTGAGGCAGAAGCTTTTGTTACAGACTGCCTGGGTTGACATCTGGCTCTGCTATTTACTAGCTGTGAATGCTGGGTAAATTATTTTGATCTTTCTGTATTTCAGTTTACTTATCTACAAAACTGAGCTAACAATGGTACCTGACAAAGTTGTTGTGAAAACTAAATGAATTAAGTTAATAAAAGTAAAGTGCTGATAATAGTGCCTGGCATATAGTAAACGCTCTGTGTTAGTTGATGTTATTTTTGTCATCATTATTCT
This sequence comes from Ceratotherium simum simum, assembly GCF_057802395.1. Lineage (NCBI taxonomy): Eukaryota > Metazoa > Chordata > Mammalia > Perissodactyla > Rhinocerotidae > Ceratotherium > Ceratotherium simum. The sequence goes on from NC_141913.1 coordinate 14,104,946, forward strand.
TATAAGAGTCTCCTCTCTCTTCCCAATCCAGCCCATCCTGTGTTTTGTTCCCAGATTAATCTTCCTACAGCACAGACCCAGTTATACTATTCAACTGCACAAAAACTTTCAAAGGCTCCCCACTATTTACCATAATAAGGACAGACTTCTGCGTTCGGCATTCAAAGAATTCTAGAACATGGATTAGGGTTCATCCCCATCTCTTACAGCTTGACTGCATTATGCTCAGGCCATCCTGGAGATTTTACTGTTTCCTGACCTTGTTCTGTTCTTTTCTGCCTCAGAGTAGTCCTTACTGCCCCAAATACTCTCCATCTTCTCAATTTATACCCACCATGCCTTGTCTTCAATTCTGCCTTCTCCATGATGCCAATCATAATTGCCCCATCAAATGTGATCTCTGGCCTCTTAAATCCTCATGGTACTTTGTTAGCTGTCATCATGTTGTACTAAGAACTATAATGGTTTCCACAGTAGATATAGCTACTACTCCACTCTTATTCTTTCTCCAACTGCGAGCTTCTTGCAGGCAGGAGTTTAGGCTTATTTATTCCCTGAAGTTCTAGCAGCGTGCCTTTCATGTGGCAGGAGTTCCGTAGATGATTATTGTTCTGAATTGAACCAATTTTCTTGGTTATGCTTTTACTGCATCATACAGCAGAGCTTCCTTACCTTGTTAAAAACAAAAATTTTAAATGTTTCAACAAAAACATTCAGGTAGATATACTTTCCCACAAGACATCAGAAACCATTGGATGTTAACAAATATAGTGGGATATTTTTCCACAAGGGAGGACATTGATATTTATCATTCAGCATCATTTCAAGCACTCAATATATAATTGATGGTTGCAGATTTTATACCCTAAGTCAAATAAGTAAACAAAAATATAAGAAGCCCATTATTCAAAGTGTCCATTAGAAACAACTGTGGAGGTTATGGGTATTTAAGTTCGAAAATACAGGAAAAAGGTTAAATATCTTCATAGTATAAATTAATCAACAGATTTATTGTAAGTCACTGAGTGGCATCAAAAATATAAGAAAAGGGGCTGGCCCTGTGGCCAGTGGTTAAGTTTGGTGCACTCCACTTCAGCGGCCCGGGTTCACAGGTTCAGATCCCAGTTGTGGACCTATACCACTCGTCAGCCATTCTGTGGCTGCGACCCACATATAAAATAGAGGCAGACTGGTACACATGTTAGCTGAGGGCTAATCTTCTTCAGAAAAAAAAATAAAAAAAATAAGAAAAGGCTGTCATACATAAGGACATAATCCAACTAGTGAGAAAAGGGGGTAGCACTTTCACTAGTTCAGGGCTGCGGTAATTAGAAAGTAATTGTAGTAATTGGACAACAGCTGTGGCAGAGGGAATAATAAGGGAAGGAGAAGCAAAAGATGGTTTAAAGAAACAAAAAATGGGACATGGAGATTAAATGGGGGCAATGGAGAAGGAACAGTTTAAGATATTGCAACATTTTAATGTTAGGAAGTTTAGAAAATTACTGGTGGAAATATAGAAAATAGAGGAAGAAATTATTGGGGATGGTGGAGAAAAAAGAACAGAGAGAAAAAATAAAACTGCAATTTTAGGTTAACTGACTTTGTGGAAAGATAGAATGTTCAAGAATAAATATCCAGAGGACAGCAAATATTTGCATGGTACTTTATATAGCATGTTGATATTTATTATTTTGTTTGAGACTTGTAGATATTCTGTGAAGTTCAGATAGGTTGACTGTTTAACAACCCAAGTGGAGAAGCCTGGGCATGAATCCAAGTTTTCAGACTCCTAGTTCCCACAAGAGCACTGGGTTTGATAAAAGACAGGTTTTGGATTTGCATCTTGTTTCTTTCAGCTGCCAGCTCTGCGATTTTTATGTAAGTTACTTCAACTCCTCTAAGCTTCATTTCCCCTCCATACATATCTCCTAGGTTTGCTGTAAAGATTAAATAACATAAAACACTTACAGTAATTGGCACATAAGAAAAGTCTTAACCAATGTTACCTATTATATTATTACTTCTACACCAGAGCTGCTTCCCAGGGAGCTTGGAACTTGGGAAGAGGGGAAGGGGGAGGGAGATGACATCAAGCAAGAAAATCTTGGTGGGCAGGGAGATCAGAAGGGCCATCTTTAAGGACTGAAGCAGGTGGGGTGAGGGGTGAGGGCCAAGAAAAGGAGAGAACCAACACTGATTTGCCTCTATGAATTGAGCACTTAACATTATTGTTTCATTTCCACTGCCACTCAGTGAGACAGGACTGAGTGATAATGTGATTTGCACCAGGTTCACAATAAGATGAGGAGCTTTGAACTTAGATCTGTCCCATGCGTGGCCCATGCTTTTTCTCTTTCTTTTTGTAAAATAAAGATGGTTTCCTTCCATTATAAAAGTAACATGTTGATTATTGAAAATCTGGAAACAACCAAACAGTGTAAGAGAAATAAAATTATCTACAGATAACAACTGACACTTCAGTGTAGGCATATATTCAATCTTTTAAAATATACTTTTTCTTCATTTCTTTGACCTAAAATATAGCGTTAATATTAGACAATAAGCATTTCCTCATGTTAGAAAACAAGCATTTCCCCATGTTATTAAAACTCTCCAAACACTATTTTTCAGTGGCTACATCAAATCCCACTAAGTAGAGTTACTGTGGCTTAGATAGCTGTAATTTTCTTTTTTTTTGGAATTTAAGTTCTTTCCAATTCTTCATAATTAGAAATAATGGTGTAACAAATATGTTTGTGCATAAAAGATTTTTTTATGTATTTAGGGTCAGCTTGTTTGGATGGATTGCAGAAGAGGAATCACCAACTAACGGTTATGCCAACATTATAGGATATTATTGCACTGTTTTCTGACGTATGCTCCACCGGTAATGAGAGAGAGTCAGTTCAATCAAAACTCTTTGCTGATCTGGTATGTGAACATTTTTAATATGTTTTTCTTAATATTGAAGAGATTGATCTTATCGCTACATAGTTTAACCAGCTATATTAACTTCTTAAGGGAATCCTGTTCAGACTTTCTGCTCATTTGTTTATTGGGGTAGGAGTGTATTCTTTTTTTTTTTTTTGTGAGGAGCTAGCCCTGTGCTAACATCTGCCAATCCTCCTTTTTTTTTTTTTTTTTTTTTTTTTGCTGAGAAAGACTGGCCCTGGGCTAACATCTGTGCCCATCTTCCTCCACTTTATATGGGACGCTACCACAGCATGGCCTGCCAAGCAGTGCATCGGTGCACGCCCGGGATCCGAACCGGCGAACCCCGGGCCACTGCAGCGGAGCGCACGCACTTAACCACTTGTGCCACCGGGCCGGCCCCAGGAGTGTATTCTTAATATGTCGTGCTTTTTATGTTATAAAGATGTTGACACTTTTTTTTTTTCCTCATCCACATACATATACCCATAACTCACACACTATTTCATGACAAATAAGCTCTATTTGTGGAATTAAGAGACAAGTCTATTATGAGCTGTCAAAATTTCTTGGTGATCTTGACGATTCTTTTTTTTTTTTTTTTTAATTTTTCCTTCATTGCAGTAACATTGGTTTATAACATTGTATAAATTTCAGGTGTACATCATTATACTTTTATTTCTGCATAGATTACATCATGTTCACCACCTAAATACTAATTACAACCCATCATCACACACATGTGCCGAATTATCCCTTTCGCCCTCCTCCCTCCCCCCTTCCCCTCTGGTAACAGCCAATCCAATCTCTGTCTCTATGTGACCATTCTTGAAGAAAACAAATAAAATGATTATCGCCACAGGAAAGAAGAAGCAAGCTTGCTCATTCATTTTTTTTTAATTTTATTTATTTATTTTTTTCCCCCAAAGCCCCACTACACAGTTGTATGTCATAGTTGTACATCCTTCTAGTTGCTGTATGTGGGACGCGGCCTCAGCATGGCCGGAGAAGCAGTGCCTCGGTGGCGCCCGGGATCCAAACCCCGGCCGCCAGCAGCGGAGCGCACGCACTCAACCGCTAAGCCACGGGCTAGCCCAACTCATTCTTAAGTATTAATAAACTGGAGTCCAAATTGTATCTTTCCAATGATTCAATCAATAGCAGCAAGAATGGAGAAGCAGCACAAAATGAGGGATGAGAATTGGAGGAACTGGAGTTGTTCATTCACCTTCTTCAGTGAGCAGTTGTACCGCTGCAGGCAGCTGCTTTTTTAAGGGCCTGGGAAGAGGAAAGCAGCTGACTTTCCCAGCTGTGCCTTCATGTCATCATGAGGTTCCTGCTCCCCGCCTCACAGTTCCATTCTGCCCTGCATTTGTGCCCTGAGCCTGGAGGTGCTCTGGGCTCCCTAATGGTCAGACAGGCCTCGGGGTTGAATCATCATCTGCTCTTCCTCTGTCAATCTATTCTCATCTGCGTTCTCTCTCTCAAAGATATCAATTGATTTTTAGTTCAATGAGTTAAAATTAAATGTTTATGGCATAAAAAAATACAACCACAGGCCCAGCCCGGTGGCATAGTGGCTAAGTTCATGCACTCTGCTTCGGCAGACCGAGGTTCACAGGTTTGGATCTGAGGCACGGACCTACGCACCACTTATCAAACCATGCTGTGGCAGCATCCCACATATAAAGTAGAGGAAGATGGGCATGGATGTTAGCCCAGGGCCAATCTTCCTCAGCAAAAAAGAAGAGGATTGGCCACAGATGTTAGTTCAGGGCTAATCTTCCTCACCAAAAAAAAAAAAAAAAAAAAAGATACAACCAATACAGTAAAGTGAAAGGCTCGCTTGCCTTCACTTCTTCTTGAAATTGAATGTTTATATCCTTTGTCCAAATTTTCTATTGAGCTTTCTTCTTATTTACATATAGGGATTCCTCATATATTTGTGCTATTAGTTCTATGTCTTTGAAATATTTTGCGAGTATTTGTGCCAGTCATTACCTTGTCTTTTAACTGTATATATGTGCTTTATGAATAGTTGTGAATTTTTAAAATGTTGATGATGTCAATGTATAGGCTTTTTTGATTTTGTACCTTTTACCTTTGTACCTTTTCTTTTTCTAGAAAAGTCTTTCCTAATCCAAAGTTATAAATATATTCCTGTTTCTTCCAATTTCTCTTTTGGATTTAGTTTTTCTACATTTAAAAAAATAAGTTATACATTTACATACTGAAAACAATCAAAGTTATATAAAAAGATATATACTGAGAGTTCTTGCTGCTGGCTGACTTTATTCTCCCCATTTCTCCTCTTGCCACTATATTTAACCATTTAAATTAGTTTCTTTCTTATTCTTCCAGTGCTTCCTAATACAAAAATATATATATATACACATGATATATACAAATATGTTATATATTTGTAACTGCTTATATATGTATAAATGCATATATACACACATATATATATCCTCCTTTAATACACAAAAGAATGCTTTAACACTTTAATATACCAACATTCTGGAATTTAAAAAATAATCTGATGTTAAGAATTTAACTTTTTTTCCTAAATAGATGTCTGACATTTATTTACTCATCCATTCACTCATTCACTCAATTATTTTCCCAACTTTTCTGAAGTACCACTATAGTGGATATCTATCATTTGGTGGCAAGCACTCTTGCCCTGCCTTCTGGAAATAGTACTGTAAATTTTCTTTTGGGAAACCACTTCTGACCCAGCACTGGCCTTATGGTTTGTGTACACTGAATCCATGCTTAGGATTGGGGGTGGGTTCATAAACTTTAGCCACTTTATAATAATGGCCATATTGGGTTTACTTCTGTGATCTGAGCCAATTAGATTGAAACTTGGAACTTTGCTTGGCATGCCAAGACAGAGATGATCTCTTTTGTGCTAAATGTAAGAGAGAATGCCCTCTCACATTTATGAGGGGACCCAGCTATCAAATAAAGCCAACATCACATAAAACAGAGCAGACCAAAGGAAGACACAGGATCATTGGAGATGTTTTTAAAGCCCCTGGATTAAGCCCTACCTGAAGCCAGTCCTTCATTTTCCCCTTATGAGCCAACAAATTTCTTTTAATTTTTAAGCTATTAAGAATTAGGTTCTCTGTTACTTGCAGCTGAAATGATCACAACTGACATAGCTATTTTTTATCATTTAATAAATATCTACATACACATGAATGTGTTTTGCTACTCATTTCTGTTCTCATAAACAGTATGTCTATTCTTGGGCCAACACTTAACTATTTTAATTTCTTTACTTTATACTTTGTATTGGAAAACTCTATTACTCAGTCCCATATTTTGTAATGGAGTTTTCCCACTCCTCTATCTCCCTAACTCACCTCTCCTCTTGGGAAAAGAAGTGACTTATTTGACTGAGAAAAGGAAGCTCTTGCCTCTGTCTCTCGGACCTGCAGGGCCACAAGCATGTGCATTCCCTCTCCCCTTCCTTCCGTGGTTAAGAGTCCTGGCGATGCTTCCCTGCTCCATCAGAGCCATCTACACTTTCCCCCGCTGTTCTGCCTGTGACCCGGTAGGTAAGTTAAATTTGAGGGAAGAAAGAGGAAGCCCACGCTGCATTCTCCACTCTGGCTTCATCTCCAATGAAGGAAACTGTATTTTAATTCTTAACCAGCTCACGAATTTATGCACAATTGTTTTACAATTAGGTAAGGCACCTGAGGTGGGGGTGTTTAAAACCCTCAACAGTATGTTTTCATATCTGGTAGAGAAAGTGTCCCTTGTTTCTTTTTTTCCCTATGTCTTCCTCAAAATTTCTTGGTGCTTCTTGCACATTTCCTCCTTTAGATAAATTTTAAAGTCAGAACCGATGAAAACTCCTTCTGGGCCTTTGAGTGGGATCGTATTAAATTTATAGAATAATTTTAGAAGAATTGATCTCCTAAAAAAGTTTTCCTATTCAGGAGCTTGACATATTTTTCTGTTTACTCAGGGCTTCTATGTACTTCACATACGTTTAATCGTTTTCCTCAATAAGTGTAATGCATTTCGTTGTAAATCTATTCCTAGGTATTTTGTGCTATTGATTACCATGGTGAAGAGAATTTAAGAAATTTTTTCTATTTGGTTAGTGGGAGTGTATAAGAAACCTAATTATGTTTGCTTGTTGATTTTTATTCTGGCCAATGTAATTAAATCTTTTATTAGTTCTAATAATTAGTTAGCTGTTCACCTTTGATTTCCAAATAGACAATAATATCATTTTAAATAATAAAAGTTTGTCCTCTCATCCCACTACACTTTTGGGATTAATTGCCTTGACTAGGAATTCTATAGTGTTGAACAGCTAAGATATCACGTATCCACGTGCTGTTCCTAACTTTTATTGATATGCGGTTAATGTCTTACCATTGATTATGATGCTTGCTGGAACAAGTGAGATGAACTTTTCTCTATTCCTTGTTTGTTATTTTTTTGAGAATGAGCAGTGGGTTTTATATTTTATTAAATGTTTTTTTCAGCATCCAATCATACATTTTTTTCTTCCTTTCTTTGTTAACATAGAGAGAATAACGTTAATGGATATTCTAAATCAAACTATCTTTATGTAGTTAATGTAAACCACAATTGGTCAGCATGTTAATTCTTTAGATGCATTGCTATATTTTAATTACTAATAGCTTATTTAAGAGTTTTGCATCCATATTCACAAGCAAGATTGGACTACAGTTTTCCTTTTTGTGTGTGTGTTCCTTTCATCTAGTTTGGTATCAGAGTTTTACTAGCTTTTTCTAATTAGCCAAGCTATTTCCAATCTTTTTCTATTATCTGGACATGGTTTTATAGTAGAAATAACTTATAATATAAAAATTATCTATTATTTATATTATATAAATATTATAATTATATAAACACTATGTATTATAATAATTAATAGGAAATAATATATTATTTTTGTAATATAAAAATTATCTATGTCTTCAGAGTTTAGTAGGAATAACCTATAAAACTTTTAGAATCTCATGCCTATTTTAGGGATAGATTTTTGACTACTTTTATTTCCTCTATGATTATTGTTCTCAAAAATTCCTATTCCTTTAGCCAATTTTCATAATGCGTATATTTTAGAAAAATAATAATTCCATCTAGAATTTTCAAATGTGTACAAAGTAATCTCTTATGCTTTCTTGAATTCCGCCCCCCCTTACCTGTAGTTATATTCCTGCTCTAACATCATTTATTTTTAGGGTTTCCATCATTCCTCTTGATCAGCTTTGCCAAGGACTCGTCAATTTTACCGGTCATTTTAAGGAACCAGGCTTGACTTACTGTTCCAACTCTAATATTTTTTGTTTTTCTGCTCTGATAATTGCTGTCTCACATGCTTTTTATTTTTGAAAAGTCTTCAAATACACTGATTTTCTGATAACATTCTTTTTCTGATACATTCTGTTTTAGATTGCAGATCATGTATGTTATACATATCTTCTCTCTCTCTCTTTCTCTTTCTCATTCCAGAATATATACTAGAAAATAAGAATATAATAATAAGAGATTGGTCCTGGTCACTCAACCAATGTTTTTCCCTTCTCTAGTTCAAATAAAATAGCTTAAAGTACAAATCTTTCTAGTTATTACAATTATTCTACAACCACTCTAATTCTATTAGGTTTGTCAATTCTTCTTCCTTTCCTTGCATTAACTCTTGGCAAAAGAAATCATAAAACAGACTATCAAAATGTCTAGCACTTGGACCACATTTACTCATTCAATGAACAATGACAAACACACACGCGCACACACACATCCTGGGGGCTAGGCACAGTACTGGGTGCCGGTGACACACAGGAGAGTAAAACAATATTCCTGGTAAAAGGAGCCTCCAGTGGTGTGGGAGAGAAGGACATACATGGTGTGTAATCCTCTGAGACTGTGCTTTAGCCAAGGAGTGTACTCAGTGTTCTGAAAGCAAGAGGAGCTGTCGGGGGATGGATGCTCAGGAAGCACCATTAGTCTCAAGTGAATGACGGTGGATGAAGCAAAGCAGAGGTGTGGAAGTAGCGCTCAGGCACACGGCCACAGTCCCCACGTTTCGTGTGTCTTTCCTCCAGCTTTGACGTGACACAGTAAGGAAGGCAGGGTAAACTCTGAGAGGTAGTGGCAAAGTCCCCAGTGTCCCATATGCTTGTGAATTTTAGATACCATTTCTTGGGGGAAAGGAGAATCAAAAATACTTAAGAATATACAATATGAAATGAAATTTGTGATTTCAGAGGTAGAAAAGACCATTTAAATTAAATTGTAAATTGAATCTCAAATTTTAAATTACTTCCAATACTTTAGCCATGTTACCTAAGGTCATGTTATACTGATTTATCATTGAGTTTGTGAACGAAGCATATTTAATTCAACTTAGCAATTTTGATTTACCTTTGAACTTTTGGTTTAACCCAAATAAACGTGTAGATGACAGAAATGCCTTGCTATTTAAAATAATGTAAGTACAATCTATTTCTAAAAATGTCCATTGTCTCTTTAACCCCAATATCCAGATATCAAAGGAAAGGAGGATTTAAAAGCAATAATTAAACAAAAAACTGCTTAACTTAAAAAAAACTTAAAACAATATATTTTTAAGAAGCAGCAGTTGCTTACTATCTCTAGTTTACAGATAATATATGACAAAGAGAAGAGACAGATTCCTCATCTCAACTCAGAGAACAGCATATTCAGTGCCAAGATACCTACAATATTCCAAAATAACTGACAGAGCTATAGGTCACACAGAATCGTGACCCTTCCTGAGAACTCCTCACACACAAAACTTCGTTCTCTGGAATTCACTTCTTTTTACAACTACCACATGAGTATCTCTTTGGCTGAAACAAAGCTGTCCTATCAGCTGTTATGTCCCCAAGCCCTGTGTGTGTCACCTTTCCACATTCTCAGAGGGTAGGAAGAGACCAGGAAGAGGAGCAGGTAGGTGAAATTTCATTTGTCTTTGGAAACTTGAATATCGACCATTGTATGTCCTTTATCTCTTTTAATCATGCAGGCCAGAAAATATGCTCCCACACTTGCTAAGACAAAACCCACGAAGTACCAGTAGTACTTCTCTTCAGCCGGCAGAGGGAACAGAGGCACAGAATTTCACAGATCTAGTAATGTGCTGCTTATCTTCATAGACAAACAAAACCCAAAACTATGTTTTCCCTTGTTTCTTTAGAAAAATAGCCGATAGAAAAATAACATTTTTGAAGTAGGATGTTTTCCATGGCTTGTACTATCAGAACAATATATCTGATTTAGAACTTGACGTTTCTGATGAAAAGACTTCCAGATACACCCAAACGGGGTCTGAGGTTGAGGACAACAGGATAAACAGCCAGTGCTGGCCACCATCCAAATTTTAGTCAATTCTTAGATCAATTCATATTTTATAACTCCCAGAAAGGAATAGATTCATGCATTTTGCTATAGCTGTTTGTTTTTAATGAACATTCTATTCATATTCTGATAATGTTAAAATAAAATGCACTAGATTTTCTTTAATACTCTGGTCCCTGAAACTTAAAGAAAATGGGAAAAAAATCACATAGGCCTTATTAAAAGCAACGCAACGCCAGTGTTTGTTTTTAAATTGCCCAGCTAAAACACAGGGCAACTTGATTACAATTGCCTCTTTGCTGAAGCAAAACACACACTGCAATTAGATTCTACTCCAGCCTGAACCGCTTTAGAAAGGAAAGGGAGAGCCTGGTGGTGAGGAATGTAATTCACAATTCAGCCTTTTTATAAGCCCTGACATTCCCATTAGGTTTAAATGGAATCACACAGTGAATTTTCCACAGGCTAAATTTTCTAGGGAAAACTGTTTTGAAGATGTCTGCCTTCTAGTAGAAGCACAGAAGTCCAGTGCGACCTATAGAGAATATAGATATTCCTTTATCCATCTCTCTCTCCCTCCCTCCCTCCCTTTTCCCAATTTACTTGTTCCCCATGACCCAAAATGATGACAATACCTTCTGGTGATGTTGCACAACACTGAATGAATATACTCAAAACTACTGAAGTGTACATTTTAAGTGGGTGAATTGTATGGTATGTGAATTATTTCTCAATAAAACTGTAAAAAAGAGAAAAAAAAAAGGGACTTCTCTCTTCGACTAAGATAGTAATGAATTAAGATAGCAATGGTTGACCTCTCTTGCATTTCAACCAAAATGAGAGTCAAAGCCACATAATCTGGCTGTTGGATTTCATTTCCCTTTCATTTTGTTATGCTTCCATGTAGGGTGTGTGTGTTTGATTTTCTTTCTAGATTTTTCTTTTAGTGCTTCTGGCTTGATTAAAAGTTAGTCCTGTTTTTTTGTTGTTGTTGTTTTTTGTGACGAAGATCAGCCCTGAGCTAACATCCATACCAATCCTCCTCTTTTTGCTGAGGAAGACTGGCTCTGAGCTAACATCCACGCCTATCTTCCTCTACTTTATATGGGACACCGCCACAGCATGGCTTGACAAGTAGTGTGTCGGTGCGTGCCTGAGATTGGAACCCGCGAACCCCGGGAGGCAGCGGAGCGCGCACACTTAACCGCTTGTGCCACTGGGCCGGCCTGAGTCCTGTTTTTTGTTTCTTTACTTGCAAAACTGAAAACATATATTACATAATCAGAGAAAGACTCCAACGACATCTTGTATTTGTTTTATTTTAAAAGTTTATTTATTAATGCCATTTATTATGTGTCTATATGCAAAACAAGGTTGGGAATCATTTCCTGTTACATGAAAATGAGCACATCATGTGACACACAGCAAAATATTTAAAAGCAATTTTAGGCAGCATTGAACAGAGAAAAGTATGAAGTCTGAGGAAGGAAATGTTCCTCTAGTCGGTACTGGTCAACACATCTGGGGCTATGTGCTCAGATTTAAACAACTGTAGCCTGGAACACTTCCAGAGGAAAGAAAGAGAGCGCAGGGAAAACTTAGGAGAAACCTATACCTATCTTCAAATCACTGAAGGATTGTCAAGTGAAAGAACTACCACTAGACCTTTTTGACACAGCTCTTGTAGTACAAAACTGTATCTGTTGTACAATTAGCACAACGGTTATAAGTTACAGGGAGGCTTACGTAAGAACTCTGCAATTGGACTTGGAGCTGTCCGAAGGGCAATGAGCTGCTTTATTGGTGAGCTCCCATCTGAGGAGTCTGGTTTCATGACCTGGACTCAATATCATTGATTATGCTGTGGGAAGGGATGTGCTAATTCCAGGCCCAGCTTGTGACCAACAGCTGGAAACCATCCTGCACCATCCAAAATGGCCCTGGGGTGTACTTTGGGGAAAATGGCTGTGAGTGTGGACTGACTGAACTATAATACTTGGGGCTCAGACCATTTTGCCAGAGCACACCTATGAATGCTTTTAAAGGGCTCATGTGATTAGATGGGGCCCGCTGAAATAGTCTGCCTTTTGCCATATAACATAACATAATAATGGGAATGGTATCTCCTCTTCTTCACAGGTTCCACCCACACTCAAAGGGGAGGCGATTTTACCAGAGCAAGGGTCATTCTCAGAATTCTGCCTGTCACAGAGCGACTGGAATAAAATATTCAGTGGTTACTGTAATGTTCAGAGGAGGCTAAAATGCCAATTGATTTTAGACCCTCTGCTTCATTGCTTGGCTACCCACATATCTTTTTTCAGCTCCTGATCCCGGAGGAAGGCCCTTTCCAACTTAATGAAACAATCACCAGGTATAAGTCAGTAGAGAATCTCCTGAGCCACTAATTCTGAAATGATTTCCTCCTCCCTAGATTCACTATTGGAATCTTCTGCTGTAGGACCCCAGCCTATCGCAAATTCAGAACTGATCCAAGTCCAACTCCAATGAACCTAATTATCATTAATCCCAACTCAGACGATTCCAAAAATTCTTTTTCTTCTTAAATCCCAACCATTTAATTCTTTCTTGTTCATTTCCTGCTATAGAGCAGGATTTGGCTTCAGTTTCTTTCCTAGCTTGCTTTTTGAGGATTATTCAAGTCTTAGAATGTTAAATACATATATATTTATTTATTAATTAAATAATACATAGCATATATATATTTGTAATATATACACACATATATTACATATATGTAAAATTCACATATGTAGAAGATTTCTCTTGTGTCTAGGGAAAAAAATAGTATATATATATATTTATATATATATATATTTGGCTGTGCTGGTTACTCTCAAGCCATTAATTTCCCCAGCGTGTATTCATGGAATGGAAATGGACTGTAGAATTAAGTTTAATAAACTGTAATTAGGAAAACAAATCATCTGTAAAAATTATGTGCAAAGGCAATCTCCAAATTATGATTATGTCAGGTCCCCAAAGTTCATTTTTTAAGTCAGTTTAGAGGCCAGTCCCAGAGATACTATATTTTGGGAGAAACGCTGGTTAGGTTTCCAGGTTTCCTAGAAGTTTATTTAGCCCACAATAAAACTGAATTATAGTAGTAAGAGTACTCGAGATCAGGATCCTGGGAATGTGAGGAAAAAGAGAAGGAAAAAAAATATTGTCTCCTCTTTTCCTTTGAGCTGAGTCATTTGAGGGAATATTTTGAAATTAAGAGTTTGTTTTTGATATCCTTCAAACACTCTTTGCACATTTTCTTTAATTTATTTTATCCTTCTAGTATTCCTTAGAAAAGTCTCCCTAGATTCTCAGGATTCTTTTGCTGCCATACCAGTCAACCCTACCATGTTCTTGTCCTAGGCTGACTCTTTCTCCAAAAATCTTCTCTGCCTACAAATCATTTTCCTTAAAAATGCAAACAAAGGTCTGTTCACTTCATGAAACTGATTACATCTAAAAATTATGGTGTTAGCTGTGAGTTTTTCCTAGACATCCTTTATCAGGTTGAAGCAGCTCCTTTCTATTCCCAATTTGCTGAGTTTTTTGTTTTTTTTTTTTATCATGAAAAGCTTTGGATTTTATAAAATATTTTTCTGTGTCTTTTAAGATGATCTTGTGGTTTTGTTTTTTAGTCTATTATATAATGTATTATATGATTTAATTTTTGGACTAACCTTGCATTCCTGAGAGAAATCCCACTAGGTCAAGGAGTATAACCCCTTTTTTTAAGTTGCTAGATTTGGTTTGCTAGTGTTATGCTGAGGATTTTTGCATCTATATTCATAAGGGATATTGATCCCCAGTTTTCTTTCCTTGTGATGCCTTTGCCTGGTTTGGTAGCAGCATAATAATGACAGTCTTATAGAATGAGTAAAAAAGTGTTCGCACCTCTTCTATCATTTAAAGAAGTTTATAAAAGACTAATAATAACTCTTCATAAAATGTTCAGTAGATTCACCAGTAAAGCCATCTAAGCCTGGAGTTTTCTTTATGGGAAGTTCTAAAATTACTAATGCAATATGTTATAGATCTATTTAGATTTTCCATTTTTTCTTGAGTCAGGTTCAGTAGTTTGTGTTTTTCTAGGAATTTGCTCATTCCATCTAATTTGAAATTCCATCTAGGAATTTGCTCATTATCTAGTTTGTTGGGATACATTATTTATAATATTCACTTATAATCCTTTTTATTTCGGTAGTAAATAAAATCGGTAAAATCAGTAGTGATATTCACTATTGCATTCTTGATTTTGGTAATTTGAGTTTTCTCTCTTTTCTTGGTCAGTCTAGTTAAGGGGATGTCAATTTTATTGATCTTTTCTAATAATCAACTTTTGGTTTCATTGATTTTTCTTTATTGTTTTCTATTCCCTATTTGATTTATTTCTGCTCTAATTTTTATTATTTCCTTATATTTGTTTTGGATTTAGTTTGCTCTTCCTTTTTCAGTGTCTTAAAGTGGAAAGTTAGGTTATTGATTTGAGATTTTTAAAATATAGGCATTTACAGCTATAAATTTCATTCTGAGCTCTGCTTTAGCTGTATCCCATAAGTTTTGGTATGCTTTATTTTTATTTTTATTCCTTTCTAATTTCTCTTGTGATTTTTTTTCTTTGCTCCATTCATTATTTAGGATGTGTTCTTTAATTTCCACATATTTGTGAATTTCCAAAATTTCCTTCTGTTGTTGATTTCTAATTTAATTCCTGTATGGTCAGAGAAAATAGTTTATATAATTTTAATGTTCTAAATTTACTGAAGATTGTTTTTTGGCCTACTATATTGTCTATCTTTAACAATGTTTCAGTGCACTTCAGAAGAATGTTTATTCTGTTGCTGTTTGGTGGAGTGTTCTACAGATGTCAGTTAGCTCTAGTTGGTATATAAGGTTGTTAATGTCTTTGATTTTCTTGTTTATCTTATGTTTAGTTGTTCTATCCATTACTGAAAGTAGAGTACTGAAGTCTTCAACTATTATTGCTGAATTCTCCTTTTGTCCCTTCAACTTGTCAGTTTTTGTTTCAATTTTGTTTTGTCAATATTGTTTGTATTTTGGGACTCTGTTGTTAGTTGCATATATGTTTATAATTGTTATATCTTGCCTGTGTATTGGCCCTTTAATCATTATGAAATATCCTTCATTATCTCTAGCAACATTTTTTGTTTGAAAGTATATTTATTTTGTCTTATATTAATATAGCCACTCCAGCTCTCTTAAAGTTGTTATACAAAATTAATTACAGTGAAACCAAGAAATTTTACTATAAATACCTCTATTCCCTTCCCCTTTTTTGGTGCTATTATCTTATATATATTGGGTGATATATGTTACAAACAAAACAACATATTGTTATAATTAGTACTTTCTATAATCTTATGTCTTTTAAAGGAAGTGAGGAGGAAAGGAAAACAAGTACATATTTATATAGTTTGTTATATTAACCTTATTTTATAACATTTCTGATTCTCTTCATTTGTTTCTGTGGATTTGACTACCATCTGGTGTCATTTCCTAACTCCACTGCAGCTTTGCTCCTATCCACCTTCTCCACGCTGTTATTATATTAAATTTCTATATGTTATAAATCAATAATACCATGATATGCATATTGTTTTATTCAATTGCTCTTAAATCAGTTTAGAGAAGAAAAGGGAATAAATATTCAATTATACTTTTTTGTGCATGTGTGAGGAAGATCAGCCCTGAGCTAACATCTTTTGCCAATCCTCCTCTTTTTCCTGAGGAAGACTGGCCCTGGGCTGACATCCGTGACTACCTTCCTCTACTTTATATGGGACACTACCACAGCATGGCTTGACAAGCGGTGCATCGGTGCATGCCCGGGATCCGAACATGCGAACCCTGGGCCGCCAAAGCAGAGCGTGTGCACTTAACCACTTGCACCACCAGGCTGGCCCTCAAATATACTGTTTTTATATTTACATACATAATTATCTTTATTAGCACTCTTTCTTTTTTCATTTGGATTCAAATTATTCTTGGTGTGATTTACTTTCAGCCCGAAAAACTCCCCTTAGTATTTTTTCTAAGCCAGGTCAACAAACAGCTCTTGTTTATTTGGGATTATCTTTATTTTGACTTCATTATTCAAAGATAATTTTGCTAGATAAAGATTCTTTGTTGACAGATTTTCTTACTTTTAGCACTTTGAATATGTCAGCCCACTGCCTAACGGTCTCCATTGTTTCTGATAGAAGTCACCTGTTAACCTTGTTGAGATTCCCTTGTATGAGACGAATCATTTTTCTCTTGCAGTTGTCAAGATTTTCTCTTTGTCTTTCTACATTTGGCTATATGTGCTTGGGTGTAGATCTTTTTGTGTTTCTTCTATTTGGAGTTACTGAGCTTCTTGGACATGTAAATTGATGCTTTTTCATCAAATTTAGGAAGTTTTCATACATCAAGTCCTTGAATATTTTTTTCTGCCCCTTTCTCTTTCATCTCTCCTTCTGGTACTCCCATTATACATAAGTTGCTATGTTGAATGGTGCCCCACATCTCTCTGAAACAGTCTTCATTTTTCCTTATCTTTTCTCTTTCTCTTTCTGTCTCTTTTGGGTTACATAATCCCTATCGACTTACCTTCAAGTTCACTGATCCTTTTTCTGCTAGTTCAAGTCTCCTGCTGAGCCCCTCTAATCATTCTTTCATTTATGTTATTGTACTTTTCAAGTCCAGAATTTCCATTTGGGACTTTTTTATAATTTTTCTTTATATTGATATTTTTTGAGACATTGTCACCATATCTTTTCTTTGATTCTTTAGATATGATCTCCTTTAGTTAACTGAACATATTTATAATGACCACTTTAATAATTGTCTGGTAAGTCAACCATCTTGGCCCATTCAAAAGCAGTTTCTATTTCCTGCCTTTTTTGTTTATGGGTCTGTTATGGGCTGAATTCTTTCACCTCTAAAATTCATACATTGAAATGCTAACCCCTAGTACCTCAGACTGGGACTGTATTTGGATAGACACCCTTTGAAGGGGTAATTATGGTAAAATGAGGTCATATGGGTAGGCCCTACTCCAATATGACTGGTGTCCTTCTAAGAAGAGATTAGGATCAATACACACAGAGGGAACACCATGTGAAGACACTGAAGGGAAATGGCCATCTACAGGTTAAAGACAGAGGTCTTGGAAGAAACTAACCCTGCTGTCACCTTGATCTTGGACTGCTAGCCTCCAGAATTGTGAGAAAATAAATTTCTGTTGTTTAAGCCACCCAGTCAGTGATACTTTGTTATGGCAGCCCTAGTAAATTAATACAGGCTCACACTTTCCTATTTCTTTGCATGTCCTGTAATTTTTTGTTGAAAAACTGGACATTTTAAACAATGTGTTGTAGTAACTCTGCATACTGATTATCCCCCACCCCCACCCCGAGGGGCTGATGTTGTTTTTGTCATTTTATCTGTCATTTATTTATATATTTAGTGACTTGTAGTCTATTTCCCCTGTGGTGTGCAGCCTTTTGTTTTTATCTTTTAGCCTGGCTACCTGAGGATTTCTGCTGGGAGAGCCTAAGCCACTTATTGGTCAAAGGTTGAGCTTAAGCTCTGTCAGCCAGTTATATTTTTACTCTTTACCATTCAATGTGTATGTGGCTTGCAGGCTGCTATCACAGTTTACGTAGTTAATGTGTTTGTCTCCACATTTAGTCAGGGACAACCAGCTTGGATTTTTCCTCTCCCAGCACTCCTGAGAAGACGCAGTCTTAGGCATGCACACAGTCTTTCAGACTGCCAGAAATAGGTGTGATTTTGTTCTTAAGCTTGCTCTCCTAAGAGCCGCCTCTGGTCACAGTAGCCTGTTGTTAAGCTAGTTTTTAGTGAAATGCTGTGCTTACACTCCTAGTGCCAGTGAGGCTTCTACACTTTGTTGACTGATCTGTGTATGGTTTAGGAAATGTTTTCAGGTCTGTCCACATGCAGCTCTGATTGCTCCTGAGTGCAGACCAGCACTGGCAGACCCCTCCCGACCACCAAGGGTACGTGTGATCTCAGGAGGGCTCTCCTTGGCTGTCTCTTTCCATTGTTTCTCTCTGTTAAACTTCTGACTGCTCTGTTATTTTGCTTGTTGTTGCTTGTATCATGGAGCTATGGATGCCTTCTTAATTGCTCTTCACCAAGGTGTTCATTGCTTTCGACAATGCCCTTAGGTTGGAATTCTCCAAGCTCTGTTCCAAATAAAGCCTCAGGCAGAGCTGTAGAGTTCTTCCTCCTTGAGATCTACTTCTCCCTCGGCAGAATCTCTGTACCACCACACAGGAGCTGGGGACAGAATACAGTGGCTCACTTTTCCCAGAGTGATACCAGCAGATGGCCCCATCTTCTTGGCTTCTCTTTCCCTGTGTGGAACCTCAGCCTTATAAGTGAACTGGGGTTAGACCAATCAGGGCCCTTGGATTCTCGGTTTGCTATGCCTGGGGTAGAGCTTCTGTCCTACAAACAGGGATAGGTGGAGGAAAGGAGTCCGGGGCCTCTTAGTCACACCTGGAATAGAACTTTTGTAAAATGGTGCTGGAAGAAATGAGAATGTTAGCAGCCCATCCCTCCCAGAGTAAACCTATGGCCCCAGACTGGTTGCTGGGGAAAGAAGGAGGCCCATCTTCTTGGTCACACCTGCCTAGATTAGAGCTTCTTGAGCAGTTTTCCTAAAATGGAACTTGGAGTGGGAGGTGGGGTCATAGCTCAAACGCTACAGACTCTTGCCTTAAGGAGATATAGTAGATTTTCTCCTTTTCTTGAGTATTTCTCTATTTGCTATATGTCCTTAGGACAATTCTCTTTCAATGATGATTTAAAAAAAATACTTTTATCCCGTTAAATGACTGTTTGTTGCAGAGAGAATCCACAGTGATCCTCACTCCTCCTTCTGAAATTCATCTTTGCCATTGCATTATAAATAACGCAGATACAAACAATGACCCCTTCTTTTGGATGACATATTTTTTCATGACAACAATAGTATCTTCTATTACTTTTATACATGTTTTATATACCAATATAACTTTATCTCAGTATTTTAAATGATAGTGCCACCAATAATTAGTGCATTATAGGACAAAGTGAAGAGCTTATACCCTCTCAAATTGGTTTACATTTCAATAGCATTTTACTGTTTCACAATGCTATTGAAATTATAATAGCACTTTTTATACTCACTGGAAAGTGGCTGGAATATGGACACACAGTGAGGATAATTACCTAAGAGCACACAGGTGGCAGAATTAGACTAGAATCCAGGGTTCCCACCTCCCAAAGCTCACTGTTTTAATTAGAAGTACTCTTTTTAAAAATTCTGTTTATTTTCTGTCTTGATGAGTAGCTTATCTACCCACAAAGATTTGGATCATTATTAAATGGGAAATTTTCTCTGTCCATATTTTAATTCATTAATAATGTGGTGAAACTTTTGCTTTTGATAGGATTTCCTATGAAATGAGATATCATTTGGATATATAAATATTCTCACTGGTGAAATTATTTGACATATACACCGATTCTTTATTTGATACAATGACTGAATTTTAAGTATTTGTTGGAGGTAAAAAAGCTATTGAAAATGAAAAAAAAAAAAACCTTTTAACAGCAGAGGGGGCTGGCTGAATTAATAAAAAGGAATGTGCTGAATGACAGTTCATCATTTAACTGAAGGATTCTCTTAAACACAATCACTATTTTGAAAATGAATATTTATCATGACTGACAACTAATGAAGATTAATTACAGTGATATTTATTAAGAGACCTTTAAAACCATCTCTTGTTTGAAAAACACCCATAAAATTAAGCCCCTAGTTGTTCCGACTATGTTAGCAATTTTTAGAAGGAGCAGTGAGCTGCGACTAAATATATCAGAGCACCCAATTAAACTGTTACAGGTCATCCGATGGCGTCACCAACTAGTGGAAAGGCTGAAGCTGCAAAGGGAACAATCAGACCACACGGGTTCCGCGTGTAGTCCCCGTCATGACAGAAAGCCAACACGCAAGGGTGAATTGCACATCACCCTTGACTTTTCATAACCATTGTCCACAGCTTAATCTTGACGTAAATCACTGAGAGATAACTGGTAATTATAAAATCTGCAGTGGCAGTTGAGCAATGATTGAAAGAATGAGATCTGTGCTCAAAGTAGCTAGGGAGGTCTGAAGAATTCTCCTGACAAAAGAAGAGATCCAAAAATGGTAGAGTCGTTGGCCACCATTTCCACAGGTTCCTTTTCTTCCAAATTTCAAGTACTCAACCATGAAAACAAATCGTTCATAATGACTGCCTTCCTTTCCTCCTTTCTTCATTACTTTCTTTGCTCTGTCTGTCTCTGTGTGTGTCTCTCTCTCTTTCTCTTACCTCACCCCCCTTTATTTTTCTTTCTTTTATTCATTCAATAAATACATATTGAATGCCTACAATAGGCCGGGCACTTTGATAGAAAATAGGGATACAGCAGAGAACAAGGTAAAAACTCCCCATTCTTAACACTCACATTCTAATGGCAATGGTTGGAGGTGGTGCAAACAGTTAACAAGTAGACACAGGATGATTTCAGATTATTATAAATGTTATGAAAGAAGTAAACAGGTTGACGTGATAGAATGTGTCTATAGCAGGGGTGGGGTGAGATGGGGTGAAGACTAGTTAGGGCCATTAGGGAAGGTTTTCTTTAAGACATACAGTGAGACCTGAGAGTGAGAAGGAATTGACTGTGAGAACATTCCAGGCAGAGGAAACAGCAAGAGCAGAATCCCTGAAATGGACTGAAGAAAAGATGGTGGAATATACTTAGACTGTGGGAGAGAAAAAATGTTCTGGCAAGAACATATCAAAACTGATAATCTTAAGTAAATCTTACCTAATATCACCAAATGATCCTAAGTACCCAGATGGGCAGAGCACTTGGAAATGCTGATCTATTCTTTAATCTCAAAGGAAGTAACTGGAACCACTGACTGAACAGATTATGACCCAGGACTTCTGGGTGCCACAGTGGAACCTCGTCAGCCACTGCTCTGCGAATACGAAAAGTGAAGGTTACCCTCTCCTTCCTCGGTGTCTTAATTTAAGCTCGTTTCTTCTCATTGAGATTTCGGGCAGAATCCCAACAGAATGCTGTTTACAAGGCAGATTTCTGATGACTAAGTGTGGGTTGATTTTGTCCCCAAAATGAATACTATCAGAATGTAATATTATTGGGAAAAATATTTGAATACTGTCTCTAAAAGTAGTCATATCTCTCACCAACTATAAATAGCTTAGAATTTAGAATTTTGGTGTGGTTGAGGAAAGGAAGATCTCTGGCATTTTGGGCCCCAGCTCTAGAAACAATGACAGAGCAGGGCCTCTCTCACACGGTCCAAAACAGCCTTTGACCCCAGGCAGAGCTTGGGTCTCAGGTGAAGCCATCCACTCACTTTGAAATAATAGTCTTGAGTTTACTGACCTTCACCATAAAATATTTTATTTTGTTAATCACCATTAAAGGTGTTAAAGGTGATTAATTCAGTATTTTTTATTTTCCCATTAAGGAAGAATGTTGAGTGCTTGGCACGTTCTTTCAAGGGTTCAGAGCTCATGAGAATCACATTATCATGATATGGATTATTTCCCCAGCCTGAGACAGAGAAAGCATTTGTCCCAGGCTTTTAGTCATTGTCAACAGCTAGTACAAACTTCAATGGACCTTCTTGGAGACCATCCACCACTAGCCAGAGTTAATGGGCAAGACAAGGTACAGAGGAATCAGGTCATAGGGCACCAGGCAAGAAAGCATGTGGTCTAGTTTGGTGTTTAAATGTCATGCTTAGGTACAGATCATGGCCAGGAAAGGCTAGTGATAGTTGGATGAAGCTTGGAGGTCAATATATAGGAGCAACGCAAAGGGTCAGTTATTGTATGTAGATTTAGCACATAGGAACACATGGCTGAAGATTCATTCATTCACTCAAGAAACACTTAAAGAGCACATACTTACACCAGGCACCAGGAGACACACAGAGGGGGAAGGGAGGGGGGGTTGGGGGGGAGGTGAAAGATATGTAAATGGATAGTTATAATAAAAATCAATGCACATGTTTGAAATATGCACAGGCCATCAGGAGAGCACAGTGAAAGACCATCTAGCCCAGCATAGCAGCGGGGGTGTGGGGTGCAGGAGGAGGCCAGAGAAGGCTTCATGGAGAATTCATGCCTGAGCTGAGCCATAACAGACACAGAGCAATTGACCAGAGAAAGGAAAGGAGCCATCCAGTCATTAGGGACAACAGGCTGATCTCAAATTGTGTTGCAATGGATTGCAGAGACCCAAACAAGATTGGCAAAAGACCCAGACTCCGTATTTAGCTGTGCAGAAATAGGGCTGAAATAGTAGAGATTCAAGGGGCAGGTTTACAGGGATCACAGACAGGGCCAGGGAAGTGTGGTAACCCCAGAAAGGCTGGGCTGTGGACTCTGGGGAGAAAAAAAAGAATCGAGGATACCAGAGTATGAACTCTAACCACAGGGGAAACTGAGGGACACTGAAGAAACTAGATTCAAGTTGACAAAACAGTGAGACTAGATACAGAGTGACTTGTTTCTTGGCCAGAGATTTATTGCTCCTGATGTCTTTCTCTGAAGCCAAGAACTTGTTCCAAAGTCAGAGCATGGAGCTGGGTCCACAAGCGGATGCTACAACCTCTACAAGGACAGAGTGACTGAAGCCACAAGCTCAGGGACCCACAGAGACCAAGCGACAAGGCAGCAGCAAACACGGAAATAAGGGCACAAGCCAGAGTCAGTGAAACCTGATGAGTGAGGCAGTTTCTGACCTAGTTCAGCCTCTCTCTTGGGTTTCCTGTGTGGCAGGAATCAATCCCAGCACAGCTGGGCTCAGGCTTCTAGCTGGAAGCGTGCAATTAGAAGCACCTGGCCAAGATAACATGCGCAGAGCAGGGACACAGCTGTAGCTCTTTTTAAGTGAAGCCTCTCATGGGTGGGGGTGGGGGGGGTCACATTAAAAAATAAATAAAACCTACTGCAAAGATGGATATAGCGAATCTCTCTACAATTATTAAATACCTTGTCTCTGAGCTGACTTTGTACTGCCCTTAAGTGCAGAGATTGCAACAGGAATCTCAGCTGTGCACAAACTCATTTGCTCACAATTGCAAAGGGACAACTTCTACGATCACATCTCTCTGTACAATACAAAGCTCCAAAAAGAACCAGCCCAGGATTAACCTGTTAAATACCATGAACAAAGGCATAGTTTAAAGTAATTGCATAGCATATTTTTAAACATCCCCATACCTATTTGTTTTGATTATATAGTTGTCCAAATGTCATATATGTATGTGTGTGTATATGCATATATACACCCACACAAATACATATATATGTATATATATAAAAATATATATACACACAGTGTAAATACACAGTATATTTATATGTATCTGTATATTTTAGCCATGCATTTATAGTTCTAAAAAAATAGGGATGCCTTTCTTCTTGGAAGATCCTTTTAAGGATATATAAGCTGCTTAAAACCATAAAATGACTTTTTCCCTGACCTACCCCAAGTCTGTTGTGCAACCTCACAGCAGCAACCCCATTACTCTAGCAGTGGTTACATGTGGTGCTGAAAGATTTTTTATTTTTAAATCACAGAAACCCAAATATACAGATATCAAAGAAACTTTTCAAAGGCAACCTCTACAAAGGATAAAACCTCTTCAGATAGCTGGCCCAGATTAATGAAACGTCTTTTCCCTCAAGGGAAAATGGGCATATCCTACAAGAAATAGCAAAAGGTAGCACAACAGTATGTGCAGAAGATGCATTTCCTTCACTTGATTTTTCCCATACATTTATAGCAGTGGCGTTTTGGTTCCACTTTAAAGACAAAGATTTGCATAATAACACTTTTCTATTCCTAGTCATTTGACCCAGAATACTGTAATATCAGGTGAAATTTCTAGGAAAATTATATCATTTCAGAAGAGGAACTAGAAGAAGCCATCTTGAGTCGAACATATGAACAAAGTGGAGATTTTGACCATCAACATGGGCTACCATATATCCTCAAGATTATTCCAAAGCCATGTGCCTACCTACTTTCACTCTTTGCAAAGTAGGATGTGGTATTGTATAGCTGAGAAAATAGATTAGCAGCCAATAATACATTTTCAAAAGACTAAATATTTGTCCGAACGGAAAAAAACATTATTTAATTTCTTCTTCCCAACATATCAGGGTGTTGACTAGTGACACCCTTCTTGTAATCATTAGTCAAATTCTACTGCAGGAATGGCGGGATAGAGAAGAGCCACAGGGAAAAGAGGGAGGTGGAAAAGTAAGTATAAGGAAGATCCCAGATTCAGAGGAATGATAGAAGAGGAAATATTTGGAAGCATTTATTTAGTTGATTCATTGATGAAACAAAAGATGTCAATTGACATCAAGGAGGAAAATCAGTACTACCGCACTAGTGTACTCACTGGCAATCGACTTGATAATGGTTTTTCAGAAAAAAATGTATTATCTGAAAAGCATAATTGAGTACATTTGTGAGGATCACATATTTACTATAAAATGGGAAAACAGATATTAAAATACTATTTTATTGCTAATTTCTCTTCTAACATGATAGTAAATTAAGACCTCTGAAAATAAGACCTGAAAGATAGGAGGTGTTAAAGATACCTATCCCAGGTAGGGCACAAGCTGTGATACATTTTCATACGTAATTTACTGGCTTATTCCATTAACTTAAACCATCCGATCACTGTGAAAAGAAACACATCTAGAAAATTCATTTGACAAAGTTCAAGACTGTATAAAATAGGTTCATTTTATACAAAGAAATCAAATCATTTATACTGTCAAAAGAAATCACTGAATACAATACTCACAGCAAGACTGAGTTTTTTCCAAAAGCATTTTGAGATAAACCTTATTTTTAAAAGGACTTTTCCTTCCTTTGTTAGCTATATAATCTTTTCCCAAGAACACCACCAAGTTCTGTAACAGCATTCTATGTCACTAGAGGCAATTATGTATCTATCTCCCGCAACTGCTGATTTCATACCTGAAAATATGATTATACTACTTACCATTTAAATGTCACTTTCTGTTTTCTAAATGCTTTACAATCTATCTCCTTATGTTATTCAAATTAGTGGAGAAGAAAGGCATGATAGACGGAAGGATAGACTTAGCTGAGTCCTTATAAAGATAAGCAGATCCTTAACAGATAACATTGGCATGGAGAAGCAGGAAAATGGAGCATGATATCAGCAAAAATGCAAGCTAATTCACAAAACCTCCAAGGCCAGCCACATTTACTAAAATGGATGGTAAAATATATGTCCAAGGTCAAGCAGAGTCAGTGATTAAACTAGAAACGAATGCAAGATCTCTTGACTTTCAATATCACATTTTGGGCCACAGAAGATTATGGTATTCCAATGACTCAACTGAATTGCTAAGGGTGGGAAAAACTGGAAATTAAGTCTTTTTACTTACAGTTTTCCCAAAATGCCTGCAAATTTCCCATCAAAAGGTTGTGCTCAGTATTCTAGAATAAATTAGGGGTAAATTCAGAACAATTAAATAGCCTATAGAACCTACAGAATTTTCTTAGCTTGGTGTAGGGGAGGGGAGGGAGAGGCATTTGCAGTCAAAGGCCATCCTTTAGCACCATTGAGCTATCCAAACCTAATTAATAAAATCAGAATAGAAGGGCTACTGAAATGTGATAGCTAACTTACTACTCATTGTGTGCAGCACCAGAAATAAAGATGTCCCTTTGATAAGTGCCATAGAAAGAAAAACTAACAATGATATTTGGAGATGAAGAAGGAAGAGACTTAAAAGTTTCTGTATGTTTAAGAGGAACCCATGAAGACCTGGTGATTTCATTCTAGATTAAAGTATTGTATACATATATTATGAGTTGCGCAAGCATGCAGCTGACAGAAGGAGTAACACTTACGATAAATAACATCTCAGCATTCTGTCTCTCATATGCTCTATAAAATCATATTAGGCCACACTGGGCAACTCTTCCACTTTTCCCTAATCATGAAGGGGAGGGTGGGAACTAGTGGTGCATCCTGGAATGAGAGTTGTCAGGCACACATCATCATCCTCACAGGCCAATCTGCATTCTCGTAGACACACAGTTCTCCACGACTACACGGAACGATGCAGCCTGCCCTGTGACATCTGGTTTACAGGTGAGGAAGGACAGATGGGAAGTTGTGGACTGTTTTAAATTGCCTCTGACCACTCCACCTGATGAGCATTCCACTCCATGCCAACTTTGGCATTGGCTTATTTAGGAGTGTTAGGACTATGGGGCTCAGTCTACAATAATTCTATGAATGCGTGCGATTCCTTAGGCAAATAATCCCTCTTTCTGAAATACGATTGGAAGGAATGATAGAATTTATAAAATAACATTTCAAAGTGTTTTAACCACCAGGTAAACAACTATTTCCAACAATTAATGAGACAACATAATCAGTACTATCCTGAACTATTTATTACATATTTGAATAGGACATTCTGGTCACTGTCCAAACCACGTTAAACAGATGCCTCACCATATTTTCTTGGAAAAGCTTAATCATACAGTCATTTGACTGCCTTTCTACCATGTCCAAACCTCGAACACTGTGATTTAAACTATTAGAGTCCACAAGATTTCATTACAAAAACATCAAACAGCTTCCCTCCCTATTGGTCTTTCAGGCTGTTCTCAAAGTTCCATGTAACCTAAAAAAACTTTCTCAGTTATATAGACAGATGACTATTCCCTATTTCCCAAATTTTCTGAATAAGCAAATTCCAGAGGCATCACTGATACAAATACACCCACATCACCACAAGTGAAGAAGAAAAGGAAGGTATGTACACAGACAGTACCAGGAATAATGATTATTCAGTGATAAGTGACCAATTAGTAAATGAATGCATAAATGGCATCAGCAAAATTGGGTAAAGATCCCAATGACATTTGAATGTGCATTAATATCTCCTACCATTTCAACACTTATAATTGCAGGACATTCATTTATGCGATATTTACTGAGCACCAACTATATTAGAGACTAGAAAAGCAGTGGTGAACAAGACAGATTCAGTCCCTGACCCTATGAAGTTTACATTCTAGTAGAGAGGACAGGTACCACTCCCGCACACATGTGCACACACACATGACAGGAATGTGGACAATGAGAGGACTGCACATTGTGATGAGTGTCATGAATGTCAAAAAACAGGAGCTTAACGGGTTGTCAGAGAACGCTACTCTAAGAAGATGATATTTGAACAAAGATCTAAAGGAGGACTTTGGAAGCAGGAAAAAGACCAGAGGGTGTCTGGGCAGAAGGAGTAGCAACAAGTTGGCCCTTTGTAAAACCTGTAAGGAAACTGTCCTACTTGGTTGATGAGAAGGTAGCCAGTGGGAAGGATCATGAGACAGGGTGGTGAGAAGGCAAGGACCACATGGAAAAGGATTTACTGAAGAAGGGACAGTTGGTATCTAATTCTATTAAAAAATCAGTCACAAATATATGTGATTATAAATTATGTCTTTAAATGATCATCAACAACATTACTATGTCTTTTTTCTGAAATTTTCTGAAATTTTTTCTGAAATGGATACAAATTATGCGACAACATCATTTGTATCCCAGGGCAATTGTTGACATTCAAACTTTGCACAGAAAGAAAGACCATTACTGTGCCTAGTTTATCAGCTTCAGGAAAAAGTGCATGTGGGGCGTGGGGAACAGGGAGAAAGAACAATTACTTATTAGACATTATGGGAAGAAAGTCAAACCATGTGGAGGCTCTTTGTGTTTATGTTGTTTAGTTTGTCACAATCATTTTATTCCACCTGATGAATGAAATGAGAAATAATGAGATTTAGAAATAAAGCATATAAAGAGCTGCAGAACTTTAGAGCAGAGGTTGGCAAGGTTTTTCTCAAAGGGCCAGGTGTAGGCATGGGAAAGACTCAGGAAAGAGAGACAAGGGACCCTGCTGGACTAAATTGGCTAAATGTTCTAATATTTTGCTAGCTATAGGCAACAAAGTTATATAATATGTGTAAAAAAAATCCAACAACTGTTTCTATTGACTCCACACAAGTGTTAGAGGAACTTTTGTCAAATGCCTGATTTTTTTAAACATGTGTGAACACTTCTGGCATTAAGTAGAAAGTTGGCACAGATGATCCCAAAGTTCCCATCCAACTCTAAAATTCTATGATTCCAAATTTACATTATAATACAATTACTAATATCTGGCAGAATTTCAAAAGCATTTGAAATGGTGTTTTATGACTTCTTTTTCCTGGCTTAACATTTTTGCCAATTTTAGAATGCTAATTCCTGAAGCTTGGCAGCTCAAATAATAATTGACTATTTCCTAGTCACTTTGCAATTGCTTTCCTTTAATTGAGGGTGAATTGGTACAGCATGTAAAATCTAAAAACTAAAAATGGATGCTTTAGACAAATCATTTTTTAACTGAAATGAGTTCACCACCACTAAATAATAATTCTACTTATATACATCAGTCAGTGAATACTCTTGACTAGATCTCATATAATCACTAAGTATACATTCATTGATCACCTATTAGAGAGTAAAATCAAGACTAATGTGTACTAGGGTATAAAAATACTTATTAATCGAGTGAATGAACACAGACTCTTGAGCCGTGGTGCCCTGGTTCAAATTCCTGCTCTGCCACTTACTAGCTGTGTGACCTTGGGGAAATTACTTAATGTTCTGTGCTCATTGGTAAAATGGGGCTAAAAATAATACCTACTCTATAGGATATTATAAGAATAAAATGATATATTTTCCGTAAGGTGAATGGCATAGTACCTATGTGAAGTTTCAATAAAAGTTGATAATATTAATTCCACCTTTATTTTCATTCTACTAGGTACAATAGTTATCTAGCATATAAACATCATATAATTCTAGGGCAGAAATGGACTTCCAAGACAGCCTAGTGTTGTACTAATTTCTGGGAAAATAATACTCACTTAAAATCCTACTCTAAAGTATCTTGCATTCAAAATGAAACACAAATCACAAAAGATGAAGATCTGTTAAGATAAATGAATACTTAAGATAAATGAAGTACTTTTATTTGCTCTGTGCAATACACTTTGCTAGGTATAATGAGGGATATAAAAGCATGGAAAAGATAATTCTTGCTGTCTAGATCTAGGAGTTTTAAATCTTTTTAATAAAATATATAAACAGATAAGGGTAATTGATGTACTCATTACGCATTTTTTGAGCATTTACTAGGTACTTGCACTGGTAATGCAAAAATGATTCAGTACAATCTAGGGAGATGAGTCACATAAACTCTGTGAACCTACTTTCCTCATCTTTGAAATGGGGGTAGAAACATCTCAACCAGATTTGGAGAGAATCAAATGTGAGTCACTGCACAATGGTCTGCAATATGACAGGCTCTCAACACCCTAAGTGCTTTGAGTAGAGGCTATAAGGGTATGGAGGAGAGACACACTCCTCTCCCAGGAAGGTGACATTGAAGGAGCATCTAGAAGGAGGTTTGTGAGGCAGAGAACATCCCATGCAAAGAAGACAGCACATGCGATAAGGCAAGGGCTCATGATAGGGCTCCTGAAGGGGAGAGATTCATTCCCCAGATTCTAATCCCTCTAATCCATTCACCATCTGAACGTATTTCTCCCCATCCCCGGCTTAAAAATGTTGAATAAACTTTTGTCCGTTGGGTGAGATTGATGGAATCTTTCACAATCTAATTGTAGTTTACCCAGCTGTATCTCCCGGAATCTGGTCACCATCATCTCTTTTATTCATGGCCACAGAAGGTACTATGCAACAACGGTTCAAGGCTCAGGTTTTGAGCCTCTAAAGACTTTTCTACTTAGTTGCTGTGACCTTGAGTGAGTTATTCCAACTCTCTAAAGGTCAATTTTCTCATTGGCAAAGTAGGAATAATAATAGCACCTACTAGTTAAAATTGGTTATAAGAATTAAATGAAATAGTACAGTTAGCATAGCGTCTGGTACATAAGGAGTCAACAAACACTAACTATTAAAAACATATCAGAAATGATATTTTGGGGAGGTTAAGCTAAGAATGGCTTGCAAAATGGAATTTTGGAATGAGGTCAGCATGAAGCACCAACATTGGTAGGGGTGCTACTGCAGCAGCTGAGGGGTGAGGCAGTGAGGGCCTGAACTAGGGGGATGGAGGAGGCTGTTAGGAAGGGAGGGATTTGAAAGCACCAGGGGAAAAATACCCATGACCTAAGGGGGCTGGATAAGAAGCAATTAAGTGAGGGAAGATTCAAACATGACCTCAAGATTTTGACATTGAGACAATGGTAGTCCAATTTAAAAAAAAAATGGAAAAGTCAGGTAGATGAGATGGGATAAATGAATTTAGAATTTCACAACTTATAACTATACAAACATAAAATAGATGCCATATTTGAAAGAATTTGATAAATTTAGAATTACGTCATGACATGTTAAGTTTGCTAGTCTGAATCCTGCAACTGTCTTTTTAGCCTTCATGACAAAAACCACCCCTGTTCTCCTGGCTCTCTTTGCATTCTTCTGACAAAGACTCTCCTTGACTAACTTTAGTCAGGCTCCTCTGAGCCCTCCAGATGTCCACCTTAGGCTCAGCGTCAGTCCCTGCCGGGCCTGCATTGCCCAGTTGTAGCAAGAATCTTGCTATGTCAGTTTAGAGAGAACCCTCACCCTCAATAACCCTTGATATCTGATTAAATTCTTCACCCCCTACTCTTGGTATCTGATCACCCTGGTCTGCCTTCAGCAAGAATCCTATTGGGTCTATTTAACTAGAATGCTCTTACTCCCGATGTTTCCTCTTAGTAATTTCCATCCACTGACCCCTACCCTGCTCCTTGGCTATAAATTCCTACTTGTCCATGGTGTATTTCAAATTGAACCCAGTTCTCTACTAAGTTTTCTTTTTTCCCTACTGCAATAGTCCTGAATAAAATCTGTTTTTAACCACTTTAACTACTGCCCAGCTCTGATTTTCTTTGAACTTCCCAGCTAATTCCTTCTTCCTCTCCTGCCTCCTAAATGGGGCCTTCCCTAGAGCTCAATCCATAATTCTTCTCTTTTTCTATTAACTGTCTCCCTGGGGTGGGGGTGAGGGGCACTTACTGTTAAAATCCTATTGGAACTCAGGCCTGCAGTTTACCTGCCCAAGGCACCTTCCTCCACACTCTAACTATGCAAAATTTTCCATACCTAGAAATAGGTTCGAGTGAAAAACAATGATAATAAAATTATCAGGGAAGAAGCAGTAATTTAAAGGTCAAGGAAGAGATAAATTATTCAGCTTTTAATACCAATGGATACATTATTTACCAGTAGCTTCTCTTAAATAAAAATGGATCAAAATGCATGAAACCTTCATTGTATCCCTCATGAAATATTTTAAGTGTAATATTTAGAGTTTCTTGATCCCCAAAATAGATTAAAATATATGCCCAGTTAAACTCCATTGTAAGTTTCACTTTGAAACATTTGAGT
The DNA here is from genome assembly GCF_057802395.1 of Ceratotherium simum simum. Classification (NCBI taxonomy): domain Eukaryota; kingdom Metazoa; phylum Chordata; class Mammalia; order Perissodactyla; family Rhinocerotidae; genus Ceratotherium; species Ceratotherium simum. The sequence continues at coordinate 14,136,897 of NC_141913.1, forward strand.
TTCTTATTACTTAAGACCCAGGAAGTCTTTGATGAGGAAAGCTGCCTTGCCAAGAAACTTATTTTTTCCCAGGGGACATAATTAAAGAGGGCAACACTGCTGAGAGTGTGTGTGTGTCAAAGGCAATACGCTGTATTTGTCAACATGTACAATAGCTTCTTGGAGAAGAGAAAACATCTCAGCCATTCTATAGTGGATCTTCCATGAATGTATTTACACTTAACACAAAAAATAAAACAAAACTATACATAGGAATTGAATAATGCGGCCAGAAACCAAAACACATTAGAAAACATCAGCAGAGCATAATGTCTGATCTCCACACTCTGTCTGACTGTAATCGTCTGACTAGACAGGCATTAAAACATTAGATGGGTAATATGGAACTTCATTCAACAAATTCATTCAAATTTACCAAAGATGGCGGTCAAAGAGATTTCATAGATAACTCTCAGGTTTCTAATTTAAGCAACTGGGTGTGTGGGTAGTGGTGACATAGATGGGGACAGAGAACAGCAGAGGAGGGAGGAACAGCTGGGAGGAGGCGTTTATGAGCTCAGTTTTGGAAATAATGAGTTTGATGTGACCGTGAAACACCGGTGGCTGTCTTCATATTTAATAAGTAGGTCCTAAACATGATCGATAATTCAGGTATGATTTACTAAAGGGAATTAAATTAAAGTAATAACTCAAACTATGTCATTTTTGTTTTGCTCTTACTAGTTAAAACATTTAGCAATTGTTTAAATCTACTTTGAATTTATGGTTTGAATTGTTTTCTTCTAAGTCTAGCTTCGTAGGTCATATGACACTCCAATTGGTTAAAATTGACAACATTCTTGCTTCAAAATATAATTTAATAAATTGAGCTTAATCTCCAGGTCTCTTCTTTGACAATCAGTATGGACAGATAATGCAGTAGTCCAGTGGCTCTGAAGGCAGATCATCTGGGTTTGTGCCCTGCTCTGCCACATACTAGCTCTGTGTTCTTTGAAAGTTATTTAGTTTCTCCATTCCTCAGTTTCTTCATCTGCGAAATGGAGAGTACATTTCAGACTTGATTTATGGCTTAGCACATAATTTAAAAATATTATACACACACTTGAGAAGAATTGGTATTCTCCAACTATTGAATGAAGAAGTCTATATATGACCACTAAATGAAGTTTGTTAGTCTGTTGTTCATATCCTCTATATCGTCAACAAACTTTCTGTGAGCTTCCTCTATTATTGAGAAAAATATCTTGAAACCAGTTACTATGACTGTGGACTTATCGATTTCTCCCTGTAGTTGTATAACATTTTCTTATAGGTTATAGTAAAGATTAAGTGAGGTAAAGTGCTTAAAACAATGCCTGTGAAGAGTGGCAGAATACACCACTCCAAAATATGCCACTTTGGCGTAAGGATTATTTTGAGCCAAGGTGCTTGAAAAACAGCAGGTGTAAGAAGAGCGTTCTGCACTCTGACCTCCCCTTTGCTTCCTAAAAGCAGGAGACAAAACTCCTATATGAAAGACATCCTCCCTGTACAAGGAGGAAAGAAATTTTCTTACCAGCAGAGGCAGGGAGTGGAGGCTGAGAGAATTCCGTACAAACAGACCTTGTTAAAAGAATTCTTCTCTTCCTTTAGCCTCCCAATATATTTCAGTTATGTTTCCAAATTGCCTCTCTTTGTTAAACCTGGTATAAAACATTTGGGTTTTGCCACTTCTTTAGGTCTTCATTTCTTTATGAAGGCTCCCATATCATGTTAAACTTATATTTAATAAACGTGTGCTTTTATCCTGTTAATCTGTCTTACGTCAATTTAATTCTCAGGCCCAACCAAAAACCCTGAGAGGACAGATATAAAATTATGCCTCCCTTACACTGGCACATACCTTGGTTTTTAATCATAAATAAATACCAACAAAGGGCTCAAATATTGGAACTGCCATTGTGTATCACAATTATTTTGTCAAATTTGTACCTTATGTGATTTATAATTCCAGGATTATATTGGAAGAGTAAAGGAATCTCACCACTAATGCAGGCTGTTTAAAATGGTATCATCTTTTCCCTAAACTTAGCTTTTAAATAGATAAGATATTTTAGGTGACAACTTCTAGCACATGATGAGAATACAGCAAGAATGAAATAAACTTGGCCAACATGCCTTTCCTCCTTTTCTTTTGTTTTTTTATAATTCTCATCAAACTGCATCTTTTTACCACATAGTAAATCTTGTCCTTGGGTATTCTTACAGTGTCAACAAATACTAAAAAACGTGAGTTGTAATAAACTCTACTCTACTCTGCTTTATAAAGAAATTATTCTATCATACCACAAAGAATATTTATGTTTCTTTCAGAGAGTACTTAACAGGTGATTTCACTGAAAATGCCAATTTCAGTAATAATTGGTCTATTTAGAAATAACTATACTACTGTGAAGGACTGGGTTGTCTAAGTAAGCAATATTGCCACCATCACCACCACCACTACCACCACCATGCGCTATATATGCGTGTTGTGTGTGTACATATACATATATCTCCTAAGGCTTGAAAGAGCCTCATCAATGTGATTTTCATCTTGACAGTGATATGTCTCTGCAACATGACAAATAAACACAGCATTCTACAATTAGATTTTAGTTATCTTGCAGATGTCTGAAATAATCAAGGTACTCAAATAGCACCAGTAGTTCTTAGCTCCTAAATGATTTCTGACATAAAAAGTATAGAAGAGTAAAACAGTAAGCTATATCTCAAAACATATTAACTTACAGAGGATTTATAGAATATTGAAATAGAAAAAAACCCAACATGATTAAATCTTCTGCTAAGATTGATGAAATATTCCACCAAAACTTTATTGGTCTACTCCCATTAAGTAGGCAGCTCTGAATTTCTGTTAGGGAAGTACTGAGGTTAACCAATATCAAAGTGACAATTAAACCTCAAAAACACATAAAAAGAGCTGACAAATATTCAATATTTGCATGAATTTTGTAGTAAATGAATCATCTCTTGACCAAAATTTTATTTCTTTTCCCTCTGGGTATAAAGTTGCATTAGGCAAATTGGCTATAAAAATAATGTTTTAGAGGACAAGAAAGAAAAAACAAAGGAATACCTTTGAACTTATTGGAATCATATATAAATCAAGAGTGTACAAGCATTTACTCAGACTAAATCTATGTCCTGAAGAATCTTTATTTATTTATTTTTTTGCAGGGGAAGATTTGCCCTAAGCTAACATCTGTTGCCAATCTTCTTCCTTTTTTCTTCCTTTTCCCTCCGCAAAGCCCCAGTACAGAGTTGTGAACAGTTGTAAGTTCTTCTGGTTCTTCTATGTGAGCCGCTGCCACAGCATGGCTACTGACACACAAGTAGTGTGGTTCCACACCCGGGAACTGAACCCGGGCCACCAAAGTGGAGCGCACCAAACTTTAACTGCTAGGCCATCAGGGCTGGCTCAGAATCTTTATTTTAATTTGTGCCCAAACTGTGAGTAGATAACAAGACAGAGGAGAGAATGCAATTTGCAAACTTTATGCTTTGACACAGAAGGAGTCACTCTATGAAAAGGGCCTTGCTTGCTATGTGTAATTATTTGCAATGTAGAGAACCAGATATCCTGTCCACCTGAAAAACTCTGTTGAATTTTCCCATTAGTCTTGCCAGTTTCAGATGATTAAATTATGGATACATTTTCCAAATGGTATTCATCTTTTAGAGTCACAAATAAAAATTTCTAAGCCTTGTAGCATTATATTGGAAAAGAAGAATGTAATCTCCATTATCACTAAAACCATAGTCTGGGCTGTGGTCAGCTTAGAGGCCTGCACAGGGCTTTAGAGCTACATACATTTAGCATATAAATGCTAGATATTTTTTAGATTATGCCTAGTCTTTAAAGCAACCTTGCACGTAATAATAACGCTACCTCTATTTTACAGATGAACATACTAAGGTACACAGAGTGGTTCAGTAAATTCTCCAAGCTCACACTGTTAATAGTGAAAGAGCTAGGTTTTGTAGTCAGATCTTTCTGTATCCAAAACCCTGCTCTTTCAACTTTACCATCAAATATATGCCATTAGTTGATTGACTGACTCACTCATACTTTCGTGCCTGATTTTAAGTAGCATTTCATATGATATGCATTCTGAGATTGCAAGATAAAGCACTGAAATGAATCCCTGGAGATATTTATCCTAGATCCTTCTTTTTATAATGGAGGTAACTGAGGCCTAAGGACTCAGCCAAGAATCTACATCAAGGTAATAACAAAGTTGGAACCAGGACTGTTCCTTTAAAAGGAACATGACAAAAATTTTAATTTTATACTGGTAAAGTAAATTATGAAATAAATTTTCAAAAATAAATTTTCAGGATTCATGTTATCATCATTACTATTTATGCTAATACATAATTATAAGAGGCTTTTTCAAGGGTGCATTTTGAAGTTGATGCCACTATAGAACACAATAGAAAAAATATGTGAGAAGTTCGTTTAAAAACATACAGAGGGGCCAGCCCAGTGGCGCAAGCGGTTAAGTGCGCGTGCTCCACTGGGGTGGCCTGGGGTTTGCCGATTCGGATCCCGGGCGCGCACCAATGCACTGCTTGGCGGGCCATGCTCTGGCGGCGTCCCATATAATGTGGAGGAAGATGGGCATGGATGTTAGCCCAGGGCCAGTCTTCCTCAGCAAAAAAAGAGGAGGATTGGCAGATGTTAGCACAGGGCTGATCTCCTCACAAAAAATAATAATAATAATAAATAAATAAATAAACAAAAACATACAGAATAAATTTCATACTGAGCTCTAAAAGTAGGCATTGAGCCCAATTTCTGGAATAAATCAAAGAGTAGGCAGAAAACAGACAGCAGGAACAGTTATTTTAGCAAGAAAAGTAGGATAAATTTATCAAGCCAATCACGAGATGACATATGCAGATAAAAGATGCAGAGAGAAAATGTGGAACATTGATACACGAACACATTTGAATGCAAGAAAGCAAAAAACCAGAAAGCACAATTGTCCTAAATGTGAATAAACATTCAAATTATGCTGCAGCTGCAAAATTTAAACTCAAGGAAGGGACATTTGCAAAGGAATTTATTAAATAGATGTGATTTCCTGGTTTCACACACCCAGTGGCTCTTTTACAAAGTAAAATGTACAATTTGTCTTGATATAAATGACATTTCCCCCATTGTACTCAATCAAATAGCAAAAAGTCTTTTGTGAAAGACTCTGCTTATTAAAGAGCACAATACTATTGATACCCAGACACTCAGGCTCTGAATACATAGTTATTCCACCTAAGAAAATGTCTTATAATATATCAGTATGGTCTTATACAATAAGGAAGTTTTCATGTGAAGGAAATTAGTCTTTCCCTAATGGCATATGCCAGAGCAGTTTCTTTGCAAAGCATTAAGTTTCTTGCTGAAACCAGCCCTTGGTTGCCAGACTTGTCCATCTGTCTGTCCGTCTGTCTGTCCTTCCATCCAACCATCCATCCAACAAATACTTACGGGTCTACAAAGTCTATAACACATCAAGGGATATAAAATGTATCAAAAACCTTATTGTTGGGGATTTTATGATATTACGATGGTGTCTGACCAGAAGACTCAGACCCTCTTCTTAAACTAGGGCACCTCTCCACAATGGTGATGTTGGCAAGTGAGCCCTTTTATTGCAGTCTTTGACTCAAGCTGCAATGTAGAAATTGGAGTGCCAGCCTGGATCATTTGTTTTACATAGTGGTTCTCAAAGTAAGGTCTCCGGACCAACAGCATCAGCATCACCTGGTAATTAGTTAGAAATGCAAATTCTTGGGCCTCGTCCCAGACGAATCTATGTTTGAGAACCAAAATGCATCAAAATCACTTGGAGGATTTGATACAAATCACAGAATTTTCACTACTAGACAGTGGTCTAGACCACTGGTGAGTGAAGTCAAGGAATAAGTCTGAAAACTTAGAGTGGCAGGTTTTAAATGTTTGGTTAAGAAGTTTGGACAATGATGATTGGTAAATCAGAGAATATTTTCTGAGCAACGAGCAGATAGGATCAGAATTTTTATTTAGGAAGGCTTTGGAGGCGAATGAGACCATAGAAAGGTGATTGCATTGTTTAGGTGAGAAGACACAGTCATTAATCCTTCCTTGATGATTCAGGAATTTGTCACACCTCAAATTAACTGGGACCATTCACTCAGTTTGCATTCTGTGTTCAGGATGTGGTTGGTTCTAAGAGATACTTTCCACTGTCACGGGATTCTCTCCATCCCATAGTTCGATTCTGTCTCCTCTTCAGTACTTGCGTCTTGCTATCAGCCACTACTGCTCTGGTTTCCCTGCCATACCTCTCTCTGCTGCCCTTTCGCCTTTTCCTCTGCATTTTCATTTCCTTTACTAGGACTTTGATGGGAATGCACATTCTTTAATGTTTAAATGTTTGTTGTTTGTTTTTTGTTTGTTTGTTTTAATAGCTGCTCCTTATAGAGCTCACCAATTACATTCTTCCTCTGAACATATGATCTTCTAGGTCACAATACAACCGAAGCATTTACCTGACTTTATTTTAATCTGTTTAAGGTTCTCATGTCAAAAAAACCCCGATTCACTTTAATGTGTCAAATCTATTTTGCTTCCGACCATCCATGTAATATTATGTTCGGACATGCCTAATTTGTCATGTTTTTCACACAAATAGTGACACTGGTAACCAGGTTGTTTCCAGATAGGAAAGACAATAATTATGTTTTTATGTTTTTGTGTATCCACAGACACCTTCTTGCATATAAAATAATATACAGTGAATAATAAGTATAGATATAATAAAATGTTATATTATCTCTAACTACTCCAACATTTTGGTCATACTTCAAATCTTATTATATAATGTCTCAAATGCACATGTGGACCAAGATGTACTTCTCACTCTGAACACGAACAATTTATCGATGAAGAAGTTAGTTTTGAAATAGAGTTCACTCTGGTTCTATGACATTTGGATATAACTCTTTTTATTTGTGTGAGGGAGATCAGCCCTAAGCTAACATCCGTGCTAATCCTCCTCTTTTTGCTGAGGAAGACCGGCTCTGAGCTAACATCTATTGCCAATCCTCCTCCTTTTTTTCTTCCCCAAAGCCCCAGTAGATAGCTGTATGTCATAGTTGCACATCCTTCTAGTTGCTGTATGTGGGACGCGGCCTCAGCATGGCCGGAGAAGCGGTGCGTCGGTGCACGCCCGGGATCCGCACCCGGGCCGCCAGTAGCGGAGCGCGCACACTTAACCACTAAGCCACCGGGCAGGCCCTGGATATAACTCTTTAATGTCTTTAAAATACAAAACATTTTTTCTCTTGGGGATATTTATTTGGGAGGAAAATGTGATTTATTTTATGGTTTAAAATAAAATAAAAGGAACTGTAACAGATGCCTCTGGTTCCCTGCATCACAACTCCTTGGCCCACCTCTCATTTCAGCCATAGCTGCAGAGACAGACCATTCTGTGCCAACTCAGTTCTCCTCGCTGCCTTTATAGCATCTACCTCAAGTGACAACTGAGTGTCTTTCTGCCTTCTGCCCCATGTGGTGCCAACCCAGCCCAGAACTGGGGGAGAATTAATGTGCCTGAGAGCAATCCACAACCCAGGGGGAAAAGCCAGCAGAGGAACCTCTTGCTACACATCCTTTAGGTAGAAATTCTGGGAGGGTCCCGTACCCTCTTGGAGCTCCCAGAGGAATCCAGTTTCCCTGGTCCATGGTGATGGACTCCTCCCCCACCCTTATTTGGTCTTTGCTTCTTCCCTGATTTACTTCCCTGTTCTCTAACTCTGGATCTGTGGGATCAGCTCCCCAATCAACTACCATGTCCAAGTTATTGTCTCGTTCAAGCGACCCAAACAAAGATGACAGTTTATTGAAGCACTCAGCAATATTGGTGCCCCTCTGATCTGACACCGTGTATGTAGGGTTTCTGATTTGTACATCATTAAGACCCTTTTTTTTTTCCTTCCCCAAACTACATGATGAAATGAAAGGAGTGGAGATCATAGCTTCACCTCAAGTGCTTCCAAAGCCTTTCTCAGCACATGCAGATCATGTTGAACGTGTCTGTACTGATAAATTAAAATTTGTACAACATTCTAAGAGAAAATAAAAGCTGATATTATGTCATCTACTTTCATAATTCCATGCTTAACCTAAAGGACAAAATTTTGGTCCACAGTCACAGAAATGGCATTGATCTGCCTGATGTGCCACTCCAGATTAACAACAAGAATGAAGATCAAACATACAAAACACATCCTGTCCAGACTCTGTACAGGCAACTAGGGAATTAAAAATCACTGATTTTAAGCTTAGTAGCCTATTAATATGTCCGAAATCATAAGCCAGAAATATTTATATTCAAATATACCATGCTATCAAAAAAAAAAAAAAGAAATTGTTTCACATAGGATGGCTGAAGAGAAGCTGCAGGGATATATTATAATGAGAAAGGAGATAATTTTACCTTTGATTATCAATTTTCCATTTTTCTTGCTGCTAAGGCAGGAAAAGATTCAAACTTGGCGTTTTTTTTTAACCTGATGTCACTCTTGGTACGTGATGCTCAACTGTTCTGAAACATAACAAAATGCAAAAATTAGATGGAATAACTGGCCTGAAACAAAAAGATACTTAAGAAGATCTCATAAGAACTACTCTGGCAGCCATTAAATTCAACGATGTGAGAAGAGAGTCTCATAGAAAATTTACATGGCAGTGTTCTTGCATGATGTTACACTTCATATTTTTATGGTTTTCAGAAAATAAAATCAACCATAAAAAACTCATCGTAATAAATAGGTCTGATATTCTACAATCTACTTTTTTACTATTAACATTTATATCCTCTTTAAAAAGGAATAAAATGCAAGCATCGATCATTTGATTTTGTAAAGATATATTATACACAAAGATTGTATTCACTTCTTGTGTATTATTTGTTTTATCAACATTGCAACTAAGCAGCTGTGACTAAAAAAAGGGGTAAAACATATTCTTTCCAGGCTAGTTCTTCTCACATCCCAGGAGGACACCAACCATGGTGTAATCTTCCCAAGTATACTACAAGGGGCTTGCTGATGCCTAAGCCAAACCACTACCCCTAGTTATTAGTGGTGCTTTCTCTAGAAAGGGATAAAATGGAACTTCTAATTGGGCCGAGACTTAGGGGAGAGGTACCTATTTTCTTCATGTCACATGCTTTACACTGACCTGTGATTTTCCTTTCCTAAAGGGCACAAAGAAAAGGCCTTGTGTCACACACAAAATTGGTGTGGTGTTGAAAAGTGTAGGTACCAACAGAGTTCTGCTTCTATTTTCTGTTAAGCAGGATAATTTTATGGGCCTGGGTAGCATATTAAAATAGTGTCAGAAGGGAATGAGAAAAATACTAAATCTAAGAATTAAACAGAGATGTAATGATATTCAGAAAAGAACACTGGTGTGAATAATTTTTTGGACCTCCTAATTATTTATATGAATTACAATGTCTGAATGAATGTAGAAATCATTTTACAGAAGAGACATTAGAGGGCCGGCTCCGTGGCTTAGCGGTTAAGTGTGCGCGCTCTGATGCTGGCGGCCCGGGTTCGGATCCCGGGAGCGCCCCGAGGCACCACTTCTCCCTCCAACGTGAGGCCGAGTCCCACGTACAGCAACTAGAAGGATGTGAACCTATGACATACAACTATCTACTGGGGCTTTGGGGGGAAAAAAACTGAATAAATAAAATCTTTAAAAAAAAAAAAAAAAAAAAGAAATTAGAGGCCAGGAGAGGTGATGTGGCTTGCCCAATTTTATTCAGCTAATAGACACAGAGGCAGAACGACATCCCAGAATCTCTGCCTCAAAGCTCAGTCCCTTTAGAAACCCATAACAATGTATTTGTTTCCAAAGAGAACATCGACATTCAAAAAGTTCAAGGCTTATACAATTCTCTGCAGAACTTGTTCAAGCAATATTTTGAGACCGGCAAAGCTGACAGGTTAAATATCAGAATGCTGTGGGTGGTAAAATGCAAGAACAATATCATGTATTTTCATAGCACTTGAAACATGCTGGGAATATTATATTTTCACATATATCTCATTTATCCGTGTTATAAAGGATAAAAATGAGATTCCATTATCAAAAGCTATCAGGTAAAATTACGATTTTGAGCCCTCGTTTATATACAATTATTTCATTAAATTTTCTTAATATTCCACTAAACCAGCTAAACTCTGAAAGGAATTTTTCCCTATATATATGGGGAATAGGTTACTCAAGGAGATAATGAAGAATTGATAATTTTTAAAACATACAGAACTGACCTTTGTTCCTTCATAAATATTTATTGAGAATCTATTTTGTGCTAGACATTGCTCTTAATTGTCCGTAGAAACAAAATGGAAAGATTATGCAATTTCCAAAAAAGACACCCTAATATACAATAAGAAATCAATTTCATTACAATTGGAGTGTTTCCTAAATTAGATAATAGTTATGTAAAGAAATATCTTAATCACTGGTGATGTCTTCAATGTCATCTAGTCTAGTGGTTCCCCAATATGGCTGATCATCACAATCGTCTAGAAACCTGCTGAAAAATACAAATTACGGAATTTTATGCAAAATCTATTAGAATATTCACAGGTATTTGGATATATTAAATCATAACATTTGGATCTTATGCAAGATCTGCATTTTGAAAATGCTCCCAGGTTCATTCTCCTGATCAAGCAGACTGGGAAACCTACTGATTCTTGGCTAATTTCCTTAATACACAGAAGAGGAAACTGATTCCAGGGAATTGATTTGCCTGAGGCATTTGCCCCCTGGTGATAGAACTGAGATTAGAATGCATAATTCCCGATTTATTTTTCCTTTTCCTAACCCCAAGTCTCTCTTTTATTTTTTCTTCCTGCTCTTTCCTATCAAGTAACAAATATTGAGTTCCTATATCTGAGAAAGAACAAGAACAAAATAAAGGTAAAAAAAAAAATCACACAGAAATCTGAACTTAAGCTATTTGATTCAACAGTGTGCTTTCCACTATTCCACCAGCTTCTTCTAGAGTCAGCTACTTTTGGGGTGTCTGCTCAGCCCCTTTCTCTCCACCCAGCACTCTGCATTCCCCAACCTTCAAATGTGTCCTCTATCAGCTGTTTGTCATGGAGTCGTCATCCTTGGCCATCGTTGACTGGACCATGGAGTCGTCATCCTTGGCCATTGTTGACTTCACCCAAGCAGGGCTTATAATTTGGGACTAGGAGACTGCAGTCTCATTTAAGTGAAAGAGTTATGGATGCAGCTGGGTCACCTTGTCCCTTATAGGCAGAGGGAGTGAATACTGACAACTGTGGAGAAAGGAGACTGAAAGAGACACACACGGAAGGTGGAGCAAGAACTCTCTAACTCACGTGCTTCCTGCTCTCACTTTTTCATTTTTTGCTGTGGCTTCCCTGAGGTCCTATATCCTTAAGACAGATTCTACTTAAAATTTTTTTTAATTACTTATTTTTAAGTTAATTTTTGGCTTACATTAGCTCAAGTTGGTTTGTTTCTATGATTCTGCAGCCAGAGTCCTAACTGATACACCTCATATCATTCATTTTATATGAGTTACTCCACAAGCCAGTCACTTTAGTTACAGTATTTTAAGATGCTCATTCAAAAAAATATTGGCTGAGAGTGTGGAGAAAGGGGAATAGAAACTATAAATGCATCACATTTTATGGAATACCTATATTTTCATAGAGTACATGTTTTGCAGTGTGATAAAGTGGAAAAATGGTCCAGATCAGAGACCCTCTTTTAATCTCAGCCCTGCTTCTTACAAGATTTCTGACTTCTGAAAGTTAAGTAGCCTCTTTGAGTTTTAATTTTCTCATTTGTGAAATGGAGGCAATAAAACCTACCTTAGTCAAGCTAGTATGAAGAATAAATGAAAGCATTCATTCATTCATTCCACCATTCCACAAAGATTTATTGAGCATCTATCATACGCCAAGCATTATGCTGGGTGCTTGGAATAATCAGTGAACATTTCATTTTAATGAAGTTGAGTAAACAGAAAATAAACAATAAATATGACAAAGGAATAAAATACAGAGTATTTTAGAAGGTGAAACAAGCTATAGATGTAAGAAAGATAGACCAAGTTAAGGAAGATCAGAAGTATATGGGTTGGAGGATGTGGGGAGGTGAGAGACATCACTAAGAAAGTGAGATGTAACCAAAAACTTGAAAGATGTGAGGGAGTTACTCACATGCAAGAGAAGAACGTTCCAGGCACAGGGAATCACCAGGGTTAATAAGGCCCTAAGGTGGGCATATGCCTCTTTGTTCTTGGAATCCTGAAGCAGTCAGTGGGGATGGAAGGAAGTGAGGAAGTGGGAGATTAGCAGAAGAGAAAATGGTAGGGCAGTCAGGGGAGGTGGAGGAAGGGATGGATCAAGGTGGTTCAAGGCTTTCTGGCTTTTTCTCTGAGAGTGAGATGGGGGCCATCACAGGAGTTTGAGCTCAGAATTGACACAGCTTACATTTCAACAGGCTCATACTGGCTGCTGGTTGGGAACAGACCACAAGAGAGGTCAGGATAGAGGGAGGTGGAAGGCTTGTCTTCTTGGTGAGAAGAGACATTGGCTCAGACTCAGGTGGAGCTGGTGAGGAAAGGTCAGATCCAGGCTGGGCTTATTTTGAAGCGAGACTCAATAGGATCTTCTGATGGACTGGGGGAGAGGGTTAATAAGAGGCAGACAAGAATGACCCTAGGTTTCTAGGCTAAGCAACTGGAAGAGTGCACTTACCATCACTTGACATTAGAAAGGCTAGAGCAGCCACAGGAGAAAGACGATGAGCTCAGTTTGGCCATATTGATTTTGAGATGTCAGTGCCAAGTGGGCTTGCTGTGTAGGTGGTTGGATATGCAACACCAGAATGAGGTAGAGAAGTCTGGGCTGGACTTTGCATTAAAAGTTTCCAGAAGACTTTCAGGTCTAGCATAGGTAACTGGTAGTATTCTTAGTTTTACCTACCACAGACGATCATGTAGGAGTTAAACAAAATAATACATACAGAGCACAGAACCTGGTACATAGCAGGAACTCAAGAATTTTAATTCCCTTCTGTTTTCTGCCTGTATTTTTAAATGTTTATTTCTCTATTGACAATATTATAAGCTTAAGTCTATCTTTCTGTGAAAAAATCAATTTTCCGCAAGACCTAATAAAAACCATACTTTACATTTTGGCAGCCCTTTTTAAAATATAGCAAAAATAATCTCCCAATAAAATATTAATAATAGTACTCAATAAGTCATAAAATAGAACTTTCAGGTAACAAGGTAAATTTTGGTTTGGGCACAAGCTGAAAGAAAATCCAAAGAAGAAATGAAACAGAAATGAGATAAATCCATGGATCTAAAGAGTCATCCAACTTCTCTCAACTCGCCCTTGATTTTCAGCAACAATCACTGGTACTTCTGGATAAAGGAGATGCAGAAATGTGGGAAAGACAATCATTCAGACCATAGATCCCAGTGTACAGCTGAGGAAGCACATTTGTTTGAAGGCACAGCTGGGAGCTCCGGAAATTCTGGAGAGAATTCTCTCAAGTCTACAATTATATCTTTAAAATGGGTTTCTTGATTTATAAATGCTTTTTCAACTAAACAAATTTTAAACTAGAAACCAGCTAAGTTTGAACTCTCTTTTATAGATGAGGTTAATGAGGACTAGAGAGAGGAAATGTCTTGTCTGAGGCCACAGTTAGCCAAGAGCAAATCCAGGACTAGACCCCAAGCCTCTTAACTCTCAGTATAGTTGTCTTTCCACTCAAATAGTTTCTCTTAAGTTTTTTCACCCAATTACCTCTTTTACCTAATAAGCAGCATCATTCCTTTGAATCTCATGTTTTATCTAAAATCTTACTCAAATTTTATTGTCTATAAAACATTGTATGAAGACAATGTTAAACTATCAATCAGCCTCCTGGTCCCCTCACCCCTGCAGCTCTTGGGGTAAGGATCAATTTCAGAACGACGTCTGCATTTATTCCGTGACTTCCTATATGTCTGAGACAGCATCAGATCATAAAAAAAGGAGGACTAGCCAGTTTCCACTTCCTTTGCCAACCACTTTGCTAATTGATTCCTCATCTGGGTATAAGAAATTTCAAGACAGGGATGGATGCATGGGTATGCAACCTGGGCAGCTGCACAGGGCCCCATGCTCAGAACAACCCCGTGCTTTGATTAATGCTTTCATTTTTGAACCAGTATTTTGCAGGTAAAATCCAATGGGATACAGGAGCACGTGGGTGAGCAGTGGGTATCTGCACAATATGATGTCGCTAGCTATTCCTTACTGCCTCATCCACACGCAGTGTGTGCAATGGTGAATTCTGGTGGACCCAGGATTCCTGGGAGTTTAGAGGGATTCAGTGGCAGAGCAAGGTTAGGTATGCTATATCTGTGACTGAGTCAGTGGGGAAGCTGACACATCCAAGAGGTCATGCTTTCCACTGGAACCAGAACTTGCTTCAAACTTCATAAGAAGGCACTGGTGTTCTAAGAAACACGGATGACCAAGAAACCCTACCATATCCTTTATTTTTTGCATTTTTCCCCCTGTATTAGCCCACTACTTATGCCGACACATGTGCACGTGTCAAGAAGTGAAATAAAAGCGATAGAGTCACTTTTCTGTGGTGTTTCCACTGTTCTGGTAAGAATGACATACATAAGCATGATCTATTAAATACAAATGGTGTAATTTTCGTGATTCTGCATGCAGGTTAAATATTCTTATATTTGCATTGCACAATATAAAGATGAATGGTAAAACTCATGCTAATTTAAACTTCTGTTTTTTCTTTACTTGGAACTACATTAAATAGCAAATAAAAACACTATGACAAGTTGAGAGAGAGATGGGAGAAGAAAGGAAACGGTTACGCATTTGAGTATACTTAACAACAACTCTTTTCTGCTGCTTGTTGAACAAGGGGCCTGCATTTTCCTTTTGCCCTGGGCCCTGCTAATATGTAGCCATTAACATTCACCACGTCGTAATGAACTGGCACAGACGCTAGCAAGCTCTGCAAACGTTATGAACTTACACTTTAAGTACTGTATACAGAATTTCGGAAATGGACCACCTACTTCTGAAAATTTATTATAATTGCAAACTAAATTAATCTAGTCTCACATTTCCTAATGTCTTCTTTCCCAATGACTCCTTGGACATCTGACGGAAGTTCCTAATTTGAGACAACCCACCTCAGAAGTCCCTCAGTTTTTGATTTAATTTCTAATTTAATTTAATTTTAATCTTCCATTTGAAGCTCCACAAGCTCTCAGTTGGTCAGGCCATCTTTCCTGAGTACCTCTTCAAATAAAAAGGTACACCTTGAACTAAATATGGACTTTATTCCTTTCATCTCCCCTTGCCTGGACCACTAGTATGATTAATCTATCATTGGTTTGGAGTATGTTATGTTATTTCTTTATTGGCCTATTAAGAGACATTATCCTGTGTGCTATTGGCTTGTGAAACGATTATAAACCCCACAGCAAACCTGTGTTAAATAAACTATTGGCAAAGACAGTCTCAGTCTCTGAGCGTAATTTTGCCCCCCAAAACAAAATAAGGAGTTTAGCTAAAGGACTGTCTGTGCTGAAATTTTAACGTACTGCCCCCTGACTCGCTTCTCTACAGACAAGATGAGTCGGGCTCCCTGGAGAACAGAAGGTGTGTAATGACTCATTGTGATATCACAGCTGTTGCCCTGTTACAAAAAGACTGACAATCTATTTACAACTTTTACAGCACTATTTAGCAATATCTTTTAATCCATGTGACAGAAGACTAAAAGTCCTTTTCCCTAGGGCAAATCTCTGGGTTAAAAGGAAGGTTCATCATCCATGAATAAGCAGGAGACTCCGTGATATTTATTGTCAGTGACTTAAGTGGGAACTCTCAATTGCCCTTCTCTCCTAAAACGTCAAAGTTTAATAGGTTTACAAGTAGTTTTCCAAAAAACGAAAACAAAAACACAACCCCACTAGACTATCATAATCTATTTGGCCCTACTGAATTCCCTTTGCTTCCTCTTCATTCACTGGGCTGACAATCTTTCATATCTCTTTCAATTTTTCTCCCTCTGAATGAACTTATTGGAATATAATAAAAACAGCCACCTTTATTGAGGGCTTACTATATGCCAGGCATTGTTCTAAGCACTTTAAATGGACTGTTTCACCTAAAGTTCACAATAACCCCATGAGGTAGATGCTATTATTATCACCACTTTAAAGATGAGGACACTGAGATGCAGAGATATTAAGAAACTGACCAAGTTATTCCAGCTGCTCAGTGGAGGTGCCACGATACAGACCTAGGCAGTCTGGTCTCAGCCAGGCACTCACCCTCTCTTTCACTTCAGTGTTTGCCTCAAGCCAAATACACGATTTATTTCTCATTAATTCATGTTCACCCACCTGTCTAATTCCTTTATATCAGCCTGGCTGTAAGGCTTTCAAAGCTTACCATGTCTGAGGAACTTTAAACAAATTACTTCATTTAGACATTATCATCATTCTATTTAACAGATGCTAATATTGAGGCACAAAAATTAAATTACTTGGCCAAGATCTCAATTAGAAAATTTTGGAGCTAGGATTTAAATCTAGTTCTTTTTATCATTATGCTACATTTCACTCCTCTGTGTCAGATTTAGTTTTCCTTATTCTTAAAAATCAGTTTTCCATGCCAAAGTTTAGAAAAGCTTTATTATTATTATTATTTTTTTGTCAAGTTGATGATTAATTCAACTGTCAAAGCCAAATTTTTTGTAGCCAGAGACTAAAGTCTTAATTCCAAGCCCAGATGTGCCAGGTGGCAACACTGGTTCTATGGTCACAAACTATAACTTTGTTTCTAGCCAGCCACTTCCCAAATGCATGTTGCTAATCTTGAATCAGTGAATTATGCAGTTTCGAATGTGAACTTGACTTTATCATTCATCAAATCTAATTTCTTCATCTTATAGATAAGAAAGGCACAGAGAGATTAGATGGATACCTGAGATCACACAGCAAATCAGTAGCAGAGCTGGGACAATAATTTAGATTTCCTGACACTAAATATGAAGTCTTCATCCCATACAACAAAGGCAGCCTATACTGGCTATTTTTCACAGTGTCTTTAAAAATGTATTCATATATTCAACAAATATTGAGCGGCTACTATGTGCCAGACACTAGTCTAGGTGCTGGGAATAGGGTGGTAAACAAAAAAGAAAATTCCTGGTACTGTAATGGCAAATTGTACTGAATTTTTAAATGCTAAAATGTTATATGAATTAAGTCACTTTGAATTTAATCACTGGTAAAAAAAAAAAAGTGATTTTTAAGAAACACTGGCTTGAAATATGGACAATCCAAAGCTATAATGCCTCATAGACAGAAAACCTTATTATTACATCTGCTATTTTGTACATATAATCAAAGCCTCGTCATTGCACATAAATGGGGGGGGGTCGGTTTTGCAGTACCAAGGTAGAGATGGAGAAGATAAGGTCCTTGCTCTCAAGGAGCTTAAGGATGAAGTATGAATCACGTAGATTAGAGGAGAATGTTGCCCCTCAAGTTGAACTTCTTTAAGCAAATTCCATGACATTTAAAAATTATCTTTTGGGGGCTGGCCCGATGGCATAGTGGTTAAGTTAGCATGCTCTGCTTCGCGGCCCCGAGTTTGTGGGATCGGATTGCAAGTGCAGACCTATGCACCGCTCATCAAGCCATGCTGTGGCGGCATCCCACATACAAAATAGAGGAAGATGGGGACAGACATTAGCCCAGGGTTAATCTTCCTCAGCAAAAAGAGGAAGATTGGCAACAAATGTTAGTTCAGGGCCAGTCTTCCTCACCAAAATAAATAAATAAATAAAAAAGAAAAATTATCTTTTGCTCTGCAACAATTAAAAATCATTCTCTATAGCTGCTGAGAATTACAACCATAATTAAGTGAATAATCTGAAATCCGAAAGCCCCAGTTAAATTTTCTGAAATTGATTTATTTAAAGGAATTTTAAATGATGCATACTTTATTTTGTGTCAACTTGTGCAGTGGCAGAGAAATAATAATAAAATGTAAATTTGCCTCTAGATCAATATACAACCTCTTCCTCTTGCCAATAATTACTATAATGAAGTGACAAAATCGAGCTCTTGGTCACAAAGGCTGGCTGCATTTACTATTAGTCTGAATAGAAACAGCCACCCCAAAGCTATTTCATAAAGAAAAACAAAAAGCAATGCAGTTTAAAGTACTATACTAAGCCTATGCTTTAATTACAATATTTTGCAATGTCAGTACATACTATTATCTGCAATAACCAGGGTATTTAAAAAATATAATATAGTTACGTTTTGAGCTGATCACAAACTATGCTTTAGTATCTTCCAAAATATTAAATGCTTCAGTCTGACTCTCCCACTTAAGTATGTTGAGTAGATGTGGATTATCATATCCCCTGAAGACTCTGCAACTGAGGGATGACACTAAAACATCTTGGCTAAAGTCCAGCAATAGAAAGATGTGAGAAGCCAAAATGTAATTTATTGTTACAAATTCATAACCATCTTCACTCATAAGCTTGCACAGGTGCTGAACTGCTGAAGATGCATCTTCTAACATGTATATACCCACTATTCAGAAGTGTATTTTCATATACCATGAATGCCTCATTCACTACTTTTGAGGGGTAAATATACAAGAATTCACATTTAGAAAATATCCTGAATGGTAGTTGTGGGAGAAAAATCTAAGGGGTTAGCAATTAGTTGAACTACCTTTTATTATTCAGACCTACGTTCCTCATGGTGCCTTTAGAAGAGTGAGGGAAACATGTTTCATGTGGCAAGGTTAGCTAATTGTTGTGAAAGCATGTTGTCAACTGTAGCATGCCCAAATAATGTGGTGTGTTGTAACTTAATTTCTTTGGTTCCCTAATCGTTCACATTGGACAGCAGATTCAGTAGAAGTAAATTGTGTATATACTTCCCATGGCCCATGCCATCACAATAAAATGTCTGCTAAAATACAGGGCAATAATGCTAATTTTTATGGTAATTAGGTGAGATAATCTATTCCAGAGGCAAAACCAGTGAATAGGAAGACAGGGAGCCTCTTTTTATTTTCTCTACCCCTATCATGGATGGAAAGTGTGTAGGGCCAACTCCAGAAAATGCTGTGAAGGACACCCATTTTGTCTTCTGCACTTGTCTGTGTCCTTTTTCCGTACACCCCTCTCTGATTTTATATCTTTTTTTCAGATACTGTTTTTCAAGTTTCCCTTCATTAAAACTCTAATATCTAACAACAAGTGCTCCAGCCCAGAAAGCCTCTTTGTCTCTGCAGACCTAAGACACTCACCCTCACTAAGTGGCACTCAGAGGCCTGGCCATCAAAAGCCCATTCAGCTCCCTCAGGCAGCACCAGCAGGGACCAGTGAAAAGCCCCAGCAGCACCAGATTAACCTAGGTGACAAAATAACAACAGAAAGGCATTGAAAACTAAACTTCCAGTGGAACTATGGCCCACAAAAGTAGGTCAGGACCTACATCCTACACTTAAACAGTGTGACTGCCTGCTACAATAAAAGGTATAAATAGGACCAAAGGTCTCCTAACTTAGACAAATTGTCCAAGATATAATAAAAAACCACTTGTCATACCAAAAATCAAGAAAAATCACAACTTAAATGAGAAAGGACAATCAACTGATGCCAACATTGAGATGAGTCAGATGGGTGACTTATCTGATAAGGATTTTAAACAGCCATCATATAACTATTTCAACAATCAATTACAAATTCTTTTTGAACATATGAAAAGATAGAAACTTTTAGCAAAGAAATAGAAATTATAAAAAAGAACCCAATGTAAATTAATAGAACTAAAAAATACAATAACAGAAATAATAATAAAAGAAAACAACTTGGTGGATGGACTCAAAACAAGAGTGGAGACAAAGGACAGATCAATTGAATTTACACAATCTGAACAATAGGAAGAAAACAGAATATTTTAAAAATGAATAGAAACTTTAGGGGTGTGTAGGACAATAACAAATGATTCAATATTCATTGCATCAGACTCCCAGAAGGAAAGGAGAGAGAGAGTAGGCCTGAAAGAATAGTCAAAGAAATTGTGGCTGAACACTTCCCAAATTTGGTAAAGTAACACATCCACAGATTCAAGGAGCTGAGAAAACTCCAAACAGGATAAACTCAACGAAATATGCACCAAGACACATGATAATTAAACTTCTGAAAAATGTAAGATAAAGAAAATATTTGAAGGCAGCCAGAGAGAAACAAGTATTTCTATAGGGGAACACCAATTTGAATAACAGCAGATTTCTCATTTGAAACCACAGAGGTCATAAGGAAGTGGCAAAACATTTTTCAAATGATGAAAGAAAATAACTGCCAATTGTGAATTCTTTATTCAGAAAAACTATCCTTCAGGAATGAAGAGGAAATAAAGATATTCTTATACAAAGAAAAATTAAAAGAATTTGTCAGTAGTAAACCTAACCTTAAAGGCTGGCTAAAGGAAGTTCTTCAAACAGAAAGGAAATACTAAAAGAAAGAATCTTGGAGCATAAGAAAAAAAGAAACAAGGAAAAGAGTAGAAAGACAGCTATATACAATACTTTTACTCATAAGCTTCATAAATCATATTTGATGTTTGAAAAAAGTTAGAATGCATTCTAATACTCAAGATAATGATATTTAAAAGTGTAGAAGGCAAAGGGACATAAGTGGAGTGAGGTTTCCATACTTAAAATAGTAAAATGTTGATACCAGTAGACTGTGATAAGTCACATATGTATGTTTTAAGACCCAGAGCAACCACTATGAAAACTATGCAAAGAAATTTACTCAAAATGACTATAGAAAAAATATTTTCAAATCATATATCTGATAAGGGATTAATATCCAGAACATAGAACTCCTACAACTCAACAACAATGACGAAAAACAAACAACCCAACTAAAAAATGGGCAAAGGACTTGAATAGACATTTCTCCAAAGAATATATATGAATGGCCAAGAAGGTCAAGAAAAGATGATCAGCATCACTAATCATTAAAGAAATGCAAATCAAAACCACAATGAGATATCACTTCACATCCATTAGGTTGGCCATTATAAAAAAACAAAACAGAAAATAACAAATGTTGGCAACGATGTGGAGAAACTGGAACTATTGTGCATTGTTGGTGAGACTCAATAGCAAAAAAACAAACAATCGAATGAAAAATGGGCAGAGCAACTGAAGAGACATTTTTTCAAAGAAGACATATAAATGGCTTACAGGTACATGAAAAGGCGCTCAACATCACTATCAGGGAAATGCAAATCAAAACTACAATGAGATATCACCTCACACCCGTTAGAATGGCAATCATTAAAAATACAAGAAATAACAAGTGTTGGTGAGGATGTGGAGAAAAGGGAACCCTTGTGTATTCTTGGTGGGAATCTAAATTGGTGCAGTTATTATGGAAAACAGTATGGAGGTTCCTCAAAAAATTAAACATAGAACTTACACAAGATCCAGCAATCCTCTTCTGGGTATATATTCAAAGGAAATGAAAACATATCTGCACTTCCATAATTCACTGCAGCATTATTCACAATAGCCAAAATATGGAAATAAGTGTTTGTCAATGTATGAATGGATAAAGAAGATGTGTGTATACAGATACAATGGAATATTATTCCACCATGAGAAAGAAGGAAATCCTGCCATTTTCAACAAACGAATAGACCTTGAGGGCATTATGCTAAATGAAATCAGACAGAGAAAGACAAATACTGTATCATCTCACTTATATGTGGAATTAAAAAAAATGAATTCACATGGATGGACCTTGAGGGCATTATGATATGAATGTGAAATAAGTCAGACAGAAATAAGTGAAACAAGTCAGAGAAAGACAAATACTGCATGGTGCCACTAATATTTGGAATCTAAAAAAGTGAACTCATAGAAACAGAAAGCAGATTGGTGGTTATCAGCAGCTGGCAGGGTAGAGGAAATGGGGAGATGTTGGTCAAAGTGTACAAATTTCCAGTTATAAGATGAATAAGTTTTGGGGATCTAATGCACAGCATGGTTATTATAGTTAATAATACAGTATTGTATAACTGAAAGTTGCTAAGAGAGTAGATCTTAAATGTACTCATCACAAAAATGAAATGGTAATCATGTGATGTGTTGGAGGTATTAGCTAACTCTATTGTGGTAATCATTTTACAATATATAAGTGTATCAAATCAATATGTTGTACACCTTAAATTTACACAATGTTACATATCAACTATATCTCAATAAAGCTGGAAATAAAATAAGGTAGTTCAGTTGTTGGAGAAAACAGTAGGGCAGTTCCTCAAAAAAACGAAACATAGAATTACCATGTGATCCAGCAAAATTCCACTTCTGGTATATATCCAAAAGAATTGAAAGCGGGGAGTCAAACAGATATTTGTACACCCATATGCACAGCACCATTATTCACAATAGCCAAAAGGTAGAAACAACCCAAATGTCCATTGACAGGTGAATGAATAAACAAAATGTGGTATGCGTACAATGGAATATTATTCAGCCTTATGAAATCCCGATTCATGCTATAACATGGATAAACATATAAGACATTATGCTAAGTGAAATAAGCCAGACACAAAATGACAGATATTGCACGATTCCATGTATATGATGTTCCTAAAATAAGCAAATTCATAGAGAAATAAAGCAGAATGGTGGTTACCAGGGGCTGGGAGCACCGGGGAATGCAGAGTTATCATTTAATGGATACAGAGTTTCCGTTTGGGATGATGAAAAAGTTCTGGAGATGATAGTGATGATAGTTGCACAACAATAGGAACATACTTAACGCCACTGAATTATATATACTTGAAAGTGTTTATAATGGTAAATTTTATATTATGTATATTTTAACACAATAAAAAAAAGCATTATTAGTAAATCAAGACAGACTGCTAAAAACTGTTCAAGTAATGCACAGAAAGTCAAGAAAAGAGAAAGCAAACAAGAACCAGAGGAAACAAGCAGAAAACAAATAACAGCCAACATATGTACTAACATCTCAATAATTGCCTTAAATATAAATAGTCTAAATATGCGAATTAAAAGATAGAGATTGACAGAGTGAATGAAAACAGGACCTAACTATATGCAGTTTATAAGAAACTCACTTCAAATTCAACAAAAAAATAGACCATGTAAATATTAATTTAAAAAAATAGATGTGGCTATATTTATATCAGATAATGAAGTCTTCAGAACAAGGAAAATTACTAAAGGGCGACATTACCCAATGATGCAAGGATCAATCCTGTAGGAAGACACGACAATCCTAATCCTAAATATGTACACAACAAATACAGCCTCAACATACATGAAACAGAAACTGACAGAGCTGAAAAGAGAAATAGAAAAGTCCACAATTATAGTTGGGACTTTAACACCCTCCTCTTAAAAACAGACAGAACTACTAGACAGAAAATCAGCAAAGATATAGAAGATCTGAACAACATAATCAACTCACAGAATCTAGTAGACAAATGCAGAACAGGACACCCAACAACAGAAGAGTACATATTTTTTCAAAACACTCACAGAACCCTCACCAAAATAGCCCAGATCCTGGGCCAAAAAACAAGCCTCAACAAATTTAATGTATTCTGTGACCATGAGGGAATCAAACTAGAAATCAGTAACAGAAAGCTAACGAGAAAATTTCTACATATGTACATATTACACTACAGACTTCTAAACAATCCATTGGTCAAAGAGCAAGTCTAAAAGAAAATTTTATGAAATACACAGACTGAAGGGAAAATAAACTCAAAATACATAGGATGCAGTTAAAGCAGTGCTGAGAGAGAAACTTACAGCACTAGAAATGAGGAAAGGTCTCAAATCAAGTGAAGTTCCTACCACAGAAAACTAGCAAATAATGACCGAAATAAACCCAAGGCAGCAATAGAGAAATTCAGTGAAACAGAAGGCTGCTTCTTTGGGATAAAGCAACAAACTTGATAAAGCTCTAACAAGACTGACAAAAATAAAATGAGAGAAGATGCATATCAGCAATTTCAGAAACAAAATAAGAGATATCACTATAGATCCTGCAACTGTTAAAAGATAAGGGAGCATTACAAAAAACTTTATGTTAAAAAATTTGACAACTTAGAAGAAATGGGCCAATTCCTTAAAAACCACAAACTACCAAAACTCAACCAAGATATGATAGATAATTTGAATAGCCCTATAACTATTAAAGAAATTAAATTCATAATTTAAAACTACTGAAAAAGAAATCTCTAAACTCAGATGGTTTCACTGGAGAATTCTATCAAACATTTAAAGAAGTATTATCACCAATATTCACAATCTTTTCCAGAAAATAGAAGAGGAAGGAACAATTCTCAACTCACTTTATGATACCAAAACCAGACAAAGAAAATACAAAATAATAAAACTACAGACCAATTCCACCCATGAACTTAAATGCAAAAGTCCTCAACAAAATACTAGTAAATTAAATCTGACAATGTATGAACAAAACTAGATGCCATGACCAATTTTTCAAGGTTAGTTCAACATTCTCAAATCAGTCAATACAATGCAAAGTATGAAAAAGCTAAAGAAAATGTCACATGATCATAAGGATTGATGCAGAAGAAGCATTTGACAAAATCAAACATACATTTGTGAAGACTCTCAGCAAGCTAGGACTAGAGGGAAATTACCTCAACTTGATAAAGGGCATATAGAAAAAATCTACAGCTAATAACATACTTTAATATCATACTTACCCTAAGATTAGAACATAGCAAGGATGTTTGCTCTCATCACTCTCTATTCAACATAGTACTGGAAGTTTTAGCCACCACATTAAGGCAAGAAAAAGAAATAAACAACACACAGACTGGAAAAGAAGAAATAAAATTACCTCTATTTGGAGATGGCATGATTGTCTATATAGAAGATCCCAAGTAATCTAAAAAAAACTCCTAGAGCTAATAAGTGATTTCAGCAATTTTGCAGGATACAAGATCAACACACAAAGACCAATCACATTTCTATATACTAACAATGAACATGTGGAAACAAACTAAAAACACAATGCCATTTAAAACTGATGCAAAGAAAATGAAATACTTAGGTAAACAATTAAGAAAGCATGAACAGAATCTACATGTTGAAAATGACAAAATATTGATGAAGATCAAAATAAATGGAAAGATATACTGCGTTTATGGATTGGAAGACTCAACACAGTAAAGATGTCACTTCTCCCCAAATTGATCCATAGGCTTAATGTAATTCCTATCAAAATCTTGGCAAGATCTTTTATAGACATACAGAAACTTTTTCTAAAATTCATACAAAGAGGAACAGACCCCAGAATAACTAAAATAATCATGACAAAGAAGAATAAAAATGAGAAATCAATCTACTCACATTAAGGCTTAATATATAGCTGCAGTAAAGACAGTGAGGTGTTGGTGAGGTATACACAAATCTACGGAACAGAATAAAGAACCCAAAAATAGACCTACACAAATATGCTCAACTGGTTTTAACAAAGGTGCAAAAGCAATTCAATGGAGGAAGGGATAGCCTTTTAACAAATAGCATTTGGGGCAACTGGACATCTGTAGGCAAAAAAATTAACATCAACCTAACCTCACACCTTCTACAAAGTTTAACTTCAAATGGATCATAAACTCACTTATACATTTAAAACTTTCAGGAAAAAAACAGAGTAAAATCTTTGGGATCTAGGACTATACAGAGTTTTTAGATTGGACACTAAAAGCGTGATTCATAAAAGGAAAAACTTGACAAATTGACTTCATCAAAATTAAAAACTTTTGCTCTGTGAACATGCATGTGAAGAGGATGAAAAGCTACAGAGTAGTAGAAAATATTTGCAAATCACATATCCAACAAAGGGCTAGTATCTAGAATAAATAAAGAACTCTCAAATTCAACAGTAATAAAACAAACAATTAAATTAGAAAAAGTGCACAAGCCTTGAGTAGACATTTCATCAAAGAGGGTATACGGATGGCAAACAAGTGTATCAAAAGATGTTCAGCATCATTGGCAAGAGAAATGCAAATTAAAATCATAATATTAATACATACATATGAGAATGGCTAAAATAAATGATAATGACACCACCAAATGCTGATGAGGATGCAGAGAAACTGGATCACTCACATATGGCTGGTGAGAATGTAAATTGAGATAGGGACTCTGGAAAAGAGTTTGGCAGTTTCTTATAAAACTAAACATGCAATTACAACATGACTCAGCAATTACACGTTTATTCCAGAAAAATAAAAACTTAAGTTCACACAAAAACCCATACATAGGTTTATAGCAGCTTTATTCATTATAGCCAAAACCTGGAAAAAGACCAGATGTCCTTCAAGAGGTGAATAGTTAAGCAAACATACCGTGGAATACTACTCTGCAATAAAAAGGCATGAACTATTAATATAAGCATCAACTTGGATGAATCCCTAGGGAGTTGTGTGAGTGAAAAAAGCCAATCCTAAAAAGTTACGTACCATTTACAAATGATTCCATTTACACAACATTTTTGAAATGACAAAATTATTGAGACAGAGAACAGATTAGGGCTTGCCCGAGTTTACAGGTGGGGGTGGGGGTGGGTAAGTGGAGAGGAATGGTGCTGGAGGGAGGTGGGTGTGTGTATAAAAGGGTTTCTCAAGGGATCCTTATGGTAATAGAACTGCTCTGTATCTTGACTGTGACGGTAGATAGATGAACCTAAGTATGTGTGATAAAATTGCCTAGAACTAAGTATACAAACATACACAGCCCCAAATAAGTACAAGTAAAACTGTGGAAATCTTAAGATTGGTGGATTTTACCCATATCAATATCCTGGTTATGATATTATACTATAGTTTTTCAAAGTGTTACCACTGAAAAAAACTGGGTAAAGTGCACATGGTATCTCTGTATAATTTCTTAAAACTGCATGTGAATCTACCATTATCTCAATAAGATTTTCAATTAAAAAACACTAAGCTTAGTTTAAATTTTACGTTCAAAGAAAATCATATTATTCATGAAAGATAACACAGAACAATAGAACAATTTAAATTTCCAAAGTAGTATGTAATAAGCGCATCATAGAGTCCCTTTATGTTTGTGATTTGCATTTTAATTTCTTACTTGAATAATAATTTTGTATTGTGGTAAAATACATATAACAAAATTACCATTTCAATGATTTTTAAATGTACAATTCATTGGCATTAAGTACATTCACAATGTTGTACAACCATCACCACTATCCATTTCCAGAATGTTTTCATCATCCCAAACAGAAATTCTGTACCCATTAAACCATAACTCCACATTCCTCCCTCTTCTCAGTCTTGTCTCTATGAATTTGCCTATTTTAGATACCTCCTATAACTGGAAACATACAATATTTGTCTTCTTGTGTCTGGCTTATTTCATTAGCATAATGTTTTTAAGGGTCATCCATGTGGTAGCATGTATCAGAATTCCATTCCCTTTTCAGGCTGAATAGTATTTCTGTGTACGGATAAACCACATTTTGTTCACAGACACATGGGATGTTTCTACCTTTTGGCTATTGTGAATAATGCTGCTACGAACACTGGTGTACAAGTACGTGTTTGAGTCCCTGCTTTCCATTTTTGGGGGTGTATGCCTAGAATGGAATTGCTGGGTTATATGGTAATTCTATGTTTAACTTTTCCATAGTGACTGCAGCATTTAAAGTCCCAGCAGCAATGCAGGTGAGTTCCAATTTCTCCACATCCTCACCAACACTTGTTATTTTCTGGGTGTTTTGTTTTTGTTTTTGTTTTTTATAACAGCCAACTTAATGGGTGTAACATGGTACCTCATTGTTATTTTGATTTGCATTTCCCTTATGTGGATAATAATTGTAAAAAGACACATTTATTTAAGTGCAAAAAGAACACAATCTGTTCCATCCTTTATGACCAGAAAAATAAATTACTTTGAATCTTATGGAATAAACGTCCACATATTAGTTATACTCAAGAAAGGTAACCTCATAATATATATATATGGCAAATTAAAAGTATCTATTGTTGTTGCAGTTATCATTAACACATACTGTTTATTGTGAATATACTTAAAAAAAATTCCAGTTCCCTCAATGCCCTGATCTCAGCTCTCAAAGGAAAGTTTCATGGTTCCCTGTAGAGTTAACTAAAGCTCAATTTGCTGAACTCCCAGGTGTATTTTCATTTCAAAATGTTATTAGTCAAAATAAATGCATCCTTAATGTTTCCCTTGTACGAATTATGCAATACTTAGATGGGCTGAGCACTGAGTTTATTCCAGTTCTGTTCTTCCTCTACAGTTGTGTCACTGTAAACCAGTCACTTAACCCTTTACAAGACTCAGTTGTCTTATGTGAAGAGAATATGTGCTTAGGAATCAGAGCCTGAGACAAGTCCTCACTCCATCACTCATAGTCACACTCTTAGCGTCTCAGGGTTCTTATCTGCAAAATGTGAAAATAATCCACTCACTGCACATCACACTCCTCTCTGTCAGAATT
This sequence comes from Ceratotherium simum simum, assembly GCF_057802395.1. Classification (NCBI taxonomy): domain Eukaryota; kingdom Metazoa; phylum Chordata; class Mammalia; order Perissodactyla; family Rhinocerotidae; genus Ceratotherium; species Ceratotherium simum. The sequence continues at coordinate 14,165,653 of NC_141913.1, forward strand.
CTGTACTGTCCTGCTGGAGGCAAGGGTGCAGACAGACTGTTGGGGACCACCGCGGAGGTCTGGGTGTCAGGGATAATGGTTTAGAGCAGGTTGCTGGCCAGGCAGGAGGGAAGACGTGCTAAGAGTCTACACATATTTTCAAAGCAAAGCCAAAAGGATCTGCTGTTTGATTAAATGCTGGTCATGAAAGAGAAGAGTTGAGAAAGACTCCAAGGTTTGGGCCTCCTTAGAAATGGCTATAATGGAGTTCCATTTACTTTGATGAAGAAGACTGAGGTTGAAAAAATTATGGGTGTTAGGGAAGCTCAAGTGTTGGCTTTGGACATGTTAAGTTTATAAAATGTCTACTAGACATGCAAATAAGTATGGTGAGTAAGAGGCTTGATTTGTGTTTTGGAAAAATTCCTGGAGATGAATGAGACTGGACATAGGGACCAGATGGAAGCTACTGGTATAGTCTCAACAAGAATAAGTTTGGACATGAAAAAATGCAATGGCAGCAAGGACTGAATGAAGATGGCATCTAAAGGAGTTGAATAAAACTTGATAATCAATTGGAGATGAGATAAAATAGACAGGGAGGGCTCATGGATGACCCCAGGACATCTGGCATGAGACATTAGATAACAATTGAACAGAGGATGGGAGAAGGAGCATATTGGAGAGGGGAAAGAGAAGTTAAGCTATACAGCAATCACTAATCGAAGTCATTCAGATACGAACTTAAAGTACAGGCCCAACCATCAAGAAGCTCACTAGGAAAGCAGATAATAAAATGGTGACAGTAAGACTAGAGCATTGTGTGTGCAAAAATTAAGGTATGCCTGAGGGACATGGGGTGACATCTGTGAGATCGCTAGGATTAAAATGCCTGTGGGGTAAGACATGAAGCAAATTGCTTGTCCCTGTTTTTTAAATTTGCAAGTGTTATTCTGCAGTGTTACATGTCTCATTTACTTCAGGCCATCTAAAAGCATTTACAGAGTGAAATAAGAACAACATTACTTACTGCCCTCTCAAATATTGTCCACATAAAAGAATAATTCAAATTATTTTGCAAATCTTGAAATAGAGTACTAGTATTCATTCAGGTTTTACACTTCTTTGTTTGTTTGGTTTCAATGGGGGGGCGGGATATGGAAGGGGGAGATGAGGACACAGCTTGAGAACAACATATGCTTCTGTCCTTATTCCTTCACTGAGCTCTGTTCCTAAATATACCACAATTTTAAGGCTTAAATACGCATAAGACTATATATACCATCATGAATTGGACATGGGAATTATTCATGTTTTGAAGTCCTCTTCAGTTATCATTTTCAATCTAGAATAAAAAACAGTTTTATTCAAGAATACAATATCTGTATTTATCTATACATATATATCTCACTAGTCTGAAAAGACATATATAATTAATTCCTTGAAATTAATGTTAAATTGTGTTCTCTGCAACCCGGATGCATATAGCCTTTTTAATTGTTATAGACAGAACGCGTTTTTAGGAGGAGAATTATTGAGATAAAAAATCCACTCAGCAGTTGAGAATAAATGCTTTTATGAAATGATTCAAAGTTATTTGCTAGAATAAATTTTATTGCGGAAATGTCAAATGCACTCATAAACCTAGTTTCCAGTGTTCTATAATATTGAAGACTGAAAATGTCATAGAAAAAATAATTACAATATATGGTCATTATAGGCTTCTAAGTAGTAAAATCTTGATTTCCCAGTATTAAGCCAACCTACTTATATTCCTTTTACAAGCCCACTTGTGAATGTATATTTGGAAAAATTACAAATTTGGGTCTTGTTCTGTTTAATAGACTAGTGACTAAGCAATCAGGGTACAGAAGCTCCTAGATCTTATTTTTCAAAGGTTATTCTCCTGGCAGTTGAGATAAAGAAGATCAAGAAGAAAGACAAGCATTATGATAATGAGTGCCTTTTTTTCTTTTCAAAGAGTTTCAAATTTTGGTTGGCAACTGTCTGTAATATTCAGTTAATGTCACCAAATTCCAGCAACAACGACAGCTCATTAGAAAGTTGACCCAATGGCAGAGAACCTTTATCAAAGACACCAACATGTTAAAAGCAGAGGGGGAAGCAGAGAACTGCATTTATGGAGCATGAATCCCAAATAGCAGTTATTACATTAATTTTGACAATTGTCAATGAATTTGACAGGATGTGGTTACTTCCAATTTGAAATAATTTCTCTGTTTAGGATAACTGCATAAATGCCAACCTTTATCCCTTTTTATTTCTCTGAATCTCATGACTTAAGAGTCACATGTCTTGTACACAGACAAGTTTCTGAATATATCACCATTTAGTCTTGCCTGTGTATGTCTAAGTGCATGTTTCCTACACATACCACTTCAATTCTTAATAAGTTTTCTAAGGAGAGAAATAGATTGCTTTATATCTAATTTTAGTTCTTTCAAAGCTGATCAACATTATTGAGGCTACCCACCGAATTACGGTAAAATAGCATGATTCAACATAGAAAAATGTCAACTGCTGAGCATAAGGGTGCCGAAATAACCAATCCTAGTCTGGCAAACACCCAAGGCATCCCCCATAGCAACAGAGCTGATGGCATAGCAACGGCAGCTGCTTCACGGCAGAAAAATCAGAAGAAATACTCTTAGAAAAAAGCATAATCCATGTTAAAGTCAAATATGACATTTTTCTTCAACAAAAAAATCTGTGAGAGTGCATGTGTTAAATGATACTATTCCTTAGCAGCTGTAAATGCTCCAGTGCAGGCTGAAAGCCACTTTGATTGTAGCCCTCAAGGCCAAGTGCTCTGAAGTTAAAACTTCCTAGGTTGTTCTCAGCCAAACTGTTATGTTCCTCGAAAAGTTAGAGAACAATCTTTCCTTTACTTTGCTAAGATAAAAGGTTTCCCACAATTTTTTAAAAGAATCTTTTGAAAGAAAACTTTACTGAAGTTACAAGTCTACTTCATCAGCACTTGAGGAATATTAAGATCTAAAATGAAACATACTGATTAAAATAAATATTCTAACATTTCATTAAAATTAGAATCGGTAGACTCAGATTTGGCAGCCTATGAGCTGAGCATTTGCATATATGTTGAGCATGTTTCACATAAGCATTTGATCACTGGACATTTCCAGAAGGTGGGAGAGTCTGATCATTTCCCTTGTGAATCAAAGGCCAATGAAGCTTTCCATTATAGGGTCTAAATCTTGGAAGGAACAACTCTTGTGAACACCAGCTCTTCCCTGAGTTTTGGCGAAGATGTCATCCTGAGGGGTCCAGGGAGTCTGAGGGTGGGGCAACAACTCTTCTTGGGGAAGAGCCAAAAATAGAACGAGCCTATTACTTAGACATACCATCACATTAGCTAGGGCTGTGTGGAATTCAAAGTTTTCCACAGAGCCCCAATCTCAGAATTCCATGCTGGTTTTTTCTAGAAGCCCATATGATTACAATGAATCAAGGTCGACTTCTGAACTTGTCTCTGAAGTGGATCAAGTACTTTATGACCAGTGGAGGTGATGTGGCTTCTGGACTGCTTCTCTTCTCAGGGTTAATAAGCATGTGGCTTTAGACCTATGTATGTATTACTAAGCATAGAAAGTGGGAAGATGTCCCACCATTTCAGGCATTCATTATTTTAATCAACTCATTTTCCATGTTTTCTGTCTGAAAATTAATAAACCGTAGTTCTACTTATTAAAATTTGAAGCAGGAGTACCTTAAGTATTGGACTTTGATATCTACTTGTGAAGCATCACCTTGCAGCCTAGCCCAATCATAAACGACAAAGTCTCAAAAGGAGGAAAAGAATGAATAAGTGAACCCAGCAAGACTTGAGCTGGGAAAACCTTCTGTGATCTGATAGAAGACAAGACAATGAAGCGAACAGACCTGGTAGGAACATGAGATATGTAACGGCTGCTGAGAGTTCCTTCCCTAACAAAGAGGTAATTTCAGATATGTGGTCCTTTCCCTCCTTTCTCCATTATTGCACCCAGTTGGATCCACTCATGGTTTCTTCCTGCTTCCAGGGTATCTCTAGCTCCTTTATTCACAGAAGAAAATGTGTATCAGTATTTGTATAAATTCCACTTTACTTTCTGCATCCCTACGTCTGCCTGACCTCCATTTCCCCCACCTCCCACCCTGAAAGAAATAAGTTATTCTCTTAGAATCAGAATTCACCCAATCTCTACCCTCATCCCCAGTCCTCTTTGTATCAACCGGACATTTGATCCAGTGTTCCCGGGGCATTAGTCCCAGGTGCCTCAGAGTAGTCCCCAAACACAACTCTCCCAATTATCTTAATCCTAATCATATCCTATCCCAACCCAGAGTCCAGTCTTCCCCCCAAGAAGGGCCTTCCTGTCTGCACCTAGAATTCCAGTCCTTGTGACAGGGACTGAAGCCTGCCCTGAGCTGCCTGGACACACAACTTAATTTTACCAGTCCCTAGGTTCACCAGGTAAATCTAGGTCAGAAGCTTCTACTACCTGACTTTCCCTTCTCCCTACATGTTCTAAATTGACACTGACATTTCTCAATGAATGACCCCCCAAATCTTTGTCTCTAATATTCCAGCTCTTCATTTCCATATATCTATTTTACATACCTCTTCACTGGTTATGCAGCACCTCCACACATCTAAAACCAAGTTTATTTCTATTCCAAACCAGCAGCCATTCATGAATTCTCTATTTTTTTTTCTTTTTTTGTGTGTGTGTGAGGAAGATTAGCTCTGAGCTAACATCCGTTGCCAATCCTCCTGAGGAAGATTGGCCCTGGGCTAACATCTGTGCCCATCTTCCTCTACTTTATATGTGACACCACCACAGCATGGTTTGACAAGTGGTGCATCGGTCTGTGCCAGGATCTGAACTTGCGAACCCCGGGCTGCCCAAGCAGAGCACGTGAACTTAACTGCTATGCCACTGGGCCAGCCCCCTTGACTTCTCTATTTTTAATGGCCCAACACATTCATATTGCACAAGTACAAAGCCCCAGAGCTAACTCCTACTTCTTAGTCTTCCTTATCTGCCCCATTCTAGAAGCCATCTTTATTTCTACTGCTGTTACCCTCATTCAGATCCTAATTATAATCTCCTGCAACACTGTAGAGATCTCCTTTCCCTTCCTCCCCAGCCCCTCTCCTTTTTAGCCTACACATTACTGACAGTAATATACCAAAGAAAGATAGTGTTGGTCATGCTCTGGCTCATATTGTGCCAACATGGCTGAGTCTAGGAACTACTTTTCCCAGAATCTCCTCTGCCCCCCATGGTTCTGAGTTAGGTTGTCCAAAAGAGGAACTTGTGTGAGATTTGGAAGGTGGAATGGAGCAGAAATCCATTAGTATTGGAAGGTTATTGTGGTGAGACATGGTGATAGGAAGAGGGAGAAGTACCCAGCAGGGACCAGCTTGTCCTTGCTCTCCTGCACAGCGTCCTTGGCTTCTCTTCCTGACTGCTGGCCCTGCTGACTGACCCCAGGCCTATATTGGGGAGGAAAAATTTTCCTCTACCCTTCTAGGTTCTTCTGGCTGGTCTAATAAAATTACGTTGAAATGAGACAGATTAACAGGAGAAAAACCAATTTAATTTTGTACATACAAGGGCCCCATAAGAATATGAGACCCAAAGAAGCGACCAAAGCAGACAGCTTTTATATCTTTTAGTCAGAGAAACAATAAATTTGTGAAAAACTGACAAGACAAAGAAACGTAGGCTTGGGTACTAATTAGTAAAGAAACTAAGCAGAGTTTGTTTACACAGGCTTCGTGGCCCGAATTCTCTATCTCTGGCCATAAAGGTGTCTCTCTACCTCCTGGTGCAGGGAAGGTCCCTTTCACATAGGAGATTTATTTCTTGCTTACAGGGTGACAGAGAGGAGGGTCAGAGTATCCTTCTTGCATTGGCTGTTTCTTAAGTAACTTTAATTAAAAATAATCAATATGCCAGAGTGGCATATTTGGGGCAGCCTTCCCTGAACCCCATTACCTACAACTGGGTCTTGGATGCTGACCCTCAGAGACAGGAGCTGCCCAGGGTCAGCAGCTTCCCCAGAGATGGCAGTCTCCTTCCACCTCTGCACAAGCCACCTCTGAGGTATCATGTCTGTGGTAGCACATGCTCAGCTCCCTGGGTTTCCCTGCAGGTTTCACCTTCACCCTAAGATGGTCTAGGTAGTGACTATTTCTCTGATCCTCCAACACTCCCCTTCTGGATCTTTACTCTCCCGCCTCCTCCTACATTTGTGCGAGGTCTAATTCCCATAATAAGTCATTTATTCTCACAATACTTAAAGTGGCTGTTTTCATGATTGAAATCCGACAAATGCATGTCCCTTACCTTTGTTTAAATACATACATGGACACAAACAAACGCAGACACAGACACATAGACACACAGACACTCACATACACTTACTTGGCTTACTACTGACTACAAGTTTAGTTCCAATTCTTTAGTTAGAACCTCTAGTTTTTTATCCTTAACTTTCTAGACACAACTCTCTACTACTTCCATTCAAGTCCTATTCTTAGGCCAGTATACACTACTTTTTACATCTGAAACTCAGATCACATCACCTTGGAGTTTTGTTCTCTCTTCCTTATCTCTACCCACAGAAATCCTACAGGCCCTGGAAAACCCAGTCTCCATAACATCCACTGCATAAGGTCTTTATTATTCTCATAAATATGTATTTTTTGATGTCTGCCTATCTTGATTCTAAAACATGTTGTTTAAGAACACATCATAGTCTGTTTTATGTTATAGTTTTTCTGCACACTTTTCTTAGTTTCTAGTAGGAATAATCTGAAGATCAGTGCTAAATCTTATTTATCTTTGTATATCCCATAATGTCTAGCATGGTGTCTCAGAAATAGAAGTAGATGCTCATTAAGTGTCTGCTTAGCACATGGAAAAATAAATATTTTTCCCCACCCATTTCCTTGGCAAATTAATCAATGACACTCACCATTATATAATTTTTATATAAAGTTCAGAATGGTGTTATTTTATACTGGCTATCTATAAATAATTTTATAATCATATTTTATATAATGAAAAGATATGCTAAGACCTTTGTAAAAGAATCTTAATATAGAGAACTTAATAAATTTCATATAACTTATAATAAAAAGCATATATTAAATGAAATGCTTTTTCATATTACTTTTTAGAGTATTTGTGAACACAAAGTTGTTAAGACTGCTCAATATAGGAATACCAAAACTAACAAATAATGAAAATGATTATTTACTTGATGGCAGATCTTGAAACAAAACTTTATTCATAACATTTTTATTTATAATAAATTCACTTACTGCAAGGAAAATTCTGTGTCTATTATGAAAATCCTAGTATGTTAGAAACCTCGTTCCTATCACTAAAACTATAAAATATTTACATGTTAAGAAGACTTGTGTAAAGGTTGCTCCTTTGATTTTATCTTTATTAACAGTCAAGCAGCAGGACAACAAAGCATAGACTAAAATGTAACCCTTTCTTTTAAACTTAAGATAAAGAAAACATATTTTTTATTTATTGACTAAATCTGTGTTTTTTTAATTAATTAATTAATTTTTACTGAGGTAACATTAGTTTATAACATTATACAAATTTCCGGTGCACATCATTATATTTTGATTTCTGTGCAGACTACATCATGTTCACCACCCAAAGACTAATTACAATCCATCACCATACACATGTGCCTAGTCACACCCCTTTCTCCCTCCTCCCCCCCCCCCCCCCCCCGTCGCCTCGGTCACCACCAATCTAATCTCTGTTATCTATGTGTTTATTCATTGTTGTTGTTGTTTTCATCTTCTACTTATGAGTGAAATTATAAAGTATTTGACTTTCTCCATCTGAGTTATTTTGTTTAACATAATACCTTCAAGGTCCATCTATGTTGTCACAAATGGCAAGATTTCATCTGTTTTTTTAATAGCTGAGTAGTATTTGGTTGTGTATATATACCACATCTTTATCCATTCATCCACTGATGGGCACTTAGGATGTTTCCAAGTCTTATCTATTGTGAATAATGCTGCAGTGAACATAGGGGTGCATATATCTTTATGCATTTGTGTTTTCATGTTCTTTGGATAAATACCCAGAATTGGAATAGCTGGATCATATGGTAGTTCTATTCCTAATTTTTGGAGGAATCCCCATACTGTTTTCCATAGTGGTTGCACGAGTTTACATTCCCACCAGCAGTGCATGAGTGTTCCCTTTTCTCCATATCCTTTCCAACTCTTGTTATTTCTTGTCTTATTAATTTATAGCCATTCTAACGGGCACGAGATGATACTTCATTGTAGTTTTGTTATTTTTTTAACTTCCATTCTAATAGGGATTATAGATCATAAAAATGTCACCACATGATAAGTAAAAAGTCATCACTGTTCATAGGAATTTGTCTGAGAGTGCTCTGCCTTCTGCTAAATGATATCAGCAACTGTGAGAAGTAATGGCCCTAATGATGCTCACAGGCAGTAATGCTCACTCTTCAATAAAATACATACAGGTAGTTTCTGTTCAAGTTAAAATTCCTAATCATTTCCTTTTAACATTAAAATAGTCCTAATTACTTTTGTTATTGTTGCTCTCATTGATTTAGTGCTTATTGTATACCACGTACTGTGATAAATGTTTTACATTAATTATAGAAAATATTATTGTCATTCGAGGAAACTGAGGCATGGAGTAATTTCTTCAAGGTCACACCTGATATAATGGGCACTTTGGCCTAGACTGACACATAACCCCAAGTTCTAACCTCTAGAAGCCTTCCCCTACCCTATGTTACTTTAATGGTTTGATAATTTTATCTTTAATAAAATCAAAATTAATGAAAGCTCTGTCCCATCTCCTTTTATAGTACATGAATCCTAGACTCAAAACTCCAGGCATTTTGAATTCTTCCCCAGTAGCCTCACCAAACACATATCTGACCATTAATTAAGTCTCATTTATTCTTTCTGAAAAACCTTCCTTTCCATTCCAATGCCACCACCCCTATGTAAAAACCTTATTTTATTCATTAAACAAACACTTACTGAGTGCCTATATGTTCAAAACATAGTGCTCAGAACCAAAAAAGAAAAAAACAATGCAAGATGAATTTTTGCTCTTAATAGCTTTAAAATTTCATTGGTGACAATGGTCAGATAGTATGTTAAGTCATCCTTTACACACTTATCTCATCGATTTTTATAGTAATCCCGTAAATAATGTAATATTATATTGATTTTATATGTGAGAAAACTGAGGCTCAAATAGCATAGGGCCACAGACCAAGATCACATACTACCTGTGATAGGGGTAGAGCAGGAATTTAACCTAGATCTTGTCTTAAAACATACTCTCTAACCCATTATGTTGTTTTTCAAGTAACTGTCCAAATGGGAAGGGCTATTGGGATGATACAAATAAAATACACCAGGTCTTCAGAGGGGAGAGAAATCATTTCTAGCTGAATTAATATCAGAGAATTTGCATGGAGGGGGCAGCATCATTAAAGGATGGATAGAGTTTAGGTGGGTGGAGCCTGAGGAGGACACGCCCACCATGGGGAAACATGCAGCCCCTCCAGGAAGTGGTGAGAACTATGTTGCTAGTACATGGCCTTCTATGGGGAGGTTGTGACAGATAAACCTGCAATAGAAAAGCAAGAATCTAGAGGCAGATATTGGTGTGATTTCTAATTCTGCCATGAGCAGCTGAGTGCCCTTAAGGAAGGCACTTCATCTCTCTGATCTTCAGTTTCTATATCTGCAAATTGGGCATGAGAACACTAACCTTACAAGTTGTTTAGGGGGTGAGGGAGAGTTGATTATATAGCCCTGGATACACGGTAGTTGTCATAAATAAGGCTTTCATTCTGCGCTAAGTATTTAGACTTCACTGAGTAGGCCATGGGACTCTTTGAACAATGGAGCATGATGGGGTTCAGGGCGGGCCGCCCTAGGATGTGCCACTCTGGCAGGAGGATTATTTCGAGCTGAAAACAATCAAGGCTCAGAAGACTCAGGAAGAACATTTGACCTTCCCTCAAATAGCCTAAAAGAATTTAAGATAGAAGGGCCTGTTCCAGGAAGGAGTTAGATATAGACAGATAACTCCACGTGTGGTAGGCAGGAAGGCACCTAGCAAGGCCCATTTTATCAAAAGTTCTCTCCTAGGTCCCATTGTCTATAGGGGGCCCAGCAAACATTTGTTTACCAAATATTAATTCTTTTCATTCTCCTGTAAATGGCCTTCTCCCTCTTTGAAGTCTCAGACCTCTATGTTCCTCTCCTCAGTCCAGAAAGACATATATACCTCATTTTGCCTGTCTTTGGAATTCTTCACGCTTATGTGAATTCCTCGTGTACACACATTAAACTTTAATTTTCTCCTGCTAACCTGCCTTATGCCATTTTAATTATTTGACCAATCATAAGAACCAGAAGGGGATAAGGGGGAAGGGAGAATTCCCCCCTACTCCACAAGCAATATCTTTGACGTGGTCACCCTCTCTGAATAATCATGTGTGTATCAAAGATTAATTTTCCTTTAACACAACTTACACTTCCTAGAACACAACTCTCTCTCATTGTAGTTCAAAGTGCTTGTCTGGTTTCCCACTGCATACAGAATGAAGCTGAAATGCCTTCATTTGGAATTCAAGGTTCTGCTCAAGCCTTGTCTGCCAGTATTCCTGACAATAGTTTTTGACATCAGCTACACTTGTCTATTCAGAGTCTCCCCAAAGTAGGGTGAGCAACTCATCCCGGTTTGCCTGGGACTTTCTTACTTTTAGCACTGAAAGCCTTGTGTCTGGGAGACCCCTCTGTCCCAAGAAAACTGGGAGAGTTAGTTAACTTACCCCGGAGGCATTACACTTTCCCAAACTTCCACATATTTGACTTCTTCCTCTATGTTGCTCTATCAGGAAGTGCACACCTTGTAAGGCTTAATCCAAAGCCAATACCATAACCATCTAGATCATGTGGTACAATTGGAACAAATGGCACCTACAGGAGAATTATGACTGGTTTTGACAAATTGAGATAACATGCTGAAGGTTTTTTTTTTTTAACTATTTACTTGGGAATAAATTCTAAATACGAAAAAGTTGCAAGAATATAAACAAAAAATACTCATATACCTTTTATCCAGATTCACCATTTGAAATAATACATTTTATCCCTTTGCTTTATCATTTGTGTTCTCTCTCTCTCTCTCTGTTACATATAGTAGTTTTTTAGATGGTGAAGGTTTTAAAATTTTTTTTTAGTGTAGTATAGATATGTTCAGAGGCAGGAGAAATCCCTTCTAACTGGGAAGAAATGATGGAGGAATTGGCCTTAAGCAAAGAGTCACGGGGAAGTTAAATGTTCCAAGCTCTGCTTTAGGAAGATAGCAACTGCAAGGGTATCTAGTAAAGTCTAGAAATAAGAAAAGTCTGGAGGCAGAGAGACCACTCAGTACGGTGCTCAGCAGATCCAGCGCCAAGAACTTCTGGGGATGGACAAGAGATACCGATGGGTTTAAGTAAAATAATATTCTTTTCTGCCCAAGTTAGATAACAATGCCTCACATGTCCTTGACCATTTGACCTGACTTAAGATGATTTATGTCTAGGATGTTTGACATTTTTAAAAAAAAATAGAGACCCATTATCACATCCATTTTCTCACTCTGGTTATTCATAAATGGAGTGATAAATTAAAGACCATAGAAAAAATTCGCTCCTGTTATTTCATGTGATGGACTAGTTTCTTGGCAGAGTTACAGTGGGTGAGTTAAGTAGTAAACTGAAAATATGCTTCACTCCTGAAACGTTGGAATTCTGCTTTTAATTATCATTTAAATGCCATCAGAGATGCATTCAAGCAGTTTTTGATAAGATACAAACTAACAAACTGTATCCAAATGCTACAGGGAGAATTTTTTAATTTCACAGTTGGTTGAAAAACATACTATCGTAGCATAGAGGAGAAAATTCAGCAATGGCCACCTGTGATACAAGAATATATATCAGTAAAGGAGAAGCACTATCATCCTGGGGAAAAACACTTTCATACATAACAAAACCTAAAGCTCCTCTATCTGATCTTCTCACAGAACTTCAAGGATCCACTTTGCATTTTCTTTACTACTCTATCTGGACAAAAATCAACCTTTAATTTACTTTATTGCTCCCTTGGTAAAATCTCTATGGATTTCTTCTCTCTTTTTTTAAGTGCATGGTATTTTGGCACTCTCACTTCTCACATGGGTCTTATTTATGTGTTGTTCTAATAAACAAACACATCTACAGCTGACACTTGGGGTACATGATGTTTTGTTTGCTCCAGGGAAAGAAATTAGGGGAGTTCTTACTGAGAAAGGAGCAGAAGTAGCACTAATAAATACAGGGGCTGTTTTCATCCATTATAAGAAACACCAATAACAACGTGTGTATCGCAATCTGCAGTGCTAAGTGCAGCCAATCAAAGAGAAGAGGATAGAGGGATTTGCAGAACCTCATGCTCGGGATTATTTTACATGGTTGTTCTGGGCTTGCTGGTATCAGCTGGAGAGATTGTGCTCATTTCTTCCCATAGCAGGGGTCTGTGAAGACTTGCCGGTAGCTTGAAGTTGGCCATGGAGAAAGTACACACACCACAGAAGCTGGCAAACACTATACATCTTATTCCGAAAGCTGGTTATTCAACATTACCAGCACACCACTGCCTATAAAAGATCTTTCAGTATGATTCCGGGTTTTATAAATACTGGGCCATGGACAGGTAGAATTGAGTAAAATAAAAATGTACTGAGCTTAATTAGGTGTTGTCTGTCAATAGTTCATAACATTGAATTCACCTCATAAAGGCCAGGAAGGAAGATATTTTCTGATAAAGATGACCATAGTTGAGCTCCTTAGAAATAGCAATTATAAACAAATCTCTATTACTTCACAGACAGTCTACGGACGATGGTTACAGAAACATGAGTTGCCAAGATAGACTAAAAGAAAACAACAAACAAATAAAAAACCTCTTTAGAAATAAAAAAATATACATTATCTCAAATTCTTGGCATTCTTATTATGCAAGAAAGTTGAATACACAAGACATGCTGAAAGCCATCATATCTTTTTGCGAATAACCTGATGTATACCAAGCAAATGATTTTCCCTAATTCAGGGTTTTTTTTGTTAATAGACCAAATTTAATTCTAGCACAAAACTGAATGACTATAAATTGATTTAATGTGAAAGGCTAACTAAAGAAATAAATATTTAGGAAGAAGAGACATATATCAGAATTTCATAGATGGTGTGAGAGTAGACAATCAAAGGGAAGATTCTTTTGTACGTTATCCCTATTTATATAATTATATGTTTACCAAAAGTAGGCAGTTTAGAGAAATAAAAATTGCTTCAAGCTAAAAGGCATATTATCAACAAAAATCTCCAGTACCTGTTGCACTATCATTTCACTTTCCTGAGCTTTTTATCACCTTGTTTGTTTGGTTTTGTAAACTATTCTTCTTTTAAAATTATGTGGCTACTTTAGGGTGGTCCACATCCTCTTTCCTTCAGAAAGGTAAGATTCATAGATTTCAATCTTCCTTCTAGAAGCCAAGAAAAACTACATTCCATGTAGGTTTCCTTGGAAGATAATAGAATGATCTTTACATGGGTTTCATGCAAAATGGTTTCTTTACCAATGCTAAGTGGTAGTCATATCTATAAATTCTGCCTCTTAGTCTACTACTAATACTTTTCTTCACATCAGATATAGTCTAAGTAGTCTTTTCATTTTATTTTTCCAGAAAGCTTTCACAGTAAAAAAGAGACCTGAGGGTATTTTCTCATCTGTTACAGAGAGTGACAGTACAGAATGTGCATAAATGCCCACACAGAAAAGTTAATAATATTCTACGAAGAGCTTATTTTTAGACTAATAGAAGTAGTTTACGCAAAGCAAATCAGTACTGCAAAAAAGAAAAAAGATCTTTAAATGTTTGAAAGAACTCTGGATAAACTTTAAGAGAAAAAGTAACCTTTTCTTTTCCCACACTGCATCTAAAATAATTAAATGAATTCCAAGGCTTAGCTACTTTACAATGACTTTAAAGATTTTATTTATTTATTTTTTCCCCAAAGCCCCAGTAGATAGTTGTCTGTCACAGCTGCACATCCTTCCAGTTGCTGTATGTGGGACGCGGCCTCAGCACGGCCGAAGGAGCGGTGCGTCGGGGCGCACCCGGGATCCGAACCCCGGCCGCTGGCAGCAGAGCGCGCGCACTTAACCACCAAGCCACGGGGCCGGCCCTACAATGACTTTATTTTTTTATTTTTTATTTTGTGAGGAAGATCAGCCTTGAGCTAACATCCATGCTAACCTCCTCTTTTTGCTGAGGAAGAACGGCTCTGAGCTGACATCTATTGCCAATCCTCCTCCTTTTTTTTTCCCCCTTTTCTCCTCAAAGCCCCAGTAGATAGTTGTATGTCATAGCTGCACATCCGGCTAGTTGCTGTATGTGAGACGCGGCCTCAGCATGGCCGGACAAGCGGTGCATCGGTGCGTGCCCGGGATCCGAACCCGGGCCGACAGTAGTGGAGCACGTGCACTTAACCACTAAGCCACGGGGCCGGCCCATACAATGACTTTTTAATTGCTCATATTGACCATGATCTAAATTTGCTTCTGCACAGTGTATAGAGCTGCATTAGGCACCAGAACCAAAACCCCAGGGGAAGAAAATCCACAGCCATCCTAATTTTACCAAATGGCAGAGTAATTACTTAAATTTATTAATATGGAGATGAAGATCATTTTGTTGGGAGACCAGATAGCTAGGTCTTTACTGGTTAATGCTGCATTAAAATACACTGTTTCAAAAGCCAAGAATTCTCCCATTGGGCTTTGGAAGACCACGGTTTTACTTTACCCAGAGAAGACAAATCTCTCAGTGTAAATGTAGGGTCATTATTCTAAATCTACTCAATAGATTAGGATTCTAAACAACCCTCACAGACAGACACATTGATTTTGTTCAATAGTGGTGTTTGTAAGTATCAATAAACCTGTAGAGAGAGTAAAACACATCATCTGGGGTCCTCCTACTTGGATAAAAAGCCAACAGCTCTTTGCCTTTTCTTTTTTAATATAAAAGGGAAATCACATGTGCTTTTCTTACTGCTAGGAATGCAATCTGCCTATTCTGCCACACAGAACTATAATTCTGGGATCCCACCATGCCTTTATGCAAGCTACGACATGTATACAGCTTTTATGTTCTAAATACTCGGCAAGGACGACTGGCTTCTTTCACTCAGTACCCTGCAAAAGCCACTTATATTTTGAGGCCTGAATCATATGTGCCCAGTGTCCAGCACTGTCACTCAGATTATTCCCTTCTCCCAGCCACCTCCCTGGTTACTTGGACGTTCTGTCAAGATATGCGTATCAGATCACTTGATATAGTTTATTATAACAGTCTGTGCACATTCCTGCCTTCCCACTAGACAGTGCTCTCCCCTAGTCGCCCTTTTGTTACTCATCTTTTTACTCCCAGGGCCCTGGACAGTGCCTATTAGATAGTCTTATCTCAATATTTAGTGAATTTATGTAAAACATGAGTGAATGCTCCTTTAAGTGCTCCAATATATGCACCAAACAACTATTTCTATTTAAAGTTTTAATTTTCTCTTTAAAGTGTCTTATTTGATATTTTATGTGGAGATTTTAGATACTGAGGTATTAAGAACTAAAACCATTTTTAGAGAAACTCCCCTTTTCAATTACGAGTACATTAATATTGTGTATATGCAAAATACATGCACACTTTATATTCATAATTTATATATATATTTCCATACATACACATATATTAATTCAGTTAGATGAAAAGCAAAGTGTGATTATTATCATTCATTTTCTATATTGTTGCTGTGAGGTCTGGGCTATTTCTAATACAAAATCATTTTATAGAAAATTTGACTGAAGATACTAATCTCTCCTATGAGATTTTTAAAATTAAATCAGCAATTCAATTGTGTTTGTTTTAGAAGAAATTGTATAACTAGAATTTATACTAAAGGGTATTGGTATCTGATTATCTTTCCCTCCTTGTTTTGATTAACAAAAAGCTAATTCTATTAATTTTTCAAAAATTTATGGTACGCATTTTTGCGTTATTTCTCTGTGCTAATTGGGTTCACCTTAAAACTCTGTCAATACTTTCCCTTTGTTCCTATTTACTTGTTAATTTATTCCCTTTAAAATGCAGTCGTTATTCAGTTTCAAAAGTTTATTGAAAACCAACTATATGTTAGGCAATATTTTCCAACTGGATTCATTCACATAAGTTACCTCAGACTCTCTTCGCAACAGTGTGAAACATCATTTAAAGTCATTGACAGATTAATTTAAATCAAATAAATTCAGCTGGTAGACCTTTTTTAATCACTAAGTCTCTTTTGCAGAAATTATATCTTTGCAGATATTATTTTGAAATGAAATTATTGTCAATGGTTTATTATTTCATATTTAGTCATATTGAAATTAATCTGTCTCATTGTGAAGAGTCTCAATAATCACAAATTATTACTTTTTTTAAAGTTCTTTTCTAATTTGTAGGAGAACAAATATGATAAACATCCAGGAATCATACCACCAGAAATAAAAATTGCAATATTTCTGAAAGACATCTCCATACAATGAATGCTGTACAGCTAGGGTCCTCTTGTCATCAATGACTACGTATTTTATCCGTAAAAATTACTCAAGAAGTTCTTTCTTGTTAATTCCTACCTGTTATTGATATGGTTTTTATTTTTATTTCATTAAGACCTCCCCAGTTGCTGCAACTTTTTCTTTTCCTTTTGTTTTCATTTTGATTACTGGATAAAATTATTTAAAAATAACGGTAGTTTAAAAATACAAGTCTTAGTGACGTCAGTGTCATGGCGGAGTGAGCTTTCCCGTAAACTCTTCCCCTGATAAGATACAACAAAAGGAACAGTCACAGACCAACAATGGACTCCTAGACAGTGAAAAGCAAGATTGGAAAGATCCACACTGCCGCACATCTGAGAGAGGAACGTGCTGGGCCCCCGGAGGAAGTGGGGAGAGGTAAGGAGAACTCCTCTCCCTCCCTATGACATCAGCGATCCCAGTAGGTGCAGCTCCGAGAGAGGGGGGAGGGGCAGCCCTCTGTAGGGAAACCCTAGCTCTTAGGGCTGTCTCAGCCAGCGGAAAACTCCCACATGGAGGACTCAGAACAGCTACAGGGCTACCATCAACATCTGAGCAATCCAGGAGAGCGGATAACGAGGGTCGTGCGAGAAGCCCCCCATGCCAGGGACCAAGTGGGCAAAAGAGAGAGCCCCCCCGCCTCCCCACAAACCAGACACTGCAGCTCAGCAGACCAGACCACACCAAGTGGCTGGCGGATCACAGCGAACAGCAGGGGCAGAGCACAGGGGGTTCAGATTAAACAGCCCTTAACCCCCACATGGTGGCGGCAGGTGGAAATTACAACCAGATATTTCCAGGATGAGGAAAAATAAAGCCAATACAGGAACCACGATGCAAAGGTACATGAAATCACCAGAAAAGAAGGAAAATGACAAGCACCCAGAAACCAACCCTAAAGACACAGAAATCCATAACCTACACAGAGAGATTTCAAAATAGCTATCATAAAAACATTCAACGAAATACGAGATAACACAAACAATTTAATGAGATTAGGAATTTCTTCACAAAAGAGATTTAAATCATACAGAAAAAACAAACAGTACTGATGGAGATGAAGAACACAATGGAGGAGATAAAGGAGAATCTGGAATCTTTAAAGAACAGAGCTGACAATATGAAGGACAGAATTAGCATTATAGAGGATAGGAATACAGATATTCTCCAGATGGAAGAGGAGAGAGAACTAAGACTAAAAGAAATGAAGAAAGTCTCTGAGAAATATCTGACTCTATTAGGAAATGTAACATAAGAATTATAAGTATTCCTAAGGGACAAGAAAGGGAAAGAGGAACAGAGAGCCTATTAAAGGAAATAATAGCTGATAACTTCCCAAATATGGGGAAGGAGCAGGAAATACCAGTAAGTGAAGCCAATAGGTCACCTAAATATGTCAACAGGCAAAGGCCCACTCCATGACACGTAGTGGTAAGGTTGGCCAAAGTCAATGACAAAGAAACAATATTAAGGGCACCTAGAGAAAAACAAAAAATAACGTACAAAGGAACTCCCATCAGCCTCTCAGCAGATTTATCAACAGAAACTTTACAGGCTAGGAGAGACTGGAATGATATTTCAAAATACTGAAAGACAAAAACTTTCAGCCAAGAATACTCTATCCAGCAAAAATTTCCTTCAAATATGATGGAGAAACAGTAACTTTCCCAGATAAACAAAAGCTAAGGGAGTTCATGGTCATGAGACCCCCACTACAAGAAATACCCAAGAAGGCCCTTAGGCCTGAAAAAAAAAGAAAAGAAAGGGAATACAAAGCTTGGAGCAAGGAGAAAAATAGGTAGACAAAATCAGAAAAATAGTAGATCTTTACCGGAATAGGTTAGCAACCACTTAAATACCAAAACCAAAGATCAAAGGAATGAATTCACCCAAAATAAGTATAATCTCATCACTGTAAACACACACCCACAACACAAGATTGCATAAGGTATAACAAGAACGACTTAGAAGGGGAAGAGGAAAGTGATTGAATTGGCTTAGTATAAGGAAATAAGAGGCCATCAGATAATGGACTATCTTATACACAAGATCTTTTATACAAACCTCAAGGTAACCACTAAACAAATAATCAAAACAAAATCACATATGATAAACAAAGAGAAAACTAGAAGAGTCATAAGACAGAACAACCAAACTGACTTGGCAGTCCAAAACAAATGGGAAAAGAAACAAAGGATTTGCAAAAGAACAGGAAAATAAGTGACAAAACAGCAACATTAAGCCCTCATATATCAATAATTACCCTAAATATAAATGGATTGAACTCTCCAATCAAAAGATACAGAGTGGCAGGATGGATTAAAAAGCAAGACCCAACAATATGCTGCCTCCAGGAAACACAACTCAGCTCTAAAGACAAGCACAGACTCGGAGTGAAAGGATGGAAAACAATACTCCAAGCTAATGGCAAACAAAAGAAAGCAGGTGATGCCATACTCATATTAGACAAAGTAGACTTCAAGACAAAACAGGTTAAGAGAGACAAAGAAGGGAAATATATAATGATAAAAGGGACACTACACCAAGAAGACTTATCAATTATAAATATATATGCAGCCAACATAGGAGCACCAAAGTAAATGAAGCAACTATTAACAAACCTAAAGAGACATTAACTCCAACACAATAATAGTAGGGGATCTTAATACCCCACTTGCATCAATGGATAGATCATCCAGACAACAAGTCAATAAAGAAATAGTGGACTTAAATGAAAAACTGGACGAGATGGACCTAGTACACATATACAAAGCACTCCATCCAAAAACATCTGACTACACATTCTTATCAAGTGCTCAGGGAACATTCTCAAGGATAGGCCATATGTTGAGAAACAAAGCAAGCCTCAATAAATTTAAGAAGATTGAAATCATAACAAGCATCTTTTCAGAACATAATGCTATGAAACTGGAAATCAACCATGAAAAAACAACTGGGAAAGTGACAAAAATGTGGAGATTAAACAACATGCTACTGAACAACCAATGGATCATTGATGAAATTAAAGGAGAAATCAAAAACTATCTAGAAACAAATGAAAATGAAAATATGCCATACCAAATCATATGGGATGCAGCAAAAGCGGTCCTGAGAGGGAAACTCATAGCAATACAAGCCCACCTTAACAAACAAGAAAAAGCCCAAATAAGCAATTTTAAATTACACCTAACAGAACTAGAAAAAGAACAAACAAAGCCCAAAGCCAGCAGAAGAAGAGAAATAATAAAAATCAGAGCAGAAACAAATGAAATTGAGACCAAAAAAAACGGTAGAAATGATTAATGAAACAAAGAGTTGGTTCTTTGAGAAGATAAACAAAACTGACAAACCCTTAGCGAGACATACCAAGAAAAAAAGAGAAAAGGCTCAAATAAATGAAATTAGAAATGAAAGAGGAGAAATTGCAACAGATACCACAGAAATACAAAGGATTATATGAAAATACTATGAGAAATTATATGCCAACAAACTGGACAATCTAAAAGAAATAGATAAATTCTCAGACTCATACAACCTCCCAAAACTGAACCAAGAAGAAATGGAGAATCTGAATAGACCAATCACAAGAGATTGAAATAGTAATCAAAAATTTCCCAAAAATAAAAGTCCAGGACCAGATGGCTTCTCCAGTGAATTTTACCAAACATTCAAAGAAGATTTAATACCCATCCTTCTCAAACTATTCCAAAAAATAGAGGAAGATGGAACACTTCCTAACTCATTCTATGAGGCCAACATCATCCTGATACCAAAGCCAGACAAAGACAATACAAAGAAGGAAAATTACAGGCCAATATCGCTGATGAACATAGATGCAAAAATCCTCAACAAAATATTGGCACACCAAATACAGCAATACATTAAAAAGATCATACACCATGATCAAGTGGTATTTATACCAGGGACACAGGGATGGTTCAACATCCACAAATCAATCAACGTGATACACCACATCAACAAAACAAAGAATAAAAACCTCATGGTCATCTCAACAGATGCAGAGAAGGCATTTGACAAGATACAACATCCATTTATGATAAAAACTCTCAACAAAATGGGTATGGAAGGAAAGTACCTCAACATAATAAAGGCTATTTATGACAAACCCACAGCCAACATCATACTCAACGGGGAAAGACTGAAAGCCATTCCTCTGAGAACAGGAACGAGGCAGGGCTGCCCACTCTCACCACTCCTATTCAACATAGTACTGGAGGTTTTGGCCAAAGCAATTAGGCAAGAATAATGAATGAAAGGAATCCAAATAGGCAACGAAGAAGTGAAACTCTCACTATTTGCAGATGACATGATTTTATATATAGAAAACCGTAAAGAATCCATTGGAAAACTATTAGAAATAATCAACAACTACAGCAAAGTCACAGGGTACAAAATCAATCTACAAAAATCAGTTGCATTTCTGTATGCTAATAACGAACTAACAGAAAGAGAGCTCAAAAAGATAATAGCATTTACAATTGCATAAAAAAGAATAAAATATCTAGGAATAAATCTTACCAAGGAGGTGAAAGTCCTATACAATGAAAACTACAAGACATTATTGAAAGAAATTGATGTTGACATAAAGAAATAGAAAGACATGCCATGCACATGGATTGGAAGAATAAACATAGTTAAAATGTCTATATTACCTAAAGCAATTTACAGATTCAATGCAATCCCAATCAGAATCCCAATGACATTCTTCATGGAAATAGAAGAAAGAATTCTAAAATTTATATGGGGCAACAAAGGACCCTGAATAGCTACAGTAATCCTAAGAAAAAAGAACAAAGCTGGAGGCATCACAATCCCTGACTTCAAAACATACTACAAAGCAATAGTAATCAAAACAGCATGGTACTGGTACAAAAACAGACACACAGATCAATGGAACAGAATTGAAAGCCCAGAAATAAACCCACACATATACGGACAGCTAATTTTTGACAAAGGAGCTAAGAACATACAATGGAGAAAGGAAAGTCTCCTCAATAAATGGTGTTGGGAAAACTGGACAGCCACATGCAAAAGAATGAAAGTGGACCATCTGCTATCGCCATTCACAAAAATTAACTCAAAATGGATCAAAGACCTGAAGGTGAGACCTGAAACTATAAAACTCATAGAAGAAAATATAGGCAACACACTATTTGACATTGGTCATAAAGGAATCTTTTTGGATGCCATGCCTACTCAGACTAGGGAAACTAAAGAAAAAATAAGCAAGTGGGTGTTTATCAGACTAAAGAGCTTCTACAAGACAAATGAAATCAGAATCAAGATGAACAGACAACCCACCAGGTGGGAGAAAATATTTGCAAAACATATATCTGACAAGGGGTTAATCTCCATAATATATAAAGAATTCACACAACTGAACAACATAAAAACAAACAACCTGATCAAAAAATGGCCAGAGGAAATGAACAGACACTTCTCCAAAGAAGATATACAGATGGCCAATAGGCACATGAAAAGATGTTCAACATCACTAATCATCAGGGAAATGCAAATCAAAACACACTAAGATCGTCCCATTTGCAACAACATGGATGGGCCTGGAGGGTATTATGTTAAGTGAAATAAGCCAGAAAGAGAAAGACAAACACTGTATGATCTTACTCATAGGTGGAATATAAACCAACACATGGACAGAGAAAACAGTATTGTGGTTACTAGAGGCAATGTGGGTAGCGGGTGGGCACAAGGGGTGAAGGGAGACATATATATGGCGATGGACAAACAAAAATGTATAACCCAAAATTTCACAATGTTATAAACTATTAAAACATCAATAAAAAAATACAAGTCTTAATAAAATTATATTACATTTAGGTTGAGAAATTTTAACTTCCATAACAGGTCATCTAAAAAGTAAGCATTGATACTACAAAACTGTGATGTAAGAAATCAAAGAAGAGCTAAATAAATGATGAGAGACTTAATATTATTAAGGTAACAAGTTTTCCAAACTTGATCTATAGATTCAATAGAATCTCAATCAAAATTCTAACAAATTATTTTATGGCTATTGACAAACTGATTCTAGAGTTTATATGGAAAGCCAAAAGACCCAGATAGACAATACAATATTGAAAGAGAAGAACAAAGTTGAAGGACTGATGCTACCTGACTTCAAGAGTTACTATGAAACTGCAGTGGCCAAGACAGTGTGGTATTCATGAAAGAGTACACAGATCAATAGAACAGAATACGGAGCCCCCAAATAGACCCATGCAAACCTAGTCAACTGACCTTTGACAAAGAGCAAGGCAATTCAATGGAGAAAGAATAGACTTTTCAACAAATGGTGCTGAGACAATTGGACATTCATATGCAAAAAAAAAAAAAATAGACACAGATCTCATAGAGTAAGAGGAACTCTCATTCATTACTCATTGGAATGCATAAATGGCACAGCCACTGTGGAACACAGTCTAACTGTTTCTTACAAAGCTTACCATAGGCTTATAATACAATCCAACAATTGCACTCCTAGGTATTTACCCAAATTAGCTGAAAAGTTATGTCCACACAAAAACCTGCACACAAATATTTATAGCAGTTTTATTCATAATTGCTCAAACTGGAAGCAACCAAGACATCCTTCAATAGGTGAATGGGTAAACAAATTGTCTTACATCCATGCAAAGAATATTACTCAGCGATGTAAAAAAAAATGAGCTATCAAGCTACAAAAAAAGACACGGAGAAACTTTAAATACATATTGCTAAGGGAAAGAAGCCAGTCTTAAAAAGCTACTTTAATTCCAAATATATGACATTCTGGAAAAGGTAAAACTAGAGAGACAGTAAAATGACCAGCAGTTGCCAGCAGTTCAGGAGGAAAGAGGCAGGAATGAGGATGGAGCACAGAGGATATTTAGGGCAGTGACACTAATCTGTATGATACTATAATGGTGAATGCATGACATTATACATTTGTCGAAACTCATAGTATGCACATACAAAGAGTTAACCCTAATGTAAATTATGGACTTTACTTAATATTAATGTATCAATATTGGCTCACTAACTGTGAAAAAATGCACCACACTAATGCAAGACGTTAATAATAAGATAAACTGTGTCCTGAAGGAAGGGGGTATCTGTGAACTTCCTCTACTATCTGCATAATTTTTCTTTAAATCTAAAACTGCTCTAAAAAAAGAAATCCTATTTAAAAAGTAAATATTGGTGCTTACTTCATATACTATAAATTTTCAATGAAACCTTGTCTCCAGATTTGGAGCCATGAAAGAGAGAGCAGTCAATTTGCTATCACATAAGTTCTAAAGACCTGACTTTTCTTCACTTTAAAATACAAGCAGAGTTTTAAATTTCTTTTCCAGAGATAATATTCAGTTATACTTGGTCTAGAGGAAGTTATTTGAGAATAGTTGTTTTTATCACAAATATTTCAAAGTATATTAATCTTACATGATATACATTAAATAAGAAACTAATAGCTTAAAAGAATCTTTTTATTACTTCTCTTAATTCAGAAAGAGGAAGTATCTAGAAAGAATGTACTTCATATATCCCTTCTTACCAAAAGCTACAAATTTTCCTTTATTTCTTCATGGAGATATATTTAAAATTGATAATTTTTTCCTTTAAACAACTGTTTTGTTACATTTAACACATCAAAATACATTTGCCATAATGACAGATGAAAATGACATTTTTCCTACAGTTTTACCTTTATTTTTACACCTTTTGTGATTGCATCATGAATCTTGTGATTACTCTATGATATGATAACTCAAGCATACTTCTAAATGTTCTTTCAATCTAACCATTCATATTAAAGGAGTGTTTATATAAATTTTACTTTAAATAAAGCCTGAATGCTAAATGATGAAAACCACACATATACTATTAATGAGAATTCTCCAAGTCCCCATGTAGTACTTACATAAGATTTAATTATCACTAAAAAATACATCTACTCTCTAGATCTTCAATATCCTCACCTTATCTAAGCTACCTCTCTCTTTCACGGGCAACTTTAACAGCCTCCTAACGGTTCTCTCTGCTTTCATTTTCCTCCTTTCCAATCCCTTCTCCACAGAGTAGCCATAGTGATCTCCCTTAAGTGCAATCCGATCATGTCACATTTATGCTTAAAATCCTTCAAAGGCTCCAAGCAAAAAGCTTACTCTTTTCTCCCCTCTTCTGTGGCTAATTGTCTCTCATTCTTCAGGACTCAGCTTTCATGGAACGTCCTTAGGGAGGTGCATTCTGAATTCTACAGAGTAGGTCAGGACACCTCTCACAGTCTGATAAGCGATGCCGTGTGTTTCCTCCAGAGGACTTGTGCAACTGCAATGATACAGTGATCTCTACAATTACACACTTGCTGTTCATCTCCTCCAATGGAAAGTAAGCTCCATGGGTGCAGAAAACTTGTATCTCTCTCCCAAACCTAGCACAGGGCCCAGAACTTCTCTGCTCAATAGAAACAGAAAATATTTTACATAAAATTTCCATTATCAAATATTGTCCTCATCGTGCAGCATATGAAAAATCAGGACATTGAAATGATTTCCCAATTTCTCTTACTAAGTCAACGGTAGAAAATCAGAGCCCAAAATGTGTGTGAAGATAGAGTGTTAATGACGCGAGAAGTAGAGGGTTTGTGAAGGGGTAGAGCAGGAGATGAAGGTGCCTGATGATTCAACATTTACAACTCCTGACTTTGAACGTGAATTTTTCTATCAAATGCCTCTAGCTCTCACTCGAGGGAACTTTTCAAGGGTGGGGCCTTTATCTTAACTACCCTGATACTGTCAGTACTTTCAGTGCCTGGCACAGAAAAGGAATTCTGCAAGTATTTGTTGAATGAATGAACAAATGAATCTCACATAGATTATTATTTATTGGTGATAATTCTAAATCATCACAAAGAGAAACAAAAAGCAACAAGAGATTCATTGCAAAGAGACGACAGAGGGGGAGGAATAATCACATTTAGATAACATAATTAACTAAATGGGGCAAGAAACTTCAACAATACATTTGGTTTGGGACATCGTTTTTTTTTTCCTGACCGTTAGAAAGCTCTTATTTATGGGGCCGGCCCAGTGGCATAGTAGTTAAGTTTGCGTGCTCCGCTATGGCGGCCCGGGGTTCGCAGGTTCAGATCCCAGGTGCAGACCTATGTACCGCTATCAAGCCATTCTGTGGCAGGCGTCCCACGTATAAAGTACAGGAAGATGGGCACGGATGTTAGCCCAGGGCCAATCTTCCTCAGCAAAAAGAGGAGGACTGGCAACAGATGTTAGCTCAGGGCTAATCTTCCTCACCAAAAAAAAAGCTCTAATAAAATTTCCTATGTGTGAGGGAGGAGGATTCTACTTGTCACAATCCGTCTCCCATTATCGCTAAAAAAACCCAAAAACTATGGTTTGAATTTCTATTTTGTTCAAAATCACTTGATGAGCCAACTGACTAAGTAAAAGAAAGTATAGTGGTTCTTAAATATAACAATCAAGGATTGTACAAGTGTGCCTTTCAAAGAAACAATGGGAATATTAGAAGCATATAAGTTGATAACCATTGCAACTTGTTATTCCCCCAAGCAGCCAGTTCTTAGAACTGGTATTGGAATAAAATTAAGTAATTTAATCTTCAAAAGCAGAAGCTATCACGGGAAGCTATCATATTTATTCTGTAATCCCAACTAATTTGAATTTTGCTCTCAACACTGCTCCTTAAGGCATCCTGTCAAAAGTACACAACTGGAATAGACTTTGTAAAGGTAGAATCTGTTGATCTTTCCTATTTCTATAATTGTAAAACAATATTAGGTGCCCCTGAGAGGAAGCAACATTGAAGCCAAGGGGAGGCAACCAAGTGAAGATCTGGAGGAAGCAAATTCCAGGCAAAGGAAAGAGGAAGCATTCCTTAAGGTGGGAAAATGAAACCAAATGAGACCAATGTGGCTTCCGCAGATTGAGACTTGAGGTTAAAGCTGTGGGCAGATGCCAAATCATGGGTTTTGGATAAAGAGTTGGCAGAAGTTGTTGATGCATTGCATGTGAGAAGAGTGACAAAGATAGGAAACAATTTCTCATTGAAGAAAGGCACTGATATTCAAATTCTAGGAAAAGACATCTTAATCAGCATACCCTTGAAGGGTGATGTAAAACTACATAGCGTAGTAAATTTTCATATCTCCCCTTATGGATGTTCACTTTAAATTTCTATTACGTGTCATTTGTACAGGCTGCCGCCTGCACTGATGAGCCAGCTACTGAATAGAATTGGAAGTCACTGCTATCAAATACATCCTTATACTCAAGTGAGATGTACTAAGGACTCAACAGTCTCCAAGCTCTCTCTTAGGACAGTATGGCTTCCCTGGGGCATGCCGCAGAGAAGAGGCTGAGCTGGATGCAGGCCTGGCCTGGATTTCAGTGCTGGGACATCGCCAGCTCTGGCTAGAATTCATTTTTTATATGTTTTCTTTATATTTTCCAAATTATGCATAAATTATTGAAACTAGGTCAAAAATGAAATCATCAGTTAAGTAGAGGTAATAACTCACCTTTGCAATTTCTCCCAACCAAGTAGAAAGGTTTAGAGGTTTGTAGTTGTACTAAAGCGGAACCAATATTACGACTCTGTACAACTGCCCCAAAACAATAGCTTTGGGGAAGAAAGACTCAAACACCTGACTAACACCAATTTCAATTCTGGAATCTACGAAAAGATTAATTAAACAACAAATCAAATGAAAAGCTCTATGGTTTTTGGTTAAAAAGACTATTATAGCAACAACTATTTCTTGTGGGATTTTATAAAAGGATGTTTTGATGATATTTAGAGAAAAATATGTCCCTTGTTAGTGTTTTATAAATATTGGTTAAATAAATGAAATAATGAATGAATGTGAGAAGGGAAATTAAGAGAAACAAAGCTAAATGCAGAGTTTTGTATATTTTCTTCCACACTGGCTTCTTGACTTTTCTGTTTTGGGTGTATTTTTGAAGTCCAGGTGAACTCAGTAACATTCCCAGCAATAAAAAAGGATTTTCAATGACTCAGATCCAAAAACTCATATGAAAACCTGAACATTTAACAGAATAATATAGATGTAGAAGAGATTAACTTTCAGCAGCTCATGTTTTAAAATTTTTTCTTGGTCTCTATTTTTCTAAGGTAGAAACTAAAGCTGAAATTTTGGAATACTTTTTAATACTAGTAAAAAATACAGAGATAAAAGGATTAAGATATATATTCTTCAATCATTAAATCATTAGCTTTACTGCACACGGAAAATCTTATCAAATTGTAATAGTAAATTCAAGACCAAAGAAATCTTGAAATTATTTAGAACTAACACCAATAAAGACTTCCTATTAATAATTTTATATGCATATAATTTATATATATGTGTGTATTTAAAATATGTCCTAGTGTTTTACTTAATATTTTCTAGATTTATAAATTATTTTTGAGTCAAAACCTACCAATGAAAAAACTCTACCCATAAAGAGTTATTAATTCTGCCTTTATTTTTAACAAAATTCAGTTACATGCCAGTTTTGAAATTTTAGGATATCTTCTGTGATTCAATAGAGTTATTAGGGGTATTCTACTTTAACTCACCAAGATCATTTGAAGGAAAAATAAATTGAAATTGTCATCACTAATGATTACTTTTTTAGAAAGACAGGAATAGAGCATAGCAGAAAGTTTTATCATAGAACGTCTATGTGCACATGAAAACTACTAAATTAAGCAATTCCCATCCAAGATTCACGAGACACAAAACATTTGACTATAACAATCCTTTTTACCTCTTAAAAAACAACCCCATGTAGTTGGTATTTTGGTGGTGAACATGATGTAGTCCATGCAGAAATAGAAGTACAGTGATGTACACCTGAAATTTTTACAATGTTATAAACCAATGTTACTGCAATAAACAAAAACAAACAAAACAAAACAAAACAAAAAAAAACAACCCCATGAACAAACAAGCCATTTGAGGAAACAATATGCATCTTTACAAACTCTTAAACCTACAGATAGGCGTAAGGAGAGGAAGCTTCAAATGTGTTATGCTTGCTGCCCCCATTGTCTTAACACTATTCTAAAAACGATGAAAGGAGAAATTTGTATGCTACCCATGAAGACTTTTTTTTAAATCAACATCAGAATATCAGATGGTGGTTTTTTTTCATAGAAGACTGCTTTTTTAAGGACAACCCTATTGTCTACAGCAGACAACATGTTCAAAGACGAAGGAGTTTGCAGATGGAAGATAAACCTTAGAAATAAGAAAATCAGAACACAGAAAACCCATACTCAGCTTGTGTCTTTGTTATCGCTATTATGCCTTGGAGGGTTGCCTTTCATGCTCTGGGGCACAGGCAGTGTGGACAAGCTGGGCTGGTACTTGGTCCAGTGTTAGTGTAGCAAAGAGGGGTAGGGTGGGGCCAGTGTTCTTAACAGCTTCCTTCACTACTCAACCACCATGTACTGAATATGGCCACCTGTCAAGTGTCCAGGGAGGCAGTGGGTTATCATCATGAAAAGGAACAGGCAGGTGTCCATTCTCATGGACATTACAGTAAAGGAGACAGATATCAAGGAGTTGCATTGATGTATAAATGATTACAAACTAGAAAAGGGCCATGGAGAAATGGTCCGTAAGAGAATATAGGGAAGGAAATTGACCTCACTTGGCTACAGGCAAAGCTTCTATGGACATTATGTTTAAGGAATAAAATGAAAGTTCTTTGCTCCCAACTTTAAAAAAAAATAGAAACAAAAACCCTCCTTGCCATGTGGATCTCATTTGCAAGCTATTCATGTATTATTCATTTATAAAAACACAATGTTTCCTACATGAGCAGTGCCTACGCTGCACTGTCAACAATACAAATATGAATGTGACACAACTTCTGCTTCCAATACATCTATCGACTACTTGGACAGAAAGACTTATCACTACGTACATGGTAGAATGTGTCGAATGTGACAGAGAAGCAAGTAAAAGCCAGAGGGAGCACAGGGGACAGGTGAAGGTTATCCTGATGATGAAGCTGCCTTAGCAAGTGCATGGAATTATTGTTGTTCTTTTATTTCCAAAGTAAACTTTTTTTCTAGTTTTGTGCTATATGTCTACATTTATTTCATTTTTCTCATCACTTCTATTTTATGTAATTGTACAGTATCATGTATACACCCATCTTTGGCAGACATCTTAAAACCTTTCATAAAGAGAAGAGAGGCACAAGTAAATAGATATTAAGAGAAAATCAGAGAAAAAGAGAAACAGAAGTAGCAACTCTTCCAGATCAAGGCTTTCTAAACTGGGAGAAGTATTCAAATATGGAATAAGGCATAGAGACAGGAAATATAAAGGATGTGCTGGAGAAGGAGGCCCTGTTGGTAAATGGGATTACAGGGTTCTTGGGCAGATATAGGGCAGAAGTTTTGCAGAAATAGGTTGATTTCAAAATACAGAGGGCCTACAATGGTAGAATTCTAGGAGTTTAGATGTGAGTCTCTGGCAGTGCCAGGGCAGTGATGATCAAGTCTGTACTGGAGGAAGATAATTCTGGAGGCAGAGTGAAATGGCAGAGCATGATCAGATTGGCAGGATTTGCAGTTAATTAAATGTGGAGGACTAGGCGGAGGATGAAGTTAAAGAAGTTCCCAGTTTTTCTAGCCTGGATTACCGAGAAGACAGTAATGTTTTATATGAAAGACAAAAAAGAGGAGGGACAAGGAGGGGGATGATGGGTTATACTTTAGACATGAGGAGTTCAAGCTGCCAGCAGAATATCCAGCACTAGAATTTCTAAGAGGTAAGAATGCCAAGGTTTGGAAATCATTTACCTTCAGGTGGCAGCTGAAACTCTTGAATACTGGAGATTAAGTAGGAAGAAAATATTGATTGGGAAGAGTAGGGAGCCAGCACTTATCTCCCAGAGCCCTCATAATTGCTGCAATACAGGGGAAGCTGAAAACCTTTGTGGAGAAAGATGCTGAAACCAATTCTTAGATTCCTAAAAGAGGGTCATGACCTATTTGAGATATACCTCACATCTGGGGAAGAAAACAGGCTCCAAGAGGATCTCAAACCAGGGTTTTATCAATGAAAGCAATGAGCTTCTGTCCCCACAAATGTGATGACAACGTGTATTTCTTTTTCTTAAGTACTGTTATGTCTCCACTACACAATTAGTAGATATCATTAGAGAACATATTTGAATGATGCATATTTAAATAATGCATCAGTTGATGTCATCCTTTCTAATTCTTTAAAAATATATTTGGATTGTCATTGATTATGTTACAAAAACTCTCTAACCTCAAAAATGAGGTTTAATCCTATTAAAAATTTAATAGGATGAAAGAGTTGCCAGGAATGTCAGTGAATGGCTGGACTCTCAAGTTACCATATGGTAGTAAAAGGTTTCAATTTTGCAGTTTTTTTATTACATCTTTAACATGATCATCCGAATTAAGATAAGATATTTACGGTATTTGGCCTCAAGCTACAATTCACTTTTCTCCCCCAAACTCCTTATAGGTGCATATCAAATGATTTGTTACACATTGAAGTTTTCCAATGGGACACCTAAAATCAATTAAGATACACTCAATATTATCCTTATAACAATGCCATTCTCACTCACTTACATTGGAGCGGTAGCAAACACCATGGCATCTTGTGGCTCAAGCGAAATGCAAGAATTGTGGTGGGAGGAGAGACAGAAAACTAAGTGGTAGAGGGTCAGCAAGAGGCACGCTCTGCCTCAAGTTCTCATCACTGCAAGCGGAGGTGCAGGGTAAAGGAGGAGTGACTGTAAGCAAGTTAGAATCATAATTTTCATCAATTTTAATATGCATTTTTAAAAAATTTTAACATCTATGAAATAGGATGCTTCTTACAATCAATGGCATGTCATAATTCAAATATAAACTTTTTTCTTCCTGACTCAGTGATACATGTGGTGTATTTTATGACTGGTATTGAAACCAGCCAATAGTTAGCCATTGATGATTAAGTAGCTAGGAACTAAAGGTTTTTTTTTCCTTTTTGCAATTACTGGTTATAGCTTTTACCTGTTTACCCACTCATTGTTAACTGTGCTGTTTAGGCAATCTGATTCCCACTAGGTTCCTATAGATAACATCTCCCCAGAGCCTTGGTCACCATGGTAATGGGTGTTCGAGCTGTTTTTCAGGAATTAGAACCCCTTGTCCACTTCAGGCCGGTTGATACCACCAACCCATCAACCGGGCCCTCAAAGATGTTCGATAAGCAACCTTTTGACGTCAAGAGGCTAAAAACTCCAACCTTAGGTCATGCTAACACCGCCATTTGGTGAACATGCGTCCTATGAAGAGGCATGAAGTCTGACTACGCTTGTGCAGATCATCAATTACCTCATCTCTCCTCACCTCCAATCATCTATCTCCACATTTCAGACCATCTTGCCTCCTACCCCATAAATATCTCTGAGTCCCCATTATCAGGGGGGCGGATCTGAGACCTGTTCTCTCATTTTCCTCACTTGGCTGCCCTGTGATTAAACCCTTTCTCTGCTGCAATCTCATCATCTCGGTGTTTGGCTTTCTAGCCAACGGGCAAAAACGAACCTGGTTCAGTAACAGTATCAG
This sequence comes from Ceratotherium simum simum, assembly GCF_057802395.1. Lineage (NCBI taxonomy): Eukaryota > Metazoa > Chordata > Mammalia > Perissodactyla > Rhinocerotidae > Ceratotherium > Ceratotherium simum. Next base: position 14,198,084 of record NC_141913.1, read on the forward strand.
ATTTCATGAATTAAGATAATTATGAACAATCCTAGCCATGCCAATGGGAGTGTGTCATTTGTGCTAATATTAAGCGGCATGTGTGAACTGGGGGAAAATGTTCTCCCATTTAACCAACGACTTAAAATAATCACCACATACACATGGAGAATCTCTGATTTCTGGATTTGTCTTTAGGAATTAAGCCATTTTTGCAAAACTACTTTATGGAAAACTATCTTAACAGACCAGCTTTAGGACCACAAAAAGATGGGGAGGCAAGGTGTTTTGTTTAATTCTCAGAGTATTTCTTCCTCCTGAGAATGTTGGCATTCTCAATGTTATAAAGAAGATGTAAAGGTCTCATTATGGTTGAAAACCACTCCCCCAGGAGCTTTACAGGAGATTGAGTAGCATAGTGATAGTCTGATTACCTAGATAAATAACTCCATTCTTTAAAAGGCCCTATATTTCAATATATTTTTAATTATCAAACTTATGAAATCAGAGTCTCATTACTCAAACACAACTGTTAACATGAAGTATGTATTTCCTTCTGGTCTTTTTTCATAATCATATTTTACATTATTATTGTATGTATATACAATTTTGTATCTTGTGTCTGTTTAGTTACAATTGGATTACAAGTATTTTCTGAGTTGTATGCAGGCTTTGTCAATTACCATCTTTAATGGCTGCATAAGGGTTTCTTAAATGAATGTCCTATATCTTACATGTGATTTTCCCTATTATTTCCAAAATTTGGCAATATAAAGCTATAAGAGTCATGTATTTTGAAATATTTAGGCAGAGTTTAACAAACAAGATTTAGGATATCAATAGGTATACATTTTATTATGACTTCATAGAGCAAGCATATTAGTTATTTGTAACTATATATTGTATTTGTATATTTGTAACTATATATTTGTAATTCTATACTGTATACTATTTATAATAGTGCAGATACTATATATACTGTACTCTAGTTAGTGATGACAATTAGCTTTACTTTTATTGTGGGCTTTTTTTTTAATAGATGAGAAATTAAACCTAACTCGCATTTCTCTGATTAATTACAAGGCTGAATAACTTCCCACCTTTGTTTGATCATCATGGTTCTTGTTTTGTAAATTGTCTGTCCCTGTCTATGCTTATTTATATACTGAGTTACTTTAGTCTTCTCACTCAATTACTATAATCTTTTTGCCTAATAAATTCCATTATATGTCTTTTATATATATGAAGATTTTTGATACCCAAAAGTTGAAGAACTTTCATATTAAATATATCTATTTTTTTCCTGTATTTTTCAAAGCATAAGTTCTTTCTTTACCATTCAGAGAGCTGACAAATATTAAATCATTTTCTTTAAATGTTCTTTAAAAAAATAACTTTTTAATTGTTAAGGATTTATTTTACTGCATTACATGAGATGAGGGTGTACACTGATTTCATTCTATTTTTGTTAGCCAATTATCCTAATCCTATATATTGGATAATTTTTTTCTTCCTCATAGATTTATGATCATTCTAGTAATATATTAAATTTCTAGATATGTCATGGTCTATTTCTGGGCCAGCTAATCCATCTGTGTATTCTCAAGATAACAACACATGACTTTAATTACTGTTGGGCAAATGTCTTGCAGTGCTCACTTGTAACCTCCTTATTCATTTTTATATGTTTGTATTTCCTCAACATTTCTGATGAACTTCAGAAATATGTTGTTAAGTGTTCTTAAAAACATGTTTTTGAAGTTTTTATTAGGATTGCAACAAACCTGTCAAACTGTAGAGAATTGAAATATCTACAACATGTAGCATTCTCTTTTATAAAAGTCTTCTATTATGATTTTTCAGTTTATTCATGTAAATTATATATAATTCTTTAACGTGATTACTAGCTATTTTATATAATTTTACCTCTATAAATATTTTCCCATTTTATTTCTTGAATGTTCACAAAAAAATAACAATTGATTATTGAATATGTTATGTCTTGCCAAGTTACCAAAACTTTAGTAATTGTAAATTTTTTTCAGTTGATTCCTTTTGATCTACAAGATATGTAAGAATACCACTTATAAAGAATCACTATTTAACTGTTTCTAATATTTATACCTCTATCTCTATTTTTTTTATTGCATTGGCCATAACTTTCAAAACAATATTAAATAATTATGGCGATACTAAGCACCATTATTATAGGTCTTATTTTAAGATAAATGCCTCCAGTAATTCACAGGTAAATTATAATTGACTAGCTTAGTATATGTTGAAACCAGGGTAATTCTTGCCCTTCATTTCCACATGTAAGGCAAGTGATTGGTCACAGTCCCGATAATGGTGTTACCATTTTGTTAACCACTTTTCTATTTATCTAGTATAAAGGATTTACTTCAGAATACTAAGGAGGTCAGAAAGGTAGGAAACATGAAGGTCCTAGACAAACGATCAGGATCACTTTATTATTATCGTCACAACTTTGTAAGGAGAACCTGCTCTATTCAATTCTTCTATTAGACTTTGAGTAAAATTTGATTACAAAGATAGACCATATCAAGTAGAAAAATAAAATCTTGTTAAAACCAACACTGATAAGAACAACATATTATGGCAAGCCAGGAAAAATTTAGAAAATATTTCTAAAATATTAAAAGAAAAAATCAAGTACAAATTTTGTACTTGATAATAATGAAAGTTGAAAATGCAACATCACACTGACGCAGGCAAATATTCATTCTTACAATTTTTCAATCTATACGGCCTAATGAATGCTTAACACAATTCATGGCGTTTTAGATATTTACTTCTGTTTGGTAGAAGAATATGTTTGTTTTGCCATGAGTTTTTATTTGGGCTTCTACTTTGACACCCTTTAAAACTTTTAGGCTTTTAGGTGTCATAAAATTTAATGAGAATATGCTCATCATTCATTTTGCCCAGGAAATAACCATGTCCTTCCTCTCTTCCTCTTCTTCTCCCTCCCTTGCACATTTACTGAGCGCCTATCTAGTTTAAAGCAATGTGCTAGGCTCAGGGGATGCAATGATGACTAAGAGTACATGATACTATTCTTAAAGAAGTTCACAGGGGGAATGCAAAAATATGCATATCTAATTACAACATAACCTGGTAAATTAAGCAATAAATGTCCGACCACACAGCATGCTTTGGAGCCTGGAGGAGAGTGTTCCAATCGTCCTGAGGAGGTTGGAAAGGAATAAAAAGAGGAGGTAGATGGTTTAATGCTTAAGCTCTTTCTCAAAATTCATTTCTGATACCATTCCCACAAAAACAAGAGGCTTAGGATTATCACCATTTCTAAATTTGACTGTCAAATAACTCATGGTCCACAATTTTAAATCTGGTTGACTATAAAACTCTTCATAGTAAAAATAGGAAGTAACAGAAACCCAGTCATTATGTATTCATTTTCTTTAATATTCAACTCTGCTTAATAGCCCTAATTCTTTCAACTGTCTGTACATAACAGTGTCAATGAAACTAGAATAGTTTGAATAGGTACCAAGGAGCAGACTCTTTTAAATAATGTTTTTTTTTAATGGTAATAATAGCATCCTCAAAAACATAGCAGATTGCTTTGCTTTCCATAAAATCAGGACAAGAAAGATCCTATTCTCTTCACCCTCCAGTGAGCTCAAAAGGTGGGAACATTGCCAAGATAATTCAATGAGCAGGAAGTCGTTTTCCCAGGAAACTTCAAAAATATCATTAATTCACTTTGATTTTTTACAATGATTATAAAACATGTACAAAGCTGGCTGTATCCAGCAGTTTTAAATGACAGTATTGTTTTTTTCCACTTCAGTGCATCACTCAAAAAATATCCTCCCTCCCCCCGTCAATTTCACAATGGAAAATCCAGGCAAAGTGTTTTATTCTTGCTTAACCTTGAAAGATATATGGTGTGCTCAATGGAAAATCTATCACTTAATTAGTTTTTACAGATTTGACATCAAACAGAAACACATTTGAAATACAGACAAAGTAAGAGGTAAAAGAATACAGTTTAGAATTGTAAAGGACAGTGTTAGATGTTTTATGAAGGTCAAAGTCAACTCCTTCCCTTAAATTCCCTCAAAAGTCTTACACGTTTTAGAGAATGCAGTGACAGTAACTGTGGTGATCCTGTTCCCACTTTATTTTTCATTGTTCTCTTTCATAATTCATTTGAAATTTAGCTTGATTCTTTTTTCCCCCCAACATTTTACTTATCTTTCATAGGGAATAATTTTGAAACTTGCTTTCTAACTGGCTGCTTAAGGGGAAAAAATGAGATTTAGGATAATAGATAAGGAAACAGGCAATTGCCAGTCAGTATGTTAAATGCTTTATTAGAAAATATACAATTTATTACGGGAGCCCCCAAAAGGAAGTTGACTAATGCCTGAGGAGGTCAAAGGAGGCTTCAGAAGTCACATTTGAGCATCATCTTACAGGATTTATGGGTGTTCACAAGAGGTTAAGAAGAGAAAGAACATATCAGACAAAAACACACAGAAACCAACACACATACACAACAAACCAGAACATGAGGTCCTTTTGGAGTTCTAAGTTGATGATAGGTAGCTGTGGGAGTCTACAGTATAGCTACCCAGTGAATGAGAGATGAGACGGGAGATGGGAAAGCCGCGGTTCGTCTATGAAGGATCTTACACACTATGCCAAAGATTTTGGATTTTACCCTTTAGACTTTCACTGTCCAATATGATAGCCAGTATCCATGTGCAGCTATTTAAATTTAAACTAAACACAAGCAAAAATTCAATTCCTCAGATGAACTAGCCACATTTCAAGTGCTCAAGCCACATGTGACTAGTGGCTACCATACTGAACAGCACAGATACAGAATGTTTCCTTATCACTGAAAATTCTATAGGACAGCACTGCCTTAAATAAGGAGAAGCCACAACCAACTGCTGGTTGTAAAGCAAAAGACTGACCTGATTAAACTGTGCTTGATTAAAAAAGGTAACTCATAGAGTGTGAAGGATTGGCATAGAGGTGGTGCGACTGGAGGCAGAGGGCCGATAAGAGGGAAATTGTTTAGTGACTGAACTAAAACCGTGGCAGTGAGAAGTTGCTAGAAGATTTGGAGGGGTAGAACCAAGAGGATCATATTAATTTTTCTAGATAACTGGGGGCATGGTGATGTCTTGACTGGAAGACACTAGAGAAAATTATAGTGGGCTGGAGAGTGGAGGTTAGGTTATTTTATGGCTTATTGAGTTATGTAGGTGCCTGGGACTTACAAGGTTTGACTTAATAGGTCTCAAAAGTAATTCCTCATCATTTTTCCTTTGTAACGGAGGTCCTTTCACAACTGCCTAAAACAAGCATTCTAAATTTTCATATGACTCCTAAAGTTTTTAGGTAGATTAAAGAAGAAAAGAGAATTGAGTCTCAAAATGGCAAAAATGATGACTTAGACTAGGGTTAAGGCTTTTTTCACTTCATTTTATATATACATAAATTTTATATAAATAAGCAGTGCAAAGGATATGTGCCAGCTGAGGATACTAGGAAGTGGCTGCTGCTCCCCGATGTTGCCCTAGTTCCAAGGTCTGAGGGTCAGTGATGAGGGACTCCTCAGGTCAGAGGAAAGAAATTGTGGCTTCCAGCCTTTCATACCATGAGTCTGGAGACGGTCTTCATCAGCATTCAAGGATCTACCTACTATCAAATAAGGAGATCTTTCTGCACCACAGTTAAAGGCTTCAGTATTCTACTTCTTACTTTTTGAAGCCATGTCTTCCCCCGACAGTTCTCTTTCCCCTCCTCTTACTCTACTGAGTAAGCCTCCTACTTTGCAAAGAAAACAGAGGTACACTCCAACTCAAAGGTCACTGCTACTTTCATTCATCTCCATCACTTTCCTGCTTATTTCATGGGAAGGCATCCCCATTTATTCACTGGTTTACAAAAAGAGTCACAGAAGGCATGCAGTACAATTGATTAATGGTAGAGTGAGACATAAGGGTGAGAAAGAATCTCTTTAGGATGGAGTCAATTGAATACGTTTAAATATTCATGTAAAAGAGACAGCAAAGACCAAGAAGTTGAAGATACAGAAGAGAAAGATTCCTTGATGAGGTCTCATAAAAGGCTGGAGGCGATGGAATCGAAGCACAGGTGGTGGATTAGCACTGGAATGGAGGAAGGACTACCCTTCTGTCATCAGAGAAGGAAAGCAGGCAAGAATGTAGACCCTGAAGGAGAAAACATCTAACCTGAATCCTAAAGGCTTCAAAGGAATTATCCATTTGGGATAGTCATCGAGCCCACCTGCAGCTTGGCTCCATTTAAGTCATAGCTCCTGGCAATGCTTGGGGGCAGCTCCTCCAGCCTCGGGAGAGGCCAAACGCAGACTCTGGGTCCACTCTCTTTTCCACATGGAGCACTCTAGTCCTTGTAGCTCCAAAAGAGCAAACTGCCGTCCACCACTGCCTGTTTTTTGGACTCAAATCCCAGATTTGTGCTTCTGTTGCTGCTCAGGGATATATTTATCTTGTTTGAATCCTAGTCTTTTAAATTTTCTCTTTTTTTCCCTATTTTTGAAGGAATGAACATGCTTTTTCTTTTTTTAATTTATTTTTTTATTGAGATAACATTGGTTTATAACACTATATAAATTCTACATTTTCTAATGATGATACCAGGTATCCATTTCAGTTCAAAGACAGAATTTTAACCGACTCTGAGGATCTTTATCTGTAAAATATTTTTTATAATTTTTCAGTGAAAGTTCAGCTACATAGAGAAGTTTTACACAATTAAATTTAAAAATGAAAATTGCTCTATTTATTCTTGATACAACAATCAAAGAGGAAATAAGAAATAAAATTCCTGCCATCATGATTCCCTGTATAGGCTGTCTCCACCTTAGCCGCATGCTGTTATTGGAAGTTCACTTGTAAATTGCGTTTGGAACATAGAACATAATTTCCATAGAAAAGATATTACAAATTGTAATTAGGTTTCCAAGCCAACTTGTAAAAACAAATTTGAGACACAACATACTTGAAATACCATAAATTTGCATGAAATAATAGAAGATAGCATATAGAATCACGGCTTGTTTTCCTTTTACACACATTAAAATGCTTTTTGAACCAATGCAAAGCCCAGTGTTTCCTCTGCTTGACTAATTTAATGCTGGAGTCTTAGCCACATGTGGAGTTGGGAGCTTGTTTTGGTCTATTTTCATTACGCCAGTAACGTAACACGGAGTTTACTGGAGTTTAGGAGGAAAGGGACAATGAGGGATAAAACTTTGATTTCCACAACATTTAGACTCAAAATAATCAAGATGTCCCCCTCTCTCACTAGGACCAATGGAAGAAAGAAAAAGAGAGAGAGAGTAAGAATGAGGGCAGTGAAAACAAGCCAACTAGCCAGATGTGTACTCAGGTGGAAGCCAAAATGGCAGCTACAAAAGGCAAAGAACCAGTTACCTGCAGAACTGAGGAGAGAGCTCCCACATGACCACAGAAACTGTTGGTAGCACTTAAGGTGCCAAGTAGTGGGAAGAGAAGTAAACAACAGTAACTCTTCTCAGCTGAACCAACAATGGGCTTGGGGCAGCTGCCAGCTCCATCAAAGAGAAGAGACGGAAGCGTGAGAGCCAATGGACTTGCGCTGAGGGTGAGGCTCAGCCGAGTATACTGGCGCACCCACATCCACCAGCAACAGAAGGCAGGAGACCTGCGGCTCCTTTGGCTGTGGTGTCCAAGGGGTGAGGATTAGGGTTACGACAGTGGTGAATCACCACAGGGCAACCTGGGAGCTGCCAGAAGGAAAGAACTGGAGCCATAAAAAGAGGCCAAAACAAGCAAACTAAAGTTATTCTTGCCAGAGGACAGGAGGGTCACAGAGAAACACCATTTTCATTTAAATAACAGTAGCCAGTTATCTGTAAGTCAGAAACTTCCATTTTGATCCTGAATATTTGATAAGCACATCTCCCTTGATTAATGGTGCAAAATACTTTTCTTTTTAATAAGTCTTCAACTTGACTAATTTAAACTGATATAGCCATCAAACACTTGAGGTATATACTACTTTGTTTTAACTTAGTAAAGTTAAAAAGACTGCATGCCCCATATTTAAATACACTTATGATGGTATCAAACAAATCCTTTCTTGGAACGAGAACATGTATAAAAATACATTATAAAGCAGAATACTATGTTACTTAGTATGTGTTTGTCTGAAATTTAACTATAATTTATAAAGGTTAATTCACATTTAATAAATAAAATTTTATTGGGTACATATTGGTGCCAGGGTCTATGTCAGGTGGAGTGAATACAATGATATATAAGAAAGACATGGGGCTGGCCCGGTGGCGCAAGCAGTTAAGTGCGCGCATTCTGCTGCGGCGGCCTGGGGTTTGCTGGTTCGGATCCCGGGCGCGCACTGACGCACCACTTGTCAAGCCATGCTGTGGCGGCGTCCAGTGTAAAGTAGAGGAAGATGGGCACAGATGTTATCCCAGGGCCAGTCTTCCGCAACAAAAAGAGGAGGATTGGCAGATGTTAGTTCAGGGCGGATCTTCCCCACAAAAAGAAGGAAAAAAAAAAGACATAGTCCTTGTCCCCTTGGAAGATAAAGCACAGCAGAATAGACAGGAAAACAGGAAACTGCTGTATATTTTGAGATGTGCTATGATAAGATAAATCGAGGTTGCTATGGTATCACTCATAGGTCCAAGGAAAGTTTCTGTAAGAAGTGACTTCTAAGTAGAGGCCTGAAGTACAAGGAGCCTGGGAGTTAGCGAAGGAGGGCAGGAAGTAGGGAGGAATCTTCCAGATAGAAGTGGGATAACTGGGTTTTTGAGAGTGGTTTATTCCTGGGAAAGGGAGTGGAGTGGGGAGAATCAGGAAAGCATTGAAGGCAATTCTTACCATTGGCTGCCTACCCAGCAACAAATGCCCCCAGCTGGTTGCCAACAGAACCCTAAGCCCATTCAGATCTCTGGCCCCCACCCTCATGGCTCAGGGCAAGATGACTCCAGCCCCAGACCAGCAGGTACATCCTGATTAAGTCACGCCAATCACGGTAACTCTTCCACTTTTCTCATTGTTGGATGATGAGCACGAGAGTAAGTTGCTAGGGTTTACTGAGAAAAAAAATCACCTTGTTATTAAGAAAGCCACAAGAGGAACTGAAGTCCCTCTTTTTCTTTCTGGACATTATCAAGTTGGAATGTGACACTTGGAGCCATTGCTGTAGCAGTTTTGCTACCAGATTCAGGATGAAGCATTACACTGAGAAGGGCTGAACCAAGATCATTACAAAGAACTGAAGCTGGGGCCCAGATATGCCATCCCCAGAGACCACTCTACCTCTGCACTTTTTCTTGTGAGATAATAATTTTATCACTGTGTAAGGCAGTTTGAGGAAAGGTATTCTTTTACTTGCTGTGGAAAACATGGTAATCAATACAAAAAGTATGCAGAAGACAGCTACAGAAAGGAAATCCTGAAGGGAGAAAAGTCACATGGGAAATGTCTGTCCTCTAACCTCTAAAGGGTTTACACAAGGAATAATATATCCATCTTGGTTTTATTAGAGCACTTGTTTTGAGGACAAATTGAAGAATGGTGTGTAGGAGGACAGGTTCAGGGTCCAGATAACCAATCAAGAAGCCACAGTAACAAAGGTGAGATAGTAGTGTGAAAGTTCTGAACACAATTCCAACGTGGGAGGGGGGTTCCCCCCACACCACCAAGCAATGCTCCAGCTGGGTGTCCTACAATTTAACTCAATTCAAATACTATCTACCTTGGAGGTAGTGTTAGATCCCACAGGTTAAGGGCTCAGTCCCGCAAGACTGCAATCCCCCCAACCCCACCGCCATCCTGGGACTTCAGATGCCAGTCCAGGTTGCCACCTGTGCTTCTGACACTTTGGCTGTAAATCAGAGCTCCCATGACTCCCTCCTTAGGTTCATTACTTTGCTAGAGCATTTCATAGAACTCAGGGAAACATTTACTTATGTTTACCAGTTTATTAAAGGGAAGGATATAGATGAACATCCAGATGGAAGAGATGTGTAGGGCAAGGTATGTGGGAAGGGGTGCGGTGCTTCCATGCCCTCTCTGGGTGTGCCACTCTCCCCGCACCTCCAACTGTTCACCAACCTGGAGCTCTCCAAACCGCCTACTGTTGTGATTTTTATGGGCTTCATCACATAGGCACGATGGATCATTAACTCCATTTTCAGCCATTCTCCCTTCTCAAGAGAATGAGGAGTGGGGCTGAAAATTCCAATCTTCTAATCATGGCTTGGTCTTTCTGGTGACCAGCCCTCCAGGAGCCCACCTAAAGTTGACTCAGTAGAGCAAAAGACACTGCTATCATCCAGGAAATTACAAGGGTTTCAGGAGCCGGGTGTCAGGAACCAGGGAAGAAGACCAAATATTAGAGCAAAAGTCGCTGCTAGTGCTCTTATCACTTAGGAAATTACAAGGGTTTCAGGAGCTCTGTGCCAGGAACTAGGGGCAGAGACCCCAGTACATATTTTCTATTATCTTACAGGTAGTTTGCACAAGGGTGGTGGTGAAGAGGATACCAAGATATGGATAGAGGCAGATGTTAGCTCAGCTTAGTTCGAAAGGCAATTTTGCATGATTACCATACATACTGCACTGTTAGAGGTTGAAGATACAAAGAATAAGATGGTCTTTGACTTCAAAGAGCTCACAGTTTAGTAGTGAAGGAAGACAGCCACATAGCAGCCAGCCAGTATAATGAAGTCAGTGCATTACCGGGGCTGATGCACAAGAGCTCTGAGAGGACTTATCAAAGCCCGGGGGAGAGAACAGAGAGGGAAGATTTCTAGGAAAAGGACAGACACAAAATATTCAGTATCTACACTTCCTGGCCTCCCACCTACTCCTTAATTTACTGCAATCTGACTGCCGCTCTACTCCATTGAAACTTCTCTCCCTGAGTATTCACGGCAGGTTTTTCATTGGACTTGAAATGCCCTCCTTCAGCTTAATTAAATTAGACTGGGTTAATCACTTCTTCCAGTGCGCCAATGGCATGCTCTCTGACCTCTATCACTCACCATACATTTTTAAAGTCAATTCATTATCTGTTTGTATCCTTCACCGGCCTGTTAGCTCCCTAAGGGCTGGCACCCTTTCAGTTAGGTTTACCATTGAATTCACTTTCTTATCAAGTGTATGGTAATTAAAAGGTGTTGGGTAAGTATTTATAGATGAAGGAATGAGTAAATAAATGGAAGAATGACTCTATGATCATAATTAGAAGCATCAAGTTCAAAGCAGAAAGTGATGAGCGATGATGTAGCAGCTCATGGAGTGACTTGGGCATCTTTTTGTTGGGGGGTACACTACTGATTGGAAAACTGTACTCAAGAGTTACTAATGCCCCATATGTGCTGGGGTAGGAAAAAGAAAAGATGATTCAAGTGTACAAGGCTTTTAAACATGATTCATAGCGCCTTGACTGATTCAATATTTGCTATGTACATGACATCACTCAGGAAAATGGGGCAGGGGAAGGGAAGACTTTGCAGATGAAAGAGGGGTGCTAGCCTCACAGAGAACAGAGATGAATTAAAGAGCTGGAGTGGACGTGAACTTCATCTACCTCAATGGCTCCCAGATAGAAAACAGCTGCACACAGCACCTGAGAATACTTAGAAGATTCCTGATTTCAGTCCCAGAGGATTCTAATTCACTAGGTCTAGGGCAGACCTAAGATGCTATTAAAAGATCTTCAGACAATCCTGATGCACAAAGAGAACCTCTGATCCAGTTCAACTCTTTCATTTACACATAAGGAAACTGACCCCAGGAGAGACTTGTTGGCATTGTGAGGGCCATTAATGGCAGAGCTAGGACTACAACTGCAGTCTCTTGACCTTGCCGGCAGGACTCACAGCATTAGTTCTAAAGAAGCCTAAGAATTGGCCAGAAGTTGGAAGAATAAAATTCAAAAGGGATAATGTAGCTTAATCCACTTACAATAATACATTTTTGAAGTTAAAGGTAGACACTGGTTCTCTCCACCAAGCTCTGAGGCACCAGAGTGAGATGGGACTACGCTGTACGCTGCAGCCACTCTGTCTAGTGAATTAAGATCACAATAAATCTCACAGATTTTCTAGACTATGATGGCAATGGATGTGCAGATGGCAGGGTGTTTTACACTGAGGGGTGAGCTATTAATGGCATTAATCATGAGCAGCTTGTAGAGAATGATAAACATCTGTTCTTCATAACTCCTAAGTACAGAAGAAAAAAGGTGGACCAACATTAAAGTATGAGAGACTGGGGATAGGCATACATTAACTCTTTTCATTATTAAATGTTACAGTTATCAACAGAGATTGCTTAATCATCCTTTTTGGTGGGGTGTTTAGTTTAAATCTGGGAGACATTAGACCTATTCCTTGCAAATGGCAGAGGGTGATACGGAAGCTGATGTCTCATTAGAGCCCAGTAAGATCTCTGGCCTTTTAAGCGTCTCCTCGGTGAAATATCTTAGATAGTCCCCAACAGAATTGGCATAGGTTGGCACAGATCCTGTTTGAAAAGTTTGCTGGTAAATCACAATTCCCTTCATTTTTACCCAGAAATATCAGTAATTACTCAATATGTTTACACAGAGAAACAGTGGTCAAGATCTTACTTTAATCTCTCCAGACAAGGATAAAGCAATACATTATTATGTAAAATGACTGAATCACTACAGGTGAGTGATGGGACGCTACTTTTGCAATGGAAACATAAGTCATTGTACTAATGAGGCTTTTCTGAATTATATTTTAGCTTCATTTTCTACCCCTTCTCCTTTTTTGATCATTCTTTCACAGCTCATTCACCCAGATGAGGAGAGAATATAATCATGTTTTCAGTGTTCTAAGAAAGTCTCTTTAAAAAAAATATATATATATATATATACATGTTTTGTATGCATTTTTGAAAATGTATTAATTTACCATACTTTGTATATACTACTTTCCTGTGTTTCTTTTTGCAAAAGCAGACATTCCTAATAGGAATACATTTTCCCTGCAGGTTTAGAATCTACACAGGTCCAATTGTACTTCACTTAACTCTGTGACAGGAAGGCAGGCAGCTTGTGCCTAATGGATGGTACAGACAGGAAGGGCAAGGGACACTGAATTCCAAAGGTCATCAAACACAGTGACTTTGAGATAGTCCTGCTGGATCACAGGATGCTGCCAGAGCCATTTAGTCCTTAAAACACAGCTTCTGTGTCAATAACTCACAAACTGACTGATTCTGCTATTAATCTGGAAATGTAAGAGAAGGGAATAGGGTGATTTAGTTCTTTAAAGTAGGGATAATAATTATGCCACATCATGCAACTTTTATGAAAATTAAATAACCTAATGGGTGTGTCATCTGCTTTTAATAATATCATTAATGATACAAATATTCTGGTTAATAGGGAGTCAATATATCATATATGGATCATTAATTTTTAATGAGTATAAAAAATATGCTATTGGCCCAGACTGGTGGTATAGTGGTTAAATTTGCGCGCTCTGCTTCGGCGGCCCGGGGTTCGCAGGTTTCGATCCCAGGCGCGGACCCAAGCACTGCTTATCAAGCCATGCTGTGGCAGCGTCCCACATATAAAGTAGAGGAAGATGCGCATGGATGTTAGCCCAGGGCCAGTCTTCCTCAGCAAAAAGAGGAAGATTGGCAACAGATGTTAAGCTCAGGGCTAATCTTCCTCACCAAAACAGAAACAAAAACACGCTACCACTGAAATCATACTTAAAATAACTTAATCAATTTCTAACCATTCAAAGAGTTTTTCAGGAAGTTTTTCCCTAATAACTCAGCATTATTAACATGAACACATCGTATTTACCATAAGAGAGGAAACATGGTTATAAGAAATCTACAGATGGTAAAGTTGCAAATAAATTATATTTATGTTATTTCATGAAGTACTTTCTCTCCCATGTATTAAAGCATAATAATAACACATTTATATTTGCAACTGTTTGCTTATATATTGAGCAAACATGTTTGGGGCATTAATTTAAGTACAAACCACTAAGCTAGACTTTTGAGGCTATAAAAATTAATGAGACACCATCTCTGCCCTTCCTTTAAGCAGATTCCAGAGTAAATAGGGACCAAAACATGAATGTCAATCCTGAGGGATTTCATCTTTACACTGAGGGCAATGAAGAACTACTGAAGGGCATTGAGGAAGGCAGCGATACGATCGGCTTTGCATTTAGATTGGTATGGGAAATGATTAGAGGAGACCAGCTGGAAGGCCAGTGCAGTAATTCAGGTGAGAAATGATGCCGGGCAGGCCCCTGAACTAACACAGAGTCAGTGGGAAGAACAGAGACAAGTAGATACACGGGAGTGACATTAAGAGCATAAAATCCACTAGTTTGAAGGTTAATGAGGGGGAGGTTATTCCCAAACTATAACGTGGACCTCTGGAGAGATGATGGTGCCACTCACAGAGATGCGAAACACAGGAAGAATAGCAGGTTTAATCTTGGAGAAATAATGAGATACATTTTGGGTATTTTATACTAGAAATGGCTCCCCTTGAAGCTGAGGGGAGATTTTCAAGTGGGAGCTATAGACATATAGACATCAATAGTGTCTAACAACTACAGAAAACCATGAGGACCCCCCTAACCCAACCCAGGGAATGTTCTGTAAGAGTAACAAGACAAAGGTAAGAACAAGCCTTGGTCTCTCAAGAGTTAGGTGGTGACAATCCTGATGAGAAGATTAAAAATTAGCCAGACCAGCAGAAGGAAAATTGAAGAGTGGTGTCAATGTCCTGGAAACTAAAAGTAAAGAAAGGGAACATGGCATAGCGCATCAGTTGATTCAGAGTCTGGGTAGCAAGACCTCCTGATTTGGCACCAAAGAGTCTTCTGGGACTTTGGCCAAAGAAGTTCCAGTGGATGCCAGAGAGCCCTGGCATAAGCAGTAGTTGCCACAGAAGATGAGAAGTAGGAGACATTAAGCGAAGACAATGCCTCCAAGAAGCCCAACCATAAATACTATGAAATAGTATGAAGATGGAGAAGGGGTCAAAAAGGTGCTTTAATTTTTGTTTGTTTGCAGACAGAAATGTTTAAAGAACCAACAACAAGAGAAATATCAGAGACTCTAAAGAAAATGAGGGAAGCTGATGAAGAGATGAGGATGCAAATGAAGATGAGAACGAGAGCACTGGATTACCGATAAATGAGGGCACACGGACACTGGTTAAGGAGGCAGGGTTCTCCTTCACTTTATTTTTTTATTTGGAAAAGCATGCAGTATAAAACCCCATGCGTAAGTCTGGTTTCACTCACATAGTGGCCCATTTTTCCTATTCATTTAAGAAGATTTGTTGAATGTCTATCTTGTGCAGACACTGTGATAGGCACACAGAGGACATAGTGGTAAATCAAACAAGGTCCCTGCCCACAAGGAACTCACTGCTTTAGGGGTGGGTGGAGGAGAGGGTGCTCACATACATTTCTAATCCCAAAGCAACCTGGGATAATCTTAGCATTGACTTACAGCTTGCAATGAATACAGAAAAGCCCTACGTACCTTTCTATCTCTTAGACATAAAAGTCAATATTAAAATAATTCACCTACTCTAACATTATTGTAAACCACAATCTCATAAATGTTGACCACTAGATGGCTAGATTAGTTATTAGTTTAGCCTGGGGACTGGAATTAATTAACCTTAGCAGTGAATTGCATTTTGACATTAGTCTAATCAGGCCAATTTTCCACTCTGGAGAATATGATTAATTATCTGGTTCATTTAGGGGAAGAACCCCAACAGAACTAAACATATAAACAAACACCAAAATTTTTACCTTAATTATTAGGATTATAATGCAATTTTTGATACAGTGTGTCTTTCCTCTGATAAGAAATGCACAATAAACTGAAGATGGCACTTTTGACCTATAAATAATTAAGGAAAGAGAGGAATTAAAAATTCAGGCTCATTTATTAGGGAAGCTGAGATTTATTTTACTATAATATCAATGTATGCTCTTTATTCTGAAGTTTATTTCACTGGATTTTGCACCAGCTTCCCTTTTTATAAGATGCAAGATACTTTTGTGCTATTAATATCCTATATAGCTAATAGAGACGAATGTGATAAACTCTTCTAAAATATTTTGAAATTCTGCCATATGTGCAAATCATTTCTATTGTGTACATGTAAATAGAACCCTTGATTATTTAAAAAACATATCAATGTGAAAACACAATGAAGTTATCTAGATGTACATCAACTGAGAGATATCACAATGAAATATCTTAAAATAAATGCTATATATGACGAAATATTACTTTATATAGCATTTATGTTGCTACCAATGATCTATGTCAATACTGAAAGACACACAATTTTCAAGAGTTTCAAGAGAAAGAGTGAACATATTAACAGATATGAAGGAGGCAAATAGAGTCTCATTCTCTGAACAGTACATTCATATAATCAAGGTTTCTGCCAGCCTCAATGCTATGTTTTTATTGAATTGATTTACAAAATGAACCTTAAAAGTAAATACTCTTGGAAGGACAGCCACCATTCCAGTCCTTCAGTCAGTATTTCTGCTTCTTTGTGGCAAGTTAAAGGGACATTTCCCCCCACCTTTCATTAAAACAGACTGGCTCATTTACTGCCCCAAAGTGAGGAGGATCAGCACTAATCTGGAGCGTCCTCTCCATGCCAAGGACACCGGCAGATAATAAACACTCAAGTAATGGCTTGTATGTTTTTAAAACAAGCACTAATGCAGCTGCCATAGCAAAGGGAAAACATTACACTGCTGGCAGTGCAGCTTCTCTGAAGGTGAATGTACCTTCTCCCCTGCCAAAATTACGAGCAGTAATAGGTTTTGGAAGGAAGATGGACACTGGGAATTCACTGGAACAAGGTCAATGTTTGCACCATAGAAGTAGAGACAAAAAGGAGTAAACGTGGAGCAATTTTAGAACACACAAACATGCTGCATCCTTTAAATTCACCTACCCTTACCAACTGATCTTAAATTAGTTACTCTCTCTTTAATTTTCTTCCTTATTATCTTTTATCCATGTTCATAGTCAAACTTTTTAAATACTATTTCAAATGCTTAGGAAAAACGTGTGCATGCCATACACAAACATTTGTATAGACACATTCACATTTATTTTGTTAAGCATTAATAAATATTTTGTAGTTTAATATAGCAATGAATGAGTCTGCAGGTTTATCTTGCATCTTTTGTTGTAGGATTTGGTTATTGAGACAAGCACAAAATACTTAAACAGAGTAGATAACATCCATCTGACTCCTCCATAGAGTTGGGTTAAGGAAATTGAGATAATATTGAATTTTTTTAAATTAATAGAGTTGATTTTTAGAGCAGTTTTAGGTTTATAGAAAGTTAGAGCAGAAAGTATACAGACTTCCCACATACCTTCCTCACCACCCCCAGTTTCTCCTATTATTAACACTTTGCATTAGTATGGTCCATTTGTTACAACTGATAACCCAGTATGGACACATTATTATTAACTGAAGTCCACAGTTTACATTAGAGTTCACTCTTTTTGTTGGACAGTTCTATGGGTTTTGACAAAGTGTATAATGGTATGCATCCACCATTACGATATAATATAAAATAGTTTCACTGCCCTAAATATCCCCTGTGTTCCATCTATTCATCCCTCTCTCCCTCCCCAGGAATCCCTGGCAAACACTGATCTTTTTACTGTTTTCTGCCTTTTCTGGAATGTCATATAATTGGAATTATACAGTATGTAGCCTTTTCAGATTGGCTTCTTTTACTTAGTAACAATGCATTTAAGGTTCCTCCTTATCTTTTCATGGCTTGATAGCTCATCTATTTTTACTGCTGAATATTATTTTATTGTCGGGATATACCACAGCTTATTTATCCATTCACCTACTGAAGGATATCTCAGTTGCTTCCAAGTCTTGGCAGTTACGTATAGAGTGGTTATAAACATCTGTGTGCAGGTTTTTGTGTGGACATAAGTAGTCTGTTCATTTGAGTGAATATCAAGGAGCACGACTGCTGGATCATATGGTAAGAATATGTTTAGTTTTGTAAAAAACTGCCCAATTGTCTTCCAAAGTGGCTGTACCATTTTGCATTCTCACCAGGGATGTACAACTGTTCCTACTGCTTCATGTCTGCTTCAGCATTTAGTGTTGTCAGCGTTCTGGACTTTGGCCATTCTAATAGGTGTGTAGTGGTATCTTGTTGTTTTAATTTGCATTTCCCTAATGATATATGATGTGGAGCATCTTTTCATCTGATCATGTATATCTTCTTTCATGAAATATCTGTTCAAGTCTTTTGCTCATTTTTTAATCAAGTTGTCTGTTTTTTTATTGTTGAGTTTTAAGAGTTCTTTGTATATTTTAGATAACAGTCCTTTATCAGATGTGTCTTTCACGAGTATTTTTTCCCAGTCTATGGTTTTCTTCTCATTCTCTTGACAGTGTCTTCCACAGAGCGGAAGTTTTTAATTTGAATAAAGCCTAATTTAATGTTTTCTTTCATGCATGATGCTTTTGGTATCATATCTAAAAATTCATCATCAAATCCAAGGTCACCTAGAGTTTTCTCCTATGTTATCTTCTAGATGTTTTATAGTTTTGTGATTTACATTTTGGTCTATAATCCATTTTGATTTGATTTTTGTAAAAAGTGTAAGATCTGTATAAATTATTATTATTTTTGTATATAGATGTCCACTTGATTCAGCACCATTTGTTGAAAAGTCTATCCTTTCTCCATTGAATTGCCTTTACTCCTTTGTCAAAGATCAGTTGACTATAAATGTGAGTCTGTTTGTGGGCTATTTTATTCCACTGACCTACTTTTTCTATTTTTTCACCAATATCATGCAGCCTTAATTACTGTAGCTTTATATTAAGTCTCGAAGTCAAGTAGTAAAAGTCATCAGTCTTCTGACTTGGTTCTTCTTCAGTATTGTTGGCTATTCTGTGTCTTTTGCCTTCCCATATAAACTTCAGAATCAGTCTATTGATAGCCACAAAAAAACTCACTGAGATTTTTATTGGATTGTATTAAATCTATCGATCAAATTAGGAAGACCTCACATCTTAACAATAGTGACTCTTCCTACCCATGGACATGGAATATCCATATATTTATATCTTTGCTTTTTCATCAGAGTGTAGCTTTCCTCATTTAGATTCTGTACATTTTTTTTAGATTTATATCTAAGTATTTTAATTTTTATGGGGTGCTAATATAAATGCTATTATGTTTTTAGTTTCAAATTCTCTTTTCTATTACTGGTATATAAAAAAACCAATTGACTTTTGCATATTAACTTTGTATCCTGTAACATTGCTATAATTGTTTATTAGTTCTAGTAGTGTTTTTGTCAATTCTTTTGTGACTTTCTATATAGAGAATCATGTCATCTGTGACCAGGCAGCTTTACTTCCTCTTTCTCAATTTGTATACCTTTTATTTCCTTTTTGGTATTATTGCATTAGCTAGGACTTCCAGTACAATCTTGAATGGGGGTGGTGAGATGGGACATCCTTGGCTTGTTCCCAATCTTAGGGGGAAAGCTTCTAGTTTCTCACCATTAAGTATAATGCTAGGGGTAGGATTTCTGTAGATCTTCTTTAACAAGCTGAAGAAGTTCCCTACATTCCTAGTTCGCTGATAGTTTTTACCATGAATGGGTGTTGGATTTTGTCAAATGCTTTATCTGAAGATTAGATTTATTTGTTCTCTACTTCTCTCTATGATTACTCCCTGTAGTTTCTTGGGGGAAAAAAGACTATTCATTGAGAATCATGATATTTTGATAGGCCACTATCTCTCTCTTCTTGTCACCAAAAGCTACAGATAACCAGATCACTGTTTATTCATCAAGGCTGTTGGTACCAGCACATAGTCCCTCTCCTTCTGTGACAATGAATGTCTTCAGCACACAAGTGGATAACCCATCCAACCTCTAAGCCACGGTCTCCAAGCAACCTAATCCATCCACTTCCACACTCACATTCCAAAACTTGTCACCACCCTAAACTCTTCAAATCTCTAACTCTAAAATCCGTCACAACCTACACTTCCTCTCCTTTGAACTTATATGTTTAATGACTTCCACTTCTCCCTCATCAAAATCTCCACTTTGATCTACCTTCATTCCAGTATATCAGGCCTTTCTTATCTTCACTTCATTTTTTTTTTTTTAGCTTAGATTCCATGGTTCATAACTTCAGTTACACTCCTGCCAAGAACTTAGTATCTTTTATCTCTCTTATTTCTTCACTTCCATCTGGCAAAACCCCAACTGTGGATGAATACAACTCACTGCTTTATTTTGCCTACATCTGAGCAAATACAGCTGGAGAAAGAGGGCAGATGGTGACACTGTAAATTTATAATCAGCAAAATCAAATTGGCCCTCAGGAATACTTAGCAATTTGACTACACTTTTTGTTCTACCCTCTCTACTTTTTTCCACAGGAAATGTTTCAAAACTTCTCCACTTTCCTCAGCCGTTGCCACATTCCTTAATTTTCTCCATTGTCTTAGAAGATTTCTTGTGTTCTACTTCATAGTGCAAAGAGAAGCCATCATACATATTGGAATTCCATCTAGTATCCTCTAATGAGCCTACAAATCTATCTAGATGAGCTCTTATCCTTTTTTAAAAAACCTTTTATTTCATTAGTGAGGGAGAAGGTCTTCCTATCTAGGCCCAGGGCCACCCCTCATAAATTGGACCCTATTTCTTAGAAACCTCAAAATGTCAACCATTCCCTCCTTTCCAAATACATTCAATAATTCTCTTATGGTTAGATTCTTCTCCATCATAATTAAACATCATCAATTATCTCCCTTTAAAAAAAATCTCTCAACTAATACGGCCTCTCTCTCATTTCTCTCCTCATTTATAATGAAAAAAGCTCTCTATACATATGATAGTTTATTTGTTTAATTAAAATATTCTCTCCTCATTGCTGTCTCATTCACATTAGGTTTGGTCATGTGACTTTTCTTAATTAATGAAATATATGTGAAAGTGATATGTGCCACTTCCAAGAAGAAGCTTTTAGAGTAATTGTATGGTCTTGTCACCTTCTTTATTTCTTCCACTATAAGACCAACGGTGTCCCAGATAATGGCTGCCACGTCATCCTGGCCCTGAATAATGCACGACATCAGCAGAGCTGATGTCAATCCACGATGGATAATCGTTTGAGGATGAAATCAACCCTTGTGATAGTGTGCCCATTGAAATTTTAAGGTTGTTTTTTACTGCCTCATACTTTAGCCTACATTGACTTGTACATGACTTCTTGCCTCCATTTTCTCCTTCCCCATTACTCCTCAACCCACTGAAATCTGATTTCAGGGCTATCTCTCCATTTTTACATGTCAGTAAGTTAAATGGCTATTTTTCAGTACTATCTTTACAAAGATCTCTCCAAGCAGCATTTCAAATAGTTGATCATTCCCTCCTTTATGAATCACTCTCTTTTAAAGATGCTATTGCAATCTGTGAACACAGACTATTCCTGATTTCCCCCAAATATCTTGTTGCTTCCTCTCAGTCCTCATTCCCCATTTTCCTGGCAATTAAATACTGGAATATCTCAAGACTCTATGGTAAAACTTCATCTCTTCTCATTCTATGTTTTTATCTTAGAAAATTTCGACAAAGCTATAATTTTATTTTCTTCCTTTACTTATATGATGTTCAAACTTATATCTTCAGTCCAAACTTCTCTGAGTTTCTGACACATATATCAAATTTCCTACTTTATATCTCCACTTAAATACCTTAAAGACATATCATATTCAATATGTCCAAAATGTAATGCATAACCCTTAGCCCCAAACCAGGTTTGTTTCAAGTGTTCATTTCATTTTCTCCCACTTCCTCATAAGCTTCATCAGATAGAGCTCAAGCCTGTTTTTGACTCTTTCAGTACCTGTGAGAAGGTGCCAAAATTCCAGGCATGATAAATAAAAAAAATTAACAATTATACATATTAGGGTGAAACTTCAGATAAAGACGTGATTTTAAAAGTGAAAAGAAAAGGTTGTCATTAGAGGATTGACTATAGTCTGACAGCTGACTCCTCAGAACTGACAGTGGAAGCCAGAAGTTAGTGGAATAATATATTTAAGGAGCTGCAAGAAACACTATCAACTTAGAATTGTATGTTCAGTAGAAATGTCTTTCAAGAAAAAACAGAATTAAAGACTTTTTCACATAAATCAAAAAATGAAGAGCGTGTAGTGCCAGTGGCTCCTCCCTAAAGGGAATTCCAAAGATACATTTTAGGCAAAAGGAAAATGACACCAGATGGGAGTCTGAGATGCAAGAATAATGAGGGACAGAAAAGTGGCAAATATGTGGGTAAATCTATATAAACATTTACTGAATAAAACCATAATGTCTAATTTGGAGGAGTTAAAATGCAGAAGGAAAATAAAGGACATAATTCAAGATTGGAATGACTATAAACAAAAAGAAAATTAAGAGAATGATACACACACATTCAGGAACTGATATCATTTTCTTTGAAAACCGTGTGTAGGTTACACAGGTGTTTAGTGTATTGTTTTTCTGTATACTTTATAGACATCTTTATAAATATTGTTATCTTATAATATTTAATAAAAATATTAAAATGCATTTTATCTCCAGCTGAGTATACAACATATTTATGGAGGAGTAAAATTTATAATTCATTAGAGAGTAAGACTGGCCCAGTTAACTGTTCCTCATATTTCCTAAACTGTAGAAGTATTCCAAGAACAGATCCATGTTTTGAAACCCTGTATTTAGTGGCTTAGTTTATAATTCTGCACCAAAATAGTTGCAGCCTTTTATGTTGCACTCTGAGGTATTAGTGGGTTCTTCTGACATCTGGACAGGATGTGCTAAGTCTAAAAAGCAAAGTACTGTGGTTTTGTTTTAAAGGAAATGATCTAGTTGACATAGTTGGGAAAATGTAATTAGTGAGGTCATCTGGAATTTCATTATCTATAACGATCTTAATAAATCTCAAGATTATGTAACAACAGTTGAAGGTCACTAGATATGTAAAGACATTACTATAATTCTAAAAGCTACTCCAAATTATTATATTTCCATGCCAGAAATGCAGATTTTCTTGAAGCTGTAGTAGTGACAGACTCATTTTTTCCAGCATCAGGTTCTGTAACAAAAAACATTACCCTTCTCACCCTACATGGAGGACAGAGAATTAGTCTTAAGAGCATCATTGTGGCAGATGCTCATATGGCCTGCCATATGAGGGAAAATGTCTACACCAAAGACCCTAATCATTTTATTTAAGTTTTTAGCTGTAATCTCCTAACATCTTTATAAAACCAGTCAGATAATAGCAGCAATCATTTAAATACAAAACTTGGGAAATTTTAGCTAGAGAAATATGAAAAGCATAATATACTGTTGAAAACTACAGAGGAGCAGTGTGGAATCTACCCATGGTCCCAAAGAAGCCACCTACCAGTTTGTTTCATTAGATGGTCAACACTTACATAAATTAATTTCAAGATTACCTAGCAGGTACTATTTATTGCTTATTTATTGGCAGATATATTATCTTTTGAGTAGAAACAAATGTTGTATCCAAGAATATTGTAATTATTTCAATTTATATTAATATTTGAATAAAACCTCAAACAACTATGAATCCTTCATTATATTTAAGTACATTTAAGTATGACTTAAGATCAGAATGCCTGCCACCAATAAAGCATTTTCTTATGAAGGTGTGCTTGTTTTTCTCCATTGTTCTCTTTTTAGGATCCCTTCTCCATACTTCTCTGCCTTGCTCTGGAGGCCTGGATGGCTGGTCTCTGGGACATATTGTCAAACTAGCTGGCTTCTGATTGGACTTTTGCCTGTAGGAAGCATCTGCAGGAGAGCAGGAGATTAGCAGGTAGGATGAGAGAGAGAGACGGAGGCATTTCCTCCCTGCATCTTTACTGCTTTGACAAAATTACCATGAACAATTACGACTTCTGAAGACTATTGCTCCCACTGACTGATCTCTCTTTTAGGGTTCCAGCCCTCTCTGGGCTCATCCCCTTGTTTCTTAGTTTTTAATGGAAATAACTTTTTCTCTGGGTCCTTCAACATCCTTTATTTCTTTCCTTAGTCCTGCAACCACTCTGTAAGTAGATTCTGCCTTAAAAAAGTTTCTTCGGTTAAACTGAGTGCAGCTTATTTCCTGCCAGGACCATGAATGATACAGAAGGTGTTTGAACCATAACTAATATATCCAACTGAGAAGACAGATTATTAGTAGACAAGAAGTGAACATTAAAGGCCCATGAAATGTACAAGATAGTAGGGAATAGGCTATAAGCACTGCGAATGCAAGTACACGGCTACTTTCCCACGATACCGAGCCCATTGTGTCCATTATTAACAGTAAGTATCAATAAGCATTTTAAAAATATTTGGAGTTTACTAAGAAGTTAGGTCAAATTTTAGAATAAGGTATTACTAAAATCAAAGATTCTTTTAGTCATACATAGGCCTATTAATTTTACACATTAGTTTCACAAAGAGAAATAACTGGACATAAACCCCAAAAACTGCCCCCAGAATTTCTGCTACCCAACATATAAATAGAAAAAAATTTTCTGATCTCTAACTTTACTGATAAGCAGTTAATATTAAAATAAAATTCTTCATACTTGAAAGCAGCTCAACTTAAATTTAAACGTGGCTAAAGGTGTTCATACGTACATAGAGATGTAAATATACTAGTTGATAGGCCAAGACATATAGAAGAGAGAAATTATAAAGGGTTAGACTTGGTTTCTCAGTAATGATTTTTCTGCAATAAATCAGCACCCTGAAGGAGTCTGCAGGTTGACCTAATGCATGTTCCATTTTTTGAATGAAGGCATAAGGATTATAATAGTACAACAGAATTGATAAGACAAGGTTGTTGTAGAGGCCATTTTTGCAGAAATAAGTGCAAGAGCCTGAAATTTACCATCAACTTTAAAATTCAGATATTTAGAACAGGAAAATAAAGTTCCAACATAAGAAATGTGCGAAATTTTGCAAGTTCTGCTTTTTGGACTTCAAGAGAGTAACTCAATGTAAGGAAAAGGTCAAGCATAAATTCCTGATGCAGCTCATTGAGAAATATATATAACAGCTGATAAACGTGAAACAGTCACACAAAAAAAGTGACACTAAATACAACTGATGATGTGTGAAACTATTATGAGTTTTATTTAGAGGCTGGGTCTCCAGTAGATCTAGAGTCTTAGATTTAGTCAAGTTTTACTCTTCAAAAAATGGGAATGTATCTCATTCATGGTAATGTGGAAAAAACAGCAGTATTTTCAACTATGGGCAAATATAAGAAATATGAATATTTAAAATTCAATTTAGTCATCCCTCAGTTTGGTAGATTTTGACCTCCATTGGCTTACTCTTACCACTATCTTGAACATAAGCACGTTTCATCAAGCATTTAAACTCCAAATTCTGTAGCAAATTATATTGTTGATCATCTGATATAAGTTCTAAAACATTCTGAGTAACATTAAACAGGTACAATAGTTGTCTATAACATGTAGTATCATCTCCTTGGTCAGAACGGCATTTGATGAACCTATATATTACAATTTAAGTAACTGTATTGATCATCTATTGATCAATAGCATCTATTGATGCATAATCAACCACTCCAAAGTTAGTACCTTAAAACAACAATAACCATCAGTTGGGTATTTTTGGTGCAAAGTCTTTCATGAGATTGAAGTCAGATATTGGCTGGGCTGTGGCCATCTGAACGCATAACTGGGACTGGAAAATCCATTTCCTAGGTGGTTCAGACACACGTTAAGTAGGGTGGTGCTGGCTGTTAGTGGGAGGTCTTACTCCTCTCCACATGGGACTTTCCACAGGTCTGCATGACAGGCTTCATAGCATGGAGGCTAACTTGCCCCCAGAGCAAATGACCCAAGAGACCAAGGTGAAATCTACAACACCTTTTATGACCGAGCCTCAGAAATCAAACCATCCCTTTTGCAGTATTCTGGTACATAAGTCAGTCCTGACTCAATAGGAGAGGAACCTACACAAGTGTGCAAATATGGAAAGCAAGGATTATAGGGGGCCATCTTGGAGCCTGTCTACCAGAGTGACTAATTATGAGAATCACGACTTGTTATGAATTATTTATTAAAAAATTTTTTTTATCTTGAAATAGTTTTAGACTTACAAAAGAGCTGAAAAGTTAGTACAGAAAGTTTTCTATACCCTTCACCTAGTTTCCCTAACGTTATCCTACATAACCATAGCACAATCAAAAAAAAAAAGAAACATTGGTATAATACTATGACCTAAACTAAAGACTTAACTTGGATTTCCCCAGTTTTTCCACTAATGTTCTATTTCTGGTCCTGATCTATACCAGAAAAAGCACACTGCATTTTGTTGTCTTGTATCCTTAGTCTCCTCCACTCTATGTGAGTTCCTTAGTCTTTCTTTGTCTTGCAGGCACTTGAAAATTTTGAAGAGTACTGGTCAGATATTTTGTTGAATATCCCTCCATTTGAAATTTTCTGATATTTTTCTCACAAATAGACTGGAGTTATGGGTTTCTGATATTTTTCTCACAAATAGACGTTATGGGCTTGGGGGAAGGTGAAATGCCCTTCTTATCACATCATATAACAAGGTACCTGTTATCAACATGATTTATCACCCGTGTGATTAACCAAGACCTGATTAAGATGATATATGCCAATTCTCTCTACTGTAGTTACTGTTTTTCCCTTTCCACACTCATGTTAGAAGCATCTGTTAAGTCCCGCCTACACTCAAGGGGAGAGGAGTTAAGCTCCACCACCTGGAAGGAGTATTATCCAAGAATTTGTGCACATGTGTTAAACCCACCACAATGATCAACTAGTTTCTGATTGGAAATAGAAGATAGTTTTTGATGGAGATAGAGCATTGCATAGGAAATAGATAATATCATAGGACATCTGGGAAAGTATTTCAACCTCATTTTGACTACTCATAGCCTGTCATTGTTTCTTTATTCCTATATTTATTTTAATATGAGTAAACATAATCCACATAAATTATATCTTCCCCCTGTCATAAAATATACATCAAAATTTTAAAAACATTTTTATAAGCAAGGTTTCAATGCCTAATTATCTCAATTTTTGCCCCTGATTCAATTTGAGAAGAATTCCAAATATCTACCATTACACCAAAAAACAGTTCTTCAAACACAAGATATGTAAATTTTCTTGTTTTGCTTTGTGTTCTAGTTTCTTGGATGGAAGGTCAACTACACATAACCATAACGGTCCCCAATGAATACTGATAATGGTACCAAGAACATCTCGAAAAAGTACTGGAGAGGTTCCCAGATAGCAGATTCTTAAGATTGCTAAATTTGTATTAGCAGCACTAAAATTCAATTTTAATTAGAAGTGACACTCATATATACTTTAGAACTGATGAAGTACTCTTCAGACTAACAATTCTTAATAAGCTCTGTTTAAATTTAATTTCTATTTCCATTTGACAGTAACCAAGGAAAACTTGTGATTCAATACAACGATAATGCCGCCCAGCTCAAGTGCTGTAAGTTTTCAGTTTGTTCTTAGTTATTCACCCAGCCAATTTAATTTCCCAATCATAAACTCTTCCACCTTCCCTTCTGAGAACAACAGTTCCTTGGAAAGATTTCTTCAGGTTTTTAACTTTGATTGAAAGAGTATACCAATGGAAAACATTTTATATAACCAGTCCTTTTGTTCTATACATTATCAAAACAGTAGCACTTCTTTGAGTCATATTTTAGCAAATATATATTCCTTTTGAAGAATTATGATAGGTGAACGAATTTAGTGCTGCTCTGGTAACTGGTAATTATATAAGAGGGAGAAATAGTCTCAGCCTCTCCTCTTACTATCCCCCTTTCTACTCATGGTAATTTGAATACATCTTGACATTATCTCCTTTCTTACGGATCCATAAAAATAAATCTAAAAGAAGAGTTAAGATATTTATTGAAGAAGTAACAGAAAAGCATGTTGACCCTAGAACTTATTTTTTAAACTCTTTCTTTTTTTTTTTGGTATGGGATGAAAAAGAAAATTTTAAAGCCTATTATACCTTATTTGTGACCTGTTTCCTGACTTCTGCCAGGTCAGTGTTGTTCCCTCTACTGAGCTCACCCAGAACATTTTTGTTCCTCACTTTTTTTTTTTAATTTTATTTATTTTTTCCCCCAAAGCCCCAGCAGATAGCTGCATGTCATAGCTGCCCCTCCCTCCAGTTGCTGCATGTGGGACGCGGCCCCAGCATGGCCGGAGAAGCGGTGAGTCGGTGCTCGCCCGGGATCCGAACCCGGGCCGCCAGCAGCAGAACGTGCGCACTTAACCGCTAAGCCACGGGGCCGGCCAATTTTGTTCCTCACTTTTAACACATATCCTACTCAAGCCTATTTTCCAGCTCATTGGAAGCACATCTTCTGCCACTTGATGAAACTCTCCTTGAAATCACAAGGCATGTCACATTTATCTTGTACCCTCATGGTATCCAAAATACAGCGGATACTCATTAAATATTAGTTAAATTGAATTTTAAAAACATGTTTTCTTTTAAAAGTTCAAAATTGCATATATCCAATGAAGAAAACTGAAGAAGCACAGTAAGAAAAAAAAAGAAAGAAATTGACCTACAAGGTGGATACTATTATTATCTTCATTTACAGATGCGAAAATTGAGGCTTTGAGATGTTACGTTGCCCCCAGATATAGCTCCAGTGTCAGTTTCTTAACCACCACGTGATACTGTAAAGGGTTGTATAAGTGCTGCTTGCTGATGGATGTTAAGGAACCATCTGAGGTTGGAAATCAGAAATGTGCAACAGCCAATTAGGAGAGATGTTCTATTTTCTCATGCATTTATTGACTCATTTACCATATATTTAATATCTCCTTGCCAAATATTAGGAACTGTATTTTTAGACACTTTCTAGGTGTCTAAAAGCAGAAGCAGAAGGGAAAATTTGGTTGGATTTAAGGTTGGGATCAGGGCACGTCGAGTCCAATGACTCTGGGGTAAAGCAAGTGAGGGTGTTGCTGAAAATGTTAATGGAATGACTGACTGGTCAGGTAGGAAATGAGATTATCCAGGAGAGTCCAAAAAAATAAGAAGAATTTGAGTGATGGCAGAGGGTCTCAGTTGAATTTTAAAAAGAAGGATAATAAGAACAAAGGAGGGGATTAATATAAGAATAATTTACTGTCAATTAAAAATTTCACTGGCAGGTTCGAAGTGCACCAATGTGAGCAGATTGCTAAAATGAGGTAGGAGTGAAGGGAGAGGAACTATGACACTATCACTCATTACAGTCACCCATTAGGGGAGGAGATGAGGAAAAGAGAGGCTCTGAGCCTGTGCATTTCCCCCCTCCCCCAAATGTGAGGAAGTGACCTGGAGGCCAAGGGTGATATCATGAGACTAACATGAGATTAATATCAAGTGAATGACATGAAAATTGTTAATATTTGTCAGAGACATAACAGTTATTCTGGTTATTTAGCTATAATTCACGAAAATGTCAAGCCTTTTTTGAACCTGCTGGGATTTTATTCCTAGTATTTGGAATAATGTATTAAATGAGTTTTTACTTGTTTTTGTCTGCACTGTCTAAAGTAACACTTTCTCTTATTTACCTGAAAATATGACTTATTTTCACTGTTTTGATAAATGAAGGACAAATCCAAGTAAAGTCCATCAGCACAGTTTACCATTTTATAAATGTCCACATGTTCTTTCTCTGCCTTCCTCTTCTCATAACAGAATACATGACTTTCTCTTTTTAATGTCATGGTTAAGAGCATGAATTTTAGGACCAGATTGGCCTGGGTTCAAATCTTGCCTCAGGCACTTAGTAGTTGTCTGACTTGTGCGAGTTGCTTCAATTCTCTGATCCTTGGTAACCTTATCTGTAAAATGGGGATAAAAGAGTATTACCTGCCCCATAATATTTTGTGAGGATTCAATCTGTAAATACATGTACAGGAGCTCCCATGTGGACTGCCATACAGTAAGCACTAAAGCAGTGTTGGATATGATTATAATTATTTTTATTGGAAGTGCCATAACCACTTTAGTCATTTGACTCTTCCTTCTCTGGATCTTCATCAAGTCGATTAGGTCTCTTGGAGGGATAGTGTGAAAACTGCACACAGTATATGTGCCAGTGAAGCTTGGAATGGTATAAGAATGCTGTAGTATTTTCACTTGTGTTTTTATATTTCTTCCTAGTAACACTCAGGAAGTTGTTGGCTCACGTACCATAGCAGTACACTGAGCTAATGTTTTCAAAGATCAGTCGAAAATGACTCCCTGATCCCCAGGCTGCATTTTATAGTTCAGGCCCTTTAAATTTTATAGACAAATTATGACACATTTTTCCCCCTTAGATGAATTATCTTAACACTTTAATGCAATGTTGTTTATTTCCCATGCTGAGCTATTTCCATTGATATTTATCTTAGAGGAGATGACTTCTACTACATAAAAGAAAATAATACTATCTATACAACTGTCTGTTCTAGTGGATTTTTAAACATGTAAGACTTATGTCTCTACCAATCTCTAGTATATTGAATAACCAACAGTTTGCATATAGGTCTTTTTTCTTTTTCCCTCATTTTTATTTAGCATTTATTGAGAAGTTCCAAGGGATGTGCTTGGTGGCACAATTCAGCATGGAAGACCAACATATAAAGCGTTTTCCTATCCTTGAAAATTCAATAAATCACGTCCACTGTTCTTCCTGGTCCAGACATATTTACCCCCACATAGAACAAGTCAAGACTATGCTAACTCCACTACATTTCCCAGAGGACATGGTCAACAGCTAATGAGTGGTTCAGTCTTAGGGTAGAGGAAGCCTTACTGAGAAAGGCTGTGGGTGACTTTCTGTTACTCATCTTGAACTCACCAATAAATTACCAAATGAGGCTATGATCCTCACCTATTTGTAATCTTTAGGACAGGATTGTAGTTCCTGAACTTCTTACAATTCATACTAAAATTAATAATTTTCTCCAGCATCTCCCTTGAAACATTACTTTACCAGTGTAGCCTAGTGGCAAAGTGGATAGGCTCCAGCATTCTCTTGCATTATCTAGCTGTGCCTCTCTAGGAAATTGCTTAATCTCTGCTTCAGATGATTATATGCTCTGCTTTTTTGATTTGCAATAAAGATAAATAAATGTAAAGCATAGTAATGAACCACCATTTTTTGACTTATTACTAACAGCTCTGTACCTCTTCCAGATATGAGTGAGGAATCAGGAATCAGGGTTTCTCTCCTGTATTTTCCCACATTCAGAAATATATTGTGTGGTGGTGAGTTCCAATAAAATGTAATATCCAATAAAAAAAAGTTTGGAACCAGTCAAACTTGAATCCGAATATTTAACATTACTAGAGGATCTCTGACCCTCAGTAATCTTATCTGAGGAACGAATATAATAATTGTTGTTGCAAGAACTGTTGTTAAGGATTAAGTTATATAATAGAAACAGAACATCCAGCATATAATACGTGCTATTAAATTATCAATCTCCTGCAATGTCGAGGTTTTGTGACAAATTTTGCAGGCTTACTTCATGGTGCGGTGATGAGACTGAACCTGATGTAGACATATCTCATTTACATTTTTTCATCCCCAGTTTCTTCATCTGTAAAGATGAGGAATTGGACAAGATGATCTCTAGATAAGTAGATAAATGAAGATGTTAATCTGCCGATATTACGGAGTCAACCAAATGCACAGCCATTGCAGCTGGTAGAATGCCCATTTGCAGGCTTCCTTTCTCAGTCCTATACAGGACAAACGCATCACTGCTCAAAACATCTTAGTAATCATCCTTGAAACCCTATAGGCTTCTCCCTATGTAGAACTGGCCCACCAGTTCTTCAATCTTCAACAAATGGTAAAATATTACTAGCAAATACTATTCAAAAAACCATGCACAAAGCATAGTTAAGAATTAATTCTTGGAGGGCCAGCCCCGTGGCTTAGCGGTTAAGTGCTCGTGCTCTGCTGCTGGCGGCCCGGGTTCAGATCCCGGGCGCGCACCGACACACCGCTTCCACACCGCTTCTCCGGCCATGCTGAGGCCGCGTCCCACATGCAGCAACGAGAAGGATGTGCAGCTATGACATACACCTATCTACTGGGGCTTTGGAGGGAAAAAGAATAAAAAAATAAAATCTTTAAAAAAAAAAATTAATTCTTGGATTGTAAACAAAGTGTGTATGTTAAGATACGTAGGTATGCATATGTGCATAAATGTCTGGAACGAAAGAAGCATGAACATCAAATTGTTAGAAGGTTTTGGGGAAGGTAGTATTATGAAGAAGTTTCATTCTGTTATCTGTACCTTTCTTTATTGACTGCATTTTTATACTGTGCAATAATTACTTTTATGATACAAAAATTAAAGCTGTAATGGACATAATTTGGTGAGTGGCCCCGACTTACCCGACCTCATGTTTTTTGTGAAAAGACTTCTGCTAGTATAATACCTCTGGCCTTTTTACTCACTCTTCCTCATGGCAAAAGGGATGACATTTTAGTGGATGAGGTGGGAAGGAACGGAGCATTTCCTTCATTCAGTTCAGCAACTGTCCCTTCTTTCTTTTGAGCTTGCCTGCATAGGAAAAGGTCATATGCCGTTCTGCATGCTGTCCTTTGGTCACGGGCCTCCCCTGGGGGAGCTGGAGTTCACAGCTGCCTGAGTGCCTGTGTGTGTGAGCCTGTCTCATTAAGAGGTGAGGTCTGACAAGCCTAATTGGCTGCAATTCTAACACCATTCTCCAGTCAGCTTTATTATGACAAAGAGGTGACATTGTCACCTCTGATCTCTCTCTCTTTCTCTCAATATGTGTGTGAGTGTGTGTGTTTGTGTGTGTGTATGTACATTGAACTCAGGAGAGTAAGGAGGAGGTCATTTATTATTGTTTCCCAAAAGTTGAAAGAGATTTGCTTTCTTCTTCTTGTTTGTCAGCTAATATTCATTCCCCTTCTCAGCAGAACACCTAGATCCTTTTGAGGAATTTCCTCTCTTTTAGTGGGTATAATCTTGGGAAGATGATAGATCCTGGAAGCTAGAAGGGTCCCTGGAGCCTCCTTCTGTTAGGAATGTGAATTGAGTGGAGAAACCAAAGACAGAAGGAATGGTTAGAGCTAATGCCTTGACTCTGGAGGAGTGAGGCATTTGAATGCTTCTGTCCCACTTTTCCTCCACCCAGGGATCCGGAGGGTCAGGTTCCTGCCTTTTCTGAGACCTGCTCTGCTTCCTTCCCTTCAAACACGTTGGCTTCCCCAAGATTCTTCTAATAAATTCCTGATATGCTTATGTTACATAGAGTTAGTTTCTGTTTGCAGCAAGAGACTCTAACAGATAGCATTTTGAGAGGAGAAAAAAGGAAGCAATTGTTGCCTGAGTTATGAGTAGATGAAATTTAATATACAAATGGCTCCAGTGACAGCATGAATTATTAAACTTAAACTAAGTTATGTTAACATGAATCATTTTGTAATTACTTCTTATCACTGATCATGACTAGCGCCAAATGAGTTACTATGAGTTGTAAAGCTATAATGAAAATATTATGATGTGATATTATTATATATGCAAAATGAAAAATTCATTAAGATCCTTTACCTGCAAAAACAATCTGTAGATGGCATATACCATTTAAAGTATTTCAGGTATGGCATATCTCTATTTGTAAAAGGTACATTTCCTCTCAGTCTGTTTCATCATTTTTAAAAGAAAATATCACCTTCTTCAAAGTATCATGAGTTAAATGAGATGATATCCATGAAAGTTCTTCTTTCTTTTCTTTCTATTCTTCTAATAGCAATTCCGAACCATTTTCTATTGTTAACCAAAGGTCAAGTTTACGCCCTTGTTAAGTAGAAAAAAGGGGCTGACATCTGAAGTTATTTACATCATAAGAATAAATCTGGGTTTTAAATTTAAGTAAATTGGATAACTTCCTGACAACATTTTGATGAATTGTGTTTTCTTTTAATTATTTTATTTATTTTATTTTTTCCCCCCAAAGCCCCAGTGGATAGTTGTATGTCATAGCTGCACATCCTTCTAGTTGTTGTATGCGGGACTCGGCCTCAGGATGAACGGAGAAGTGGTGCCTCGATGCGCACCCGGGATCCGAACCCGGGCCACCAGCATCGCAGCGCGCGCACTTAACCACCAAGCCACAGGGCCGGCCCTCTTTTAATTAAATAGAAGCAGAAAAGCCTTCTCAGTTTTGGAAAAAAAATTTTCAACTATGTAAATATACAGCATAAGTTTTGAGAAATTATATCCTCTTTCATTCTTCATTTTGGGTATCCTTCCTTGAAAAAACTTATCCAGTAACTATTGAGAGGGTTTATTCAGTAAAAAAGAACATGATGATACAAGATAATGAGGGATTATACATTTATAGCAGCACCATTAATTCTAATCAAAATATGTAACTGCCCTTTCAGGCTGCTGAAAGCAAATGAGCTAGCAATGGGAGCTGCTTAATGCTTTCAGATTGTTAGAAATGGGTAACCTTTAGGCAAAGATCTCTCCAAGAGTAATCACTTTCACCCCAATTACTTGGAGTGACTTTTTGATAGAGTAGATTTGTGAAATGTCCCCCACTCCTCTGATTTATTGAATTATAATTTCTTGAGGAGTAGAAAACAGGAATGAACACTGATAACAAATGTCCCACGTATTTTCATGAACATCAAGATTTGAGAAGTAGTACGTGAGCCATCTGATAGACTTAATCACTGAGCATACAGAAGGCAAAGCAGGACCACTATGTGATGTTGGGAGAGCTGTACACTGAACAAATTTGGAGGAGCTGTTGATATCACAGTGTATATTCTACAGTAGCTCTGATTGCACAACTTAATTCATATTTTATAACTGCCAAGGAGTAGATACCAAAATGGCAACTGAAAGAATCCATCTCATTTGCACTTTTCAAAGCCTCAGTTACCAATGTCATTAAGTATGAGATGTATGACGAGTTGCATTTTGATTTACTGCCTAAATAGTAAATAAATTATTGACACCATTTGCAGAATTCAATTTGTTTCATCATTTATTTGATAGAGTCTAGGTTTTTAAACCAAGGAGCTAGAGAAGAAAAAATCCAGTGTTAGAAAATTTGGACCATTAAAGTATTGGATAAACAATTTTACCTAATGAGAATTATCAGTCTTCAGTCTATGGTTCTTTAGTAAAGAATTAGAAGATCCCTGGGAAAAAAAAAAAAACAACTATTTAAAAAATCCACTTCTTGGGGCCAGACCGGTGGCACAGTGGTTAAGTTTGTGTGCTCTGCTTTGGTGGCCCGGGGTTAGCGGGTTCGGATCCCGGGCATGGGCCTACACACTGCTCATCAAACCATGCTCTAGTGGCATCCCATATACAAAATAGAGGAAGACTGGCACATATGTTAGCTCAGGGACAATCTTCCTCAAGCAAAAAGAGGAAGATTGCCAATGGATATTAGCTCCAGGGCAATCTTCCTCACACACACACAAAAAAATCCATTTCTTCCTTTGTAAGTAATACCAAAAACTGCCTTGCTTATTTAAAAAGCAGTCTCACATTTAAAAAATTATTCAATGGTATAGTTAAGTGAGAATCAGGGTGAGTGGCTCCAACAGCCACAATGAAAATTGTAGTATCTCAACACCTATTTTCTGAAACGAAATGCCAAGCCAAGTGTCTTCAATTTAAATACAAACTATATAAGCCTCCTTGGTTATCAGCATGTTCACAGATATTCTCAGTGACAGAGTCTAAAATAATACTGTTTTAGAAGGTTAAAAAGTAAGATTATCACCTTCCTCAGTATAGGTCTTCCAAGGTAGTCCAACTTCAAAAGTGTATTTTTCAATCTGGATGTGGTTCAGCAAATCAACACTGAATCCATTAAAACTTCCTTAATATCATTTCCTCACCCATATTTTTTATCCTCTTTTCCATACTCTATTTATTTAAATCTATTCTTTCATCTTATAAGCCCTTCAAGCATGTCAAGTTTGCCTTCCAAAGAGACATTTCCTTTATCTTGTAATTTACTTGTTTGTTAGAATTTCTCAATTAACCAAATAGTCCTTACTGAAATGCAAACTAGTTATCAGATAAAAATTGTTGTTTTTAATAGGCAAGGAAATCCCAGTGAATGATTACTGTTTACTTGATTTCCACAGTGTTTATACGTACTTTTTAAGAAAAAATGTGTAGTTTTTCTTCCTCATAGCCCTGGCATTGTATTTTTATCACCTCTGTACTTATGCATCCAAATCTATTTGGTATATTTTATTAGTGAGAATGAGCACCATGATGCCATAACTTTATTATACACTATTACAAATATACTTGTATTATATTTAAATATACTATTACAGAAAAAACAGTTAAAATAAAAATATTATCTTAGAAAAACTTGAGACTTAAAAGGAAAATGATACAGGGTCCTAAAAAGATAATATTTTCTAATGACAGAAAGTTCCTAGAAAATCAGTTATCAGACTAATAACAATCTCTTGTATATACCTAAAATCCATACAATGTTATATGTCAATTATACCTCAATAAAAAAGAAATTCTCTTATAATGAAATTTTCTGATGAAAGTAGAACATATATAAGACCAGACTGAAAACATAAAGGAAAAAAGATATCAAGCTGTGCAATAATCTTCTCTTCCTATATATGGACAAGTATGAAAATAAAACAAATAGAATAAAATTATAAGTGTTCTAACATGACTCAAATAATCAGAGTCTTCTGGATAATTCCAGTTATGACACAGAAATAACTTTATCTTTTATGATGTGAACTGAGTTGCTGAGAGCACTGGAATGTAGAAAGTATTCTATTGGAAATTCGCAAAATTTTTGGATCTATTTCAAGGCATGCTATGTTCCTGTTGAAAAGCTCAACAATTGATGAGCTTCTCATAAGTTCCATGTGGTTTCCATGCAATTATATGAACTTACGCAATTTCAGTTCAGTTCAGTGATGATGGATAACAATATAAGATACACATGCCCTTTGATCTCACTATTAATGGGTCCATTATTCACTATTACTTTACTCCCCATGTCAGTGAAGATGCTGATAACTGAAAGAGAAAAAACAGTGGACTTTTTATCTATTTTTTTGGTTAACTTGAGAAATTCTTTTCTTTTCCTTTTTTTTTTTTTTTTTTTGCTGAGGAAGATTTGCCCTGAGCTAACATCCGCTGCCAATTTACCACTTTTTGTATGTGAGCCACCATCACAGCACAGCCACCGACAGACGAGTAGTGTAGGTCCATGCCCAGGAACTGAACCCAGGCCGCCGAAGAAGAGCGTGCTGAACTTAACCACTAGGCCACTGGGGTTGACCTAATAAATTCATCTTTGGTCTATTAAAAGCCAAAGCAGTAAGTGGCTGGGCCTTAAGTCATGTCTTTCATCACTGTTCAGAATTTTCGCTGTTACTGGCTGTTTCTGTTGGGATTTCTGGGGATGGGGCTCAGCACTGTGTGATGGAGCAAGCCTCCTGGGGTTTCTGATGCATGATGGTTCTTCAAATACTGATTGCTGATGCCCCATTCAGTGACTCTAAGGTTAGGTCCCCAAATTTGCATTTCTAACAAGTTTCTAGGTGACACTGATGCTACTATCTGAGAACCACATTTTGGTTACAGCATCTATGAGTGAACCAGTCTGTGAATTTTCACAGACTGCCTTTCATTTTCATTAAGTTATGATGATGAAATCTCACCATAAGTCTATTGATAAAATTAGACAAAAATGCATTATATCAGCTTAGAATACAACTCTTCAAAAGAATGGTTTCATATGAAATATGAACATACAACAGAAATTACAGAGTGCCTACAAAGAGGTAAATCTTTGTTGAATGGATGAATGAGGAGAAGGAAAACAATCTGCCATCAGTCTGAAATAAACAGAAATGCAAACCCCAAAAGCCCTGGCTGTAAGATATGGGATGCTACCTGTAAAAAGTATGGAGCCTCATTCCTCTTTATTCTATTTAAAAAAATATGTTTTGT
The DNA here is from genome assembly GCF_057802395.1 of Ceratotherium simum simum. Lineage (NCBI taxonomy): Eukaryota > Metazoa > Chordata > Mammalia > Perissodactyla > Rhinocerotidae > Ceratotherium > Ceratotherium simum. The sequence goes on from NC_141913.1 coordinate 14,236,320, forward strand.
GAACTGCCATCATACTGCTACCCATCGGTGTGCTCCTGAATATTTTAGAAAGAAGCCTAGCCACTGATTCTGTTAGTATATTGAGTGACCAGTGATACTAAACTGGGATTTTTGTCCCTTATAGTTACTTATCCGGGGTGGTCATCTGCCATTACACAGCAAAATGGCATTATCTTGCTTCTGTCATAGAAACCATCCAACGCCAGACATATCTGCTACTCAAAAGCAGTTCCCTTTCATCCTCACTGCCTTTGACCTACTATTGCATAAGTCTGATTTTTTGTAGAATGTATCTTTCCATAAAACAAAAAATGCTCTCCGTTTCGTTGTTTTAGGAAGATTACAGCTTCCTCCCTAGGCTTTTTAGAGGCCAAAGGAATATTCTCCAGGTGACAACTTTATCAAGATTCACCTTGAAATGTTTTATGCATTCTATTTTTTTTTAATCCACAGGAATGAACTTTGCTCCTGGATCACCTTTTCAAGGACACTATCTGTTCTCACAGCTGACTGCTCCAATGTGTACTAGCATGGATGTCTAGCCTTCTGGGAGACAGACTCGAAATGAGGGAGAATGCCAGTGGCCAGATATTAAGTATTTGGGGGTAGATCTGGTCTTAGAAATACAAACTTAGAAAAAACCTTTTACTTCAGAAGGGAGTCATGATTTCCTTTCAGAAGTGGCAGAGTAAAGAGATCTTGCTCTTCTGCTCATTCAAACATTCTTTTCAGAAACATTAGGATACCAGGGCAGAAAACAAGGGGAGAAAGGAAGGCAGGAGCACTAGGAATCAGGTAGCCAGTGCTGCCCAAGATCACGCACGTCGTACACATGACAAGGGCTAGAGACGCAGTGATGCAACGTGCCCTCGAGCTGCTCAGCTGCTGCAGATCACACAGGCGTGGTGACGATACATCAGAGCAAGGGAAGAGTGTACACACAGCTGCCAGCTCGCCTGCCCGCCCAGCTGCTCTACACCCAGAGCTAATTTTGTCAATGAAGCTGCCATTAGTCAATAGTTTGTGAGGCTTGTGCACTGCACTGCAGAGGCTAAGTGGGGAGTTCTAGAGTCATACCCACATCAATTAAAAGTCCATCTTAGATACTTTAAAAATGTGTTTCTTGAACCACATTACTTAAAATCTTTCTAGGTTTTAATTTTCCCATCTATAAAATGGATATAATTATAGTTCTTTTCTCGTAGGTAGTGCCTGTGCATAGTACCGTGCCTGGCATATAGGAAGTGCTCTTTAAATAACAGTGACAAAAGAAACAAGTAGCATTATCATCACCTCTCAGGTATGTGGAGGCAGACTGACAATTGATGGGCACAGAGTACTAGGGCAGTCTTGTCCCCAGTTTTGCTTCAGTGAACTTACTGCCAGGTCCCCCCAAGGCTCTGCATTCCTGGGCCATCATGAGAGGAAGAGAATTCATCCCCATGGGAGGAGATATTCTTCATCAATGATCTCATCAAATCAAGAGCTAATTCAAGGTCACTTTATAGTATATGATGACATGTTTTAGATTTCGCTATCAAACCCACGATAATACAAACAAATTTGAATACCAAACACAACAATTTCACAGCAATGTGCTATTCTGTGATATCCTCATGTCCCACAATGTTTACTTCTAAGTCCATTTACTTGGATGATATATATTATCATTTGGGGATTTCACCTTGGCACCAGATATGTTCACCATTTTTTTTTTTAATTCGGTCTCCATAGAGACTGTCAAAAATTGCCAATGATGACTATATTTCAAGTCATCACAGCGGTGTATTGGGAAAAGTTTTCAATTAGCAATAACTGCACCTCAGATAAACCTCATTGGCTACGATACTGCCACTGCGCAAAGCTGTTCACTATTTTTAAAATAAAGAAAGCAAGATATTTCATTCAGGTGTGTAGTTTTGATTTTTGGAAAAATGAAGCCCACTTATCTTTTTTTTTTTTTGGAGGAAGATTGGCCCTGAGCTAACATTTGTTGCCAATCTTCCTCTTTTTTGTCTCGAAAGCCCCCCAGTACATAGTTGTATATCTAGTTGTAGGTCCTTCCAGTTCTTCTATGTGGGAATCCGCCTCAGCATGGCTTGATGAGCAGTAAGTAGGTCTGTGCCCAGGATCCAAACTGGTGAACCCCGGACCACAGATGCAGAAGGCATGAACTTAACTGCTACACCACCAGGCCAGCCCCATCTTTTTTTTCCTAGATGGGCTACCCTACACCGGCTAAAAAGTAAGCAACATGCTAATGGACTTTTAAAAAGTAGGATATCTATATTTTTGAATATTTTCTCTCTACATTTACATTTCCAAATTGTTCAGACCTTCAGAAAGTTAACAGTAATACAATGAACACCTGTGCGCCCATCATCTAATTTCATCAGTTGTTATTTTTTTGCTCATTCTTGCTATCTCTTGTTTCTTTTTTGCCGTACCATTTGAAGTTAAGGTGCAGACATCACGACGTTTTATCCCTAAATGTGTCAGCATATCTTAAGAACTAAGACATTCTCCTACATAATCATACTATCTTAAGTACACCAAAAAATGTCACTTTGATACAATAATATTATTTAATATGCAATCCATTCTATTAGGACCATAATTTGAAATGTGTTTTCATAGGTGAGAGTGGCAGCAGTAAGTCTGGCTAACAAGGTACTTCTCTCCCTCCACATCCTCTGTAGGAGGGGAAGACACTTAAGATGACCATGCTCTGGTCAGATTAATGTGCCACATTTTAAGAATTTGAAAAATGACTTTAGTTCTCTAATTAAAAAAAAAAAAAACTATTCATTAACATCCTTTTTTCTAGATTTATTTGAGATATTTTTTAGATGCTTAACATCACCATAACATATTAAATTCATCTCTTGAAAATAAAAACTACATAATTCATACAATTTACCTAATAGAAAATCATGTGGTACATATTTCGGAGTAAATATTGCTTTAAATGTGACAGAGCAATCATATACATGTGAGTGACCAAGTTAGTGATAGGAGAAACAGCAATGACATTAAAATAAATATTGTTGGTCTTTCTTTGTCAATTCTATATCATAGGTTGTCCCCCTCCCAAGCCAAAATATTTAATTGACTACAGAGAAGTTACTTGATCTGTGCATCATTTTCTTCAACCATAAAATGGGAAGGATCATATCGCTATCAAGATCACAAGGATAAGAGGCTGAAGAATATAGGATGAAATTGCTTTTAGTTGACAGGCAATAAGGCAAAACATAAATCCCAGCCATCTGCAACTTAATGATATCTGCTGTAATCCAGTGTGACGGAATGGGTTTAGCCAAGGACACTGTGATAGCACACCATGTTGGTAGAGCTTTTCTTATAATGCAGCAAGGGTCTAGTAATACATTTTCTGAACAGTTTATAAAATTCAATAAACATTCAGTTCTTTACTCTTAAGTATAGTAATGTTAAATCATATAAAATTACCACTTAATAGGTTAAAAATGATCTAATATTAGCAATTTCATATTGTTCAACCTGGCAGTTGTGGTAGCTGACTATTTTTACGACTACTGCTATTACTCAGGACATTACCCCGATATTCAAATTGTGTAAGCTCCTACATGAGCTTAGGAGAATGCTCAGCACATGGCATTCATGAGGGCTATTACTATGGCGATTAATTCTGTAAAGTCCAAATATTTCCATATTAATTGCTATTGATGCTCCAACATTTTATGCACACCCTTTTTTTCCATCAGTATTACAAATACATGTACTGTGATGAGTTACAAACGTTGACCCGAAAACCACAAAAGACTTTTATGTTGTCTTTTGGGAGCTTATGTTACAAAGAGATTTCCCAGCACATTTCTTTAGTAAAGTAAGGGATTTCAGAAAAAAAAGCAAAGCTTGCTGTTTTACCAGCTTTATTGCTACAGTTTTTTTTTTTAAACGCAATAAAACAAACATTCCAATCTCTTAAAAGTCTTAATCCTAGCAAAGCTATTTTTCTTTATAAGCAATAGGCCTAGATTTTAAAATGAGCAGCAAGTTCAGACAACAGCAGCACAGAGATAACACACAGAGTCCCAGAGCAATTCATTGACCTTATAGCAGGAAATAATGATGTATCATCAGAATCTGCTTGGGCAGTATCATTTTGCCAAGAAGCATTAGACTTCCTTTTAAACTAAGATTTGATTTTGCTGCTATTTCTAGCGAGCTTGAGAGCATTTATATCAATGAAATGCAAACATGCTCTTTTACTCACCTGACATGATCACATCTACATGCTGAAAAGAAAGCAAAAAGACTGGGGGCAGGGCTCAGAGTTATCAGTTTTTCATTTGCAAGGCTCCACTTTAAGTCATCCTCAAGGAATGGGGGAACTTTTTCATAAAAATCCAACGCGTTAAATACATATTCAAACATTACCACTGAAAACCTGCAATTTTTAGCACCACTTGCTGGTGAGAAAGAAACTCTCCCTACAAATTTTTGTCTTAGTTATTACTATTGAGTATATGAGTTTGTTATTATTGAAGAGAGTGTGTAAGTGTGTGCATGCGTGCATGTGTGTATTTTGGGGATATTTATTTGATATTCCCCAGAAGGAGCAGAGCATGATAAAATTATAAAAGGTAATAAAGCATAATTAGGTTTTATGAAGTTCTTAACGTTAGATATTGTTAAAAAGAAGACAAGAGGCCTAAAAAGGAGTCACTTATGCTAAGCCCCATGTCATTAAACCTAGACTTCGTTACAGTTTCGGCTCTCCCAGAAATGGAATCTTAAACCACTCACCTGATCAGCACTATGAGGTAATTTGCCTGATAGACCCTTGCCATCTCCTAAAGGAACGAGACCTTGCCACAACCAATCTGCTTTTTGCCTAGTATCACTTCCTTGTTTCTGCTTCCTTCTGCCTATAAAAGTCTTTCATTTTGTACAGCTCCTCGGAGCTCCTTTCTATCTGTTAGATGAGATGCTGCCTAATTCATGAATCATGGAATAAAGCCAATAAGATCTTCAAAATTTACTCAGTTGAATTTTGTTTTTTTTACAATACTAAGGAAATGTTCTAAATGATTTTTTTTTACTTCCCTGATTAAAAAAAGAAAAAAAAAAAAGCCATGGCAGACATTATTTCAGAAGGCTGAACAAATTTGTTATAATTCCTAGGACAAAACATTTATGTATAACAGTCTTGGATGCAACAAAACTGGATGATTTGACAGTAACAGAAAAGTACAAATTAATTTTATTGTTAGCATTTGTATGTATACAGCAAACTCCACAAAATATATACTTAATTTAAAATAAGTATTATATATCTATTATTTCAAACTATTCCACCCTTGTACTATGTTACTTACTGACATAGAATGTCTCTATTACAAGGGTCCTACTTGGGGGTGGTTTTTGCTTTTTAAAAACTTGTTTTAAAGTGGGTCGTGTTTCCTAAGCAGGACAGCTTGAGAGCATTTACAGCAATGAGATGTTAAAGCAATATCTAGGACATTACCACCTCTAACTCCCACTTCCCTCCATTGTATTTCCACTATGTGCTAGGCACTTCTGGGGTGCTGAGGATTCACAGAGAACAGAAGAGGCCACAACCTCTTGCTGCAGTGAGGAGTCCGCCATCCTCCCTGGGCCAGTGTGAGCCCGACAGTCCACAGTGTATGTCCCCACACTCCCACCATTTGCCTGTACCACATCTCCTTCTTGCTTATCAGGACTTCAGTCTCAAGGGTAATTATTTAGAAGAGAAAACAAGACTCTTGTAGTATCACAGGATGAAAACAGTAACAAAGACAAACAACAAAGGTTGTCTAAGAATTGTGGTAGCCTACTCAATAGATGAGAAGCATCCTGTGTTATTTCACTGATTTGGAATGAGGAGGCTCCAAGTTAGTTAGGTTTCTTTTCAATTCCCTGTGACATTTGTTAACTCATTTTACCTTTATTTCTCCATTCAGGGGGAAAAAAAAGAGGGAGAGTTACCAACTCTTTCCTAACATCTTGTTTCAAAGGTGTAAAACTCAGTGAGATAAGGTCTCTTATCTTATTCTAAAATAATGTCTTGGGATTCTGATAGCCTCTAAGGAGCTTTGGTTATGTTTAGAATTTCACCTGTAGTAGTAGCGGGGGTGGGGGAGGAAGAGGAAGGCAGCAGTGGCAATAGCAGCACTACTGGTAGTCAGAGTAGTAACCTCGATTGTAAACCATTACTGAGGGCATTCCCGTGTTTGGCACTGTCGTAAGCATTTTTTATGGATTAAGGCATTTCATTTTCAGAACCACCTGCTAAATGAGACATAACACTTTCTGTCCCATTTTTCAGAAGAGGAAATTGAAGCACAGAGATGTTAAGAAATGCGGCCGAATTTGCCCAGCTCATGAAGAGGAAGAGTCTGTGACCCTAAAAATACCTCTTTGGAATACTGTTTATTTTAGGTTGATTATTTTTAAGAAACAGAAGACTCAGGAAGTTTTTCTTTTACCTCCCCCTTATCTGCCTAAAAGAATTTAGATAATGGCCTGTAATAAGAACAGAGCTATCACCAGAGATATCTACAAAGAATATGGACTAGGTGTGGTGGGGGATACTTGGCAGGGCCTAGAGATCAGAGTCCTCTCCATGTCCCATTGTCTGTACATGGCACGGCAAACATTCGTTTACCAAGCATTTACTTTTCTATCTCTATGTGAATTGACTTCCTCCCCCTTTGAAGTCCTAAACCACTACTCTCAACATCCTCTTTCATCTTTAGCTGAAGATGGTATTTAAGGTGGTGGCTTTGGCCATTTTGGCAAGTTACTCAGCTTTCTGGGTGGGTCTATCCCGTGTATACGTGTTATTAAACTTTGATTTTCTCCTGTTAATCTGTCTCATGTCAATTTAATTCTTAGACCAGCCAGAAGAACCTAGAAGAGGACAGGAAAATTTCTTCCTCCCCTCACTCATAAGGAGTAGAACCAGAATTCGAACCCACACAGTCTAGCCTCAGTTTTCATGGTTTTTACAACTACGATATTCTGCCTCATTTCTATGCCCATTATTGTAAAAAGCATACTTAGAAATGTTACCCTATATGTTTTTCACAACAAAAATTTGAAAGATAAAAATACTGTAGTCAAGAGGATTCAATGCCTTTTCCAAGGTCACTAAATGATAGATATGAGAGTGTCACCTAAGTTTTCACTCTTGTTTCTACTGTATAATTAAATCCCTATTATCTAAGAACTCAGTATATACTGAGATCTAAAATTCAATATGCCAGGGACGAACGTAGCAAAACTATTTTAATTCCTTGGGTATTAACGTGGTGCTGGGGGGTGGAGAAATGAACAAAACCTCGGTGATTTTGATCAAAGTTGCCCTCAAATGGCAGAGTAATACATGGTGCTCCTGGCTCCCCAGCCCTTCACTAAGGAGCCCCAGCTGCAGGCCCACGCTGCCTCTCAGCACGCCTGTCCTGGGGTTCCTATATCACTGCATTATTGCTTAGTAGGAAGAAAACCTAAAGAAACAAGCATCAATGTTGACTTTAAACTCAAAGGAAACAATTAACAATGACCTTCACAGTGAAATGAAGAACACAACACAGGAGCCCTAACCATATTTGCAAATCCTTAATGATATTTACTCCTTGGAGTCAGCAACATTTGTGAAGATTTCACTGCATAGGGCTTTATTTTATCCCCAAGTAAAACTTTCTTTTCTTCTCTATTATTTTCTAGCAAATCAGGCTCACAAATGGCTTTCTACTTTAATTAACTGCCTTTATATCATTTTCTTACAGAAGCTGCTGAATCTGTTTAATTATTCAAGGAGGAAGAGGGGAGACATTTAGATACATTACCATGAGTGTAGAAAAAGGAGAGCTAGAAATATCAATGGAGAGCTCCCATGAACTCCAGACTCATATATCAAGCTGCCCCTCAGCATCTCCACCTGGAGTCTATTATACTTCTCAAGCTTATAAATGACCTAATTTCTCCCTTTCAGTCTATTCTCAACACAGCAGCCAGAGTGATCCTCTTAAAAAGTCAGTCAATTCCACCTGAAACTAATATAATCTCGTATGTCAATTACACCTCAATAAAAACAAGTCAGCCAAATCATGTTACTCCTTTCTCAAAACCTATCAAGTGGCTTCCTTCCTCCCTCAGAGTAAAGCCGAAGTCATCACAGTGGACTCCAAGCCCTGCATGATATATGTACCCCTCTGGCCTCAGCCTTCTCCATCACCTTTGCTGCATCAGTGCACCGGCGTGCATGCAGTTCCTCGAACTCACCAGGCACATCCCACCTCAGGGCCCTGTGCGCTGTCTCTGCCTGGAACATCCAGATATTCACAGAGCACTTGTCTCCTTCCCATCTTCACACAAACGTGAACTGCTCAGTGAGGCTTTCTTTCCTTCTTCCCCTATTGAAAACTGCAACTTTGTCCCAGGCCCTCCACTCACTTCCCTGCTTTATTTCTCTCCATTGCCCCATCGCCATATCATACACTGTATATACGGTCATAACTTACTCTGTTCATTGATGTACACTCCCTCTATAACGTGAACTGCATGGGGACAAGTCTGGGTCTGTTTTGTTCGCACTCTATTTCCAGTGCGTAGAACACCATCTGGCACAGTGCTCAGTGCATATTTCTTGAATTAATGAATAAAGGAATGAAGGAATGATGAATGAAATTTCATTTTGTAAAATAAGGAAAAGAGACTAGATGTGAAAGGACCAACTGTGCACCCGGCTACTTGGGAGTACTAAGGAGCCTGTCAAGTTAATGGCCTCATGTGATCAGATGTTCTGCCAAAGATAAGTAACAGTAAATATCGGTTCTAGTCATGCTCGCCCAAAGGAGACAGGCAACACGTTTACCCTGTGTAAATACAGTAGCCATTCAGTAATGACAGATTTTAGTATTTTTTCCTCAACTTTCAATCTCCGCATATCTGTACGCCATTATCCACTGCCCAGGGTTACATCTCATGGTCTCTAAGCTCATATCCTTCAGCTACGTGTCCATGGGCAAGTACTTCACCTCTCTATAGAGAAAAGGGTTTAGGTTCCACCAAGCAAATTGCACTTCCAAGTCTAGCAGAAGTTCCTTGGGAGCTACTCTGGAGGCAGGGGCAGACCCTGTAGATGTCTGGGGGAAAACCACACTTCCCTTCTACTCCAAGATACTTTTCTTTGTCCTTGGCCCACATCAGTTTCAAAACAGAAGTTATCCCTTAGAAGAAATAGAAGGCTTTGTTATCCGAGAGGGCAACATATTTAAGTGGGAGAAGTTATCACTACATTAACTTTGGTACTTATAATTTGTGGTGAGCTCACTTCTGCTATTAGGTACAACACTCACAGCTGTCACCTTCCTGAGTAGTTAACAGAAACAAAAAATAAAGTCATCAGCTGCGGTGTCACACTGTTTCTCTGTACCTGAGAAAGTCCTGATGCCAACAATTTTGAAGATCACCATTAAAGAGTATTTTGCTACTGTTTTATATTTCATGTTTAATTAAATTACTGAGGGGCTAATTTTTTTTTTTTTTAGCTGAGGGACATTTGTTCTTGTAATTTTATGTTCATATTTAATGGCATCGCACCTTCTCATGCCTGTCACCATCATCCTTAAGCAGGATTTTTATTGAGAAATTTTACTTTAAATAAGGAGAAAAGCTGAATCTTTGTCCTGTTCAATGTAACTTCCCACTATGAAGTGGAGTGACAATGTGTCCCTTCCATCATATAGACTCTCCGTGTGGAGCTGAACTATAAAACAAGATTTTCTTTTAACACCTGATTGCATAAATAATTTATTTAAAAGCAGATCCACATAATACTGAAAAACAATAAAACAAAATCCTAATGTATGGATTTAGGAAGAATATAACCATGTAAGTTGAGTCAGCTGTTGTATCCAATATATTCAATACTAAAAAAACAAAAATACAGACACAAAATAATAAAAAACAATAACAAAAAAACCCCATCTCATGTCTGGTTGAAAGAGATCACAAAAACACAAGTAAAATCTATAACACCACAGAAAACCAAGTTAAGCTGGAATGTTAGAGCATCAAATACTTTCTAGAAACACTGAAGTGAAAGAGACTTTAAGAGGCATCCAGCCTTCAGGAAAATACACTTAGATGCATTGAGAGAGAGAGAGAGAAGGATGTGTATTTATCTTTCTCTTTAAAAATCTTCATAGATATAAATCTTTTAAACTGTTTCTCTTTTTAAAAAAGTTTTCTGGACATGGGATTATATAACTTTTAAAGCTGGCAGGTCTGCCAAGTTCATTCAGTCCAAGAACTTGACCTTACAGATGGGAGCACCGGGCTCCGAGGGAATGCAGTAAAGTCACGGTCAAGGAGGGCTATAACACAGGGGTCCTAACTTCGCCTCCAGTGTTTTTCTTAGTAACCAAAGTCAGAGAAAATCCACCATACTATGGTCTCCTTGGAGAATTACAGAATTTGCTTAGCATTGAAAAAGACTAAGAATTCAGTGTCTCATTTGACAGATAAGTAAGCAGATGCCCATGAGTGCTTTGCCTCACTAAAAATCCAGTGAAATCGAGTATATTTACTTGCCACATACTTTTTTTCTTTATGAAATAAAATGAGATTTAAAAACATTTGGTAGCCTCACAACCCCTGGTTCAAATAAAATCATATGCAGAAGTCAGTATTAAAACTGATAGAAGCTGATCTTCTCTGAAGAAAATACGAGTGGGGCTCCCTTGAACCCCACTCTATGTTGAGCTTTAGGAGAGTATCCTAGACACACACTTGAAGTACTGTTGTAGGAGAAAGAATATGGGTATAACTTTCAGCTTACGTGTCTCTAGGACAAATAACTTGAACCTCTTCATCTATTACTAAACCATTCATCATTTCTATGGCTCCTCTTTCCAAGCCCTCACATTGACTTTGGCAGTGTTGAGGGAGGGGTGGGTAACACACAAGGACTGAGCATTTACTCCATTCCACGCATCGCTCTGGTTCTCCGTGAGCTCTGGAGAGGACCCAACAGAGTTCTGGACTAAACAGCTTAATAAGCATCTAGGCACCTGGAACCGAAAAGACTGTGTCCCCTCATGGAGTTACACTGAGTTGTCTCAAGCCATGAGGGGCCTTCAGGGTGTCTGCCTGGTGGCTTCTGTCACTAGAGAGGCAACACAGTCACAGGGAACAGAGAGTAGGTCATCCTGTGCAATTTTGAGCTGATCTTATACCTGTTTTGCCTCATTTTTGTTATTCAGAGATTGTGAATGTGCAAATGATATCTATTCGTTTAGACCACTGTAAACAGGAACCTGACACAAGAGTAATTGTGTGTGTGGCGGGGGGGTATACTCTTCTGAAACTAAATAAAACCCTTTTAGTATGGATAGGGAGATCTGAGAAAAGAATTTGAAGTTGGGGTTGGCAGTGACTTCATTGTATCCACTGAAAATAAACTTCATGCTCACTTACATTGAGGAGAGTCAGAAAAGTAAAGAAAGAAAAAGTCGGCAATATTCCCGTGAAGCATTGCATTCTAGACTCCTTTGTTTTGCACAAAAGAGCACTCATAACTCTCTTACAGCAATGGGCTTTTAAAACATTTGTGCTTTCCCTTTAAACTAATAGCTAAGGAAGGGAAAGTTGAATATTCAAAACCAAACAAAGCAGTTAGGTTTACCTTCAAATCCAAGAATAACAGTTTTTGCAGAATTCAAATGCAGCCATTGAAGATAAAACATTTGCTGATGATGAGACAAGAGAACATTGCCCCAGATGTCAGTGTTATTTATCGCCACAGGGCTGAACATCAGAAACCAATTCACATATGACAATGCCTGTGCCACTAATCACGAGCCACCTTTTTTCCTTAGATGAAGTCACGTTTTTCTTACTTACAAGAATTTTTGAAGCTGAATGCTTTCAAGACACTTGGAGATTGATCTTCAGATTCAAAGTATCACAGCAATTAAAGATTTTTATCAACAGGCCTAGTGCTGGTGGCTGGCATCTGAAATCCCTGGGAGAGGATAAAGGCAGGCAATTGCTGCTGCATGAACCATATGTAGTGCTACATCAGCACACTCACTAACTTGTGCTACTTCTAGGAAGTAGCAAAGGACCATTCATTAACTCAGTAAAGTCACATGAAGGAAAAATCCTAAGAAACACATTAGTGTACTATGCAGTAGGATTTTGTGCCCAGTCAATTCCATTCATCCAGCCCTACTAACTTTTCACAGGATGCTATGAAGAGTTAACGAAAGAATGAGCAGTAGGATCAGGATTTACCCAAAAGATAAGTTTCAGTGACAAAAGAAAAATGATATTATGAAACATTCAAACACAGCAAACAAAACAGAGATATTTCTTAGAACTATTATTATCAAAAGATATCATCCCTACGTGCTGATGACTTTGGACCAGAATAAGCATAAATATCTACCTAATCCTCAGTAGATTTTGCTAAAGACAAGACTAAATTCCAACAATTCCCTCCATTTATATTTGTACTTTGTATGCTGTTTCTACCTCCTTTTGTTCTCAGGGTTGGCATTCTATCTACCACCTCTGTGTCAGCCCCTCCCTTCCTCCATTCCCTTTCTAAAATTTTTATGTTTCAGAGAAGATAAAAATAAATCTTTGGTAGGTAACATCTCATATTTTGTTCTGCCTCCCCTTCTCTCTCACCCCCTCTAGACACCCCATGATGCACAACACCTTTGAAGATCAACACATATTTGTTGTGCTATGTAAGGCTGGGACTGTTGACAGAAGAGAGAAGAGGCTTATCATAGCAAATGTTTCCCAGGAGCTTCCTTCTTCTCAAGACCTGGAATTTGGAATCCTCATTCCTAGAAATGATTGTTCTAACTGCCATGATCCATAGGTATCCTATTTTGTATAAGAGGTGCTTTCGTTGGTAACTGGGGTTATCAACAATTAAACGAAACCTGAAACGTTGGAGCTGCAAGGTTGATTAGAGATAGATTAACTGGTCCAAACTGCCTTGAAGTTCTTGACATTCATACCCAGGGAAGGTAAACACCATGCCCATGGTCACCCAGCATGTTAGTAGAAAATTGATAGCTCAAGATGTTAATTCTGAGATACCCAATTGTTGGTAATTGAATCAGGTCTAATATCTACGCTTTATTAGACTCATCTAAAACATCATTCTTATCTCTAGTAAACTTGTCCTGCAGCTGGGAGCATATCCAGCATATACAATAATGCTTTCAATCACATTGTTTTATATTTTCCAAGAGATAGACAATGAGACCACATTCTGAGGTCAATAAGCAAGAAAGAAGGGATCTTTTTACACAAATATGCACATCTTGGTCTGTCCCAGTTTTCATAAAGTTGAAATGAAAACATTTTCTTCCCATCAGACTCTATTTCCTGGTTCTCACAGCAACACACTGAAACAAGGCATGATTTGCAGCGGCCCTTGATTCCTTGACAGCTGTGGAAACACAACGAATAAGCCATGACCTGAAGTAGCTTACTTGCAAAGGAAATATTAATATACAAAAGCACGAATTAAGACAGTTTGCAGTCAGGTGCTAACAGCATGGAATAGAATGGAGTTCAATGGAACAAAATATAGGAAGACATGCAGAGTCTTTAAAAGGCAGAGAGGGAGAAACCATAAACAAAAGGACAGAATTAGCATGACGGACCAGCTAAGAAATCAAAACCACCTGGTCAAAACAGAGAAGAGGTGCTGGGGCCTGGTGGGAAATAATGTGGGAATTAGTTTCAGGCATGCCAGATTAAAACCCTGCACAGGGATTTAGACTTAATGCATTATGGAATAGAGTACAAATTCAAGTTCATCTGTCCTTGAGATTTCCTTTTGCCACGAGTTATAGAGGTGGAAATGAAGGGAGCTGGAAACAAGGGAGTTGACAAATGAATATGAAAACTTGTTTTCATTAGTCCTAAACTGCAGATTTCTGAGCTCTTAATTCATGCCTTTATTCAACAGAATATTGCCTCTCCATCATCTTGCCAAGGAAATTGTGTTTTTCCTCACCTTTTGTTCTGATTTTCTTTCAAGCTGACTTTACTAATTTAAACATTTTTTTTTTTAAACTATAGTCATTAGTGACCATACTTTTCCCTATTCAGCAAAGTGCCAATTTTGCTCATGGAAAAAAGAGTACCAGCAATGAAACTCAGCATCTTTCCACCACAGTTTGATCTGTCCTGAAGTCTGGGCCATCGCGTACAAATCAAGGCTAGGAAGTGTTACTACTTAAACCTCCATTGAAGTGATATAAATTAAGCTTTTCCTAAAGTAAACTAAATAGAAACTTAAATTTTTTGACTTTTGCAAACGAAAAGAACCTACAGAGGCAACCATGTTTAATGTAAAATACTATAGACTTTTTATCTAGAAAATGTCAACTAATTCTAAGGAAATTCAGTATCAATAATTCTTCATTTGGTTTCTTTAGTAACAGAATTAAAGATTAGATTTTACTGCCCCACCCAATATTTTATTTTAATATTCATGTGTAAGAACAAGGACTGGAGAGAAGCAGAGAGCACTGACAACTCAAGGCAACAAGCCAGCATGTAGATGCTAATCCAAGTTGAACCACTGACTCTCTGCATTACCACAAGCAAATCACTTGATGCACTGTTCTCCTGGCCAGCCCTGGGGCAAGACCTAGTCAAATGCAATACCAGTAATAAAAATCATTCTTCTGTATACAAGTTCTGCTACTTAAAAAGAATTCATTTTACTCCAATGGGCTTTATAAAATTTACCCAATTTAGAATTCTTAGGGGAAAAATAGGTGTGTTTGTGTACATACACACACATCATGATTGAGATTTTCATTTTACTGTTATGTGAGTGTCCTTTATGCCAAAAGCTTTGAAAAAATATTTTGGATTATACTGATATTCTGGCTTTTACTCTCTCCTGAGAGAACCTTAAGTAGTGAAACTGAAAACGATCCTCCTTGAAAAGTAGATATAATGCGCTATCAAGACAATTGGACTATTCTTAATGCTCTTAACGCAAGGCTTCCTTGATAGCCCGAGGACACAAGGAAACGTGACATGACCAAGAGGAAGGGTGAAGACAGCTAGAAAGGAGGAGTAGGAATGCAGCGTCTGGTACTTTCCCCCGCACGGAGCAAATGTGAAGAGCACTGTCAAAGCTCCCACAATGTGACTCCAGCATCGATTCTGGCTGAGAGAAAGAGTAGAAATAACACACCGCCAAGGACTAATAGTATATGTATTTATTCCCACTTCAAGGAGAACAGAAGCCTGCAGAAAACAGAATAAACAGGTTAGTATGTTTACACTTGGAAAACCTTGAAAGTACAAAATACTGAACTGCCAGGGTAAGCAGAAAGGCGTTGTGATCCATAATAAGGAAATGAGAGAAATACTGAGCAAAATGTCAAAATGGTATGTAGGACGCCTAAAGCATCAACATGGCAAGATGGACCATTATCTGACGTAGGGTCCAAGGAGGGCACTCAGCTAAAATCCTCTAGGTCTGAAGGGAAAATAGAGCCTGATGCCAACTTCAGTTGCTAAATCTACAATTTGAGATTTGTAATAAACATTAATGTAAATGCTACTTTACTTGGTAGCATCTGGCTAAACAGTTATGGTTTAATACGGAAATTGTTATATTTTAGAATTGTTCACAAGAACTTGTTTTAAAACCATATTCCTCAAAGAAATTTATCAGTCAAATCATTTACTTCCCTCAATGAACTGTCCCCAGAATTTTTATAAACTCTGGTTTAAGACCCAAAGCTCTATTACTCTCCCCTGATTAATTTACTTTCAGAATTTTCCGTTTCTATCCCTGCTGGCTTCCTATCCTCCGAAAAGATAAACTAATCCAGCAACGGTAAACCCTTAGGAATTAATGTGGTCATCAACATGAAAGGGAATCTAGCAAATTATAAATTGGCCACTTAATTTTCTATTTCCTTATTAAGCAATTGTTATAGATTGTGACAGGGTTACACATATATTTTAAAAAAAAAAACTATGTCAAATACTGTCAGCAAAAAAACGTGTTTTTCTGTTTCGTTTTTGCTTGGAGAAGCACAGGACTCATCCAATCCATATTACCACCCAAAATTCAGGGATAGGGAATGTTGAGAATGTTCCCTAGAAGAGCCAAGTACATAGTTAGACAAAATAAAGACTCCTGTTTTCAATATAACAGTCAAGACCATCTGTTGATGGATTACCCTTTCTAAAGTTTCCATTTTTGAAGGACAAGAGAGTTCGATCTGGATTCACATTCTATTTTATATTTCATTTCCCCCACAGCCAGTAAGGCTTATCAAGCATAACTTTTACCTTGTCCTATCCAAAGGGAAGAAAAATATAGATACGAAGTGAAGTGGAAAAAGTGAAAATATATATAATACTAAAATATTACACATTGCAACCAAATTATAATCATTTGGAAAAAATTAATAAAATTTAATTGATTTCATTTCAATAATTTCCCAACTGATAATTCATTATAGCAATACCTCCCCTTATCCTAGTGCATGTAGCAAAATGAAAATATTCACAAAAATAAAATAAAAGTGTGAAGGATGCACTAATTTCCTGGGCATTTGCTTTTTCCTCGAATTTGGAACCCTGTGGGATCTTAAATCTGTGGTATTAGGAGCAACGGGAGTCAAGCAGAGACTTCTAAATCCTTCTTTCTGCTCTCCTAATACAAATCTTATGAAACATTGATGTTATAGCTGTTTTTCAAGTTAGGAATACTGCCAAGTAAATGTAGCAATACCTGTACATGATTTTGTATTTTATTAGTCATTAAAGCAACTACATACTTTTGAATATATTAGTCATACATACACGCAAGGCATCAATGATTTCTATTTCAGACAACGCCTGGTACACAACTGGATTCAAGGACTCCTAGCAATCATTCACCCTCCAGAGGGTATGGAGCAAACCACTGCAGTAGGGTGTTAGCCTGAAACTAGAAAAGGCAGAGGATAAACGGAGAGGAGAGAAGGAAGGGATGCCGCAGAGGTATTAGCGAGAGGAGCCGAGGATATATGGATACGGAACGTGGAACAGACCCAGAAAACAATCCTTTACTGTTTTCACTTGGAACATCTGTGTAAAAAGTCATTTAGAAGACAGTAAATTAGACTTGTGCCTAAATCATACACAAATTGGATACTTTGGGGTACAGAAGAAAGGGACAGATAAATTATTCATTAATTAAGTTCATCAACTTTCCCCCATACATGGTGGAGAGAAGATTTTGATCTGAAAATTTTTACTGAAATTACATATTCAAAAGTGTTAGTGGAGAGGCTCAGTTTCCGGGTCTGCATCACTCTGAAAGAGGAGGAAAGTGATCTCTAGAAATAAACCAAATCCCAAAGAAATGTGAATAGCCCACTGAGATTTACTGGGGTGCATACTTGACCTATGTGTCATTATACAGTGTAACACCTAATATTTAACAGGGAAGTTAATGAGCTTTGATGGATAATATAAATGATAGAAATAATAATATAAAGAACAAAAATAATCTAAACAGTCAACTTTTGTCAAAGGGCTTATTGTGCCCTTAAAGAGAAGACAAGTGAATTAGTGAAACAGACATTCCCAATACAAAATATCTACTGCCCATCAGAATAATCGCTGTGTATTAGGTCTACTGCGATCTTTTATTGTTCCATTTTATGCGTTAAATTCTGTTACTTTCTACATATTCCAGGCTATAATATCAGGACAAGAACTCCTTTGAAGATAAAAACAATTTTATATAATAAAGAGGACACGGTCTTGAAAATCAAGGAACTAGTACATACAATTTTAGGGTCATGTAAGTTGAAAACAAGGAGCATTTGTTTTGTGATTAAACATTAAATAACGTCTCTACTTTTGTCTAAAACAGAAAAGAAAATAAATTATCTTCTATAAGAGAATGTGTTCCAGTTTGATTTGTTATGCACAGACATATTAAATATAAATGAGTATCTGGTATGGTTAAATTGCTTTTGTTTCTTAATACTCATATTTCTAGAAAAATATTAGATACATATTTTATACAAGGAAGGTGAGTGAGAATCTTTCTCATGCCTTTTATAAAGCATCAAATTCTTAGGAACAACATCTCTAAGCTGATTTGCCCCAAGATACAAAAGTAGGCTTATCAGAAAGGTAAATGGCAAAGAGCTAAATTTGTGATTACGCTAGAGACAAAGTCTGGATTCCAATGAGCTCATCAAGAAGTAATGATACGCATGCTGGTGATCTGGGTGAAATTTAATAACTCAAAGAAATGCACATAGGTTAAATAAAATAAAAAGACATCAAGAAAGGTTTGGAAAGTCTTGGCTACAAAGTAGGCCATTTGAAAAAGACCTAGCATGTTAATTGGCTACATATTCAAGCGCATCAACAGTATGACATGGCTTACCAAATATTGACACAAATAAATGATGTTAATGCAATTAGAGTGTGCAAAGGAAAAACACGAATCCCTTGTAGCCTGATTTTGTCAGGAAGCAACTAGAATATTCAATTCAGTTTTCAATATTCAAAACAAAAGTGAAATATGTTATTGAGGGTGACGAAGAAAGGGGGTAGCTGCTTAGCCTGAAAAGAAACCAAATTCAGGAAAACAGGATAACCATCCAAGTGTGACCCTGTGCCTCCCTTGATCCCCAACTCCCACAAATATAAAGTGACCACATACAGTGCTCATGGCCTTCAGTGACCTGGCTTCACCCACCCCTCCAGCCCCAGTCATCCACTCTCCACTTTAACTCTCTCTCACATTATGGAGCTGCTTATAGTGTCCTGACACACACCATGATGTCTCCATGCTTTTTCCTTGCTATTCTTTTCCTTAATGTGTCCTTTCACCTCTTCGTTCCTTCTTCATGGCATAACCCCTCCTCATCTGTAAGACTCAGATCAAACTTATTCCAGAAAACATTTTTTGACCCCCTCCTCTCTTTTCTACCTCCCTGTCCCGTCCAAAGTCTCTCCTCTGTGATCCTGTAGCATCCTGCGCATATCTTATATTATATACTTAATTAAAATGATCTATGTATAACTCTGTCTCTTGTAGCAGGTGAACTGGTAAGCAAAGATTCTATCTAACTTCTAGTTAGATTCTAGTGGCTGCAAAAAGATGTTTGCTGAATTGAGCTAAATGTCTATCGTGTTAAAACGTGAATGAGCTTTATCAATCACAAATATATATTGAATTCCCATTAAACAGTGTGCTCAGTTAGCTAATACCAGAAAGAAAGAAATAGTGAGCAGAAACTCATATCAACAAGGAAACAACTTTTTAACAACTAGATCTGTTTAAAAATGGAATAGAATGCCTGGTCAAGAAGTTTGTTCACCATCATTGAAAGTGCCAGGAATGCTATATGAAAATTATTTCATGATTGGGAGGCTTAGACAATTAGGTGCTTTCTAAGATCCCTTCCAACACTAAGATTCTATATTCTCTTTTCCTTGTCATAGGTGAGAGAAATATATCCATTTGCAGCTTTAAAATAACACATTGATAGCTATGTAGCTCTACATTTAGTTAAAACTGAAGCTACTCAAAGAAAGCTTTTGCTGTAGAGTGGCAGGATATAGCCAGAAAGCAAACTGAAAAATGTGAGCTAGTATTTAGCACTTCTGTCTAATTTCCTTAACTAATGAAGTAAAAGTATTTCCTGTGCCATCTCTGTGTATGAGTGTGTGCACATGTGTGCTCTCAAGCATGCAGGGTGTATATTTGTTTAAGAGGGTTCTACTACCAGAAATTACTGGAGAGAAAATAAAGAACACTTACAATGCACTCTTGCATTATCATGAAACAGTGGCCACACTTAAGAACAAATAAACGAATGCATTTTGTACTAAGTGACACTAAACTGAGTAACTGTTAGCATTTAATGACTTGCAAGGAAACAAGAATAAAACTGGCCATTGTTCAAATGAACTACTGATTCAGGGTCCAGCAAGAAAAGGAATAGATTTTAAAATCCTCATGACACAGCAATATGTAGGCAATTTGTGGGCAGCACAACAGAATGGTAATAAGGAAACACTCTGTGCTCAGCCTCCGTGGGCTGGGACCAGTAATCAATAACTGTGTGTCCCTGGGCAACTTACTTAACTTAAGCATGCCTCAGTTCCCATATCTGTAAAATGGGGATAATACCACCCACCTAATAGATTTGTGAGGAGAACTGAATGAGATAAGCCCTGTAAAGCACTAAGAACAGTGTTGGCACATGGTAAGTTTTCACAAATATTAGCTGTTATTATTATACCAGCACATATTGTCATACCAAGTGGTTCCACAGCTTTCAATACTAAGTAAAATATTATTACTTACTAGTTAGTGTTTATTTCCTGGTCTAGATTCAAAGTTGTGGAATCAGGATTATTAGAGATACAGTAAATTAGATTCCTTCCTATCAAGCTTTTCATTCCCAGGGTAAGTACCTACCTTACAGCTTTATTAAGATAATTAAATGAATTAATAATGACAAAGAGTTTAGAATATGCTTCCACTGGTTACGTGCTCTCGTTATTATCACTCCCTCTTATCAAACATGTAAGATAAACATTTAATATTGTGCATAAAGATAAACATTTAATATTGTGCATAAAGCCAATCTCTTCTATATCTGTCAATAACTAAGCTTGAAGGCAAAGATGGCTTCTGAAGATGAACTATTTTCAAACGGAGAAGAATACTGGCTAGTGACTCCTAGAGCTGTAGAGAAGTGTGAAAGGGCTTAAACAGTGGAAGGTGGACTTTAGATTATGCACAGGGAACTAGAAAAACGTCAGTAAAAATTGGAACAGGCAACTCAGAGAGATGGTGGAATCTCCACCCGAAAAAAACTGACAGCTACTTAGCTGGACTGAGTGGTCATTTCTTGCACCAACAGAAAAATTTTAGTAGATATAGAAGGCAGAATAATAGCTCCAGAGAGGCCTGTGTCCTAACACTTAGAACCTGTGAATATGTTAGGTTACATGGCAAAGGGGAATTAAGGTTGCAGGTGGAATTAAGGTTAGTAATCAGCTAATCTTAAAATAGGAAGATTATCCTGGATTATCCAGTTTGGAAAAATATAATCACAAGGGTCCTGAAAAGCGGAAGAGGGAACAGAAGAGTACCAGAGAGATGGCAGCAGGGGAAGAACTCAGCCAGCCACCAATGGCTTTGAAGATGGAGCAAGGGGCCATGAGCCAAAGAATGAGGGCTGCCTCTAGAAGCTGGAAAAGGCAAGCAAGTGGATTCTACCTTAGAGCCTCCAGAAAGGAATGCAACACTGCTGACACCTTTATTTTAGCCTAATGAGACTTGGGTCAGACTTCTGACCTCCTGAACTATAAGATAATAAATTTGTATTGTATTAAGCCACTAAGTTTGTGGTAATTTGTTACAGCAGTGATAGAAAACAAACACAGGAGGCATCTTTCTACCTTGTCTTTAATTACCTGAAATGCAATTATGCCCATGTGAGATTTAATAAATTCTTCCATTAGTTTAAATGGATTCTTACTTAAATTCAAATAAAGTAAATATTAAATAAAATGCAAAAATAAAGAAAAACACAAAGAAAGACTTTATAAATGCCTCTAAAATCTGACTTACTGCAAAATGAATGGCCAAAGACAAAAAAAAATTTTAGATGAAAAATACTTTAATTTCCATTGAAATTCTAAGTACAATAAAGGCAGGACCTATGTCTGTCTTGTTTATTTTATCTTGGTACCTGATGCCTAGAACTTAATTATTTATAAAACAAATAAATGAATGAATATACATTTGATCAACTATGGTTTATCCCAAAATATGCTATGAAAAGTGAGTTGCTATCAAATTTGAAAGTGTTCATTGTATATTATGTTTTGTATTTTTTAATGTTTTTTCTTTTGAATAGATTGCAGTTACTTCAGAACATTAAACTACATAAACAAGAAGACATGATTTACAAACATGCACCTCAAAATGAACAACTCCTTAATGATTAAAAAGTTTGGTTAATATTGAATTAATTATTA
Organism: Ceratotherium simum simum; assembly: GCF_057802395.1. NCBI lineage: Eukaryota > Metazoa > Chordata > Mammalia > Perissodactyla > Rhinocerotidae > Ceratotherium > Ceratotherium simum. The sequence goes on from NC_141913.1 coordinate 14,258,406, forward strand.
CACTATAGACTGAATGTTGGTGTCCCTCCAAAATTCCTGTGTTGAAACCAAATCCCCAATGTGATGGTATTTGGAGATGGGGCCTTTAGGAGGAGGTTAGGTCATGAGGGTGGAGCCCATTAGGGCTCTTATAAAAGAGACCCCACAGTGCTCCCTCGCTCCTCTGGCCATGTGAGGACACAGTGACAAGACAGCCAACTGTGAACTAGAAAGCAGGCCCTCACCAGACAGGGAATCTGCCAGCACCTTGGTCTTGGCCTTCTCAGCTGCCAGAACTGTGAAAAATAAACTTGTGTTGTTTATAAGCCACCCCGTCTATGGCATTCTGTTATAGCAGAACTGCTTAAGACATATTAATCATAATGAAAGCAAATAGTCATTTTCTAATCAAAGTTTCTTTACGCAGCACACATGAAGATATTTTCCCACAACTTCTTATAAATAGGTCATATGTGCTTTGTTAAATTATATTCGCGAGGGCAAGAGTTATGGTAGGCAAAATCAATAATAAAATGAAAAATCCATAAAGTCTGTCCAGCAGATTCTTGCTTTTTTTAGGAAAAAGGTGTTAAGATTCCCTGGAGGCAGGGAAGTCCTTGTACACTGAACTAAAAATAAAGAGGGAAAGAGAGGTGGAGAGTACCTCCTTATGCTGCAATCATTCCAGGCCAACAGTGTTTCCTCATCACCACACTCAGAACCCCTCTAAGCCGTCAAATGTCTGTGCTAGGCTCAGCTCCCACAATGAGCTCATATTCTGAGACCTAATCCAGCAAGAGGAAGGGAGCCCAATTTCTTTGTTTTCTGGGCAGTGTTGTATAAGACTTGCTCTTAGTCCTTGATGATCTCCCTATCAGCGGCTAGATTACTGCCCTTGTCTCCCTAACTGTTTCATAAGATTCATTCTCCACCTGCATTTACTCTTCAACTAGGCACTGTACCTCTGCCCTGTCTCTATCTCCCCCCAGTCTGGACCTCCGCCCAGGCTGTCTGCCACCTGGCTCCTCAGAATCCCTGCCTTGAGCCAAATCCCGATATGACTCGTTATTTCACTTGCCCTTCTTCCAACTTTCAGCAGTGAAGGATGGGAATTATACAGGAAATGCAGGCTAAATCTAGATTAAATGCTAGTCCTTGGAGACCTTGATCTTAATTGATAGAACCTGAGGTTCTTAGTCTTCCGAACTGGTTTTGGAAGCTCACCTCCAGCAGATGGAAACTGGAAGCTGTGGGAAGGCAGCAGATGGCAGAGTTTTCTCCTGGTGTACCAACTGCCACCGTAGCCCTACATAAACCCACGAAGAAGGCAGAATTTGGCTATGGAATCTTTCAATCTCACCTCTGAATTTCTTTTTGAGCTTTTCACTTGCTTTCCAATGCCCCTCTGGCTATGCAATAAATATCCAGCTAGACCTTCCCAGATTCCCCTTCATGTTTCCCTGTGCACCAGTTAAAACTCTTTCCCTCGAAGAATGACAGATTTCTGGTAAGTCTTAATCCAGTTAATACAATTAACACTAAATTGTCCAGTATGCAGAACTCTCCTGTAACATTTTGCTTCTTAAAATGTGATTATCAATCTCAATAATTTAACGGAATCTAAAATTTGTAGAATACATTAGAGATCATTTTGACCAGGCAGCCATTTTTCTTTTAGCTGATTTTCCAAAATAAATTATATTGAAAAAAAACTACCCCATTAGCACCAACCTCCAACACTTCACCTCTGTAAGTAACTCTACACCACACCTAACTATACAACAAACAGTCCTTGATTTGGGAAAGAATGTGATTTGGGTTTGTCAGAGATAAAGTATAAACAGATTCCACTAATTGCTTGCTTGGATGATAAAGAAAACAATGACATGGAGCTAGGGAGCATAGAAAATCAATATAACAGCAATTAGGGCACAAATGCTCATCTTAAGAACTGGAGGACTCCTAGTGGGCTCAACCATTCTCGAGTGTCTAACTAGTTAACTGGTCAGCATAGAACACTTTAGGGCTGACTATACAGATCCTTGGCTTCTTTGCTCACTTTATTCTTTATTTCACTGCTCACGGGCATTTCCATTCAAAGGCTAGAAGAAGAAGAGGAGAACAATAAAGTAAGATAACTATTTCAACTGTTTTTTCACACCTCCTATAAACCGTGGGGAGTTAGAACTAAAAACTAAATGAGATTTGGGTGAATTTCAGAAGATTACACTTATCCATGTCTTACGACAACAATGAACAAGAATCAACTGCATCCTGTGCAAACAAGCTCTCTGAGATTTTTTTATATGAAGACTTCTAAAATCAGCACATGGGCTATATGTACAACTTTTCGTAACATATTAGGTAATGTAAACAAACAAAACAACAGTAATTTTTATATAAATTGGACATTCTGGGCAAGTCTGATATCCATCTTAGGCATGGGTTTACTAACGTGCCCGCTCACTGATATCTGAATTAGTTGAACAACACTTATTTACCCTATCGCATCTATTCTCCTTTTCCTTTTGCCTTTTTCTTATGTTTATATATTGGTTTGGGACATTTTATGATAAGAGCTTTTCACAAACACAACTATCCTAGTGAGATAGGAGATCAATATTTGTTTCTGTCACTGTAATGTAAGGTAAATATACATATATATTTTACAAATCTAATATTTCAGTAAACTGCTGTCTTAATCCTATGATAAATGCTACATGCTACCTGCACACTAGCTCTCCTAATCCTTGGAACTTCTAACTTGTAACAAAGATGGATAGGATATCAGTGGGAAACTATAAAGGTTACTTGCTATTTATATTTCCCTTGCAGAAATATTTTATTGCCTATAAAATTACTTTGGAAAATGCTGCAGTTACATTGTCTGCTTATAATGTTCAATGAGAAACTTCTCCCCATCTATGTATTTTTTTTTAACAAACGCTAGAGCTGGAAGGTATATTGGTAATCATAAAATCCAATCTTGCACCCAAGGGAAGTATTCCTGTCAGATGGTGTATTATCTGTCTATTACCTGAGTTTGATAGCTTATATACTTTTTAAATTATTGGAATATTAAAGTTTCAATTTGATTGCTGTTGTTGGAACTCTTAAAAAGGAATAAAGATAGCATTTTAAAATAATTTTATTCTATGTTAGGCTAAATCGAAAGTATACCAGGGAAGAAAAAATAGTGAATAGGGGCCGGCCCAGTGGCGTAGTGGTTAAGTTCACGCATTCTGCTCCGGCAGCCGGGGGTTTGCAGGTTCGGATGCCGGGCGCAGACTGACACACCACTTGTCAAGCCGTGCTGTGGTGGCGTCCCATATAAAGTAGAGGAAGATGGGCATGGATGTTAGCCCAGGGCCGATCTTCCTCAGCAAAAAGAGGAGGATTGGCAACGGATGTTAGCTCAGGGCTAATATTCCTCACACACACAAAAAAAGTAGTGAATGAAGGAGAAAAGAAGACATGAATGTAGACAGACAGGAATAAATGCCTACCTGATGCTGACACGGGTATTAGGATAATAATTTAGCCCACTACTCTTGCCACACTGACCACAGTTCATCTCTTCTCCCTTCTTTCCTTAAAGTACCAGGTTAACCTTTTATTTTCTAGTTTTACAGTAAGTATTGTGGGTGAGAGCTGTTCTAATGTCCTGTGACTATAGTTCCATTTATGCCATTTGTACCAAAACAGGGCAAAATTGTTAGGTGCATGTAAGAATTTTTGAGATATTAAATATAAAAACTATTATGTTGAGAAGGAATAACTATTGAACTTGAAATACTGCATAAATACATACTCTTACTTTCAAGATAATATGTTTCACATGTCTGCTTCTTACCTGAAAACATATAAGAATTAATGGACTAAAATCAATGTATTTAATCAATTTTTAGGTTGTTTCAATGTCAATTTTAAGAAATTATACATTAGAGAGGAAATCAGTGAAGAATAAGATCAATGATGTAAATAATAATGATTTTTAAAGAGTTCTTTCATTCAGTACTATCTTATATATAACTTTTTTTCTTGCTTAGTGATTGGCAGGTATTTGGAGATAATTTGAACAAGGTTTTTAGTAATGCCATGTGTCAGATTTGTGAATTATTAAAAATTGGTAAATGAGAGTAGGGATAGTGAATATTAACTGTGTTATAATATTAGGAAATCCTTTTTATAATTCTATTGCTATTTATTGAATTTCTGCCAAGTTGCAGTAAGATATCAGAGTAAGTACATCCAAGAAATACCAGCTTGACCTTTCCACGTCTATTTAATTTTCACATGATATTGACTATAATGTTGATTCTCTGAAAGTAGAAAAAATTTCCTTTTGGGAAACAAAATAGCAGTGCCATTCATATTCTAATATTATTTTATTTTCACTCAGGAAAAAAACCATTGGAAAGGAGCATTGAAATAGTCTATAAGTACTGTTACAACCATGAAGGAAAAATGGGAAATGATAAGTCTAGTTATCAAACATTACAGACATTCTACAAACGCATATGTTTATCTAGAAAAGTCTAGATCTGGGGCCGGCCCCGTGGCTTAGCGGTTAAGTGCACACTCTCCGCTACTGGAGGCCCGGGTTCGGATCCCGGGCGCTCACCAACGCACTGCTTGTCCGGCCATGCTGAGGCTGCGTCCCACATACAGCAACTAGAAGGATGTGCAACTATGACATACAACTATCTACTGGGGCTTTGGGGAGAAAAAGGAGGAGGATTGGCAATAGATGTTAGCTCAGGGCCGGTCTTCCTCAGCAAAAAAAAAAGAGGAGGATTGGCATGAAAGTTAGCTCAGGGCTGATCTTTCTCACCAAAAAAAAAAAAAGAAAGAAAAGTTTAGATCTAACCATGATGACTAGTTGCAAAACTTGACTTCTGAAATAATTTTATCCTGAAGTTCTCTCTCTTTTAAATTGTTTCTAACGTCTTTTTTTTGCTCTTCTTTAGAAATGGCTTTCCTAGTGCAGCCTGTTTCATGTTAGCAAGCTAATGACTGAAACACAAACTCATGCTATTCATGAGAGGATCCTTCACATTTTATAGTAATACCATTTTAATTGTTCAGAAGCTCTGTGTTAAAATTTAGTGTCAGACAAAATGGTCAAAATTTCTCTCACTAGAGGAACCAGATCTCTCGGAGAAAATCAATTTTGCAGATGGGACGCACTGTTGCGTTGTTCAAAGTATTACTGTGTGAACAATACAGGGCAGATTCATTAAGATGTGGCACCTCTCACGTAGACCATTTTGCAATGTTTTTATTTCATTTTGTCCTCTTCGTGGCTGCAGCCTATTTAAAGCAAAATGCAAAACAAAACCTCCTTCTGCTAGTACTCTAGAGACATCCTGCCCTCAGTCAGCAACCTTTCTCCTCCCAGCTCCTGGTGTCAGCATGTAGCCCAACATCTCAAATGGTACCATTGTGGAGTAGGGAGAAGCACAAAATACATAGTACAGGACAAATGACCTGTTAATTTAAAACCTCAGGAAACATTTTTTCATGACAACAATTAATTTCATGAAAAATTAATATTCCACTAAAATGGAATATTTTGGTGGTTACATCAACAAAAGTAATAATTCGTTTTTTGGTGAGGAAGATCGGCCCTAAGCTAACATCCATTCCCAATCTTCCTCTTCTTGCTGAGGAAGATTAGCCCAGAGGTAACATCTGTGCCAATCGTCCTCCATTTTGTATATGGGACACCGCTGCAGCATGGCCTGATGAGCAGCGGGTAGGTCCGTGCCCAGGATCTGAACCTATGAACCCCAGGCCACCGAAGCAGAGCATGCGAACTTAACCACTACACCAGCCCCCAAAAGTAATAATTTTTAAATATTTGGAATATGTTTTTCTTAAGAGGAGCTCTTATTGAAAATGAAGATCATTATAAAAAAAAAAACCTATACCACAAAAAGGAAATCACTATTTTTCCTCTATATTAAAAGAAATATCTCTTAGATTATTTATTATATGTGGAAAATGGAAACTCCTAATTCCGCCCCCCAGCACCACAAAATTAAGTTCCCAAAACCTCTAATAAGCGTTCTATGGCTATCACTAATAGATTCCATTATTTTTTTTTTTTTTTAGCAGTAATCAGATGCTTTTTGGCAAGCTCACTTTCCAAAAGTAAAGTTACAAGAACAATTTTCTAAAGAACGCCAGTCATGCATTTTGTGTAGGCATGTCTCAGATGCTGTTCTCAGATATTGACTTATACCTTAAATAGTTTTCATGGTGAATAATATTCCTTATTAAAGGAATATTCACGTTAAAGGAATATTCCTTATTCACCATGTCCTTTTGTTGTTTGATCCAATCACTCAAATATTTATGAAGTAACAGTTTTTCATAAGGAAATTTTCCTTTCCCTGCGGATTATTTTCTCAAGCACAGACACAGGATTCAGAGGCAGCTCTCCTCCTGACTTATTCCAGCAGCTACAAAGACCTGCTGACTCAAAACTCCATCTATAAACTGGGGATATTCCTGATTTAGAAAGTGGCCTGACCATCAACAAAACGAAAAGACAACCTAACAATTGGGAGAAGATATTTGCAAACCATACATCTGATAAGGGCTTAATCTCCAAAATATATAAAGAACTCATGCATCTCAACAACAAAAAAACTAACAACCCAAATAAAAAATGGGCAAAAGACCTGAACAGACATTTCTCCAAAGAAGATATACAGATAGCCAACAGACACATGAAAAGATGTTCAAAATCATTAACTATCAGGGAAATGCAAATCAAAACTACAATGAGATATCACCTCACGCCCGTCAGAATGGCTATAATTAACAAGACAGGAAACAACATGTGTTGGAGAGGACGTGGAGAGAAAGGAACTCTCCTACACTGCTGATGGGAGTGCAAACTGGTGCAGCCACTATGGAAAACAGTATGGAGATTCCTCAAAAAATCAAGGATAGAACTACCGTATGATCCAGCTATTCCACTGCTGGGTATTTATCCAAAGAACTTGAAAACACCAATGCGTAAAGATACATGCACCCCTGTGTTCATTGCAGCGTTATTCACAATAGCCAAGACTTGGGAGCAACCTAAGTGCCCATCAAGGGACGAATGGATAAAGAAGATGTGGTATATATACACAATGGAATACTACTCAGCCATAAGAAACGATGAAATCCAGCCATCTGTGACAACATGGATGGACATTGAGGGTATTATGCAAAGTGAAATAAGTCAGAGGGAGAAGGTCAAATACTGTATGATTTCCTTCATTAAGTAGTAGATAATAACAACAATAAACAAACACTTAGAGACAGAGATTGGATTGGTGGTTACCAGAGGGGGGGGAAGGGGGGAGGGAGGAGGGCAAAAGGGATAATTTGGCACATGTGTGTTGTGATGAGTTGTAATTAGTATTTGGGTGGTGAACATGATGTAATCTATGCAGAAATAGAAATATCATGATGTACACCTGAAATTTATACAATGTTATAAACCAATGTTACTGCAATAAACAAAAATTTAAAAAAAAAAGAAAGTGGCCTGAGATTCTGGGGGTACAGGGATGTTTTTATTCATTTGGAACAGATTTTCTCCAAACTGGTTGCACATTAGAACCATCTGGGAACATTTTATAACGAACTCAAGCCCAGACCCAATGCCTGGAGATCTCATTTAATTAGTCTGGGGTGAGGCCCAATACATTAAAACTCCCCAGGTGTTTCTAATATGCAACCATGGTTGCAAACCTCTAGTTAGAACAACATTTACAAAAACTTCACCATGGTGATCTTGCCTTTTATAATACAGCACAATTTCACATATATGAGTTGACAGGAGATAAGGCAATCTTAAAGAAACATCATTTGTCTGCTATCCTTTGGGGACAATTATGATGAAGGAAAGAATTCTCCAGATAATAGAAAACTAGTCTATCAATCCTGAGATAGTAAATATTTAAACATCTTTGTTGGAAATCTTTCTAATAAATATTACATAATTCCTTGCCCTAAAGAAAATACACTAAACATACTTTAATCTTTTCTTGATGGTTCAATATCACCATTGTAGACATCTGTGATGGTATTATCTTGTTTTTGTGATATTTAGGCACCTCTACTAAATGGACTCAGTTTTGAAAGTTGTGGTGGCAATGATTCTTATCATTCGTCAAGTCAATCCCAATGATTACTTCTTAGTATTTTTAACTGTCTGACCTCACCCACCAATTTCCCTTTGCTTTTGCCCTTCCTACTTCTAATCTAATGATGCCAATATTGATTATGCTGAAATGGCTGAATATAACTTGAGAAGACTTTAAAGCCTGCGAGATCAGGTAATCATGCTTATTAAATCAAGTACCTTGGATGAGGCATACAATCCACGGTCAGCAGACTCTGCTGTGAGAACACAGAGATGCCTGTTCTCCTACAAAGGAAAGCACGTGAACACTATGACCAAATTCTCCTTGCGATTCTTTAACAATATTTTTCCTTTCATGACTGTATTCAAGACAATTTAAGTTGGCAGAAATTTGACTACTAGATAATAGGATATTCTTATAATAAAAATCTAGATTAAAAGAGCATTGATCTGAATGAGAGATGACTGTAAGTTTCATATAATGAGGAGATATCCCTGAATATTAGATGAAGCACTGCCCTCCTCCCTGAATGCACACTAACCCTAACTAAGAATCACTCTGTCTGATGAAGGGACCAGGAGATTGCCCAGTATACAATCTAGTTGATCCCAAAATGATCCAAATAAGAGAAATAGCTAGAAATGTAAAGATAGAGAATACATCCAGAGACGATATTTTATACAATATAGTAACTCAACAACTCTTCCAAGTAGAGGTTCCAGAATTAGTGAGAAAAAATAATACTAGATAAAATTACCAAATTTATAGTCCATGTGTACCTCAGCATATTATGTTCTTATTCTCTGTGCTATGATTTCTAATTATGATTTCAATCCAAATCAGAACACCTAATTTGTAGTTTGGAAAAGATCAGAGGTGGCAGATTGGATTGCACAAAACATGTATCATTAGTCCGAGGTCTAGTTCTAATCCCCTGAACATTGGGGTGAATGAGCAATAACTGTGCTAAAAGATAAGTCAAACAGACTTTTGCAAAGAAAAACCATGTGAATTGCTTGAAAATGCACGAATTCATGGTTCCTTGGTTTTTTTACATGTGGAGTTCATGATGTTTGCAGGGCATATTCCAACTTTCTGCAGGTAGAATAATATTAGTGTGAATAGTATTAAATGGCACTGATAGTATTAAAATATTATACTGACGGTCCCTGACTTACATTGGTTCATCTTACGATTTTTCAACTTTACGATGGTGCGAAAGCAATACTCATTCAGTAGAAACCTTACTTAGAGTTTTGAATTTCGGTCTTTTCCTGGGCTAGCAATATGCAGTAGGATGCTCTCTTGTGATGCTGGGCAGTGGCATTGAGCGGCAGCTCCCAGTCAGCCCCACGACCACGAAGATGAACAACCCATACGCTTACAACCATTCTGTACCCAGACAACCATTCTGTTTTTCACTTTCAATACAGTATTCAATAAATTACGTGAGATATTCAACACTTTATTATAAAATAGGCTTTGTGTTAGATGATTTTGCCCAATGGCAGGCTAACGTAACTGTTCTGAGCACGTGTAAGGTAGGCTAGGCTAAGCTATGATGTGGGTTAGGTTAGGTGCATTAAATGCATTGTAACTTAGGATATCTTCAACTTAACGACAGGTTTATTGGGAGGTAACTCTATTGTAAGTTAAGCAAGATCTGTGTAAGAAACATATATTTATTGAATTTCTTAGAACTATATAATTCTTTGCGTATTTCTGTCATTAAAATTGCTTCTGAAAAACTCTCACCTATAAACTTATGTAAGATTTCCTCATCTGTAACCTTTTAGAAGAATCCATCAAAAAATCACGATATAAGGTGTGGTGTGATTTCAGTTTATTCTACCTTTTTGTGTTACTTGGGTTAAAACCAGTAGAGACTTTTACATATGGAATATATATGTAACATGAGGTGAATATACATCCTTGTAAAATAATATCCCTGAAGTAAAATTTCCTGTAAAACATAGAGAGCAACACAGCACCCATGGACTGTTTATTTCTATCTAGTATCACTATACGCCCTGTGAAGTCATAACAGCTACAAAACACCTAAAAATATTAAAGTAGGCCAATAATAATCACACTTAGTCCCTTGGCCTCCAAGGTGTTTTTTATAATTCAAGGCTACTCTTCTGCTATCAACAGGCCAAGGTGGGATCCAACTCTGTTGACAGGGTTGGTACTCTTTGCAACACCAAATGAGGTAAAGAGCAAAAGCGACACAGATTGAATGAATATAAAAGTGTTCCCTGCTTCCCCTAACTCTCCTCCAAGGAAAGCATTTGTAATGGGTTGAATTATGCCCCCCAAAAGGTATGTTCAAGTCTTAACCCCTGGTACCTGTGAATGTGACCTTATTTGCAAATAGGTCTTTGTAGATGTAATCAGTTACAATGAGATTGCACTGGATTAGGGTAGCCCCTAAATCCAGTGGCTTATGTCCTTATAGGAAGAAGAGAGGATACACAGAGATACACGAGAGAAGAAGGTCACGTGAAGACAGAGGCATAGTTTGCAGCTACAAGACAAGGAACAGTAAGGATTGTCAAGAGCCACCAGAAGCTAGGAAAAGTCAAGAAAGTCTTCAGGGAGAGAGTGGTTCTGCTGACACCTCAATTTTGGACTTCAAGCCACCAGAATTGTGAAAGAATAAATTTCTGTTGTTTTAAGTGCCCCAGTTTGTGGTAATTGGTTATGGTAGCCCCAGAAAACTAACAGAGCATTGAAACAGAAACTTCCTGTTTTAACAAGTTTGGGAAGGAAGAAGGAAAACAGTCACTTCTTAACTGCCCACCACATTGGGAAATGACTTGATCTCTTAAACTGTCCATCCCACTAGCTCTTCCCCTCCTACCTCCCCAACCCCCATGGGTCTCTTCTTGAGGGCTCCCTTTTCTTTTCCTGGTTTTGGCTGAACCAAGAAATCCCTCCAACACTTCACCCAGCACCACCAGTTATTACCTGACATATGTTCAAAGCACAGCATTACAATCATGTTTGCATGCTGATTTTATAGTTGATGGTATCATCTTCTTTAGATGAAATCCTTTTCTTTTTCTGGGATAGTAAAATCATATGTAAGTCTGATCACAAATCTGTATTTTACAATTTTAAATAAAAGCACTGCCAATAAACATTTTTAGTTTTCTTAGATTGGCCATCATGCAGGAAAAGATTGTCCACTGTGTGGGATGGAACAACAAACTTTCCTTTGGAGCATGCCGATCCCAGACCGTATGAAGAGTTTCTTCTGACACAATGAATCTCCTACATAGTACTTCTTTTTGGTTACACCTAAATTTATGCCAACAGCTATTAAGAATATACTCCATCAGAAAAAGTTAAAACTCACAAGAGGCTTACCAAAAACATTCACATACTTCCACAGTTGAGTTGAGATTGTCTTGCATTACCCGGATAGTCAGCAGTACTGATCTTTCCCCGTGATTCACTACAGGGAATGTCTTCTGCAAGACCAAGTGGCCCTGACTAATCGGAGGAAGCCAGGGCTTTGCTAGCTGTATACAGATAACTGACAATTATACCAGACTGATGGAGATTGGTAGACCTTCTCCTTTCTTTCTCCATCTACTGACTGACCATTTTTCCTTTACTCTGTTCATTAGATTCCCTTCTAAAGAATGAAACTCAGACACTAATTTTATCAGTAGCCCTCATATAACATTACATAAGAGACGACGTTATTTGGCTAAACTAAGATTTGCAGCTATTCAGCGGATTCCATTTATCTATGCGAATCCTTTTTCCCATCACTTTTTAAGAAGAAAAAACAGCCCTCTTAAGAAATAATTCACATATCATGCAATTCACCTATTTAAATTGTATAATTCAATGGTTTTTAGTATGTTCAAAGATACATGCAACTGTCACTACAGTCAATTTCAGAACATTTTCATCATCTCTAAATGAAACTCTGTACCCTGTAGCTATCACCTCCCTACCCCATCCTCCTATCATCCCTGTGCCCCTCAGCTCTAAGCAACCATTAATCTACTTTCTGTCTATAGATGTCTCTATTCTGGACATTTCATATGAATGGAATCATAATATGTGTTCTTTTCTGTCTGGCTTCTTTCACTTAGCATAAAGTTTACAAGGTTCATCCATGGTGTAGCATCGAGGAGTACTCCATTGCTTTTTATGGCCAAATAATATTCCATTCTATGGATATAACACATTTTTTCTTTATCAATTTGTTAGCTGACAGACAATTGAGTTGTTGCCACCTTTTGGCTATTAGGAACAATGCTGCAATAAACATAAGTGCACAAGTTTTTGTGTGGACATATGTTTTCATATCTCTTGGGTATATAAATAGGAGTGGAGTTGCTGGGTCGTATAGTAACTCTATGTTTAATCATTTGAAGAACTGTCAGACTATTTTCCAAAGCAGCTGCACCATTTTACATTCCTACCAGCAGTTTATGAGAGTTTAGATTTCTCCACATCCTAGCTAACTTATTATCTGACTTGTTATTTACCCGACATTGTGCTCATTGTGCATTTGATTTGTGTTTCCCTGACGACTAATGATAGTGAGCATGTTTTCATGTGTTTACTGGCCATTTGTATAGCTGCCTTGGGGACATCTTTTGCCCAATTTTTAATTGGGTAGCCTTTTTATTATTGAGTTGTAAGAGTTCTTTATATATTCTAGATACAAGTCTCTTATGAGACACGACTTGCAAATATTGTTTCCCATTCTCTGCGTTGTCTTTTCACTTAATTTATGGTGTCCGTTGAACCACAAAGTTTTTAAATTTTTTGTGTGTGTGTGTGAGGAAGATCAGCCCTGAGCTAACATCTGTCACCAATCTTTCTCTTTTTTTGCTGAGGAAGATTGGCCCTGAGCTAACATCCGTCCCATCTTCCTCCACTTTATATGGGACGCCGCCACAGCATGGCTTGATAAGTGGTGCGTTGGTGCGCGCCCGGGATCTGAACCCCAGGCTGCCACAGCGGAGCATGCGCACTTAACCGCTGTGCCACCTGGCTGTCCCCCACAAAGTTTTTAATTTTGATAAAGTCCAATTTACCTATTTCCTGTTGTTGTTGTTGTTCACGCTTTTGGTATCATTTCTAAGGATCCTTTGCCAAACCCAACATCATGAAGATTTACTCCCATGTTTTCTTCCAAAAGTTTTATAGTTTTAGTTCACATATTTAGGTCTCTGACCTATTTTGAGTTAATTTTTATAAATCCAATTTGTTGCTGCACAATTGTTCATAATATTCTAATGTTTTCTATTTTTGTAAAATTAACAGTAACATCCCCAACTTCATTTCTGATTTTAGTAATTTTTGTCTTCTCTCTTTTTTCCTTGGTCAGTCTAGCTATAGGTTTGTCAATTTTGTTGATGTTTTCAAATCACCAACTCTTAGTTTCATCAATTTTCTCTATCATTTTTCTATTCTCTATTTCACCAATTTCTGCTTGAATCTTTATAATTTCTTCTTTCTCCCTGCTTTAGATTTAATTTTCTCTTTATTTTCCCAGTGTCTTAAGGTAGAAGGTTAGATGATTGGTTTGAACTCTTTCTTCTTTCTAAATATAGCATTTAAAGCTATACATTTCCCTCTAAACAATGCATTATCTGCATTCCATCAATTTTAGCGTGTTGTGTCTTCCTTTTCATTCATCTCAGAGTATTTTCTGATTTCTCTTTTGATTTCTTCTTCAATTCACTGGTTATGTAAGAGTGTACTGCATAATTTCCATATATTTGTGAGTTTCCCAAATTTTTTACTGCTACTAATTTCTAACTTCATTCTATTGTAATCAGAGAACATACTTTGTATTATTTCTACCCTTTTAAAATTATTGAGGTTTGTTTTATAGTCTAGCTTATGGTCTATCCTGGAAAATGTTCCATTTCCCTGTCACTTTGGATAGTCAAAACTTTTCCCAATGTCTTTAGTGTAAATTAAAACATAAATAATTGATAAGCACTTCTCCACTGGGATAGAATTTGCATTAGAGGCTTTGGTATTAAGATCAGGCTGTGTTTACTCAAATGTAAAGGAACCTTTACAAGGTTCAGGTAGATACAGACAACCCATCCATGCAGGTGTCCTTCATTTCAAATCAGTGCAGAACCTGGCACCTGTTGCAATTCAATCAAATCATAATTCTGATAGCTATGACTGAGGAACCCTCAACTATAATTGAGTATTTAAACACAGAGATCTCAGTGCATAACAAGTAGAAATTATGAAATAAATCCAGTTCTTAACTACAAATATTCCAAGATAAATTAGACTACACTGATCAATTAAGATAACACAATGGTATGATGCATCCAAATAATCTGCATCATCCATGCCCCCTGAGCCATCACTTTTTGAAATTTAAGAAAAAAATTCTTCACAAGAATTTGTCTGAAATGGGACTGACTTCTAATTTGGGCAATTTGTGAATTAATCTGGAAATATATAATAATCTTATCTCTATCTGGTAGCACACTATAATCAGTATTATAAATTGTGGTTAATAATAATGAGACAAGAGCAAAATACATTTTAAAATTTTATACTTTTCATTACTTCCATTAATACATCTGCTCCCCGTTATTTCTCTAGCGACTTCACCACTACTGTCCACTTGCTTACTCCACTCCAGCCACACTGGTTCCTTTGCTATTCTGGGAACTCTCCCATTTTTGCACTGATTGTTTCCCCTCCCAGGAACGCTCTTCCTTCAGATATTCACATGGTAAATTTCCTCATTTCCTTCAAGCCTTTGCTCAAATGTCACCTTCTCAAAGAAGTATATACAAATTTAAAATTTCAACCTACCCCTATATCTCTCCCTATGCCTAGTGCTCTTGATCCCCTTACTGATATAAAATTTTCTATATTGCCTAGAATTTATCTTTTCCTAATAGACTGCATAATTTGCTTGTCTATTAAGTGTATTTTTTTGGTCCTTCTTCCCTTGCTAGAATGTAAATCCTAAGGAAGCAGGGATTTTAGCTGTTTTTTTTTTTCTCTTGACTATCATAAGTACCCACAACAGAGCATGGCTCCTTCTCCTAAGAAATACTTGTTGAGCATGTACCATGTGCTAACCATTGTGCAGAGACATATTATTACATTGTGTGTAAAAACTTACCTGTTTTCTATTTTTGTGAAGTTTATCTTTGAGTGGGAGAGGTGGACATTAATCAATATTAACCCATAACAAATTGTAAACTGAGATACATATGCATTTTGAAGGAAATAAACGGTCCTATGGAAATATAACAAAGGAACAGCTTCTGTATTTGGAAGTAGAGTTCATTGATTAGGAAAGCTTTTGCTCAAATATCAGAAAATTATTCTTGAACTGAAATAGTAAATATAAGTAGAGTTAACCAAGGAAAGAGAGTAAAGAAGAGACTTTCCAAGGAAAGAGCATGTGCAAATGTCCTGCAGGCAGTAGGGAAAGAGAGAGAGAGAGGAGTACACAGGGTAGGAGGAGGGTAGGAAGAATCTGTCCAGATAAGCCTTTTGTAGGCTATGTGATGGCTGTGTCATTGTCAACAAAAATGGGAAACCACTGACCTTTGGAGGTTTTTTGGATGAGGAGTGGGGAGGCATGAGAGGTATGATCACGATTATGCTATAGTAAGATTGCTTTGGTTACAGTTTGAGGAATTCTAATGAGCTCTCTTGATTATTTGGGATCTTTTCAGAGTTTCTGTTTATAGACAGAGGTTAAAACAAATCAAACAATTGTATTTTCCCATAGTAGGAGTATTTCCTGATAAAAGTGCAATGTGTCTTACAGTATGATTCTACCAATAAGTAATTTTCAAATTCTATTTTTTATTTTATAAAGTCAGAGAAACTCAAGTAATGAATATCTGGCCCCCTAAATTCTCTGTGACACCTTTAACCTATAAGTAAGGCTTAAATAAGAAATATAGTTCAGGGGGCCGGCCTGGTGGCGCAAGCGGTTAAGTGCGTGCGGTCCGCTGCGGTGGTCCGGGGTTCGCTGGTTCAGATCCCAGGGGTGCATCGATGCACTGCTTGTTAAAACTATGCTGTGGCGGCATCCCATATAAAGTAGAGGAAGATGGGCACAGATGTTAGCCCAGGGCCAGTCTTCCTCAGCAAAAAAGAGGAGGATTGGCATTGGATGTTAGCTCAGGACTGGTCCTCCTCACCAAAAAAAAAAAAAAAAGAAAGAAAAGAAATATAGCTTATATGTATCTGACTATAGAATATACATATGCATAAATATAAACATGTAATAGTTAAAGGAATGTGCATCTTAAATTATTTGTTAAATATGCATGAATATTGGTTTCCCACTTATTACATATTTCAGTTGCGTGTTAGACTTTAATATAGTTTCTAACCCATAAATAAATTTTCTTAGTAGCTTAGTTCATGCTGTTTTAAAAGGAGAAAAAGTCAAAATAAAATGTTGTCACCAGACTAGTAGGAGGGTTTTTTTTCCCCCTTCACAGTGTAATAGTCTTTTGATCATCTTTCTGTGCATATAGGTGATATAGAGGACTGTGAAAAATAGCCACACTCCGACTGGGGACTGTGTGCAATGAAGCTCCTCATGATTCAATAATGCCGTGAGCTTCTTCCATCAGAAAAAACCTTAATAAACACGTGGAATTATGCAATTTTATGTAATTTAAAACTTCTTTACAGAATTTTTAAATTTTTATTTACAACCCAATTTCACAAATGGAGAATATGTGTGTGTGTGTGTGTGTGTGTGTGTGTATGAGTGTTTTAAGCCAGTGTGCACTGTTTAACTGTAATTCCAATTCTGATCATTTTAGGATGTCATGGTTACTTTGAACCCAAGGCATGTTAGTATTCTGAAAGTAAGAATAGTACGTGTGGGTTTTATGTGGGGGAAGATATACATCATGCGCTCCATGAAGGATGTCTAGTAGATTAGTATATGAACCACAGACTAATTTTTGCATCTTAAAGGAAAATACCTTGAACTGGCTGTGCATAAAAAGCCATTTCGTAATTGCACTTGCCATAACTATCTTTTTGGGTTATTTAGTGCTCATTATTTTTTGTGGATTGTTATCACATATTACTGTAACCCAGACAGTTTCCAGAGATACTACTGTAATAGAACTCAGCAGGGGTAGCGCGAAGCTATCTTCTACTCTCACTTCATATATTTTGACTGTCTGAATTTTTATTTGCCAAAAGAACAATAACATTGGCATTAAATTGTATTCTTCATGGATTTTCAGTCATTGGAAATAGAATGTCTGCCCTCACTCTGCGCCCACTCCTCTAAAAGCCTTTTTCCCCACCTTCTTTCTCTTACACACCTACTATTAAACGGTCCTTTAGTTAGGGGACCTGATAAGTGCAAGAGAGCTTTTGATTTTGTGGACTCCTGGACATGCTCAGATTGATTTAGGGGAGAAAAAGGGCCCTCCTTACCTTTGGTTCTTTATTATTCTTTGGTTGCTGTTGTTTAGTCTTTGGTGGTAATATTTTCATTGCAAATCTGTAGTTTTTAATTTATGGCATGTTATATAGGTTAAATATGAATATAAGTGGGTTATTTTTGTATTGATATAATACATCTATTCTCAGAATGATAATCTGAACGAGTACTATAGTCCTCTTAAGTGGACAAGAAGAAAAATCTTTAATTACCTCTTTTCACCAAAACCAACAAAACGTATTCCTTAACCTTGGACGCAGTTGTAAACACTAGTACACTTGATCTATTTGCTGACTCAGACAGGCTGGAGTCCTACTGGAGGCAGCCATTTGTGACGGCAATGACAGTGTGGGCCATGGTGACGTGGGCAACAGTAATGTGAGGAACAAGCATTGAAGGAGGAAACAGCAGACCTGGATTTAGGTCCTTCCTGGTTCTTTTTAGCTGTGTAAGTACACATAGGTCACTTAAATTTTCGGTGTTTCTTCCTCAATGAAATAGGGATAACAACACTTCACAGAGTAATCTTAGTAACATTTTTGGAAATATATTATAAAATGGAAAACCTTAAACGTCCATAAAGTTTTGTTTTTTAACATTAGATTAAGAACAAACATAGCACTGGCATTTAGTAATTTTTATTTGGCCTTGTCTTGGGCATTTTAGATACACCAAATAATGTGTTTTTACAGTGACTGCAAGAGGCTGTATTTATTTATTTATTCTTTCCCAGGTTTATTGAGATTTGATTAACATACAACATTGTGGACGTTTAAGGTGTACAAGGTGATGATCTGTTATATGTATATGTCGTGAAGTATCTACCGTAATAAGGTTAGCTAACACAAGAGGCTGTGGGTATTTAGATTAAATTTAAGGTAATAGTAAAGGGGCTTCTTATTTGGGAAAGATTACATGGGCTATAAAAATAAAATGTTGATTGAATTTTGATCCTAGTGGTGAAGTGTATGAGGGGTAAAATTCAGACATAACTGTAGGTAAACAAATTATCTGGTCTCCCCTATTGTTCAGCAAACACTTGAGTGCCTACATCTTTAATTAAAAAATGATTTAAATGTGTTTGACATTCTAATATTATTAAGAGAACTCTAAATAATTTGTTCTTTTTTCTTTTTTTTTTTTAATTTTATTTATTTATTTATTTTCCCCCCAAAGCCCCAGTAGATAGTTGTATGTCATAGTTGCACGTCCTTCTAGTTGCTGTATGTGGGATGCGGCCTCAGCGTGGCTAGAGAAGCGGCCCGTCGGTGCAAGCCCGGGATCCGAACCCAGGCCGCCAGCATTGGAGCACAAGCACTTAACCGCTAGGCCACGGGCCTGCCCTGTTCTTTTTTCTTAACTAAATATTTCTTGCAAAGCAGATAAATCCTATTATTTTATATCAAATTTACTAATATTAAAAAAATCATTTTTCAACCCTTTGAAGATTGATAAAACTTAAAGCATAGCATCTCACTGTTACAGTTTTCATTAATTTTATATACTCCATTGCCATGCTACTTTTACTGATGTTATTTCATCTTACTAGCGTGACAATTATCAAAGTATACCCATGACTATTCTTTAACCAAAAATCTGATTTAGTCATAAAAAAAGTCATTATATCATAGTTTTCCCAATTTCTTTTCAATTACAATGAATAAAAATAAGTTGTCATTTTAAGCTTCTTATTTTCCTGCAATATTGCTAAAATTTTTCTGACATTTACATTCTTTTTCATTGATTTTATCAAATCCAGCACACTGGCTTTTGGTTGCTATTTAACTTCCACATGAACTTCACATTCCTGATACTGAATGAAATCTTAATAACTGTACAAGTTATTTTAATATTTTTTAACATGTCTAAGTCCTGCCAACCCTTCAAGGTAAAAATTAATTAAAGTATAATGTTAATCAATCTAGCTACTCTAAGAAATTATTCATGCATTCATTAATCTATCCAACAAATGTTTATTGAGAAACAATCTTGCCAGGCACTGTTCTTAGTTCTTGGAATACATCAATGAACAAAAGAGATAAAATCCCTGACTCCATGACTTCACTGAAAACAAACAAGGAAACTGAGGTCTAGTATGAATAAATTACTTGTTTAAAAGTATATGATTAGTATATTTTTAAGTATTTGTTTCTCTGCCTTCAAATCATCATATACCTAGTTAATGGTAGAGCTAGGCTTAAAATCCATGTCTTCTATCTCTCAGATGAGGGATATTTCCACAATTCCACACTGCTCCCTCTCTCTTCCCACCCCACCACCCCCTTATTGGCTTGTAATAAGTTTTAAACAGTAATTTAATAAATGTTGACATTAGACTTTTCTACAGTCTGATAAAAACAATACAATTTTTAGCATTTACAGTGACACATTTCCCTTGACATCTTTCTATGGAGGAGGCTCCATGTGTCCATCTTCCCAATTATGAAGTAAGCAATCATCACATCTTATACTTGTGAGTCTCACAGTCTTGGGCAGAAAAATGGCATGAAATACTCAACGCCCAATTACCTCTGATAAAGAATTCTGAGAAAACTTTTATAGTATTGTTACTAATTCCATCCTCTGTATTCTTCCAAAATGAGCCTATTTTTCTTTTTTATGACCTTAGTAGAAATATAAATTTCTCTTTAACTCTAAAATGTCTTTGGTTAGATCTTGAGATAGCCTACGAGAAATATATTAGTTATGCCTGCTAATTTTGGAATAAACTATCAGCCTAAGTTTACTCTAGTTTCATGTTTCATTTGAAATTCTAATAAAGTACTATCTGTTGAGTGCTAACATATATCTATTTTATGTCAATGACCTGAAGGCAGCTGCTTCTGAGATATGTAAAGTTGGAGAAATGTTAGAGTCTTACAGTCGTATTTTTTTTTTTGTTTGCTTGCTATCAAATTTTTAAAACTATGATCCATCTACAAAGCTTGCGTTAATACTGGTCATATTCACCATAATTAGCTTTCACACACTCCTATGTACTAACAGTCATTTTCTATTGTTTTCCATATCACTAAGTGATGAGAATACAGCTATTTTCTTATAAGAGAATATAATATAAGAAGGGTAGTCTATTTAATGAACTCAAAATCATTCGACTTTGTTATGAGTACTTATGTCAATAAGAAATGTTTAAAGCTTTTTATTAATAATCCACATGATCAGTATTCCCATTGCTATAAATATCTATGATAATATCTATACATATCTATGATAAAAAGAGTAAATATGATAGATTTTCCTGATGATGAGACAAAATGATTTATGAACAGATTTGGTACAGATACGGTACCTGATAAAATATACTCTCATAAATTAATCCCTTGTAGAAACGAAAATAGTGTGTACAAAGCCATCAATTAATCTTAACTGAACTCATCAAGTTTCACTTCAACCCAAGTAAAGTAATATATTTGGTGTATGGCCAGCATTTCAGAAAACAGTAAAATATTTTAGGCCTGAAAAGGGGGTTTTCCACAGAAGGAGTTAATGCCATAGTTAAGGCATTAACAAATTTTTATATTTGATAAGAAAACAAAGCCTTGCTATATCTATGTACTTAAAGGGTAGAAGCAACCTTTTCTGTGATCATATAACCGGGGCTAGCATTGAAATAAAGGAACTTTCCAGTTGCACCATGGAAACACGCCTCCAAATTAAAGTTAGATTGTAGAGACTATAAATACGATCATAGCAAATAATTACAAGAAATATGTCATAAATTAGCAGACACTGCAACAAACTGTCTTGACTGTTTTGTCTCAGTCACATAATTTTATAATACTCAGTTTCAAAAACAGTTATGAGTTTGTTCACTGTGTCAACCTTAGCCACACAGGGGGGAAAACTTGTTTTGATATCAGGTCACGTGAAAAATGACAAAATGAACAGGACAAGCAATAGGAAGTGGCACAGCAGGCTCAACATTGGTCCACTGTATACACAGCTGTCAAAAGAAGCTAAGAAAATAATAGGTTGCAGAACTGAAGTAGAACAAAGAAAGTGGTAATGTCATTGGACTTTGCACAAATCAAACCCCATCTGATGTATAATGCTGACTTCTGGGAGTCACTTTTCAAAAAGAACACTGATGTGGGGCCAGCCTGGTAGTGTAGTGGTTGGGTTTGCATGCTTCAGTTGGGTGGCCCAGGGTTCATGGGTTCACATCCCAGGCCTGGACCTACACACTGTTCATCAAGCCATGCTGTGGCGGAGTCTCACATACAGAATAGAGGAATATTGACAAGATGTTAGCTCAGGGCCAATCTTCCTCACCAAAAAGAAAACAAGGGACATTGATGAGTTGATGTGCTTTTGGAATAAAGTAAATGCTCCTGAAACCTTGCAAGATGAGTGATAGTTAAAGAAAGTGAGGGTGTTTAATATGTAAAATGGGATAGTTAGGGATATATTTGTATCTTTAAATATTTTAAGAGATATTATGTAGCACAAGGATTAGATTTATTTTGGCTTCCTAAACCAGTACTAACACCTAAATATATTAGTTGCCAACAATGGGTAAAGGACCCTGAAAAATAAATATAAAAATAAAATACAATGACTGACAGGGATTTCAAATTCTGGTGAAAATAATTTCATCACGTTTCACTCTACATATGCTTTTCTTCAAGAAAACTTGTGTGCAAATTTAAATAGCAGAGTATGAAAGGCTTTATCATCAGTAGAGTTTGTAAAGTAAGTTTTAAAAAGATGAAGCAGTTTGGGGTGAAGAATCTTTTGAAACATACTGAACATGATAATGAGGACATAATTAGTTAACAGACTTTGCTAAGAAATCATCCACATACTTGCACAATGTTTTATTCAATGAAGTTAACATAAGCAAAAAAGCACTATTTCTATTTATTTATTTATTTTATTTTTTTGTGAGGAAGATCAGCCCTGAGCTAACATCCATGCTAATCCTCCTCTTTTTGCTGAGGAAGACCGGCGCTGAGCTAACATCTATTGCCAATCCTCCTCGTTTTTTTCCCCCCAAAGTCCCAGTAGATAGTTGTATGTCATAGTTGCACATCCTTCTAGTTGCTGTATGTGGGACGCGGCCTCAGCATGGCCAGAGAAGCGGTGCGTCGGTGCGCGCCCGGGATCCGAACCTGGGCCGCCAGTAGCAGAGCACGTGCACTTAACCGCTAAGCCACAGGGCCGGCCCCCAAAACGCACTATTTCTAATCAAACTGTTTATAAGTTTAATGTCAAGCAGAAAATACTCTATCCAAACAGTAGAATCAATATGCTTTTGTCTGATCCAAGAAAGCTGAGACCCAAAGTGCTAACAGGCCAGCAGAATTAAATAAAATTCAGGGGCTTGAATGTGGGAACAAACACAAATGATCCTCTTGCCAAAGGAGACACATAAAAGAATATATGAGTGGGATTCAAAACCATTGGCCAGAGGTCATTTCCAGTTAAAGATCCAGTGTGGCCATCCAAGGAGGGAGAAGCCCTTCAGCAGCAGAGGTACACATGCCAGTTCTTCCTAGAGGTAGCAGGTCCAGAAAGTCCTAGCTGAATGCGGGTGGAGTGGGGTGGGAATGGGGAGACAGAGGAGGAAACAAAAAATAATAGTGGGAAGGTTAATCAGTTAATAAATACAATTCTGTATCTGTATTGAAAAAATTTGTGTTTTGTATTGAAAAAAATTCAATTTTACAAGCGTAAGTCACTAAGCACCGAGGTTTCACACCCAACTGGCTGCTTTGCTCTGTTTCCAATGGCATACAACTAAGGAGGTGGTTTAGATCCATGGGGCTTCTGGAGTGATGGCCTCATGGGTCTCTGGTGATGTTGGTTGTTCACATGTAAGTCCTAATTAGCATTTGGATCCCAGGGACCCAAACTATGGGTAATAGACCTAATTCCTAAAAAAA
This sequence comes from Ceratotherium simum simum, assembly GCF_057802395.1. NCBI lineage: Eukaryota > Metazoa > Chordata > Mammalia > Perissodactyla > Rhinocerotidae > Ceratotherium > Ceratotherium simum. The sequence continues at coordinate 14,281,892 of NC_141913.1, forward strand.
CAAAGTAGGTTGAGGGGACGTCTTATCAATGTTCTCTATCTAAGTACACGCACAGAAAAGCTCAGTGCAATTACCACAAATTCAAAGCTAAGAGAGAAATGGAAAGTTCTCCTGCTGAAGGTATCTTTCCAATCTAGAATCCCAAAAAGAGGCTCAAAGAGAAATGAAGTAGTTAAAAACAAAAGTCTAAAAGAGGTAGAGAAGTAAATTGAAAAGAAGAGAAGACGTTGGTGGAAAGACAAGAGAAATTACCTTAGGAGAATGTTCAGAACACACAGGGGAGTTCAGACAGATTTTAAGGGAAAAGGAAACTAAGCACATCCTGATGACTTTTAAAGCAGCCTGGACTGAGGTAGCCTGATCCTGGATTGATAGTAAAATTACCCTACTCAGAGAGAGGAATGTGGGCAAAATTAATTTGAAAAACAAAATGATGCTTTGGCAAACTCAGAACACAATAACTTTATATCTCTCACCAAGGGACACTTGAAAGGACAGAGTCTGGACAAAAACAATTTCAGGATCCATAAGCCAAGAAGGAAGAAGAAATTACTGTCAGGCAAAACAGCACTGTGTGGTAGAGGAAAGATGAGCTAAATTAAGCAGCAGGTAATAAAATCAAACAAACCTGAAGGCAAGCCAGCAACCCCAGCTGAGTCTGTCTGAAAGGAAATAGACCATCGCAGGCTGATCCCTCACTACAACTAGAAATACAGCAAAAACGACCATTCCTCAGAACCTGGACAATCCAAAGCTGAGGAAGGCAATGTTTGAGGTTCCTCAGGGCACAAGCAGTGAAAAGCACCAAGAAATGACTCAGTTCAAGCATCGGAAATGACTTTAAAGCTAAAGGGCCTAGGAAGAAGCCGCTCCAGGAGACAGGATCCGTGGGCTTCCAGAATTCAGGGCAAGAAGAGCACAGTTCCATTTGGCACCGAACTAAAATTGCTGTGGGATCTTGCTGGGGAGGAGGAAAGACAGAAGAGCATGATTTGGGGATTCATGCCTCAGTCACTCATTCAAGAAACATTTAGTGAGGTCAGTTAGCATCACTGTTCATGATGCTAAGGATACAGAAAAGAACAAAACCGATGGAAAATCAGAGGGAAGGTGACAGAAAATGTTAGGGATGATCTTAAAAGAAAAACATTAGCAGAGAAAGAGGATATAAAGTATTGGGGTTGAGAACTGAAATATGGTAGCCAGGGAAAGAGGTGAGTTTTTAATAAAAAGTGAGGGATAAGCATTTGTGAGTCTGATCCCAACAGATGCAAGAGCAGTACAGAACTCACGGCCATGTTAAGAGAGAGAGGCGCCCTGCTAAGGAAGACTGTAGAGGCTATCACAATAGAGATACAGGCTGGGGTACAGGGAATGGAGTGAACATCTTACATGCATGAGCTAAACATTAAGGCAAAGAAGGAAATTGAGTCAGGTCAGGAGACTAAGGGTAGCAATGTGACAAATTTTAAATTTTACAATAAGGCAGGCAAGGTTCGATTTCCACTCTATGAGAAAGAGGCACTGTGCATTGGGGATTTTCTCTAGGAATATGAGAGGAATAGTGTCACAATTCATCTTCTGATGGGAAATTTCTCTCAAAGAAGTTTCAATTAACAAGTTATAGACTCCAGGAACTGGCAAAGTATGACGAGTGCTCTGCAAAGGCCAGAAGCTAGAGTATTTTATCTTTTCCTTCATGGTTGTCAAATGTTCCTTTCTCCAAATGACCCTAAAGCTCTATTCTGCTCCATGATTGACACCTGAAGGGAAGATCTATTTAATACCATGCGTTATTTCAGTGCATATGAAGATGCCTGAGATAACTGCTCTAGGTCTTGGGGGTTTGCTTGTGTTTTTGAAATTTTGTGGGTGGGCCCGGTATTGGAAAGTTTTCATGTGTTCCACAGCTCTGGAGAGAAAAAAAAAAAAAAAACAGGGACACATGAATGTTTTAGTGTTAGAATCATTTAAATGTAGAGTGCACTGGAAGACAGCTTAAAATCGATCCACTTGCTGTTCAGTTTACCATCTGCCTCAGACTGAGCAGAATAAGAAATTGGGAGGCAAGAATTTTAGCCTTTGGTGTTATTGGAACTTAATTTGCACAGCAGGTTTCATTTGCAACTTAAATTTCTGGTGAGGGGGGATATATTAATGGTAGAGGGACGCTCATCTTTTACATTGGAGAGTTTTCTATAGCTGATGGATATTCTGGGATGCGTGCTCTCACGGGCTGCTCATTGTAAAACTTCTCGTGTCTTATTCTACTGCATTAAGTGTCTGGGCATAATGTGAGACGGAACATAGAATAACAGATGAGTTTTCAGCCTAGGGTATGCAGTGTTCCTGGAGATAATTAAAGTAATGTCCTGTTCTGACCTATTTCTGAGGGCAAGCTGCTCACTCTACAAGGAACAGTGAAGTACTGGCTAAATGCTGATGTGGGCAGGTGTTCCTTGATGTGCCACTGCTCTTTTGTGTGTGTGTGGGGGGGGGGGGGTTATGATGACCACATTTTTTATGTGATGAACTTACAGCATCCTGAAGGGTGAACGATAATCTACCATGTATGCAGCAATAACCAGGAGCACGTAAGGAAAAGTATTGACAAAATGGAAAACCCTGTGTGGCCAGAGATCAACATCAGAATTATATCCCTGGCAGTCTTCTGATTTCCGAAGAATGCTAGGAGTTGTCTAAAACCAGAAAAGTAAAATGTGATGAAAGTGCTGCTGAATCTATGGTCGAAATCACAGATTGTTCCATAATGACAGTGCTGATTCTGCCCAACATCCGTGTGCATACCCAGGTGGCCAAGGTTGATTCCACAGCTGTTAAAACATTGTTTACAAGTACGTACAGGGATTATCGATGGATGCGGAAGGGGGGTGGTAGAGGTAGAGGTATTTTCTTAATAGGTTTTTAAAGTAATGAAACTTTTAAGGAAAGTTTTTTTAGAAAGAAAAATTTTAAAAGACTTCTATTAGAAACCAAGAGAGAGAAACAAGTAAACCTAATTTTAAAGTCTTGTTAGGTGGAAATGCATCTGTCTTGGAATTATGAGTTTAAACTCCTCTTAGTCATTCCACACTTATGAACAATTGCACTTATCTCACAATCTAGTCTTATATAATTATAAGAGGTCTGTACACAAAATGTTATAAATAAGTTTATGCATCCAATCACAACATACAGGTATTAAGAGAATTTTTCTGTCACCTTGCAATTTTTATCTTTGAGATTCTTTACCTTTTGAAACTTAAATTCTATTCTCCTTGGGTTGTTGTCATATATATTCTACACAAGATGGAAATAAGGTTGGGTTATTTTAATGTTACTATACCTGGTAAATTGTTACATTTCATCCTACCCACAAAGGTAGGCTTTTCAAATATAGTGACTTGAATTGCTGTTAGGTACCTACTGTCTCCCTTCTTGTCACCAGAAAGATTAATGGTGACCATTTTAAATCTTGCAAAAAGTATTTATATTCATTAGTATTTATATACTAGGTACTAAGTTTTTATTAGTTAGTATCTATATACGAGGTAGTATTTATACGCTACATGCACACACTTTCTACAATCAATGGAGAAACACAGTATTAGGAAAAATACAAAGTTATTAAAAACTACTGAAATGAAAAAGTATTCTGTAGGTGAAATTTATAGAATGTAAGTATAAAACAGAGGATTGAACATTATATATATAAAACTTTAATTTTAGTTGAGATAATCTATAAAATCTAACCTTCGGCCCTTCTTTCTTTGTTAGCAAGACACAACAGCTGAGTACGTTTGTGTGGAGATCAAAGACAACACGGCACCACCCTGCAAAGCAGGCCACTTCTCTGAACATGGTTATTGCAGAGTGAAGCTGCCAGCCACTGTAGGAGTGAAGTTTAGTCTGTCTGGAACCACCTTTTAGAATTCACTCACGACAGCCAGTCTAAGTAATACACTCGGGTTCCCCAGGGTGAAGATGTAAATTGCAAATTAAAATCCAAGAAAAATAAAACAAACAGAAGGCCACTTACTTGAGCTGTCAATCAGTGATCACCTAGATTTTGAGGGTTAACATTTATAACCCTATAAATTTTTTAACATCAAATAATGAGTATTGAAAGGGGAGGGACAAATGAAAATTTTCTAAGAAAACATGAAAATAAAACTCATACGTGGTCTGTCTTATAAACTCTTTCAGCCTATGATGCACTTTTTATAGCCCTAACACAAATTGCCCTGCAGGGAATCATCAAAATGTCTTGGTATTTCTTATTTCTGTTAATAACAAAATGAGCATTCCACAGGAGAAACTGAAATACAGTTGTATATTATTAATCTTTTTAAAAATCAAAAGCATTGTAAGTAGAGGAATAGGAAGACACAGGAATTGAGGTTTCACTTTAAAACAAGTATTTACCAAGAGATATCACTTCACACCTGTCAGAATGGCTATTATCAGAAATACAAAAAATAACAAGTGTTGGCTAGGATGTGGAGAAAAGGGAACTCTTGTGCATTGTTGGTGGGAATGTAAATTGGTGCAGCCACTATGCAAAACAGTATGGAGGTTCCTCAAAAAATTAAAAATAGAACTACCATATGATCCAGGAATTCTACTTCTGAGTATTTATTCAAAGAAAACGAAAACATTAATTCAAAGAGATATATGCACCCTATGTTCATTGCAGCATTATTCACAACAGCCAAGATATGGAAGCAACCTACATGTCCATCAATAGATGAATGGATAAAGATATGATATATATACACACACAATGGAATATTAGCCATAAAAAAGAATGAAATCTTGCCATTTGCAACAACATGGATGGACTTAGAGGGTATTATGCTAAGTGAAATAAGTCAGACAGAGAAAGACAAATACCATATGATTTCACTTATATGTGGAATCTAAAAAACAAAACAAATGAACAAACAAAACAAAACAGAAACAGACTCATAGATACAGAAAACAAACTGGTGGTCACCAGAGGGGGGAGGGGTTGGGTGGCAGGTGAAATAGGTGAAAGGGATTAAAAGGTACAAACTTTCAGTTATAAAATAAATGAGAGATGTAATGTAAAGCATAGGGAATATAGTCAATAATATTATAATAACTTTGTATGGTGACAGATGAAACTAGACTCATCATGGTGATCACTTTGTAATGGATATAAACACTAGGATGTACACCTGAAACTAAAAGGATGTTCTATGTCAATTATACTTTTAAAAAAATTTTTCCTTTTAGCCCAAGATGCTTGACTTTGAAAATACAAGAAATCTAATTTGCATATTTACATTATGTGTGATGGCACTGGTGACAACATCTGGACTTCCTACTTTCAGTCCTGTTCAGGCAGATGATATAAATGGAAATGGAAATACAGACTGAGAAGATGCCAAGGTTCATTAGAAAGGGAGTGGAAGGTCTTTGTACAATGAACTACAAAGCTACTCGCATTTCTCTGGTTTTGTCAAGGGGAGGGGTGACCCTGGGAGGCCATGACTTTTTCTGCTTGGTGCTATGCATATAGGTGTGGTCTTTATCATGAGAGATTACTAAATATTCATTTAAGCAGATTGTCTACAGAACTTTCCATAACCAGATGGCTTCATGACCTACTAAGAACTAGCTTTCCGAATTCCAGTTGTTACCAGGTATGATATATATATATATTCTTTAAAGAATAAATATTGGATTATTTCACATACACATACACATATATTTAATGCCACTAATAGCCTCAGTTATTACAATAAAGTAAGAATAGTTGTATCTACCACGAGAAACACAAATACAGTGCTATGTAATACTTTTTGTGTCACTATTAATTTATATTGAGTTTATTGTCAAAATCTCACCTGGCAAAGGAAGTCTAATAAGATACTAGCTTATACACACTTAATGAATATTGATAATTATAGATGTGAGAAAAATTTTGAAGCATTGATCTTGAAGGAGGAGCATGACGAAAGCAAAAACGTTTAATTTGCATAAAAATAAAATCAGAAAGGAAAAGCATTTTGTCAAAGCTGCCTCTAGACTAGCAGTTCTCAAATTTGGGCTGTATAATAGAATTTCTTGGGGCACTATCTAAAACACATTTTTCAGGGTTTCATATACAGACTCTGATTCAGTAGGCGATTGATAACTATTTTTACCAGAATCCCAGCAATGTACAGAAATCACTGCTAGACAGCTTTCAACTAAAACATTACACATAGGTCTTTTCAATCTATTTTCTGCCATTAATAAACTTAATGGTCAAAGTTGAATAGCATAAGTGATAGAGAATTGCCCTAATTAAGCAGAGTTAGCCATCAGAGTTAACCAGATTAGTGAGAAACTGATACTGTTTATAGAAATTATTAATTTTTTCAGTGTTTAATTTTTTAATTATATAAACAATACATAGGTGGTTTTGGAAAACAGAAATAAAAGCAAAAAGCCTGAATAATCACCCATTATCAAAATGTTCAGTGATTGCCACTGCCATGAAAGTTTTCTTCTTGATGTTCGAATATACATATTTTTAAAAATCAGATCATTACACTGTATTCTAGAGAGATTTTTAGGGAGCAACATATGAACATTTTGCATGTTGTCAGATATTCTCTCATAACATTACATTTTCATGATTTATTTTTGCCCATACTATAGTACACTTTAATAGTTTCTATTATTTAAAAAATTAGAAGAAAAATATCTATTATAAATATTGCTTTGATTATGTGTAGGATAAATTTTCCCCTACATCTTTTAAATTAATATATTTCCAGGAATAGGCTTGGAGGTTAAATACACACACATACACACACACAACTGTATAATATATTTTCTTCAAGTAAAAATTAGGCCAGATAGAATTTCAAGGACAATCTTTTCCCCTCACTGGGAAACAGAAGTTACTTAAGGGAGGAACAGGCTAGAAACATAGTGAGGAATGGTGTGAGATGGGACCAAACATCTTGTAGAAGAGGCTCAGGGTTGCTTTTAGCAGCAGCTCATCCCTGTCCTTATCTTCCTAGGGACTGCCAACAGCATGAGGGAGCAGAGAAGATCTGTTGTGGCCCACCTATAGATTCCTATGGAGGGGATAGCTTTGAAAGCTTCAATATTATAACTAAATTGGATAGAGCTGTGATTACAATACATACAGTATTCCAAAGAACACAGGAAAAAGAAGATAGACTCCACGGCAGGTCAAGGTGCTGTCTAAGGACAAAGTTAATTAGGATTCTAACATCTGGAAGCTACTACAGAAATTTCTTCCTTCTCTGCATAGAGCAAGATGATAGAGGCAAAGGTGCAAAGGTAGGGACTGGCTCCAATAATGAAGCATGCAATTATTACACATACGCCATTTGGGAATACAGAAAACGCTACCAGCAATAATACCTCTGAAAAAATGTCTGTGATAGAGTCAGTTCAGAGCCAAGTCAACTTTGGCTCTGAAACAAGTCTCCTAATTTCTAAGAGAAGGGACAGGTAAGATCTAGTCTATAGGTTAAATTCAATAATATTAATAGAGATCATAATTACAATGTTATTAAAATAAGAACACTGCTTTTAGCAAAATCAGATTAAACTGCACTCCAGAAATAATACTGACTGACTTAAGAGCCAAGTGTCCTCTTGGAGGTTTCCGTATGCAACGACAAAACAATTAGGTCACAGCATACCAAATTCTCTAGACTATATGTCATTATTAAGACTCATTTTTATTCAGATATATACAAGACCATTTGGCATTTGTTAAAGAGGTTATGTTTGTATATGTTTCCTGAATACAGAATCAATATCTTTATGACAACAAGCTTTAGCTCAGAGAAACCTTAATAGCTTTTTAAAATTATTGACAACTACGATGCATAATGTAGCATTTCACTGGTTTTCGGAGCCCATTTCCCACCCACTCCACCTCCACCCCCACACGCCATCAAAGAGAGAACTCAAGGTTTCAAAAATAAGATGGATCACTTTAACACAATACATTCCTACTTCATTTCTTTAATTTAATACATGTTTAGGGGACTTTCCTACATACCCAGGAGAGAAGAGACTTAAAAATTAATGCAGAAAAGTTACGATTTTAGTACAGTGGGTGAATCTGTAAAACTAATAGTCCATCCTCAAGGATAGATCAAATACAAACTTATTGATCCACTTCTAATCCACTTTAGGAACACCAGTTAGACAAATCATCATTTATTTAAAAATGATATAATGATACCCTTATTCTACCAACTGTATAAAATCAGAGTAAATCAGATGCTTGGGGCACTCTCTCAGGTTACAAAATAATTTAATTTTTCGGGTACGCCAAAAATATATGTCTTTTAAACTTTGTGTCTTCTATTTCTTCATCTCTACTCTGTTCCCTCCCATCCCAAACTATGGGCAAATCAGTGAGTTATAAATTGCTGGGGTTATATTAAGCCCAAAGTTGGAGTATCTCATATCCCCAATTTTTTATCCTTTGGTGCATATTTTTGTTTTTCACTATGAATCAAGAACCCTCCCTGGCATGAAATTCAAAGTCTTTTATCAGAATCAGTTGTTTCTACACAACTTTGCAGCCTCATTCCTGCTTATCCTTCTGAAAATATCTTATTTTCTAATCAGGCCAAACTATACATTCTTCCCAGATGAACCACACTTGTTATGTCATATTCCCAGCTAAAATGTCTTCCCTGACATTTACCACTTATCCTTCTAGACACAACTCGAATGTCCCAATCTCCCTGATGGCATCCCTGATTCCACAGGATAAGAGTCAGGCTTTACTGGGAAGACCACACATGTCCTCTGTGAACATTCAGAGCTGGGTGTAAGGAGTGAACGAGACAGAGCATGTACGGCATCCAGCATGGTGCAGATATTAAAACACTTCCGCTTCTATATTCTTTCTGCCTCTGTGGCTCCAAATGAATTCATGTTCACCTGGATGATAGTACGCACCACACTGCACTGTGGTTATTTGATTATATGTCTGGCTTCCTCTGTATACTAATGGTGGCCCCAGTGCCTGATTCTTAGTTGGGTCTCAACAAACATTTGTTGAATTTCGTTGTATTATGTTTCCAGAATGAGATCATGCCTTATTCCCCAGAGCACAATGTGTAACACTTAGTAGGAGCACAAAAAATGATTGTTGAAATAGTGAATGAATAAGATATCCAGAAGACTGATTTTTCTAGCAGTGTGCAGAAATAAGGATAGAATAGTAAGATAAGTAGATGACAGATAGATAGACGGATGAATGAACGGAGGTCAAGGACCACTAACACTCAATGAGCTGGTACCACTTCATCTGGGTCTACCACTTACTAACTATGTGACCTTAGGCAAATTACATAACCTCGCAAATCTTCTAATCATTATCTGTAAAGTGAGGGTAAAAAAGGTACCCAGGGCCGGCCCCGTGGCTTAGCAGTTAAGTGCGCGCGCTCTGCTGGCGGCCCCGGTTCAGATCCCGGTCGTGCACCCACGCACTGCTTCCCCCGGCCATGCTGAGGTCGCGTCCCACGTACAGCAACTAGAAGGATGTGCAACTATGACATACAACTATCTACTGGGGCTTTGGGGGAAAAATAAATAAATAAATAAAATTCTTAAAAAAAAACAAAAAAAAGGTACCCAGCTCTTAGGACTGTTCATAAAATCTAATAAAGGTAGGTAAAATGCTTAGCAAGTACCTGAAACACAAGTTTATGCTTAATAAGTGTTACTTAAAGTTATTTAAGTACTTTAATTTAAGTATTTAAATGTTACTTAAAGTTATTTAAAGATGCTAATGATTAAAGTATTAAGAGACTCAATTGAGCCAGTATTTATTGAGTGCTTACTATTGGCCAGTCATCCATCATCTCGTTTAATCTTTACTGTATTATACAATTTTAGCAAGAGGAAACAGGCTTAAAGGAGTACAACAGGCCCAAGATTAATCAGAGAGAGTAAAAACTGAGATTCTCCCGTCAGAGTCCAGGTTCTTAGCAAATACACAACACTCAACTTGACGTCTATGAAGACAGTCACACATTGGGGCCCAGACTCCCTTTGTCTTGATTTGCTAGACTTTGCCTCATTATCATTTTATGCATTACCTTCCTACTCAATTGTAAATTCACTGAGGATAGAGATTGTGTCACTCACCTTTATAACTCTCACAGCTCAAAACTGGAGTACAAACACACAGACACACACACACACATACATAAATGTAGAGGAGAAGGTGACAACTAGCTCCACGTTGGTGGAAAGAACACAGCAGATTAAAGGAAAGGCCAGCCTCAGAAACATTCTAGAAATGAGCAAATAAACTAGACCACCCAAATGGAACACATGCTTGTATTCACAGAGTTACACGTTCTCTGGTACAATTTGCTGAATTTCTAAAATCTGTAATTCAGTTAGTTCATCCTCTTTCAATCTTGAATTGTTTTGCAGTTTAACTCCAGTTTCCTTCTCTCCTAAATCCTGCAGCTAATACTGCTTTCAGCTCAGCTGCCTTGATTAATAGCTCTGGAATGTCGACATTCTCTGTTGGACGAAACATTGTGTGTTCCAAAGTAATTCTTTACCTCTAGATGTTGGCAACTTCAGCTTTAGGAGAGTAAATAACCACCTGGAACTGCATTCTGGAGGCCAGGTTATCACCATTAGAAACCATATTTTCCTATCTTCTCCCATCACCTGTCAACTAATTGGCAGAACAGGTGGCGTCTGCCCAAGCAGCTCTCCTACACCTGGCAAAGCAGCCCCTTCCTGCTCAGCCAATGGATGGATTTAAACTTCCAACATCTTTAATCACCAAATAGCACTTCTCCATGAGTGGTGCATCATATGCAGTTATTTTCCTGGTAATGACACCCGTACTTCACCTCAACTAGGCATGGAATAGGTCTGTGCGTTAGTTTGGATTAGCAAGGGACTCTGGCTGTGGCACACCTAATAATAATTTTAATTATAATTTTTGAACCCCTGTTATGTAGTAGGTGCTATGCAAAGCACTAGATAAATATTTTTATCTTCTAAAATAGAATAAGGAAAAAGTGCTGATTTTACAAGTGAGGACACTGGGGCTCAGGGAGGTTAAGTAAGGTTTAGCATCAAGTTAAGAGGCTAACAAGTGGCAAAGGAGGGATTCCTGTGTGGGTGAATTTGACTGTGAAGAGCCCTCTCTTTCCACCATGCAGCCTTCTGTCTTGGAGGAAATACATCTATGCCTAATAGGGCCTAAGAAGCTCCATGCCATGGGCAAAAAGTCAATGAAGTATAATATACACACGGAAAAATTGACAAATCCTTATTATTAAAACTTATTCACGAAAATGAAAAAGATATTTAATTAGAAATTTAAAATAGCTGTCATTTTAACATATCCTCTATACCCACTGCTGGGAAACAATGATCCCTGGTTATTTTATTATCCCTGGTTATTTTCATATTTCCGTATGGTCCCGAGCCTTCTGAGCAAAGGGTCCCGCGAGGATCTTTGCATAACAGCCTTAGAAGCTGCAGATAGTGTTGCCATTAGGATAGAGAGCACTGGAGAGATGTGGAGACAAAACTCTTTCCTTCCTAATTCTCTGGAAGAGATTTGTTTACATTCCAGGATAATGGAAAATCTCTCTCTCCCCATCCCTTTCTCCGTGGTGGAGAGCAGGCAGATGTGCCAGCAACCAATAAAAGCTTCAAGTTTCCTAATTTTGGTATTCCTCTTCTATGAGGCAAACCTACTGCAAGTGCAGGTAAACATCTGGCCTTATAGCATTGCCCTGTGGGGATGGGGTGTGGGGAACTTGAACCAGAGTGAAGATAATTCACTGGCTGCTGCTTTTGCCGTGAGTAACAAACTGTCTGTCTCTAACCTACAGCCTACTGCCTTCCATTAGTATATGTGTATAAAATGGTGGCAGACTAACTTGTTAGATTGCAAGCAGGGTAATTTGAGAGTCTTCCCAGTTTCAGAATTAACACCAGAGGTTCTCAAAGTAGGTTCCTAGACCAGTTGCATTAGCCTCACCTGGGAACTTGTTAGAGGAGCATATTATTGGGGCCTCGGTCCAGATCTACTGAATCTCCAACTGGGGTTGGAGCTCAGCAATTTATTCTTTAATAAGCCATTTGGGTAATGCACAATAAAATTTATGAACTACTGAAATATACTTTATTCATATATTTCTAGTTATAATAGTTCCATTTGACAGTGCCCTGCTAACATAAATTCATTTTGAAAGAACACCCAATAGATCTATTTCTAAAACATTTTGGATTCCCTGGAAGAAATCACTCCTATGTCTTTTGAGTTTTTATTAATAAATTCTCTAATGTAGTACAAACTCTACATTCATTACTATGATTTAGCACTACTCAGAAGAGTTTCCTCAATTCTAAGTATTATATTACTTAGTTGAGCCAAAAATAATAATCTGTATTGAGCATCTATGAAAATGAAAACCCCATTTTGTCATATTGTCTAAGTAGAAATGTCTTGCTTTTTAAAATATAATTATTAATTTTTTAAAATTTTTATTCATCATAAAAAATACTCAGAATATATAAAAAAGAATGAAAAATTAAAAGCTATTAACATCTATTCTGTATTCTTCCAGAATGCTTTTACCAAAACAAACAAACAAAAAAGGTTACTTTAGGATAATATCAGATATCAAGTTTCAATGGCTGTATAATATTCTTATAAACTATAATTTGTTTATAAACAATCCATCCTCTACTGTAGGATATAAAAGCTTATATTTTTTAAATTTTTTTACTGCAAAAAATATTACACAGTGGTCTAAGTAATTCCTTAGGATAAATTCAATTGGAAAATTATTAAAACTAATAAGAGACAGTAAATGTTTAGTTACAAATAATAGATAGCTTTCCTATGTACCGACAAAAATCCACTCAGAAAGTTCAAAAGAAAAACAATCTCATTTGTAATAGCAAATTTTCTTTTTCATTTGTGTGATAAAGCTTTGCCCACGTCTTTACTTGCAAAAAGTGTGTCCTTTTGTTTCAGATAAGCCTTTTATACAAAGCATATAGATAAATATTGCTTTTTGATTCATTCTAAGAGAGTTTGTCCTTTAATAGGGAGATTTAATCTGCAAAAATAACAATATTTGATCTTCTTCTTCTTATTTATGACTGTTGATTATGTTATTATTATATCACTTTTTGCCTCATTTTGCTAAAATAATAAAGTTTAAAAAAAGTCCTCAACCACTTATAAATTATTTGTACCAATTATATTCTATAGTTTATCTACAAATTTTAAAATACTTGAATCTCTACCAATATCAATATGCAAGACAAAATCTTGATCAGAATTTTACTCATCGCTTTCCCCAACACCTATTCCCACCCTACATACAAACACACCCACCAACACATATTCCATGCCCCTCCTGATTTTACAATTTAAAGAATCTTGTATTTGTTCTCTAGAAATCCTTTTTGTGTGTGTGTGTGAGAGGAAGATCAGCCCTGAGCTAACATTCATGCCAATCCTCCTCTTTTTGCTGAAGAAGACTGGCACTGGGCTAACATCTGTGCCCATCTTCCTCCACTTTATATGGGACGCTGCCACAGCATGGCCTGATAAGCAGTGCGTGGGTGCGCACCCGGGATCTGAACCCTGGCACCAGCAGTGGAGCACATGCACTTAACCACTATGCCACGGGGCCAGCCCCCTAGAAATCCTTTTTTTATATTTGCGTTAAACTTCATACCCATATTAACAACAATAATAGCTTAGACTTGATTCTTAGCTCCACTATTACTACTGCTCACCACTATTTCTGCTCTCAAGTTTCTTCCCTTTCAGAGTATGCAGACAGCGTAAAATAGTTCCTCAAGCGTCTTGTTCGTGATGTATATGTAGAAGTTACACACTCTGAGTCCTGACATGTGGAAATATGTGTTCTTTTGTCATCACCCCTGAATGATACATTTATTACTGATCTGTAAGAATTCTTTATATATTCTTGCACATCAGGGTCTTTGTGCTAGTTCCTTTTCAGAAAGCAGCCCCTCCACTTCCAAAGTTAGGCATTGTTTGGTCATACATTCTTCGTATTAAAGGTCACCTTCTTTGCTGACCACCCAATCCAAAGATGTTCACTTAACCCTTGATCATTTGTCCTGTTTAATTTTCTTCATGGCACTTACCACTAAGTAAAATGATCTCATTTATGTATTTTTTTATAGATTGTTTCTTCCCACTAGAATTTAAGAGCTGGAACCTTTTCTATTGACTGCTGGAATCCCAGTTCCCAGAAGGACTCGTCCTTTGGGGCCACAGAAATAATGAATAAAGGAATGAAGCCCAGTTAGTCCAACATTTGTAGCTCAGTTGAGTGGTTTCTGTTCATCCCTTTCTATCCGAGCCAAAAGAAGAGAAAGGTCTTATTCTATTCAGCCTTAACACTATTAAAGAAACGCATTCATTCATTCAATTAATTCAATAAATATTTTTGTTCCTATCATGTGCCAGGCCCTGTGGAGGGGATACAGAAAAGGAACAAACACTGAATCCAAGAAGCTCATGATCTGAGTGCGCCTGAATGGGATGGAGGTAGGGGTGAATAGGGATGGAAGAGAGAAGGGACATAAGCAAATGTATAATAACAACAACAACAATAAACAATAACAAAAAACCCACAGGTCACATCGAGTGCACAAAGGTATACGCTTTGTATATATGCTGCCCCAGCTGATCCTCCCAACACTTTTCTGAGTGAAGTACCATTGTTATTCTAACTTTACTCATGATAAAATCATGCTCAGAGAGATACGATAACATTCTCAGTATCTGAAAGTCAGTAATTTGAGGTATCCATCTTTAGTGTTTTTGACTCCAAAGCCCACGTTTCACAATACTGCCTATTACTTTCAATGTTAAAACAAAACAAAACAAAAAAACCTACAATAGAGATAAGACTGTGTGGAACTGAGAGGCGAGTATAGGAAAACTTGGCATGACTATTGTTCATTTGTCAGAGGAATTTTAGGTTTTGTTTTGGGAGAAGTTATTCAGTACAATGATATCAGCCTCATTCATGGTGCCACTTCTGAAACATCATATAAAGACAATTACAGGGCCGGCCCTGTGGCTTGGTGGTTAAGTGCGCGCACTGCGATGCTGGTGGCCCGGGTTCGGATCCCGGGTGCGCATCGAGGCACCGCTTCTCCGTTCATCCTGAGGCCGAATCCCACATACAGCAACTAGAGGGATGTGCAGCTACGACATACAACTATCCACTGGGGCTTTGGGGGGAAAATAAAATAAATAAAATCTTTAAAGACAATTACAGAAGAGGAGACAACAGCAACAAAACTTTCAATCTGGAAAACTGATGGATAACTGATAACGTAAAATCAGATTAGAGGAAGGTAATTGCTTAGGCTCTGAGTGAAGAAAGCTTCCTGGCAAGTTGATTCACATGTCAAATCTCCCAGGCTCCCAGGAAAGTGCGCTACAAGTGCGGTACAAGTAGAGCGAGTGATAGAAAGCCCATATAAGAAGCACGGAGACTACGGCTGGTCTTCCTTTTTCAAACAATTGGGCTACTGTCCCTCCAAATATTTTCACATAATCATATTAGAAGATATGAAGATTTTAAAAAAGAGATAAGAAGAGTGTGTGAGTGTGTGTGTGTGTGTGTGTGTGTGTGTGTGTAAGACAGAGAAGAGGAGGGGGAGGGGCAGGAGAAAGAGGAGGAGGGAGGGGGAGGGAGGAGGGAAGGGATGAGAAAGAAAGAGGGAAAAACAGAAGCCTCATAAAATTATTTGGCTTTAAATTATTTTCTTGTATAACTTTGAAAAACCTAAATATTAAATTTAAAGGTTATTATAACTTATTATTGCATTTTTGTAATGAATTTCCCAAATGATAGAGGACTTAGGAATTTTAGACTTTTTTTTTTTTTTGAGGAAGATCAGCCCTGAGCTAACACCTGTTGCCAATCCTCCTCTTTTTTTGCTGAGGAAGATTGGCCCTGGGCTAACATCTGTGCCCATCTTCCTCTACTTTATATGGGATGCCACCACAGCATGGCTTGACAAGTGGTGCGTTGGTTTGTGCCTGGGATCTGAATCTGTGAACCCCAGGCCGCCGAAGCAGAGCGCATGAACTTAACTGCTATGCCACTGGGCCGGCCCCTAGACTACGTTTAAGGGTTTAGTTAACTGACATTCTTTTCTAAGCCTCTTTTGGGGGTTTAGTATTTGTGTTTCAAATTAAATTTTTATCCCAAAACCTAGGATGTGAGTTATCTACTGAAAGGCAATTTGAGTAATTTTCATGAGAATCGATTAAGTCTGTTAACCTTGTTTATTCTAGAGAAGCAAGATTATTTATGTTCTTATGTTATAGGTAAATGATATAAAAATTCTTTGGAGAATGAGTGAGATTTTTTTTGTTTTTCCTTCAGAATAACATGTTAATTTGAACTTTAAAAGGCATACAATCTAACTTTATAATTGAGTCACAAGAAACGCAAATACAGAGCCATCAAAAGTTTGGTGCTAATAAGTAAAATCGCCCAAATTAATATGTTTGAAATTTGAGATTTCATGCAATGAGCCTTTCTTTGAGCACCAAAATACTTTTGGAATGTGTTAACATGCTGTAGGATAGAGACACTGCTTGTGCCCAGGTTGTCCTGGCAAGAATGCATCCCTTAAGACAAATTTAATCCAACAGAATTGAGTCTCCATGGTGTAGAGTGAAAAGACATATGTGTTTGAAACATTCCAGAAGATTCCTTTTTTCTCTGCTGGGATATCCGTTGCCAGGCAGCAAACTCCTACTCCTTCTTTACGTCACTTCAATGAAAGACTTTCCATTCTGCAAGAGCCTCGCAAATGCCTTCTCCGATTTCCACCTTTGAAGTGCATCAATTCATTCAATTGGCAAATATTTCTTCATACACACATGCGCTCACAGACGCACCATTTAAGCTCTGCTAAATACTACATAATGTTCTAGATGCTTTACATAATTTTTTAATTTATATATAACAATCCTCCAATAAATTATTATGTCCTTTACCAGAGCAGGAAACCAAGTCCTAGGGAAGTAATGTGCCCAGTAATGGAAGTAGAAAATGGCAGAGCTGGGCCCCAGAGCCCACGCTCGCTGCACCCTGGCTCATGGCTGCTCTGCACACTAGTAGCCAACTTGAGGGTTTACTTGATGCCAGTCCCTGTATTACACATTAAACACCTGTCAGCCCATTTGAACCTTAACACAAATGCATGAGCAAGGCACTGTTATTATTCACATATACAGATGAGGAAACTGAGGCTTACAGAGAATAAGTAACTTGAGGAAGATTATCCGTCTGATAAGTGGCCAAGTGAGCATGTGACCCCACTGCCCTGTCCTGAGCCCGAGTTCCTCTCTGCTGCACTCTGTTGCCTTTGCTCCACATTTAAACTGCTTGTTGACTAAACATCTGCAGCCATATAGACGTACCCTATCACTGGCTGCTGATTTCCACGAAGTACTTAATAAATATAAATTTATTTGGAGCCACGTAAAAAGTAGCTAATAAATATGCCAGAAACATGAAATGGTGATCAAAACTACTGTATCTAAAAGCTGCTCTCTAAAGTAATTCACATATTGTAAGCTGTAATAGTTACCTAGAGTAACGTTTTCAATTTTATGGAAGATTAACTGAATTCCAAAACCCTAAGAGAGAATTCTAATTCTCTCTTCCTGAACCATATGTATAACTTTAAACATCTTATTTTTTTCAGGTGTAGGAAAATCATAAAACCTTTCCATCAGAGTAACAATAAAAATGCAGGGACTGCCCTTCAGCTACCCGACAAAGAATTACTAAAGTAAGATCAGGCTGTGTTCACAAATTAAAGGGTTTAAGTTTGTACAAATAGTAGTAGATCTTCGATTGAGCCTCAAGTAAGGAAAGGAAAAAGAGAAAAACACTAAGGGACAAGTTCAATTTCTATGTGCAAAGCTGGCAGCAAACCTAATTAACAAAACACAAAGCCTCAGGCAAAGGAACTGTTATCACACTCTTTTGCCAAATAAAATGAACTTCACCTTTTAAAAGCTCCAACCAAGCTAAAATAAGTTATTAAACAGTAAGATGTGAAATCCAAGCCTTTTAATGATATAGAGGCCAGAAGAACAAGTGTAATTGCTTCATTCATTAGCAAGTGACAAGTAAACATCTCCTGATCATTACAACAACTAAGTCATATAAATACATTTGATGCAACATAAAATAAAATAATGCATATGGGAACATTCCATAAACTACAGACCTCTACAATGATCAGGTTAGATGGAGGTAGCCAAGATATGACAACATAGATGGTCTCGTTTTCAATTCAGGACTCGGTTACCAGTACACTTTCTGACAACGGTGTTCACTGAGAATGCACAGTTTGCTCAGCATTGTGCTTTATGGTCTAAAGGAGAAAGTTACAGCATAATCCATGTGTACCGAGCCTTTAAACAAACCACTTAGGGAAATGAAAATAGTGCACACAAAAATAATACTAAATATATGGGGGAATATAAGCCAGAGCTGAATTTTGTGGGGTCAGGGGAGAAAAGTTTAAAAATGTTGAGGTAGATTTCAAAAGCAAGAGAGAAAGTGGGAATTTGCACTGAGTTTTGCAGTTTTGATGGGATTTGAAAAGGTACAAAAATAGGCATGGACGAGTAGGTCAACTCTGAAAGGTTAAGAGAGTGAACTAAGCACTTCATTCTAAAAGCTAGCCTTTGCCTTCTCCAAAATTTTAATCACAGAACTGAGGTATGCAAGGAGCAATACAGGAGTGCCCCCTTATCTGCAGTTTCACTTTCCCCAGTTTGTTACCCATGGTTAACCGTGGTCAGAAAATATTAAATGGAAAATTCCACAAATAAACAATTCATAAGTTTTAAATTGTGCGCTGTTCTGAGTAGCAGGATGAAATCTGACGTCCTGCTCTGTCCCACCTGGGACGTGAATCATCCCTTTGTCCAGCAGATCCACACTGTGTACTTTACCCGCCCGCTAGTCACTTAGTGCCTTCTTTGTTATCAGATCAACTATCACAGTATTGCAGTCCTTGTGTTCAAGTAACCCTTATTTTACTTAATAATGGCCCCAAAATGCAAGAGTAGTGATGCTGGCAATTTAGATATGCCAAAGAGAAGCCTTTAAGTGAAAAGGTGAAAGTTCTTTACTTAATAAAGAAAGAAAAAAAATCATATGCTTTTGTATTTTATCATTAGTTCTACTTTATTATTCTATTTTATTATTAGTTATTGTTCTATTTTATTATTAGTTATTATTGTTAATCTCTTACTGTGCCTAATTTATAAATTAAATTTTATCACAGGTATGTATGTATAAGAAAAGCATAGTATATATAGGGTTTGGTACTGTCATAGTTTCAGGCACCCACTGGGGGTCTTGGAACGTATCCTCTGCGGACAAGGGGGAACTATTGTAAAATAATTTGCTTAGCTCATTCTCTCTTCCTTTGCCCAATGTGGATTAGTGGAGAAGACAAGAGAATTACCAAAGCCAAGGAGGCAACATGATATGTGTCAGAAAAATCAACAGCTTTGGCTTACTAGAAATGAAGGCAAATTCTCATTCTAGAACTTTCTTATTTTTGTGAACTAGGGCAAGTTATTTAGCATTTCTAAATCTCAGTTTTCTTATCTATAAAATGGGGGCAATAAGATTCCATTCACAGGCCTTTTGAAAATGATATTTTTACAACAATATTTAGCTCCTTTCACTTTACACCACTTCTCAAAGTCTAGAGGAGGAGGATCTGAGTATTTCCTCTGATAGAGTATGTGTGGATTCTTGGACATTTGTAATGATAGATGAAATCATTTTTTTGCCCCTCCAACCTACACTTGAGGGCTAAATATTTTGTGATCCATCCATATTTTTATAATCTAATTAAGTGGCAGGAGAAACAGGAAAGCCTCAGTTGATGCATTTTGCCATCCTTGTTAGAATCCCTGGGCTCTGTTCTCACTTATGAGACACTTCACTAAAAGCCTTACACGAAGATTTAGTCTGTCTAGATCATTCCTGTGGGAAATGATAGTTATGATAGTTTTCATTCAGAAGATACTCCTCATTTCCTCGGCTGCCAGCTGTTTTTTTTTTTTTTTTTTTAAATTGCATTCAATTATATACTTTATTTTTTGTTTTCATTATCTTTTTAACACTGCTGTGTGTATTTATGAGTGTCTAGTGTGTGTGTGTGTGTGTGTGTGTGCACGTGTACGTACTTATGTGTAGTTAACTTGGTGTTTTCGAAGTTAAAAATCTACAAAGAGGTTTCAATTGTCATCCTACCTAGGAAGTTTCCCATCTCATTCTTCATGATTAGTTCATCTGTCACTTCTTCAAGAAGGTGTATCTAACCCACTCCCCTCCTCCAGTTAGATCAGATGTACCTTTTATGTGATTTTCTAATATCTTGAAACACATGTTTAGTATTGTGCTTCAAATAGCATATGTTTTTATATTCTTTCCTACACTAGGCTGTGAGATCTTTGAGGGCAGGAACCATCTGATTCCTCTTTGCATCCTCGATTTAGTTGCCTGGCATGTAATGAAGCACTCAGTAGCTAAGAATCCAAGATACTTATCTAAAAGCAACAAAAATGTCACCTTTCCTTTACCATTTAAATGGTAAATATTATTCCACACATCAAAAGGGAAAGTTTCATTCATTCTTGCTTCAATGCTTCTCCAAGTCACTCTTGAATATAAGATAGCACCTCTCTGTCCCAGTTCTTCATTCATGTAAGCAATTCTCCAATCCTATGCCTTACAGACTATTTTAGTAATTCTCTCGTGGGTTCAATTCTTTCAAGCTCTTTTTTACTTAGCCCACTAAATGCACATTTACTCTATGCTTGCATGTAAACAATGCTGATTTATTTCTCCCTTTAAAGTCTAGGTCTGAAGAGAAAAACAACTCAAAAACTTCTGCAGCACTAAACAAAGGAAGCCTAGGTATTAGTCAAAGGACAATTCCAATGCATTAGACCCAAGCATCCTACTTGACAAGGAAGTGTTTTTCCTGTGGGCAAAATTCATCTGCATCAGTGCACCTGGGCACTAACTTCAGCAGAACTATTCAGCATTTTATTGCATACAGCTAAACTTTGACAAAGGCAAAATCGTTTTACTCTCTAATTCATAAAACCTCCTAATTCATGCATCAGCCTCACTTTTTTAGAGTGCCCACTGGGATAATAACAGTGGTTGTATCACTTCTGTCTGCTTTATTTAGATAATAAGCCCAAAAGGCCAGGGATGCCTTTGCAGTTTCTATCTATAGCACTGAATACAATATACGTGAACAACATTCGTGAATAACAATACTAGGCTTTTAATATCTTTTTGTAACAAATCCTTTGGAATAGTCTCGGGGCTATATTAGAGTCAAGTTCTGTTTATCTTCTCCTTGAGATTTCTATATTGATTCCAACAAGAGAAATTATAGGCCATTAGTGTATCATTTAGAATTTGCTCTTCTTGAACATTTTAGCAGGGCATTACTAGGACTTATTTCTACATTTGAATCATACATATGGTTTCCTTTAGATCCAATGCCATCAATTTCATAAAAAATTTTCAAAGGGATAGCTGAGTAATAAGAGTGTTCTTAGTGCTTACACTTTGCCAGGTACTGTTTTAAGTGATCTATATAGAAAAAATCGAGAAATATTTTAAAATTTGTTCAGTGTCTCACAACTAAGAAGATGCTCACAACTAGATGTTGCTTCTAGAAGATATTTCTTCACTTCACCTCCTTCTAACTTTCTAAAGGCTATTAAAAAATGATGCACTTATTCTTCTACTGAAGAATTAGGCTTGTAATGTTTTCTGTATGTTATATTCAGTCATCCAGTGGATATTTGTTGATTGCAATGTTCACGGTGCTTCATCAGTAAACAAACAGAAAACCTCTGCCACATGGAACTTATACTCTAGAATCAGAAGACAGACAAGAAACAATAGATGTAATAAATATGTAACTTTTATAGTAGGTTAGAAGGTGATATGTGCTATGGAATAAAGAAGCAATAGAGTTGGGTTAGTTGATAGCAAGTGCTGGGGAAGGGTAGTTGAGGTAAGCTGTAACACTAAATAGGGTGGTCTGAGTAGGTACCATTGAGCAAGGGCCATCTGAGGAAAAAGACTTGAAGGAAGAGAGGCAGTCAGTCACGGAGCTCTACGAGGGAAGTGCATCCTGGTCGGTCAAGGATATTTTTAAGACTTAAAACTGATTGTAAAATCTTAGTGTTGTCAGGAGGAGCACCCAAATGTTGTGTTAGAGAAAACCTGAACTGTAAACAGCCTGAGATAGTCATCATTTGTCTCCTGCAAATGGACTCTGGCTTAGAAGCATATCTGAGATAAGAAATAGAAATTCACCAGGCTTTCCTCAGAACAAAAAGAGAGGTAATCAATTGGGACCTGTGAGAGCAAGAAGACAACCAGGAGGCAGGCTCCTGAAATGATGACACTTCCTATTATAATAAATTGAAAATGAATACATAACAAGTTGAACTTCACCAAAGGTTAGACCTTAAAGATGGCTAGGGAGCATGCTGCCGGAACACCAAATAAAGAAATTGATAACAAAAAAGTGACTAAAACTTGCCCAGAGCAGTGTTCAATAAGACTTCCATGATGGATAAAGTTGGGCCTGTTAGAGAAATGCAGTTCAGGAGAGGAATGTCAGGAGGCCAGATGGAGAACCATCCTCCTCCACCACGGGGCCAAGGATAAGGACAATAGTTTCAGAAGCCAGCTTCAAAATTTGCAGTCCCCACAAGAGTAGAAAGAGAAGATCTCTGTGAGCTAGAGAATGACCTGTCTTCCTCATGGAGATGTAAATGGGGCAAAGCCAAGGGTCCTGCATATAGAAAAAATGTGGAAGCCGATTTTTCAAATGTCTGAGCTTTAACTAAATTCTGAGCAAGTTGGCATCAAATCGATTCAGAGTTGGGTAAGCAGATTCTGATGTCTAGAAACGATGCCTGGAAGACACTACATACGACATAATAATGCACCACGATGTGAGAAACGATGTCGGGAAGTATAAACCAAACAATTACTGCTCTGAGGACTTAATAAGACTTCATGAACTTCTGTAATTTCCCAAATTGCAGATTTCTAATTTTTATTATTCTCATTTATTTCTCAATTCAAAGATTAGTTCCTCAAAGAAGGCTTCCCAAATCCCCTACTATATAAAGTTGCCTAGCTGTACAATCTCATAGAAATTCTACAATTGTGATTAAAACATTAATCATGTAATAGTGATTTATAGCATGTCTCTCTCTAAAATATATCATAAGATCAAGAACCTATTCAAGATCAAGATCTGTTGGTCTCATTGCCCGTTGTTTCCCCAGCACCTAGTCCAGTGCCTGGATAAAGGAAACACACAATAAATGTTTCTCAAATAAATAAATGAGGACATCCAGAAAACAGAGGCTCGGCGTGATTATGACACAAAATGGAGGCAGTTATTTTAGTGGGATGGAGCATAGGAATGTGGTGAAGAGAAAAAAAAATTCAAAGAGTTGGAAAGCCAGTTGATAAGAGGAGATAATGAAATACCCAGAGCATACAGAAACAAAGAAAATGTGCTGTTTTCAATAATTTAAAACATTGTTATTCCTTCATGGTTTAAGGAGGGATAATATGAGAAGCATTTATCTGAAGAACAACATCTGTATTTTTTCCAAAAATTAAATTTGGGGAATTAAATTAAAATTTATTCTCCACAATATTAAATATTATCCATAATATAGGCATTAACTTAATCATTTGAAGGAGGGTTTGTGAGCACAGACCCTGGAATCAGACCGCTAGGGTGGTCTCCCAGCTGTGTGCCTTACTAAATGGGCAAGTTACTTAACTTCAATTTCCTTCTCTGCAAAACCAGGATAAGAACTGTAAGCTGAACCTTAGAGTTGTAAGAATGTAATTATATAATATATGTAAAGTGCTTATAATAGTATCTGGCATATGATAAATGGGATATACATTTATATTATTGTTATCTATATACTTTTAACTAATAATATGGACTATACAAGCTACCATGGTACCATCTAAACATTTTACAATGAATTAAATGCTTACTTGCTGTTACAAATATCTGGGTACCTGGCAATGCTCTCTTTCTCCCTTTAATGAGCTTTTGATATATCTTTTGAACACTCTTTAATTATATTGATTTACAAAAGCTTTACAACAATAAATTTCCTCAAATTCACCATAGAAGTAGACAAGGGAAAAGTTATAGTATTTTAGGTATTATGCATTGAATGCTATTTATTATGCTTATAATTACCAAATTCATTGCAATTATATCTTTTAAATTGGTATGAAGGTCAATTAATTTTAAAGTAAAGTGATTTTCAAAGTTAAACTAATGAAAGTTAATTCGGCCCAGGTACCAAATATTAAAGAAAAATTAACAGAAATACACAAACCTTTTAAAGATACTTCATAAATATTCAGATTATTTGTCTCTAATATCTGCATGATATGTCATAATAATTTTTTTACTCTGAAGTAGGAATAAGTGAAGCCACATAATGTTTGGCACATGGTAAGTGTTCAATAAATATTGATTGAGTGAATACATGGCTGAACTGATGATATATCACATGTGATGGGCTAAGGAGCTCATAGAATTATTGGGATCTGTTACTACTAAACATATTACTAATAACTGTACCATAGGTACTTGGTATAAACACATAAGGAAAAACATGGAAGAACTGATACAAGAAAAAAATAATTTAAAAAATCTTCTTCCATTGCTGTCTATGACTTCTTTTTCTACTAGTTGAAAATATGAATTAAAGGGAAATCAGAAGATGCACATTTCCTACGCCCAACTGGATCTATTATATTGATATTCTCGTCTAAATATTTTTCATTAACTTTGGACTGCTAATGTTTATCTGTCTATGCGTTACCTAGCACTGTGCACTCTGAAAGCAATAAGAATAACAATCTCACACGGGCATAAGAAATTAACTATGTACCATTTAAACTCTATATTGGATATGAAAATACCACAAGTTCTATTTACCGTTCACAGGTGTACGATAGAGAAAACAAGGGGCTCTTGCCTCTACTCCCTTCCTATGGTAAAGTGCTCTTACAGGGCGGATGGGGAAGACAGGAATCAGGTAGGGCTAGGGTGCACAGTTACAAGTAGCAACCCTGCTTCAAGTGTCATTCTGACACAGTCTTACTCAGAGATCTCCCAGAAAACTGCACTTCTCCTCCCTGCTATGACTGTGCCCCAGAGGACTGTGCATTAGTAGAGGGGTGTCCAAGCACAAAAGACAAGGATGACAGACCCCACTGATGATAGTGTCAGCCTCTGCATAGTTCTCTGCCACTGCACACTCTCTGTCTGCACGGCTGCAGCCACATCCTGACTGTTAGGAAGGATTTAAGGCACTCCAGCAGAACACTTGTCAAGTTCTGGCACTGCTCAGGGCCCCAGTTATGATTAAATGATCAGGATCAACTTTTCCTAAGAGCTGCTGTTTACCCGGTGCCACAATTTGGTCACTAGATCCATGACATTTTCTTCCTGCCCATATCCCTACTGAGTTTCCCAGTTTATTAAGGATAGCTTGTTATTGCCAACCCCCTTCCAGGGATTCAGTGGGTTTTTTAAATTTTGGGGGGGGCATTTTCTACCAGCAATCCCTCTCCTACTCCCGTCAATCTCACTGCATGAGCTACACTCAGGCCTACTGGCTAGGTCCACACTGAGAGATACCCTAGACCTAAGGTAGCCTAAGTGGAGATGTCACTTGCCTGTTTTGAAATCTGGACAGGTTTTACAATTTCCACACAAAATTTGAAGAGTGTAGGAGACAAAGACAAGTCCGTATGCTTTCCTATTTCCTACATATGGTCACAGTCATACTACTGACCTTAGATTCCTCGCTGTTCTGCTCTACCACCTGGTAGGAAGCCTACCCATTCCTTGCTATTGGACCACTGTCACTGATACACTCACCTGCTCATACACCTCGTCTTCTGTTACCATCATTTCTGAACGATTTGGTCTGCTCACTGGGCTGGACTTATTACTATGTTTACTCTGCTCTAACAACACTCGACAGGCTGTGATCAATCATAACATGACACAGAAAAAGACAGATACACAGTAATTGTTTTAAAGCAGTATTATAATTTTTAAGGTATCATGGCAGGGAATTACCTCTGAAAATCTACTCAATGGTTTCCTGGATCTTCTAATAATACAGGAGCATATTTCTTGCTCTATTTTCTGCTCCTGAAGTTGGGAATGAATAGATGGGAGGGAAAATATTTTTTCCAGGGCACTAAGGTCACTATTTCATGAATAATTCTTTCACTGAATTTACTGATATTAAAAAGTCTAAAAGCTAACAAGCTCCCAAAAGTGAGTTGCATGCTCCCTATTCACCCATGATTTTGTCTCTATTTATCTCTCTCATTTCCCTCTAGAGTCTCAAGTACAGATATGGGATGGAGGAGAAAGGCAGAGAGCTGAAGAATAATTAGAATTTGATTCCACAAATGATCAAACACAAACTTTAACACCTCCTGCAGTTGGGAACCTATAGAACAGTGACCAAAACATATAAAAAGAACTAAGTTGTCTTTTTAATAGGAATATCTCTCTGCTTATGAAAAAGTGATATTAAAAAGGAAAGACCTAGTTAAAAGGAAGACATATCATAGCATGGAGATATAGAAAATGGCTCAAACACTTCCCAGGATTCATTTTACTTCAGACATCATTAAAACATTTCTCTTACGGTTTCACCATTCTTAATTTGAAGGCAAATTCAGTGCATTTCTATTGCTTGACACAGCAAACTTTCCAAATCTTTATGGAGAATAAGAAATATTAAGATGTGAACTGTTGAATCATAAAACTGCACTGTGTGAAAGACAGTAGGAAATTTGAAAGTTGTAACAATATTAAAATCAAAACCCAATTCAAGTGCAGGCAAAATCTAAAACAATGCATTAAGCCAGTTCTCAATGTGAGTCTTCACTTATACAATGTGGAATTGCTTTCCACATATAAGAGAAGAGGTCAGGGGGAGAGCATCAGTAGGATACACTCACAAAGGCTGTTCTGGAGAAAATATTGGAGTTCCATCTTGAGACAAAGAAAACCAGGAAGAGCAAGGTCTCTTCTTTATTTTTCAAAAATGTCATTTTCAATTTGCAAGTTCGTTAAGAATGGCCATCTTAAGCCACTATATTTCAATTAAAAAAAAAAAACTCAGTGAATTTACCTGCCTAAATAAAGACATTACACTGAAGATAATCTTTTATATTTAGGTCTTGAAGTGTCTTACGTTTATTATTAATATCAAAAATATTGTACATGGCTTCTGATTAAGATAATGTAGAATTCTCATCTCAAGAAATATCTAAGAGTCCTTTTTTTGGTTTTTACAGAATTCCTAGCATCTGCTTGCTTTACTACTAGTTACCGCTGTCATAAACGTTGAAAAAGTTATAAATGCATCATCTCTGGAACAGTAAAGAACAGTAATCGTATCTTATATTATGTGGCCCTTAATACTTTTTTTGTGCTTTTTGAAACATGAGGAATATCTTGTCTTAAATTACTTTCTTCTGTATCTTCAAATTTAAACATTTAGTGGGTGTCTAATCATACTACATGACAAGTGCTAAGAACATGAGGACTGAAAACACAAAGTGGTGCATACTCCAGTTTGGGGGACCAAAATGTATAAAGCTAGTACATGAGACAAGCTCTACTATACGGGCATTAATAAATCAGAAGGAAGGTCCCAGGAGGAGAAATTAATTTTACCTCTCGTAGGTAGTTATTGTAGAATATTATAGAAAGGTGGAAATATGTCAACTGGGTCTGAAGATTTTGACAGAAATTAACAGGAACACAAGGTAGGGAAAGATGTTCTTGAAAAGGCTCAAACCTTCTTGGGTGCACTCAGGATGCAGCATTTCAAGGCACAAGATTAAAGTGAGATTGAGGAAAAGTTTATAAGAGAGGAGACTGATGGGCCATTTGTGTCCTTAAATCCCCATTTGTTTTACACACTTTAGACAGTAGCCACTGAAAGTTTCTGAGTAGAAAAATAACTTCTAAACTTTAGAAACAGAACTTGGCAGCACTTGGAGGAACTTGCAGCGCCTCCCACTCCTCGACTTAACACCTTTGCCTTTTTCCTCTTCAGTTCTGAGGCCAGTCCATCCACGCCTTCTAAGGTCTCAGCCCTCATGCTCTCAGGGGGAATTTGACCCATCAATGGTCTCCTCTCCCTCTCCCTTCAACCTTGTCTTTGCCATTGACACTTCCTGCTAAGAATTTCATTAGCAAGTGTTAATTAAATTCTAGAAGAATCACTTTCAAAAATATTATGGGAGCACAGAAGGCCCTAGGGGCATTTTTCCCCCTAAACACAGCATGCTTTGAAAGGAGGCAATTATGAGAAAGACAGTGAGATACTGTATAATTGCTCATGTTTCCACTGTTTGTTCCCTCCCACGATGTTACAGCTGCTTGCGTCATTTTAGCTGGTGGGCTAAGGGGAAGTGACCATAACAACTCCAAATATGGAAGAAGATGCCTATTTAATGAGCTCTGTTTTTCTTTCTAGATACATTCAAACTGAACAGCTAACTTAGACCTACTTTTTAAAGATCTGTTTGAATTAAATATATTTATTTTTTTATTATGGCTCAATAAATGATATTCTGTCATAGTCTGGAGAGTTGTAATTCTCTTGTTCTCTTGAGCACACCCCCACAGTACATTCTGACTCTCTTCTTAGCCAAAGCAGTAGCAAAACTGAGTAGGAGGCAAATCCATAAAGCCAGCAGGAGATCTGTCAAATGTGGGGCTGTATAGTCAACGGGCCAAGTCCCCCCATTTTCTCTCCTGTAAACACAGTCAAAAGCTATGATTTTAATTCATTCTTGCCCTCATTTATAATGAATTAAAGTTGTCTTTTCCAAGCTTTAAAAAAAATCTGTGGTGGAAACCCTAATTATAATTTTACACACACACACAACACCAGTGCAAAAAACCAAACTCATAAAATTGAAAAAGAAGACTAACTCATGATTCTCAGATGTTGTTTAAAGGAAATGAAAAATTACTAGACTGTTGCTCTCCTTGTATCTATTATGCACTATGCAACTTAATGAGCCTTTCTCGGTGCTAGCATTAAAATATTCTTTTTAAATTTATTTATTTATTTATTTATTTTTTCCCCCAAAGCCCCAGTAGATAGTTGTATGTCATAGCTGCACATCCTTCTAGTTGCTGTATGTGGGACGCGGCCTCAGCATGGCCGGAGAAGCGGTGCGTGGGTGCGCGCCCGGGATCTGAACCCGGGCTGCCAGCACCCGAGCGCGCGCACTTAACCGCTAAGCCACGGGGCCGGCCCAAAATATTCTTTATAACACTTTTAATTCCAGAATTTCAGGATGGAAAAGTAGATATTTTTTAATAAATAGCATCAGATACCATTGCCAAAATGGTTATGAACTTTGTCATAACCATTTATAAAAGAAAAATATTTTAAAAAGCAATGTCATCAATGTCTTTTTCTCATCTCTTAATTTGAGGACTATGCAGCCAAACACAGAAAACAACATCATTTTCAACACGCACAATCAAGATTCTTCAGTATTGCCAAAATATATTTTCACCACAAATTTATAAACACATGAGATTAATATTAACATAAAATGAGGTGGAAATAATTTACACAGGATCAATCTGTGTTAGCCATAAGAAATATTACATAATTATAAGTATTATGATGTATCATCATCATCATTTTAGCTGTTACTGGACTTCATGTTCATAGTTGAAAGCACTCAATCATTGACAAGGAGAAGCCACTACAGCAAAATACTCAGCAGCTCCAAGTCTGACGATGAGGACAGGCTGTCTCTGACCCTTTAACTATGGTGAAATACAGCAGAGCTGCTTCTGTAGTATTTGAGAGTTTAT
The DNA here is from genome assembly GCF_057802395.1 of Ceratotherium simum simum. Classification (NCBI taxonomy): domain Eukaryota; kingdom Metazoa; phylum Chordata; class Mammalia; order Perissodactyla; family Rhinocerotidae; genus Ceratotherium; species Ceratotherium simum. Next base: position 14,311,985 of record NC_141913.1, read on the forward strand.
TTCTAACAACTTCCAATTTAAAGCAGCCTCCACCCCACAGACCACACTCACTTTAAAGTCAGACTCTGAGGACACAAATGATTTCCAAACTTGATAGTATCCATGTAGACACCAAAGACAGCTTTTGAGCACTCCAGAAAAGCCAGAGCAGACCAATAGGTCATCTGGGAAAAATACTAAACCAATTCAGTTCAATAATTGAAAGAAACTTGAATTTTGAAACTGTTACAATAATATTTTATATTTTACCACTTAGGACATTCCTTGATTCTGGATATTATGAACAAAATGAGGAGGTAGCAGGGAATTAAGTGTACTATGAAACAATTTTTCATGAATGTTTTCTTTATACATGATGAAGCCCAATACTGTTTTAAGCAATTCTATTTGCCCAATGTTTTTCACTCTTTGAGGTTTTAAGTATCGAGAGCTTTTAAATTCTGGAATTTTTTATTCAATCTAGAGATCCAGTAATAGAATTAGAAATTACTCAAGATTGTAAACATAGGGGCCGGCCCAGTGGGGCAAGCAGTTAAGTGTGCGCGCTCTGCTGCGGCGGCCTGGGGTTCGCCGGTTCGGATCCCGGGCACGCACTGACACACCGCTTGGCAAGCCATGTTGTGGCGGCGTCCCATATGAAGTGGAGCAAGATGGGCACAGATGTTAGCCCAGGGCCAGTCTTCCTCAGCATAAAAAAAAAGAGGATGATTGGCAGATGTTAGCACAGGGCTGATCTTCCTCACAAAAAACAAAAAAAAGATTCTAAATATAGTGGTTCATACTTTATGGTCTCTGTAGAAAATCAAACATTTCTATATGTACTTCATTGAAATATAAAAGCTGCATACAATAAAATTCACCTATTGCACATGTACAACTTAATAATATTTGTAAAATATTTGCCCTTGGATGAACACCATTTCAATCCGGATATAGAATATTTTTTGCACCCCAGAAGGTTCCCTTGTGCCCATTGGATGTCAATATTCTCACTAGTTCCTGAAAACCATTTTTCTGCTTTCTTTCACTATAGTTTTGCCTTTTCCAGAATTTCATATCAATGGAATCATACAGTATGCATGTTTTGTGTTTGGCTTCTTTCACTTTGCAAAATGATTTTGAGATGTATCCATGTTGTATGAATCAATAATCTGTTCCTTTATAAAAGCTGGTAGCATTCCATTGTATCCATATTCCACCACTTGTTTATCCATGCACCAAGTGATGGACACTTGGGGGTATTTCCAGTTTTTGACTGTTATAAATAAAGCTGCCAAGAATATCTGAATACAAGTCTTCGTGTAAACTTGTGTTTCCATTTCTCTTGGAGAGATACCTAGTGCTGGGGTTTCTGGGCCACATGGAAAGTGTTTGTTTTACTTGGTAAGAAACTGTGAAACTGTTTTCCAAAGAAGCTCTACCATTGTGCATTCATTCCTACCAGTAATGTATAATATTTCCAGCACTCTGCATCCTCAGCAGCATTTGTTATTGTCAGTCTTTTTCATTTTAGCCATCTCATGGGAGTGATGATTTAATTTGTGATTTTCATTCGTATTTCTCTAATTACTAAAGATGTTGAGCATCTCTTCATGAGTTTATTTGTCATTCCTATGTCTTCTATGGTGAGGTGTCTATTCAAATAATCTGCACATTAAAAAAACATAAGGTTGTTTGTCATTATTAAGTCATAAGAGTTCTTATATATACTGGATACAAAATTTTTACCATCTATGTTTTACAAATATATTTTCCATTCTTGGGCTTGTCTTCTAATTTTCTAAGTAGTGCATTGTGAAAAGCAATATATTTTAATTTTTAAAAGTCCAATTTATCAACTTTTTTCCTTTTACGATGTGCTTTTTGCCTCACCAAAAGTCACAAAGATAATCTCCTTTGTTTTCCCCTACAGGTTATAGACTATAGGTCTATACATAGCTTATAGGTCTATAATTCAGATTAAATTAGTTTTTGTATAGGAAGTAACGGTTGAGGTTTATCTTTTTCCATATGGACTTCCAATTGCTCTGTCATCACTTGTTGAAAAAACTAGCATTTCTGTGTTGAATTACTTTGGCTCCTTTGTCAAAAGTCAATTCACCATATTTTTTCCATTGATCTATATAAATAGTCTTACTTGAATACCACACTGTCTTGATTAATGTAGTATATAATGTACTAATATAGTATACGATAAGACTTGAAATCAAGTACTGTAAGTTCTTCAATTTTGTTTTCTATTTAGAAATTATTTTGACTATTCTCCATTTTTTTTTTTTTTTTGCAATCTCAGGTACATTTTAGAATCAACTGGTCAATCTACTAAGGCGTTTCTTGGGACTGTCACTGGAATTACATTGAAACTTGCTATAGTCTCTTTAGGTAGTAGCTTAGACCGTCAATTTGATACTCCTAATATAAGCATTTAATGCAAGATAATTCCCTCTAATTATTGCTTAGCTGCACTTACCCACTTTGATCTGTAGTGATTTCATTTTCAGCCAGTTGAAAATATTTTCTAATTTCCCTTGTGATTTCTTCTTCAAAATATGGATTATTTATAAGTGTGTTGTTTGATCTCCAAATATTTCCCAAATTTCAAGATACTCTTCTGTTACTGAGTTCTAATTTAATTCTTTTGTGTTCAGAGACCATTCTTTGCACTATTTCAATCTTCTTTAATTTGTTGAGACTTGTTTTATGACCCAGCATATGGTCTCTTCTGGTGAATATTCTGTGTGTATATTCTCTGTTGTTGTTGAAATATTCAAGTAGGTCATATAAGACGATAGTTTTGTTCAAGTTCTCTACACCTTAACGATTTCCTCTACTTGTTTTATCAGTTACTGAGAGTAGAGTGTTGGAATATCCAATTATAGTTGTGGACTTACCTATTTCTCTGTTCAGTTCTATCAAATTTTGCTTCTTGTGATGTAAGGCTCTGTTATTAGATGAAGACACATTAAGGACTATTATGTCCTCTTGATGAATTGACCTCTTTATCTTTATGAAACATCTCTTTTTCCTTATGAAATGTTTTCCCTGGTAACTAAACTCTACTTGTTTTACATTAATAAAGCCATTCTAGCTTTCTTTTGATTAGTGCTTTCATGGTATACCAATTTCCCTTTTTACTTTTTATGTCACAACTAAATGTTTCACAGGACTGTGTTTTCTCCACCCCCTCCAACAATGCACCACCCCTCATCCCATCCATAGACTTTCTGCATGTCAGTGACTAAAACACCATACACTCAATTGCTCAGGACAGAAATCTGAGAAAATATCTCAATTCCTCCTTTCTCTCATCTGTCAAGCACATCCTAAATATTCTTCAGAAAATATCACAAATTCATCCCCTTTTCTCCATATCCATAGAATGAACCTAAAAGAGGTCAAAATCTTCACTAGTTTAGAGCTCCTGTCCTATCTCCTAGCTCCCACTCCTGCCCACCACCACTCCATTTCCCGCACAGTAGCAAGGGCGATCTTAGCATATATTATATTATTACTCGGTTTAAAACCTGCAGTCTCTCCTGTTATACTTAGAATAAACTCCAAGCTCTTATCATGACATAGAAGACCCTGTATGATTGGTGCCCTGACTCGCTCTCTAAACCCACCTCTTCTCGTGGATCACCCAGCTTTGGTTCCACCTGGTCTTTCTGTTTGTTGATTCTATAAACTTTTTTTCAGTTTAAGATCTCAGCTGTTGCCTCTAACTGGAATAAATTCATCTCATCACTTTCCATTCTTAGCATTTAAACTGAGACCTCATGCATACAAAAGAGATATCTCTTCATTAATTCATCCTTTCAACAAATATTTGTTCAGTGCATACTAGATGCCAGACGCTGAGCTCCAACCCGAGAATAAAATGGTTAAGTCTAAAGATGTCTGGTCTTTGCTCTCAAGGAACTTACAATTCAATGAAGAAGACAGACATCACTCAATGAGAGTGCAAATATTCTCTGAAAAAAGTCCCATAAAAGAAGTGAGGACAGCTCTTTAAAAACCCATAGTAAAACTGAAATAGACTGAAGTCATAAATAGGCATTCTTGAGGAAGGGTTCTTTGACCATGATCTGAAGGGGGAGTAAGAGTTAAATGGCATATTGTGAATTCAGTAGAGATAAAAAGCATATTAATTGAAATTTTAGCTCACATGTACTGTTAACAAGATACATTATGACAATTTTGATTAGACACATCATGATTAGTAATTAGTTACAACAACTCTCAATTTGGTACAATCTTGTCATATACCTAAAAGCAAAATTATAGGTTTATTATTTCAGCTGGAGAAGAATGATATTTTGTGCACCATGAGATAGATGAGCTAAGAAAAGAGTAATAGCAAGTTTTTTAACAAACTTGATTCCTAATTTGTCAACTTAGTAAAATGAAAATTTATTTATATGACTGTAGAGATTAATTTAGTAAAAACAAGAAGTACTTGCATTTCCAAAACCACATTTCTTAGGCCTCATCCAAATATCCCAACCCAATTCAACTCTTCTTTTGATCTGGACTTAAAACTGGAGGCATAATGGACCAATATAAAGGACAGGAAAATGAGGATATTTTGGAACTGTTTCTGGGGCTCTCATCGTAAATGGGCTGGGTTGGAGGTAAAACTAGTAGAGGTATGACGTCATTTGATATATTGCATCAAATTGAAATTAAGATTTTTACATTCAAGTCCCATGTTCCTTCTTACCTCTCAGCTGTGCTGAAATTAATGTTCTCCTGATCTATAACATGCTCACCTATATTTACCCAAATCCTACTTATTTTTTAAAGTTGAGCTGAAAACCAAGCTCTTCTTCCTCAGCTCTGCCATCTTTATAAAAGTTTCTCTGTCAGCAAATTCTGGTAATCTAAGCTTGAAGATATTTAGCCATATGTTACCCTGCCTTCCTATGTAACTATTTTAAAGGTGCATTATTTCATATCCTGTATCAATTATTACTTGCTGTTTAATAAACCGCCCCAAAATTCAATAGCTGAATACAACAACCATTTATTTAGCTCACAATTCTTCTCGTCTGGGTCAGGTTCAGCTGATCTCACCTACGTCAGCTTATGCATTTGAGATCAGTTTGAGGGTCAGCTGGGGGCTGCTGGTCCTAGACAGCCTCACTCAGTTCTGGCAGTTGGTTGGTAATTGGGCCACATGCTTCTAATCTCTAGCAGGCTGGCCTATGCTGCTTCCCGTGGATACCAGGTACTAAAAGGATCAAGAGGGCAGGCTCCACTGTGCAAGCACTTTTCAAGACTCTGCTCACATCACTTTTGCTAATGTCTCACTGGCCAAAGCAACCCACTTTTGAATGGGAAGATCTATAACATCACTATCAATACAGGGAAGGAAATAATTTATGGTTGTTTTTATAATTGACGACATTCTCAGATTAAAAAACAACAACAATAAGCATTTCCTTTGAATCCCTAAATCAGTACCGCCCATATACGAAAGGCACTCAGAATACATTTCCAATCTAATACATAAATGAAGGAGTAGATGGATGAAAGACCCCTACTTTAGTCCATTTCATATCTTCATCTCTGTGACAATGTAATTATCAATTGACATTATTTGTGTTAGCACATTAATGCCATTTGCATACAAGAAACGGGATAACTCAAGTTATTGATTGGGCAACATGAAACCTGTGAATTACCGTTACTTTCTAGACCTGATTTATTTGCTGCAGAAGCATCTCCTTGTTACTGTATGTAGAAAATGAGTTCTCTGGCTTTAATGATGGCTGGAAGCTTCTTGACCTCAGTTTGCAAAAGGGTTTATATAAAGGTCCTACTCTGACTTTAGAGATGTGTCTTCACAGACTCAAGTCATACAGGTGAACTTCAAATTGCATTCTACAATGGGATCAACTTGATAGGAATATAAGATGCAAGACAGAGCAGAGGTTTCCTATCTCCTTAGCATAGGGTGGCAAGAGGTTTAAAACTACAGCAACTACAACCACTAATACCATTTCTCACTTTCACATCTGCCTCCAAGTACGGATTTTATCTTAAGAATGCTCTTAAATAAAAGCAATATATTCCTTTGAGTTTTGATTTTATCTAAATTATAGGAAATATGCAGTAGCAATCATCATTGTGGTACTCCAATCCTTGAGAAAAATCAAAGGAACAAGGAAGAAAGCCATGAGGAATTTTAAAAGCTCAGTAGTGTTTACATTTGACTTTGAACAATAAATTAAAAATTGAACATGAATTTGTATATTATTTAATGCAATAGATGTATTGACTCTAATACAGTTAAGAACAAATTGGCTCAAGAATCTCTCTCTTGAACAGATTGGTGGTTGCAAGAGGAGGGGGCTGAGACATGGGCAAAACGGGTGAAGGAGGTCAAAAGGCACAAACTTCCAGTTATAAAATAAATAAGTCATGGGGCCTGTAGTTAATGATACTGTATTGTATATTTGAAAGCTGCTAAGAGAGTATATCTGAAAAGTTTTCATCACAAGAAAAAAAAGTTTGTAACTAGGTATGGTGATGGATGTTGACTAGACTTATTGCGGTGATTATTTCACAATATATACAAATACCAAATCATTATGTTGTACACTTGAAACTAATATAATGTTATATGTCAATTATACCTCAATAAAAATATCTCTCTATGCATTATAGACCAAATGGCTACAGGAAAATACAACAAAGCAATGAGCAGTTAATTCCTCAAAATCAAAAAATAGCTGACTGAGCGATGAAAGTTATCCTAATAGGGGCAAATTTCTTATGGGCGAGAAAGTCCAGAGTAGAAGCAGGAATTCTTATATGGTTGGCTTTAAAGCCATCCCAAAGAATGAGCAGGAATATTGGACCAAATGGCAAAAGCGTATCAAATGATAAAGCTGTTTTTTACCCCACCTACCTCCCACACCACCATCCACTGCACCAGAGAAAGAACAAGGATCACCACTAGGTCCCCAGCAATGAAGTCAGTGTTTTGCATGATAAAAGTAATAAAAATTGCTAAATACATAATCCAATAGTTCAAAAAACCAAGCAGCCTCATCATATCACTTAAGCTTGTTTTAGTTGGACTTGAATTCTTGGGTTTATATGTTCGTTGAAAATTCAGACTATGGGGACTGAAAGGGGAAGTCCTATAGTTTCCACAGCTCTGGTAAGAGAAGGAAACATAAGAAGCCACTGTCTGGAGGAAATAAGGTCCCTTTTCTGAGCAATGTGGCTAACTCCAGGGCTAGACATCAACGCTTACACACTAAACCTGAGAATTTAAGAAAAGAAAAGTAAAATTACCCATATCCTGTTTTAAGTTTTCATGAACCATTTATTCTAAATTTTTGGTGCAAAATTTATTTTAAAGGAGACAATCAGCAACGTCACAAAATTGAAATGCTATGGGGGTTGGAAAAGTGTGAATTCCATTGGACTTTTAAATTAAAAATTCTATCAGCAATTTATCACATTCAGGTATGTAAAGTGTGCATATTAAATATAGGCATGAATCTATTTGTGACATTTTTATCATTTAGAAGTATAAGATTATTGCTTGGTTTCCATTACTATTTAGGTCACAAGTTGAGACATCAAAATATAAGTTTTCAATGTATCACATAAGGAGCACCAAAATAAACCATAAATGCCAATCTGCCTATAATCACTATTAACACATTGTGATATGCCTATTACAATACAGAAGCCAAAGGTGACTTCCTATCCCCAAACCCCATTCTTGGGTACTTTTGCTGCCCATTGGCACAGAAGGAGCTTATACATATATGCACCAGGTAACCCCATTCTTCTAACTACTGCTTATTGGGCTCTGAATGAAGAACTGATCGAGGGAGACCAATCAGACCCTCTCCAGAAATGGAATCTGGTCCACAGAGACGGACTCAGCTCTGGACAGCTGATCTGGAAAGTCTGTGGAAACCATGCTTTGGGGGCCACTGCACTGGCCACATCCAAGTGTGGAAGGGGCAGGTCTGAAGGTAGAAAGATAGTGATGAAGTAGAGTCACAGAAAGAACAAAAGAGGAAAGGCCACGAGGCCCACAGATACTGTCAGCTAAAGAGAGTAATAGCTACCCGGAGGCCAGGCTGGACTCCTACAGCATACTTACGAAAAATACTTCTCGTGTGCCACCCCTCTAAATCCCTTTTATCTAAACTAGCTAGAAAGAGATTCTGTTCCTTATAACAAAATGATCTCAAAACATCTAATCTCTTTGCTCATGTAAGGGGTTGGGTCGATGACTAATTCAAAGCTTAACATCCACTCTACTTCATTTTAGATTTATTTTTATACTAACACTTGTGTGTTGTGTGTTGGGAGCTGATTGTCAATGCTAATTAATAAAGAGAGTTATCAGACAGTCCAAACCAAAAAATAGATAAATACATAAGTAAAATGATAATTTTCCCATAAACATCACTAGAGCATTACTGACATTATTGAAATATTTGAGTTGATCTGCTACTCTTTCTTATATTGGAGCCATCTTAGTTTTTTTTTAACTTATCCTTTGAAAGCTAAAATGAAAATCTATTTAAATGCTGTATTTCACAATGTTCATTTCACAATGTCCTTTGCCACTGGTCCTATTTTTCCTATTGTCTCAAGATTTCCCTTTGCTCCTGTGTGTGTTTTTAAATTATTAGTGGTATTTGGAACACCACTGTATTTAAAAATGGAGTTGAAAACTATGAAATGAAACACACTTTTTATCTCTCTGCTGAATTTCTTAAGATAATGGATGTTGAGTAGAGATATAATCTTATCACTATTTATAGCATCCTTTAAAAAAAAATTCCAATCAGTCTGAATTCATAGACCTTTGAATATTTTGTGAAACTTCACATTTATTTTCCATGGTTAAGGCAATCCTTTTTAAATTATGATCATAAATAATTTATT